>NC_139711.1:39556457-40212668 GCF_964188405.1 Protomyctophum parallelum | reverse complement strand
GGAGTTCTTCTCCTCGCGGTGCGGGATATCTTTCTGATGGAACCTGACCACATCCTCTAATGGAAGGTCTATTATGGGGGAATTTTCACCACCGTCGTCTGGTGAATATGCAGGTACAGAAAGAAATGGTCAATTTCTCAGTGAACATGCTGTTTTTCTTACTCATAATAGCTCTTAGAGAGAGATTGCACTCTCCTGTCTCGATTTAAAGATTCATTTTCACCACTTTTTACCATTAATGGTGGTTAGAATAGTTACTGCATGAACGAATGACATCACAATCAACTCAATTGCGAAAGTTTGGGCTCTGCAAGTCCCCCCCCCCCCCCCCCCACCCCCCCCAAGACGTAGGCTAATTGGAGGGACATGGAGAATTTGATGGAAAGCATCTTTCCTCCAGTCATTCAAATTGCCTTCTCTCTCTTGGTGAGAGAGTAAATTGAGTTGCTGAAGAAAGATGTGATAATTCAGCCACAAAGGGAAACACTTTCCCAGGGAATTAGAAGACGAAACTCCATTTCCTCCCGAAGTCGTCTGTCCTTCACACACACACACACACACACACCACACACACACACACACACACACACACACACACACACACACACAGACACAGACACAGACACAGACACAGACACAGACACAGACACACACACGCACACGGACATGACATGAGTTGAGGAGACGAGACGCCGGGGGAGTGAGAGAGGGTGGAATGAGTTGAGGAGACGCCAGGGGAGTGAGAGAGGGGGGAAGTGTCAATGTTTGCCGTGTGGCCGTCGCTGTGTGCGTTTGGATTGGCTATAGCGTCATGCAGAATGTCCCATAATCATTAACAATTATTTAAAATCCTTACATTTAAATTGTTAAAATGATTTGAATGAAGATTAATTTAATTTTAAACGATGGAGGGCTCGTCTGAGGACGACCGTCCTATAGAGAGACTTGGTTACTTTCCACCGTTGGTAGTGTAAATGTTTGCGGTGTTTGCTGTGCGTTTGGATTGGCTGTAGGCTGTAGCAGGGTGACGGGGTGAAGGAAGCAGTGCTGCTGTGTTGTGGTACACACTATTTCACAAACTAAGCCTTTAATCTCACCAGCCACAATGGATGCATCACATTTGAATTTCAGATTGATTGATTCCATATTGATGAATTCCTCCAAGGGAGGCTTAAGGAAAAAGCCATGACAGTGTGGCTTTTAAAATGTCCATGCTCTCTCTCAGTGTGTGTGTGTGTGTGTGTGTGTGTGTGTGTGTGTGTGTGCTTAGATGCATTGCAAACTGCAGACATTTTTCATTTCTTTTGAACCTTAATCCTGGGATGGAAGATGAATGCAAATGAGACATTTCCTTTTAGCTGTGTTCGTGAATGACAGGGAATTATAACGCCATTTTATTGGAAGTCATCTTCAGTCAGTGGCCATAACCGTCAACTTCTAAATATTGAGTTTACTCCCAATATTTGGACTTGGTGTGTGTGTGTGTGTGTGTGTGTGTGTGTGTGTGGTTGTGTGGTTGTGTGGTTGTGTGTGTGGTTGTGTGTAAGAGAGAAGAGCACACATTTGGTATGTAAATCAAACAATGAGTAAATCCCAGATCAACTGGTCTCGTTAATCCATACAGTAACAGAGCTGGCCATTTTCACATTGTTAATGTTTGCAGTTGTCCAGATTAACGGGATTACGGAGCAGGGATTACACCGGGCCTCGCCTGGATCCATTTGACATTGACCTCCTCTCCCTGTCCTGTCGGCAAATCAGTCTAGATAGAGACCAAATCCTGAGATCCCTGATTGTTGCAAATCCTTGGAAGTCTCGTGTAGAAAAGGACAATAAGTTGTCTGTTGTTCAGAGTTCAGACATGCAACACACAGAGTGCTTTGTAGCGAGAGAGAGAACTGGCGATAGGATGAGGGAGAGTGTTTGTGTGTCTGCCCACTCATACTCATAAAAAGCCATTTGGTTTGCGGAAGTCTTAATCAGCCTCTTAGTCAGGTCAGATGCCATCCCAAACAGTAACACAACAACAGGCTTTTGTGAGGCTGTCCTGTGGTCCCATCCTTCAGGAGGGCCGCCCTGTGGTCCCATTCTTCAGGAGGGCCGTCCTGTGCCGAGTGGAATAGTAAGAGAGTGGCGACACACTTTGATCTCGCCACAAAGCGGGTGCCTATGGGCTATAGTTCCAAACATTGGAACTATCCCATTGAGATAGAATGAGCACTTCCGCATTCCATTGTTACAATGGGTGTCAACGCTACTGTCGTCACTCTCATACTATTCCACTCGGGTCCTGTGGTCCCATCCTTCAGGAGGCTGTCATGTGGTCCCATTCTTCAGGAGGGCCATCCTGTGGTCCCATCCTTCAGGAGGCTGTCATGTGGTCCCATTCTTCAGGAGGCTGTCATGTGGTCCCATTCTTCAGGAGGGCCATCCTGTGGTCTCATCCTTCAGAGTTCCCGTCCAACAAAGACAACATAAGCCCGTTGTTTCCATGGAGCAGTGGTGGAAAAAGTACTCAAATGTTTTACTTAAGTAAAAGTACTGCAATGTAGAAAATACTCAATTTCAAGTAAAAGTCCACAATTCAAAATGTACTTACTTGAGTTAAAATACAAGCGTATTGAATTCAAAATGTACTTGAAAGTATCAAAAGTACAGCGTACTCATGTACAATGTCAAGTTTTCAAATGTGGAATAATCTTTTGGAAATAGCCAATCTATGTCTCATCGTAGATCGCTACAGACATTGGAAATACTCAAGTAAAGTACAAATGACCTCAAAGTTGTACTCAAGTACAGTACTTAAGTAAATGTACTTAGTTACTTTCCACCTCTGCCAACGAACACAGCGTTGCCATGGCGAACGTGCGGACGGTTGCCAAGGAAGGCACTTGGTGGAGCACAGAGGGGTCATCATTTATTTCTGTCAGCTGGCACCATGGGGGTCGTTGGAGTTGGTTAAGAGGGGCTTGCTGGGCTGGGGGGAGAAGAAGGACCAGGGGGTGGTTGGAGTTGGTTAAGAGAAGGGGTTGCTGCTGGCTGGGGGGGGAGAAGGGGGTACTGTCAGGTCCCGAGGGGCCCAGAGGGCCACCACCACCACTCCCTGTACATTCTTATATGTTAAAGGCATCAGAGAGAGAGAGAGAAAGAGAGAGACGTTAAGGCCTTTATAGACGAACTGTCGTGTCAGAGTCAGACTAAAGCTGCGTTCACACTTCACAACGTGCATACTGTATGTAAAGATCACAGCATAATTTGTCGCTTCGTAGAAATCTGTTGCTCACACGGCCGTTGACATCACCAAGCATGCGTCCGTAGCGACGTGTGTCATTGCAGCTATACAGTTGTAGCTTTGTAGCTTTGCATCTGGAAGTTAAACCCAGCTCGGCTTCAATTTGTAGCTTTTGCAGCAGCTACAGACGTCGGATGCATCTTCTCTGCATCTTCATGTCGCTGGCTTCCATTGACAATGAATGGTGGACTGTATCTTTGCATCTGCCACGTGTGAACTGAACGCAGCATAAAAGTCCGGAGATCACATCGGGTGATGTCTCGTGTTTAAAAGTCACTCATACGCGCGGCACTAATTACAGTAATTACAATCAGCTTGATGATAGTTGTTGGTAGTGTTCTGCACCTGCAAATGAGCACATAAATCTCCTCACCGTTACTGGTTGTCGTATACATGAATGAATAACACACACGATTAATATAATATTAGTTATATTACCTCTTGCAAAAAGGAGTTAATGAATTATCTCTTTGAGTTGTTGAACACACCCCTGCAGTAGGCAGAGTGGTTATTATTTACAGTTACTCCGGTGATTATGCTGACCTCGGCTTGGGACATACTGTAAACTGCAGGAGCAAATGGTGGCATGGTGGTCTGCTCTGCTGTGAGTTTTGAAGTACTGTAGCTGTACCTTTTTTCTTTAACCCATTTAGGCCTGACATCGAAAAAAGAAAAAAAAAGTCATTTACGGTTCATGACGGTTTTCTGAAATGCCTATGTTTCTATGCCAGTGGTGCTCAATATTTCATGTCCCCAAAAAATATTATGTATTTGGCCGCGGTCCCCATCTGGAAATATGTTGTTCCAGGGACCCCCAAAGAAGCAAACATTTGAGTTAAAACTTTGCTCTGAAAGAGTATATTTTCAAAGATTTGTGCCACATTTTTACGATTTTTCAAAAATAGAAGACCTACAAGCTTGTAGTGCAGCACTTGGTGCTGCGCTACCGAGCTAAAGCATAACATAATGCTTAACCCATTCTGACCTGAGATCAGATTCTAAAATTGTCTATTACATCCTGACAGTTTCATTATTAAATGCTTTTTGGTAGGTCACTTTTTGACCCATTCCAATTAAAAAGGACGTCTCATAAATGAGTGCGTTCCATAAAACTATTGCGTCTGTGTAGTACTGTAGTACAGACAGTACCTGGGAGTCTCTCTCTTCTCTCGCTCCCACTATCTTTTCTCTCTCTGTGTGTCCCCGCATCACCACTATCTTCTTGTGTGTGTGTGTGGTGTCCAATCTTTTTTTACCGTTTGCACTTATCTGTTTTTAGGGGCAAATGCAAGTCAGTGAAGTTCTTCCCAACGAGTCTCGCTGCCAAATCGACATGCTGCATCTGCAGGTCGGGCCCTGCTAATGGGTCTCTGGGACAGAACCGGACCGTACGACAGATATTAGATATTAGTCAGTGCAAGAGGGTGCGAGGCCCGGAAGTGCAATGAATACATTTGAGGAATGGGACAAGCTTTTGTGCCGATAGTGGTTGCTTAATGCTAATAGACCAAAGAGATAACGCCAGGCTCAGATTACATACTGTACATAATTTATTTAAATGGCTTTTGGTGTTGTTCACTCCCTATTTATTTATTTATTTATTTATTTATAAGCAAAAATGGGGAACGTTGTTGGATCAAATCGGATGGAAAAAGTCATCGTAGGATAAAGCAACCGCACAATGCCGTGACTCACCAGTGAGTTATGAGTTATTACTCGCATGTAAAAACGATTTCTTTGCCAGATCCTTCCATGTGGTTTCTCTGCTTCTCTGGGATTCACCTCTCATCCCCTGGTTTTACCATCACAATGCTATGAATTGTGGGCCCTCGCCTCGAGCAAAGTCTGCAGCAAAGTAGTATTGTGGAAACTGTGCATTAACCCATTCTGGACGGGGACCCCTTTTGGTGTTATTAAAAGCATTTATGCTTTAGCTGTTGAAAAATAGCAGATCTACAAGCTCATAGCACGGCACCGAGTGCCGCACTATGAACTTTTAAATCGTGAAAATGTGGCGCAAATCTTTTGAATGTATATTCTTTCAGAGTGAACGTTTTGAACTCAAATCTTTGCTTCTCGTGATGGGAGGTCCCTGGAACGACATATTTTCAGATGGGTCTGCGGGCCAAATACAGATAATTCTGGGGGTCCTTGACATGAAGAAGGTTGAGTACCACTGACATAATAGAAACATAGGTTTTTCAGAAAACTTTTAGGATTTAGAAGCCATTTTTTGGGCGGGAACCCCTTTTGGTGTTAGCATTATGCTATGCTTTAGCTATTGAAAAATAGCAGATCTACAAGCTCATAGCGCGCCACCGAGTGGCGCGCTACGAGCTTGTAGGTCTGCTATTTTTTGAAAAATCGAAGAACGACTGACACAGAACCATAGCTTTTTCAGAAAACTGGCAGGATTTAGAAGCAACTTTTTTAAGAATCGTCCTGGGGTCTAAATGGGTTAAGGGCTCAAAGAGTCTGCGAGACGAGCGGCCCTGAATGCTTGTGGTCTCGGCTGGAACAAACATCAAAGTCTGCGAGAGCGGACATGGAGAGGCTAAGCGGACCCTTCTTCTTCTTCTTGTTTACTTCACTCCACCGTTACCCAAACATAATAATGGCCACGGTCGCAGATCCGTTGACTACAGTTATTTACGCATTAGGGAATAAATAAATAAAAGTAATCTCTGGAGATCTTTCATGAATAAATATTATATAAAACGAATTGCAGGAACCTTTTGAAGAAAATACTGCTCTAGTACACAAGCCTCACAGCAACGTTGTTGTTTTCTTTTCACTAGTTTTGAAATGAGACTATATGATAATATATTATAAACCCTGGTTTACTTTTCTTTTTAAATATTTTTTGGGGGCTTTTTGCCTTTATTGATAGATTACAGTAGTTTGACAGGAAAGGGGGAGAGAGATGGGGAGTGGGGGGGGGGTGGGGGAGACACGCAGCAAATGTCGTCGGGACTCGAACCCGCCACACGCTGTCGGGCAGGTTTACCGGCCTAGGTGCCTGGACCGCTCGGTCGGCCCCGGGCCAACGCCGGTTTACTTTACGATCTCCCAACTGCAAACTTAACCGAGCATGGACTTCCGTCACATTGAATAACACAACCATCCAAATATGCATCATAATTCCCTGCCTGCCACCATGCAGCTGCTCTGTATGTCTGTCTGTCTGTCTGCTGTTTTTCTTTATCGCTCCCTGAGACGTGGTTTTAAACCCAGGTGACAGATGGCTCTATACTGTGCGTTTACCTCAGTCAGCCAAGAAGATCCTCGGGTCACATGGCGGCATGGTGACGTACAGTAGTAGTTATTTGTTAGAATAACATCACCTGCTCTCCAGTTACAATCCTGGATCCTAAATATTTGGATTTGCTGTGTTGGCGTGGTAAATGGCACAGCTTCATCCGTAGGCCTACTGTACTATATAACAATCCAAAGCCTTCCTAGATCAATTCTCTTACCTAACCTACTCCTATTGCTTATTATGTCGAGGTATGACAGGGCATTAACCCATTTTGACCTGAGATCAGATTCTACAAATGTCTGATTGAAAATGTCAGTCGTTCTCAAAAATAGCAGACCTACAAGCTCGTAGTGGCACGCTATGAGCTTGTAGATCTGCTATTTTTCAATAGCTAAAGCATAACATAATGCTAACACCAAAAGGGGTTTCCGCCCAAAATGGGTTAATACTTTGGTCTGTCCCTCCCAAGATCTATAGCTCGTGAGTGAATTATTATACCCCATTGATTTATTCTCCAATTTGGAGAGGCATCAAAGATCACACTATGGAGTAGGGGTGGAGCTTTATCACTTATTATTGACACCTTTATCGATCAGGCTTTATCGAGTCGGGTTCTCATATCGAGCCCACTATTGAGCATTTTCTATTATGTTGTGGAAAGACACGAGACGACAATACATTCTGAACAGAACCAGTATATTTTTTTTACTAGGGCCTTCAAGTACAGTACTTATCTAACAGACGGCCTTTTCACCTTTGATAAGTAACTGTTAACTGGTTGTTAATGTGTGTACCGTCACTTCAAAAGTGTAATTTTGACCCTGGGCAGCACAGGTTGGCAGCAATACACTTTTAGACTGACATGTTTGTGCCAGCATGGGTGATTAGATTCATTTCTTTATTCCCTTGTCTGGGGCTGCTATGCTCCATGCTAGCTATATAGTTTTATCTTCATGCCTCTCTCGGTGATTTCTGTTTCGGATCACAAACTCATTTGATTCAAAGCAGAATTGTTTTTATCTCGGCTCCTTTCTGTTAGCCTGACACTCAAGTCTGAATTTCCATTTCGTTTATTTAGATCATATTTTTTTTAATGGGCCTGGCTAGCGAATTCAGGGCTGGAGCCAGGATGCATCCTCGACTCTACTGAATAACTACACACCTGTGGCCTGCGTTAGTGATTCCACTCTTCCATTGTCAAATACTGACAAACATTAGAGCACATCATGAATGGAAGAATGTCAACCTTCAGGTTCCACAACACTTGAGAAAAGACCTACGTATTAATAAATTCTCTGACGTTCTATCCTTCGACTTACACACTCACGGCGGGGCTCCACCGGGCGTCTCTGTTGCGTGCGTCAAAAAACTAACCGGGGCAATTTTAATGCAGTCACGCAACGCAACGCAACCCGGGCACTGCGGGCAGTGGAGCCACCCTTCATTGATTTAAAAAGGGAACATTCCCTGACGGAGACGCGACGCTGACGCGCCCGGTGGAGCCCCGGTGTTACACTTTGTATCATGAACTACATCAACATTGTTTAGTATGTGTTGGATCGGATATGGATATAGCGACGCAGAGAGACTGGTTTGGATTGTTGAACACAAGATAATTGACACTTAGAGAAAGCGTGGACGGACAATTTAAGTTTTTTTGGCGGTACAAATATATATATATATATTTTTTGTGTAGTTTCTATGTTCAGGAAGTGAATGTGATTTTGTTTTATTTATGTTTTTGGTGTCTTTAAAACTGTTTGGTAGCCATAAATGTCAAGACGTCTAATTGCCAATAAGTACCGGATGCCACAGACGACAAGACGTCTTCCCTTGGGAATTAAAAATAATATATATATTTTTATATATTTTTTATATTCTTAATTTTTTTCATTTTCATCCATATTTTGAAAATTCCTCTAATCTGGTGTACAGGTGATGACATGCACATTACATGCATAATAGAATTACAAATTCTTTCTTTCTTTATAATGGGAGAATTGGCACTCAAAGCCTAAACTGGTGACCACCAGGTGGCGCTGAAAGAGTTTTAAGGGACTCTTTTATGACGAGACATATCATTCATTCATTCATTCATTCATTCATTCAAGAATCCTGTTCTTCAACATACATCTGGGAATAATTCCCCTCCCAGATCTGGCCTGCTGGCTTGTTCACAAAAAAAAGTTAAAACCAAAACAAGAATAAGGTCAATAAAATTAGGATGAGCAGAGCAGGGTTCCTTCTGTTTCTTCCCAGAGAGTAGCTAGCTAGTAGCTACGGACCATTTTTCAGCCCATCCCCCTTTCTCTGGAGACGACCATCACAGGGCATGACGCCAACTAGGCTACCAGCTGCCTGGACATTGTTTCGACCCCGCGACTAAAGGAGGGTTTTGTGAATGCCGTTCCCAGCATGTGCTGCGGACGATATCACAACAAGCAGTGGTAGAAAGTAACTAAGTACATTTACTTGAGTACACTTTTGAGGTGTTTGTACTTGAGTATTTCCAATTTCCAATACTTTTACTTCTACTCCACTACATCTCGGATCCAAATATTGCACTTTTACTCCACTATAATTAGTTACTTGGATACAATTTGATGACAATAATGTTGTACTTTTACTCGAGTACACTTTAAATTCCAGACTTGTACTTGAGTATTTCTATATTGCAGTATTGATACTTTTACTTACTTGATACTTTTTCCACCTACTTCAGACGTGCAGTGTTTTTATTTTTTTTAATATTTATTTTTTAGGGGCTTTTTTCCTTCATTGATAGATTCACAGTAAGTCGACAGGAAACTGGGAGAGAGACAAAGTTTGTCGGGATCAGGACTCGAACACCATTCTGACCTGAGATCAGATTCATACGAGGTTTCCGCCGGACACACACTGGTCTGATGAACCCATTCTGACCTGAGATCAGATTCTAAAAATGTCAGTCGCTCTTCGATTTCTCAAAAATAGCAGACCTACAAGCTCATATCGCGCCACTCGGTGGCGCGATACGAGCTTGTAGATCTGCTATTTTTCAATAGCTAAAGCATAACATGATGCTGACACCAAAATGGGTGCCCGGTCAGAATGGGTTAAACCCATAACTCGGAGTGTTCAAATCTGTACACTTTTTGACCGGCAACAGAACAGAGATCATGTAATGTTTGGTCATCCACCATTTGCCAACTCGCCAAGGCCCTAAAATTCTATCTTCTTTCATGTAAGAAGTATTAAATGCCCACCTAGCTTTTGAGATGGATTGCCTCCTTTAGCAGGGTGATGTTCTCGGCTTCTCTGTAATCTCTCCCTGCTCATCATGTTGATGTCGTCTTTCTTCCCCCACTATTATTAACTCGCGTTGTGCTGTATTGTTTTCCTTTCCTTTTTTTTGTTAGCTTTTTCTTGTCCGTCTGTTTCTTTGCTTTTCCTTGTACCTCTCTGTGTGTCTGCCACTGTCGTTTAGGACGCCTCCGACTCCACGTGTGCAACTATTTACACGCTGTGTATTTCTGTCTCTGACTTGAATGAGACGGTTTGTGTCTGTCAGTCTGCACCTTCAGGCTGCTCTTCACCGGCTAGACCTCCCATCATCCTCCCGCTCTGAATATGAAATATTCATGTGTCCTTTTCTTCTGCTTTCTGTGCTCTTTTCTTTCTGTATTTATTTATTTTATTTTGCCGTGCAGGTATAAAAGGGAGGCAGGGTTTGCCTGAAGATCTGCCGTCTCGTTAGGTGGATGTGCAGACATTGTCGATGTATTACTTGTTATTCCACTTGGTTGCTTAATGCTGATGTCTGTCTGTCTAACCACCTCCATTATAGTGTAATGCAGTGGTTTTCAACTCTTCATATCGAGGTCCATTATTTACATTCATTAAATGGTTATGGCAAAACTTAACTTAAAAATGTATCACTATTTCAGCTCTTTTGAATGCATTAATTGCATACACTATTCGGTGATATATTTTCTGCCTATTTGGGCCGAAGCCGCTGAATAGGCCGAAAATGCCGTCTGAAAACCACTAACATCTGGCTTCTTGCCTTTAATGGGAAAGTATATCTCCATTCATTCCAAGGGCAAAGATATACCTGCAGTAGGCAAGGTTATATTTATTGGCTCCGGCTCCGGTTGGCAGTGATGAAAGCACGACATGCTGTTAGATGTGTACATTTTCTGCCCTTTTCCAGCACGATTCTATGAGGGAACTTCTCCTGAATTGAGTGGGAGAGTAAATTATCATCCATCTCAGCTACAGTATGAAGTGAGAGCATGTGACTCGCATTTGCTCCTAAAAATACACGTGCATGAACCGGGAAAATGATTTACGTGACACACTAGAAAAGAAACGGAAATGTACTGTGCGTGCGTGCGTGCGTGCGTGCGTGCGTGCGTGTGTGTGTGTGTGTGTGTGTGTGTCCTAACTCCATTTAGATCCCTCTTCTTTTTTTTTGTTAAAAACACTCATTTGAACCAATGAAAATTATTGAAAATCGCTTCGGACAAAGCCTATTAACTCCATTGGACCCTCAAACTGTCTGCTAAAGCAGATAACTCCACCACCTCCCCCCCTCTCATGCAAGTAATTGACAATGTATAAAGTCGCAACACCAACTTATTTTATTTAAAAAAATCTATATATAAGGTTTCCTCCGAAAAATGAACCTTTTGGAGTTTGGCGGTTTCTCCCCCCAACAGCAGAGATATACACAATATACGCTCAATTTGGTGGAGAAAGAAAGTGTGTGTGTGTATAGTAGGATCGTTTAACTGATCTCACAAATGATTATAGCCTCAAACTGAAATCCTTGGGGCTCTCCTGTGTTCACACTCCTTTCGTTCCCGCCTGTTTATCTCTCTCCTCCTCCTCCTCCTCTTCCTCCTCCTCCTCCTCCTCCTCTCCTGTCGAGTTGGCGTCCGTTATTTGTCACAGAGTGTGAAGGTTAACGTCGGGGGGGGGGGGGATGGGGGGGCGGTCATCGCCGCTGAGAGTTGGCCAATACATGCGATAGCACGTGCACGACGTGCCCCACTTCTGTTTGCTCTGCCATACCCATTTAATCTGTTTTCAGGCCCTGTCAGCAGTGTCATCATGGAGCCGTGCTATAGGCCTGTAGACCTTGGCTCGTCTAGATAACGACATGGGGGCTCGTTATTGTCATTAATCATTAACAAAATTACTTTGAAATAACCCTTTTTTCTAACGATAATAATAATAATCTTTATTGTCCCCGAAGGGATTTTTGTCTTCAGTCCGTTCAAATACAAAAAAAAAAAAAAAAAGTCACCAAGGCAACACAGAAAACCATCTTATCGACTTTGTCTAGTTTGTTAACCCATTTTGGGGCGGGAAGCCCTTTTGGTGTTAGCATTATGTTATGCTTTAGCTATTGAAAAATAGCAGATCTACAAGCTCGTAGCGCGCCACCGAGTGGCGAGCTACGAGCTAGTAGGTCTGCTATTTTTGAAAAATCGAACGACTGACATAGAAACATGGCTTTTTCAGGCTGTAGAAATGGCTCAGGGGGCAAAACAAACAAAGAACCTTGAAGTGGGATTTGTTTTTTGTTTTAGTGGAAGTAGTGATAACGGGGATGATGATGGGTGTCACTTGTTATCCAAAGTGCTAAGCGTGTGACGTCCTTATTGGTGGTTCATATCAGAAAGTGTGGGTGTGTTGGAAGTCGGTCAGATAGTGTAGTAATTGGGTAGTATAGTACATATTTTTGTTCTGTATATAGATCACGGTTTCCCAAACACTGGTTCATTCATGGACACATTGTTATAACGAGTCCCCTTACTTCTTGTTACCTACATTTGGTTTTTAATTATTATTTCAAAACCTTTAAAAAAAAAAACATTCCCAAAAAAAGCAAAACCTTTCATGAATGAATAACAAATATTTAAAATAGCTGATCTGCAATCTCTCACAACGCGGCTGCCAAGTGACGCGCGTTGTTGTCAGCTTGTATAGATCGACTATTTTCACTAGTTTGGGTCCCCGGGGCGAATATCTGTATCGAAGTTTGTGAACCGACTGGTATAGAATCTATAGATCACAAGAGACACACACCTCTGACATGAAACGTGTCCATGGTTCTGTTTGGCTGTCATCGGCATGGACTCCCAGCTCCTCTCAGACCAGACGAGGAGCTGTGGGGAGAGGGCATGGACTCCCAGCTCCTCTCCTCTCAGACGAGGAGGCGTGGGGAGAGGGCATGGACTCCCAGCTCCTCTCAGAGCAGACGAGGTGGTGTGGGGAGAGGGCATGGACTCCCAGCTCCTCTCAGACCAGACGAGGAGCTGTGGGGAGAGGGCATGGACTCCCAGCTCCTCTCAGAGCAGACGAGGAGGTATGGAGAGAGGGCATGGACTCCCAGCTCCTCTCAGACCAGACGAGGAGCTGTGGGGGGAGAGGGCATGGACTCCCAGCTCCTCTCAGAGCAGACGAGGTGGTGTGGGTAGAGGGCATGGACTCCCAGCTCCTCTCAGAGCAGACGAGGAGGTGTGGGTAGAGGGCATGGACTCCCAGCTCCTCTCAGAGCAGACGAGGAGGTGTGGGGAGAGGGCAGGGGTAAATGGTGCATTTATATAGCGCCTTTATCCAAGGCGCTTTACAGAGATTGTGCATTACATTCACCCATTCACACACACATTCATACACCGATGGCAGCGGAAACCATGCAAGGCACCAACTAGCACATCGGGAGCAATTAGGGGTTCAGTGTCTTGCTCAAGGACACTTCGACAGTAACTCTGGGGGAGCCCGGGTTCGAACTGGCAACCTTACGGTTACCATCCAGGCACTCTACCCCTGAGCCACCGCCGCCCCAGGGGGCGTCTCGTCTGCTGCAATACTGCCTTTGAACACCCACCGCTTAGAACCCTCTGGTCCTACGAAGAGGACATTTAGAGGCAGCTCAGAGAAAAAGCTTGGCCTCTTTAAGTTGTACTTGCAGCAAGAGAGATTTTCTCTCTGTGGTATGTTGCTTGGAATGTTGTAATCATGGAACGATACTGCAGCTAGACTGTCCAGAATCAATACGTCGTTAAATCATACTGTGTCGGATGGCTAATAACGGCCCATGGGACGTACAAACGTCTGGGGTGGCGTACCGAGGGTTCCGACTGCTTGATGTGCTTATAGTCATTAACCCATTCTGAACGGGCACCCTGTTATGCATCATGTTATGCTTTAGCTATTTAAAAATAGCAGATCTACAAGCTCATATCGCGCCACCGAGTGGCGCGATACGAGCTTGTAGGTCTGCTATTTTTTGAAAAATCGAAGAACATTTTTTAGAATCTGATCTCAGGTCAGAATGGGTTCATCAGACCAGTGTGTGTCCGGCGGAAACCTCGTATGAATCTGATCTCAGGTCAGAATGGGTTAAATAAATCTTATTTTATATAGTCCTCCCAATGATCACTTTCAATACATTTTAACCCATTTTGGGCGGGAACCCCTTTTGGTGTTAGCTTTATGTTATGCTTTAGCTATAAAAAAATAGCAGATCTACAAGCTCATAGCGTGCCACCGAGTGGCGCGCTATACGAGCTTGTAGGTCTGCTATTTTTGAAAAACAAACTTTTTTAACTCGAATCTTTGCTTCTGGGGAGGCCAATTACAGATAATTTGTGGGCTCCTTGACATGAAATATTGAGTGATATAGGCCGAGAAACATGGGTATTTCAGAAAACTGTCAGGATTTCAGGCCTAAATGGGTTAATGTGCCCTTGATGGGTGTGGATGGATCAAGCGGTCTTCTGTTGGATGTTTAGTGTAATAATATGGTATCCAGGGTGTTATCCAGTATCTCTCTGAACAACAGATAAGACTCTGCCAGCGCCACGGCTCCAAAAAATGATGTGTTCCCGCCGTGTTGTTGTGACTGCCTCTGGGGGATGTTAACGATACCGTTCCTATGCCTACTGTCTGTACTAGCAGGCTTGTTGTCGTCGGGAGGCCTTTTTGTTTTACTGGGCATTTTTTAAGATTCACATCCAGATTCTCGCATTACGTCCAGTGTTATTATTATTATTATTATCATCTTGTTGTCATTATTAAGTTGTTTGCTGCTTGTACTCCGACTGTGTGACTGAGTGAGGAACGAACGCCTCTTGAATCTTGATGTTCCTGCCATCGAAAAACTGTGGTTTTCATTTAAACTCTCTTCATATCGAGGCCCATTATTTGTTCTTCTACATTCTGAATGCAGAATATAGAATGTAGAAACCAAATGGCCCCTTACGGGTCCATTTGGTTTCATTTTACTACACCCTCAAGAGTTCAAGATCTACGTATAATATAAAGGGTCCATTGGGACTCTCCGTCATTTAGCTGGGGACCACCTGGAACTCCCTCAAGGACCACTGGCGGTCCCTGGACCACTACCACTTTAACTGATCTAAAAGAACACATGAAGGCCCACCCAGACAGACACGGACAATGCTTGGGTGATTTTGGACAATGCTTCAATGGGTAATTGCTAGGCATGTCTGTTCATAATTAATTTGTTGTTGCCATTAATTACCGTGTCACACAAAGTGTCGGCGAGAGGCGATTATTATAGCGTGGCTCAAGTGCTTAATTAAGGCTGAAACCCTCGGCATCCTCCTCAGAGCTGCAGCCGCATATCTTTTGCTGTAAATGAAAAGGAAACTGTCTGAATCTGCATGGAGACTTATAGCTCATTTAGACTCATTTGACGCATCTGTGTCACCTTTAGCTTTTAACCACTTTAACCATTGTTTTAAACTTTAGCTGTTGGAAAAATAGCAGATCTACAAGCTTGTGGCACGGCACAGAGTGTCGGTACAATCTTGTAGATCTGCTATTTTTGAAAAAATGTATATAAAATATATTCGTTTTAACTCAAATTTTGGCTTCTGGAGGGGGGGGGGTCACTCTGCAACAAAATAGATCGGTGTCCGCGTCCAAATACAGATAATTGTGGGGACGTGAAAAAGTCTGAGCAAACAACAGGTTTTCTATACGATAGGAGGACTTAAGAAGACACATTTGTAGAATCAGAGAATCCTCATGTCTAAATGGGTTAAATGCTGCGGGGAGAAGGAGTCGCTGGTTCTTATCAGACTGTCCTCCTTGTGCTGTCTGTCAGTAGACACTGTGGGGGTGTGGGCGGATGTCTAAAGAACTGGAAGGGTTCCCGGTTCAATCCCTGGGTTCCTCCTCCTCGCTTCGTGTTCACAGTGTTACTCCAGCAAGATGTTAAACCCCTGAGCCGCTCCTGACGAGGAGCAGGTTGGCACCTTGTGTGTGTGTGTGTGTGTGTGTGTGTGTGTGTGTGTGTGTGTGTGCGTGTGGGTCAATGTAGCGCACAGTGTAAAGCGCTTTGGATAAAAGGCGCTATAGAAATCCAGACCATTTGACACTGGTGTGTGTGTGCTGTGAATGATGTCTTGGTAAATGGGTCATCATCACAGGGGAAGGGGACGTGCTGCTGGTGTTGCACAGTGCTTGCTCCGACGTCACACGGTCACCATTTTGTCCACCACTTTTCCTCTGTCATTGTCATTGTTCATGCATCAGACTCAGACGATGCTGGTGGGTCCTCTCTCTGAACTGTTCCACTTGACATTTCCAACTGATTGACAGCTACGTGTGACAGTTTCATCCATGTGAAATGAGCTGTGGGGTATTGATGTATATCAATCGGATACCGCCGGAGAACTCGCCTGTTTACCACCTCGCCGCAGGGAAAAGTCTTCATCGATGTCTTCATCGTTATGCTAACATAAACATGCTGTCTTCATCATCGTTATGCTAACATGCTGTCTTCATCAGTGTAGTGTGTCAAACCCACAGATGTTCATTTCCAAAGTGATCATATTTTTTTGTGCAATTAAATGGTCAGCTAGATAATGATAAGAAGTTGAGTATGTGAATAAAATACCAATGATTGTAGTAGGCCTACTAATTCTGGATATTGTTTACTAATTAATTACATTGTTTCGTTACTTTAGTGTTTAAACTTTAGCATTCCTACTTCATCTAGTGTAAACTCTAAACAACTATTCATATAATCCATAACCGTGACAGGCTTTCCTTGAACTGACAAACTGAAAAGTCGCTCTCGCTCTCTCGCTCTCTAAATGGGACCCATAAAAATGTCTGCGACCGACAAATGGGTCCCGAGCCAGAGTTTGGGAACTCTCTCTCTCTCTACTGATTGGTCTTGGGGGAGGGTGTATACCAGTGGTTCCCAAACTCTGGCTCGGGAGTCGGGACCCATTTGTGGGTCGCAGACATTTTTATGGGTCCCATTTTATTTATTTATTTTTCATTATTATTATTTCAAAACAGTTTAAAAAAGAAACGGTTATTTTCACTATAGTTTGGGTCCTATGGGCGAACATCTAATCTCTCTTTTGGGTCAGCTAGGCTAAATAGTTTGGGAACCACTGTGTGTGGACAGCCATGTGTCCCCTCCTCTGAACCAGTGGTGTGGACAGCCATGTGTCCCCTCCTCTGAACCAGTGGTGTAGACAGCCATGTGTCCCCTCCTCTGAACCAGTGGTGTGGACAGCCATGTGTCCCCTCCTCTGAACCAGTGGTGTGGACAGCCATGTGTCCCCTCCTCTGAACCAGTGGTGTGGTCAGCCATGTGTCCCCTCCTCTGAACCAGTGGTGTGGACAGCCATGTGTCCCCTCCTCTGAACCAGTGGTGTGGACAGCCATGTGTCCCCTCCTCTGAACCAGTGGTGTAGACAGCCATGTGTCCCCTCCTCTGAACCAGTGGTGTGGACAGCCATGTGTCCCCTCCTCTGAACCAGTGGTGTGGACACTAGCCATGTGTCCCCTCCTCTGAACCAGTGGTGTAGACACTAGCCATGTGTCCCCTCCTCTGAACCAGTGGTGTGGACAGCCATGTGTCCCCTCCTCTGAACCACTGTGTGTGGACAGCCATGTGTCCCCTCCTCTGAACCAGTGGTGTGGACACTAGCCATGTGTCCCCTCCTCTGAACCAGTGGTGTGGACACTAGCCATGTGTCCCCTCCTCTGAACCAGTGGTGTGGTCAGCCATGTGTCCCCTCTGAACCAGTGGTGTGGACAGCCATGTGTCCCCTCCTCTGAACCAGTGGTGTGGACAGCCATATGTCCCCTCCTCTGAACCAGTGGTGTAGACACTAGCCATGTGTCCCCTCCTCTGAACCAGTGGTGTGGACAGCCATATGTCCCCTCCTCTGAACCAGTGGTGTGGACAGCCATATGTCCCCTCCTCTGAACCAGTGGTGTGGACAGCCATGTGTCCCCTCCTCTGAACCAGTGGTGTGGACAGCCATGTGTCCCCTCCTCTGAACCAGTGGTGTGGACAGCCATGTGTCCCCTCCTCTGAACCACTGTGTGTGGACAGCCATGTGTCCCCTCCTCTGAACCAGTGGTGTAGACACTAGCCATGTGTCCCCTCCTCTGAACCAGTGGTGTGGACAGCCATGTGTCCCCTCCTCTGAACCAGTGGTGTAGACAGCCATGTGTCCCCTCCTCTGAACCACTGTGTGTGGACAGCCATGTGTCCCCTCCTCTGAACCAGTGGTGTGGACAGCCATGTGTCCCCTCCTCTGAACCAGTGGTGTAGACAGCCATGTGTCCCCTCCTCTGAACCAGTGGTGTGGACAGCCATGTGTCCCCTCCTCTGAACCAGTGGTGTAGACAGCCATGTGTCCCCTCCTCTGAACCAGTGGTGTAGACAGCCATGTGTCCCCTCCTCTGAACCAGTGGTGTAGACACTAGCCATGTGTCCCCTCCTCTGAACCAGTGGTGTAGACACTAGCCATGTGTCCCCTCCTCTGAACCACTGTGTGTGGACAGCCATGTGTCCCCTCCTCTGAACCAGTGGTGTGGACAGCCATGTGTCCCCTCCTCTGAACCAGTGGTGTGGACAGCCATGTGTCCCCTCCTCTGAACCACTGTGTGTGGACAGCCATGTGTCCCCTCCTCTGAACCAGTGGTGTGGACACTAGCCATGTGTCCCCTCCTCTGAACCAGTGGTGTGGACAGCCATGTGTCCCCTCCTCTGAACCACTGTGTGTGGACAGCCATGTGTCCCCTCCTCTGAACCAGTGGTGTGGACAGCCATGTGTCCCCTCCTCTGAACCAGTGGTGTGGACAGCCATGTGTCCCCTCCTCTGAACCAGTGGTGTAGACACTAGCCATGTGTCCCCTCCTCTGAACCACTGTGTGTGGACAGCCATGTGTCCCCTCCTCTGAACCAGTGGTGTGGACAGCCATGTGTCCCCTCCTCTGAACCAGTGGTGTGGACAGCCATGTGTCCCCTCCTCTGAACCAGTGGTGTGGACAGCCATGTGTCCCCTCCTCTGAACCACTGTGTGTGGACAGCCATGTGTCCCCTCCTCTGAACCAGTGGTGTGGACAGCCATGTGTCCCCTCCTCTGAACCAGTGGTGTGGACAGCCATGTGTCCCCTCCTCTGAACCAGTGGTGTGGACAGCCATGTGTCCCCTCCTCTGAACCAGTGGTGTGGACAGCCATGTGTCCCCTCCTCTGAACCAGTGGTGTGGACACTAGCCATGTGTCCCCTCCTCTGAACCAGTGGTGTAGACACTAGCCATGTGTCCCCTCCTCTGAACCAGTGGTGTGGACAGCCATGTGTCCCCTCCTCTGAACCACTGTGTGTGGACAGCCATGTGTCCCCTCCTCTGAACCAGTGGTGTGGACACTAGCCATGTGTCCCCTCCTCTGAACCAGTGGTGTGGACACTAGCCATGTGTCCCCTCCTCTGAACCAGTGGTGTGGTCAGCCATGTGTCCCCTCTGAACCAGTGGTGTGGACAGCCATGTGTCCCCTCCTCTGAACCAGTGGTGTGGACAGCCATATGTCCCCTCCTCTGAACCAGTGGTGTAGACACTAGCCATGTGTCCCCTCCTCTGAACCAGTGGTGTGGACAGCCATATGTCCCCTCCTCTGAACCAGTGGTGTGGACAGCCATATGTCCCCTCCTCTGAACCAGTGGTGTGGACAGCCATGTGTCCCCTCCTCTGAACCAGTGGTGTGGACAGCCATGTGTCCCCTCCTCTGAACCAGTGGTGTGGACAGCCATGTGTCCCCTCCTCTGAACCACTGTGTGTGGACAGCCATGTGTCCCCTCCTCTGAACCAGTGGTGTAGACACTAGCCATGTGTCCCCTCCTCTGAACCAGTGGTGTGGACAGCCATGTGTCCCCTCCTCTGAACCAGTGGTGTAGACAGCCATGTGTCCCCTCCTCTGAACCACTGTGTGTGGACAGCCATGTGTCCCCTCCTCTGAACCAGTGGTGTGGACAGCCATGTGTCCCCTCCTCTGAACCAGTGGTGTAGACAGCCATGTGTCCCCTCCTCTGAACCAGTGGTGTGGACAGCCATGTGTCCCCTCCTCTGAACCAGTGGTGTAGACAGCCATGTGTCCCCTCCTCTGAACCAGTGGTGTAGACAGCCATGTGTCCCCTCCTCTGAACCAGTGGTGTAGACACTAGCCATGTGTCCCCTCCTCTGAACCAGTGGTGTAGACACTAGCCATGTGTCCCCTCCTCTGAACCACTGTGTGTGGACAGCCATGTGTCCCCTCCTCTGAACCAGTGGTGTGGACAGCCATGTGTCCCCTCCTCTGAACCAGTGGTGTGGACAGCCATGTGTCCCCTCCTCTGAACCACTGTGTGTGGACAGCCATGTGTCCCCTCCTCTGAACCAGTGGTGTGGACACTAGCCATGTGTCCCCTCCTCTGAACCAGTGGTGTGGACAGCCATGTGTCCCCTCCTCTGAACCACTGTGTGTGGACAGCCATGTGTCCCCTCCTCTGAACCAGTGGTGTGGACAGCCATGTGTCCCCTCCTCTGAACCAGTGGTGTGGACAGCCATGTGTCCCCTCCTCTGAACCAGTGGTGTAGACACTAGCCATGTGTCCCCTCCTCTGAACCACTGTGTGTGGACAGCCATGTGTCCCCTCCTCTGAACCAGTGGTGTGGACAGCCATGTGTCCCCTCCTCTGAACCAGTGGTGTGGACAGCCATGTGTCCCCTCCTCTGAACCAGTGGTGTGGACAGCCATGTGTCCCCTCCTCTGAACCAGTGGTGTGGACAGCCATGTGTCCCCTCCTCTGAACCAGTGGTGTGGACAGCCATGTGTCCCCTCCTCTGAACCAGTGGTGTGGACAGCCATGTGTCCCCTCCTCTGAACCAGTGGTGTGGACAGCCATGTGTCCCCTCCTCTGAACCAGTGGTGTAGACAGCCATGTGTCCCCTCCTCTGAACCAGTGGTGTGGACAGCCATGTGTCCCCTCCTCTGAACCAGTGGTGTGGACAGCCATGTGTCCCCTCCTCTGAACCAGTGGTGTAGACAGCCATGTGTCCCCTCCTCTGAACCAGTGGTGTGGACACTAGCCATGTGTCCCCTCCTCTGAACCAGTGGTGTGGTCAGCCATGTGTCCCCTCCTCTGAACCAGTGGTGTGGACAGCCATGTGTCCCCTCCTCTGAACCAGTGGTGTGGACAGCCATGTGTCCCCTCCTCTGAACCAGTGGTGTGGACAGCCATGTGTCCCCTCCTCAGATAACACGTGAACAACATGCTGGCAGCTGCTTCTTTTCACCTGACCCTGGACAGTGTTTCACTGAGAGGATGTAACACAAGCAGAGGGACTCAACTATGGAACCCGCTTCCACTTACTCCCTGCTTAGCCCGTTCTGACCTGAGATCAGATTCTAAAAATGTCTTCTACATCCTGACAGTGTTCTGAAAAAGCTATGTTTCTATGTCAGTCGTGCTTGTAGATCTGCTATTTTTCAATAGCTAAATTGCAACATAATGTTAAACACCAAAAGGGGTTCCTGCACAAAAATGGGTTAGTCTCTTGAGACAGACTGTTGACTATAGAGGGCGCTGTTTTTCCCAATTATTTGTTTTGCCGATGGGTTCTCAGATTGCCTGAACAGGTGATCAGTGTCGATTTTGACAGCAAATGAATGCTTTAGTTTTAGTCGTAGTTTTTTGAATAGGATTCAGTTTTAGTCATCTGGAATGTTTTTAGTCTAGTTTTAGTTTACAAAATATGAGATTTTTAGTCGACTAAATCTACAGTTGATTTAGTCGACACAAATGTATTTCAGCAAGCCTTGAAGGTGCAGCTTATCCACTGAAAATAGCTGATAATAGCATGCTGAAAATAGCTGATCTACAAGCTCGGATGCATGCTGAAAATAGTGGATGTGTATAAATTGAACAGAAAAAAAAATGTTTTCAAATATTATTTTGGCCATCCACATATGTCTGCCTACTAGTACATACTAGTACAGTACATACTAGTACAGTACTACATACACCTAGTACAGATTCTAGACAGCGTAATCCTGCCACGAACATACCCATTGATTTTTACCCACAGCATTTCTACTATGACTTAAGTGCAGGCATCCAACAAGTTACAACGTACACTTTGTTTTTGCCCAATATCACACGCGGCCTCACATGTGGGAATCTTGGATTTCGCACTTCGCTGAATACTTAGAGAAAGCATAAACGGACAAAGAAAACATATATGTGATGTACTGTATATTCACTTCTGTTTTGGGGTAGTGAAAGTGTTTTTGTAGTAGTTTCTGTGTTCAGGAAGTGAATGTGATTTTATTTATGTTTTTTTTGTGTCTTATAATCCCGTACGGGACGGGTCTTTTATGTCGAGACAGGAAAATAAAAATGCATTCATACATTCATTCATTCACGGGCCACCTGGTCTGGTGGAGAGATATGCATTCCTCGGTGTGCCCCCTTTCTTGTTTTTGTTGTTGTTGTATGTTTGGCTTTATTTATTTTTTATTCCCCCCCCTCCCCCTCCTTTCAATTTCCATTGTGAGGTTTAGGAGGAAATGGAATGCTCGTCCCTGTGGGGGTGATGGCTTCCCCTTACATGCAGTCAATGAGTCCTGCTGTACTGAATCACAGAATTGGCTTGCCTCAGGGCATTGTTGTCACTCTCATTGTGCCAGTTGATTGTGTGTGTGTGTGTGTGTGTGTGTGTGTGTGTGTGGGGCGCGCAGTGGCAACGGATGCAGACTAGAGCCCGACAGATGCCGATCCCAATAGTCCTAGATAGACCAACGATTATTGATATTTTGACCGATATATTTGGAAAATGACATTTCTACTTGATAACTTTTAACTTTATTTGTGGTTGTCGATGCTGTGGTTCTTAATGGTTTTATTTCATGTACTGTATTTTTCTTTTTGTCGCTCTATTTGTGTCCAGAAGGAGAATGGCGTGCTGAGATGATCCGTGGCCCATCGCCTTCCCCCCAGAGACCATCACCACCCTCCACCCAACAGAGCACAGGAAAACCCTAGGGCGGATATGCGGTCGGCTGGTCGGTAGGTGTGACGGACGGACAGTGCCTGCTCCTTCCTCCCTCATAGTCATCGTTGGTCGTGCTCCCAGTGGACTCCTCGAGGCCCCCCCTCTTCTTCTCTGCCATGGTGACATAACCAGCCCGACGCTATGAAGGAGAGCCAACGTGAGACGACCACCATCTCGTTTCTTTCCCCGGCCTGTGCGTCGACCTCCGGAGCTACAGACTGAGCGTGTGTTGGTGACCGAGTTCCACTGTGCCCATCATTCATCCTCTCCAGCCCCAGAGCAGAGAGACCGTGTTCCCATACCAGGGGGGAGCGGTCATCCTCTCCAGCCCCAGAGCAGAGAGACCCTGTTCCCATACCAGGGGGGAGCGGTCATCCTCTCCAGCCCCAGAGCAGAGAGACCGTGTTCCCATACCCGGGGGGAGCGGCGTGTTGCCAGGCCGACGGGGCGGAGCGGCGTGGCGTGGGACCCGTGATACGATGCTGGGATGCGTGACACGCCTTCGTCGGCTGGTCCGCCTGCTGCCCCTCCAGACCTCCCTCCTCCTCCTCTTCCTCTTCTGCGCCGTCAGCGTCTTCGTCTCCGCCTACTTCCTGTATGGCGTGAAGCGGGAGCTGGAGCCGTCGGGCGGCGGCGTCTCGGGCGCCGACGGCGGGGCGTCGGCGAGTGACCCCGTCGAGGTGACCCCGTCGCGGCTGCTCCCGCTGCGGAGCGTGCCGGGGGGAGGAGGTGGGGGGCCGGGGGGGGGCGGCGCCGAGGGCCTCCCCCCGGGAGGGGCCAGGACGGACCCCGTGGTGCTGGTGTTCGTGGAGAGCCAGTACTCGCAGCTGGGCCAGGAGATCGTGGCCATCTTGGAGTCCAGTAGGTTCCGCTACCGGACGGAGATCTCTCCGGGGAAGGGCGACATGCCGACGCTGACGGACAAGGAGAGAGGACGGTTCACGCTGGTGATCTACGAGAACATCCTGAAGTACGTCAACCTGGACGCCTGGAACCGAGAGCTGCTGGACAAATACTGCGTGGAGTATGGAGTCGGAATCATCGGGTTCTTCAAGGTTAGGATAACGCAGCACACGCACGTGCGCACGCACGCTCACACTCACACTGACACTTTCTCACACACACACACACTCTTTTCCTATTTTCATTTCACACCTTCTAGCACTGTCCAGCTGGCTCGTGTGTCTCTAAGGAGACAGGGACTCACAAGGTTGGAAAGACTTGCCTGGTTCTCTTTCTCTCCCTCTTCTCTCATGTTCTCTCTATCTCTGCCCTTCTTTCTCATTCTGGCCCCGGTCTCCTTTCTTTTTCTCTCTCAACCTCAGCCTCCCTTTCTCTCTGCTCTCTCTGGTATTAGTCCCTCTGGCTGTTCATTTTATTCTCTCTCTCTCTCTCTCTCTCTCGCTCGCTCTCGGTAATCCCCAGCCGAGCCTGCTTGCCCGAGGCCAGTTTTCAGGTGGTCATGGTTTTAATCACCAACTGTGAGAGATGGAGAGAATATAGGAGGAGACGTGGGGCGTTGGGGAGAGGGAGGAGGTATAAAGTTCAGCGACTGCTGATGGGATTTGAAATGTGGGCATATCTGGGAATCGTGACAAAGACAAACACACCCAAACCTCCCTGGCAGTGTTTGCAGATCTCGGTGGGTAAAGAGATCTTTCTGATCGATGGCCATCGTGTGGGCACTTCAGAGTGTGGGCAAGTGTTAACTTGATAATGCTCTGTTTTCTCAGGCTCCCACACTGTCACGATGGTAGTGAGATGTTATGCAATAGGCACGGCACGGTATATGCAGAGAGATGTGACAGAATCTGAGAGCAGTGGAAGGGAAGGGACGGGAAGGGGACGTCTGGATAAGAATAAATCACCCTATCCTCCTCCTGTGAGTCTTCAGAGAACACAGCAGGGGCCGTTATTCATGGGGACTGAAAACTTTGAGAAGAGCAGATTGAGTGTGGCGGAGTGTAGAAGCTGTTTTGTGTATAATTGGTCAATTATGTCCCATCCAACTCGTCATCATCACCTTCTTCATCTCTATGATGTGCAGTGATGGTGTTTTCTTGACGGTGGCATTGCCTGTACAGTGTATTGTTTTTCTGGCTGTCTCTTTCACTTCTTACTTACTTTAAAGGTAGGGTAAGTCCTATTGTTTTCGTTAATACAAAATGGCTTTTAGTTAGAATGTTAAATCACTATATTCTGATAGTAATCATCGCTATATAGACTAGACCGTCTGTTCAGTAACAGGGTTCTATTCTATTCTATTCATGAGCTTAATTTTTTTAATGTCCCAGTTCCAATTTTGGCTGCTCATTTCCTTTGTGTGATGATTTTACAATTCCACTTGTTTAATCTGTATCCTGACAGCCTTCTCTATCCTGATTGGATAGTACAATTGGTTGGTATTTCAGTTTCCGTTTCAGAAAATGCATTTTCTGTTTTTAATAAGAAAGCACACTTATTTTAGCCCAAGAAAAATCACTGTCTTGCACTATACCTTTTTAACTTTGTGCTCTGATGTTTTTGTTTCATCAAACCATCAATCAGGCCAACGAGAACAGCCTGCTGAGTGCGCAGCTGAAGGGCTTCCCCCTCTTCCTCCACTCCAACCTGGGCCTGAAGGACTGCTCCGTCAACCCCAAGTCTCCGCTCCTCTTCATCACGAAGTCGGGGCAGCCGCTGCCGGGCCCGCTGCCGGGCGACGACTGGACCGTGTTCCAGTCCAACCACTCCACCTACGAGCCCGTGCTGCTGGCCAAGACGCAGTCCGCCGACAGCGTGGCGGCCATCGGCCAGAACAGTGCAGCGCTGCTCCCGTCGGTGGTCCAGGTAATTGACCCCCGTTCTGGACGACGGGAACCCCCTTTGGGTGTTTTAGGCATTCCGTTATACTTTAGCTATTGAAAAATAGCAGATCTACAAGCTACTATACGAGCTTGTAGAGCTACTATTTTTAGTTTATTGTTAAATTGTGGTGCAAATCTTATACAGTCTTTCAGTCTGTGACCAATTCGTTTGTGGGGTCCTCGACATGAAAAACTTTGAGAACCACTATAGTAGCCTCGGAAACCCAGACGTTTTTATTTCCAGGGAGAAAAAGAAAGTCCACTTCAATTTGGCATACAGTTGCGCAGACGTCGATCACTCTCTCTGTCGCTCTAATTAATTAGTCTCATGTACAGCAGCTGCGCCTAGTTAATCTCGGCGGATCCAGTCTACTGACATAGAAACATAGGTTTTTTCTGAAAACTGTCAGGATTTCGAAGACATTCATGTTAACCGTCCTCGGGTCTAAATGCATTAGATGTATTGCTGTGTAGTGTTCTTGCTTTCTTGCCTACTGTAAATGGCCTCTGGACTAAATGCCTGCATTGTGTCCTATAGGACCTGGGCCTCCACGACGGCATCCAGCGCGTGCTGTTCGGCAACAACCTGGCCTTCTGGCTCCACAAGCTGGTGTTCGTGGACGCCGTGGCCTTCCTGACGGGGAAGAGGCTCTCGCTGTCCCTGGAGCGCCACGTCCTGGTGGACATAGACGACATCTTCGTGGGCAAGGAGGGAACCCGCATGAAGGTGCCTGACGTGAAGGTAAGGTTCAGTCGCATCTCGAGTCCACGTGTGTGTTCCAACTCAACTCGGTTTTATTTATATAGCACATTTAACATGGCCAAGTCAACCAAAGTGCTGTACAGGTTAAAAGAAAAGAAAAAGAGCAAACGATGCAATATCATCATCATACTATAATTCTGACAATGTCTGTCTGAATGTGTGTGTCTGTGTCAGAAACACCGCCGTATATCCTCGCTGCCTGCACCAATCGATCCCACTTTTCACACAGGCATTGACCATAATGATATGGAGGTCTTAACGAAGCCCTTTTTTCGATTCTACACATTAATGATTAATAATGAATTTATTAGTGAATAGAAAATGCGAAAACGCACCCAGGGTGCAGTACCCCCTGCAATATCTCAGAACGGGTAAGGGCTAGTAAACATTAAAAGACAAATATGAACAGGCGTTAGAAAACAAGGAGCAAACGTGCAATGTAAACGGACATTGGCAGGCAATATAAAAGGCACAAGCAAGCAAACATTTGCCTCAGTGAGGGGGGAAGACGGGGCTAACTCGGCTGACACTCAAGGCCAAGGAGAAGAAATAAGTCTATAGCGGGGATTAAAAAATATCTATCGACTGCCCGGGCGGCTCTGATATGTATGCGCAAATGATTCCAGAGCCTGGGGGGCAGCCGCTGCAAAGTTCATGCCCTGTAGATCTATTCTTTTTAACACACAACACCCGACGTAGTGTGAACAAAGAGTCTAGAAGCCAAGAGACTCTGGGTGCTTTGACCAAAGGAAATGTAATGAGAACAACACGCACGTGAGGTAATTAAATCCCTCTCCCTTGTTTTAACGGCAGGTTGCCAGGCAACTCCGCCGTTCAATTCAACTTTTCTGAACCAAACGTAATCACCAACAAACAAACCGACATGATGCTGTTGCTGTTTTGTGCGATTGAACCGATCTGTGCTCTGTGCGAGGGCCTGTAAATAATATGACCGCCGCGGAATTGGATTTGTTGTGAGACTGACCAGCTGGTCAGGATCACGGCGGAGCAGCTGAAAAGCGGACGGTTCTGATGGGGTGGGCTGATTGCCTGGTACAGCTACAAGTACACATACAAGCCAGCAGCTGTGCTGTGATTGCCCCTCTGCCTGAGGGATGGCACATTTGTCGTGTAGCTATAGCTACCAAGTCGGAGAATAATTGCACAATAAGCAGAAAAAAGGAGAATTGTTCAGAAAACTTGGACACAAATTACTGTGTGTGTGTGAGTGTGAGTGTGAGTGTGAGTGTGAGTGTGAGTGTGAGTGTGAGTGTGTGTGTGTGTGTGTGTCCGGAGGGATCAGAGTGAGAGGAGGCTGCTGTCACTAGTTAATCAATTGTGGAGGCTTTTGTTTCCTCGGACAGAAAATAGAAACTTGATAAAGTGTCTCTTATATATACCTAGACAGCAGTTAGTATACCAGAGCGGCCCACCGCAGCAAAGCCTTCCTTTTTTTCATCTCTCTTTTTCTTTTGGTACATTTTGTTAGAATGAATTGACTGTCAAATACCCGTAGCAGGACCATTTGTCCAGGAGCTTATTGGTGTTTCACTTCCGACCATTCAGGAACAGGCACCAAATTGCCTCGGGTTCTCAGTACTTAGCCCTATAGCTCATGGGCATGCATATTTGTATGCGTTTGAGTGAAGGTGAAAATTATTTACTTGATGCTGCCTGACAACTCATGATGAATTGTTGTTCATGCACCATAGTAGTACTATCATTTAGCCAAATGGAAATGGTGGTCATTACCAATAACAGCAAAAGCATCTTAAGCATTTGGACTACCATCCAAGTTACTAAAATCCCGGGGGGGGCCCCGGATAAATGTTTGACATTTGTACACTCCCAAGATAAATGAACACCGAGGATTGTACCCTCGTGTAGGATTGGTATCCGTGGACTAATGCCACTCAACTAGGGATCCTTTTTAGGGCATTTAAAAAGGTGGAGAATCACTGCTCTAGCCCATTCTGACCGGGCACCCATTTTGGTGTTGGCATCATGTTATGCTTTAGCTATTGAAAAATAGCAGATCTACAAGCTCATATCGCGCCACCGAGTGGCGCGATACGAGCTTGTAGGTCTGCTATTTTTGGAAAAATCTAAGAACGACTGACATTTCTAGAATCCGATCTCAGGTCAGAATGGGTTCATCAGACCAGTGTGTGTCCGGTGGAAACCTCGTATGAATCTGATCTCAGGTCAGAATGGGTTAAGGGCCATGTGGTAAAAGGTCAGTGGACACTGGACAGTCCTCCTCACAGTACGGAAGCAGTTCATGAGGGATTTGAACAAGCCAGCCAGGGCAGGGCGTCCCCAGGCAGAAGTAAAGAGACCAGAAACACCGGTCGTTGTCCCGCCCGCCTTCCTCTGCCAGTTAAAACCAGTCTCTTTTCCCCCCTGAATGCTTTTGTCCCAGGATGCCTCCAAAAAGCAGAACTCCAGTGCTCACACTGTCACAGAAGCTCAGTGGCCATGAATATTTCAATGTGCCTCGAGACATGCAAAGAAAGAGAACTCCTTCTTGCGTCCCCCTCTTGAGTGGAACAGACCCCCCTACCCCCCCTACCCCCCCAACCCCCCCCCCCCTTAACACGCAGGCAGGGGGTAGTGGAAGAAAAACTTGGAAGAGCCGCATCAAGGCTTTCTCACTGGCAGGCAGCACAACTGCTAGGATGGAAGAATGAATCTCAGCCTGAGGGAGGGGAGGGGAGGGGAGGGGAGAGAGAGAGGATTACCATCCAGTCAAATGAAACAAACAGCCAAATCAGAGAGAGTGCAAAGAATAAGAGACAATGGATGAGAGTCTGTGAAGTAACTTGGAGAGGGTTAATGTTGTCGCTTCGGTGTTCCAAAAAGAAACTTTCGGAATAAAGACGCGTGCATGCACGTCCACACACACACACACACACACACACACACACACATGGCTGGCTTCGAAGTGTAAATTATGTGCATGTGGGTGGAGGGTGTGCGGTGCGTGCGTGTGTGTGCTCATTATCGGGCCCGTTTACAATTTACACTTTAAGCGTTTAGCCGTTTAGCAGGCGCTGTTATCCAGAGCCACTTACTAGTATAAAGCGAGTCAAAACGCATGCAGAAGCAGAGAGAGGCCGTGTAGTGCCTCAGTAAACTAGGATCAAAGGTAAAGCAAGGAAAGTAAACCATGAATATACTATCAAAATAAGCATCTGTACACTAAACGATACCAAGTACACAATGAACCTGGCATCGGTCTAAAGTAAACAATGAATATACTATCAAAATAAGGATCTGTACTCTAAACCAAGTACACAGTGAACCTAGCATCAGTCTAAATAACATCTTTTATGGTCTAATGTTCATTTTTCAGGACTGCCTCATCAAAGTTGGTGACTTTAGTTAATGTCAATTACTTGCACGAGAGGGGGAGAGGTGGTGGAGTTAGTTGCTTTAGAAGACAGTTTGAGGGTCCAATGGAGTTGAGAGGTTTTGTCCCAAGCCCTTTTTACTACTTTTCATTGGTTCAATATTTTAATAGTAGCCTACAATAATAATAGCACTGATTTATGCAAAAAGAAAATCTAAAACCTATTTTTTTTAAAGTTGGTTTACATCCGACAGCAACGCTATACTGTATATATGTGTACTATAAACACTTGTTTAATAAACATAAAAAAGACTAAACTAAGACACAGCATAAACAAAGAGCCCCCACTATGTATGATATAACATAGCAATTTGTTTTGTATGAATTGCTCGTTATATCATCTTCCTATCAAATGCTGTTTGCATTTTTATTGTCTAATATCGTCTAATAAAATAATCAATCATATACAGTGGGGCTCTTTTTTTAAATGTTTGTTTTATGCTGTGTCTTAGTTTTGGTATTTTTTATGTTTATTAAATGGGCTTGATGTTTTTATGTTGCACTGCAAGTGACTGAGGGGAAACGATATTTCATATTCTTTATGTATACATGTGACATTAAATATTGTGATTGTGTTTTCCGGCTCAGGCTCTACTGGAGACACAGAAGGAGCTTCGTGTTCACATACCCAACTTCACCTTCAACCTGGGATTCTCTGGGAAGTTCTTCCATGCCGGTAAACTATCGTGACTCCTTTTCTTTGAGAGAGCCCCCTGTTTATTCAGCGTCTGTGCTGATAAAAAAACAAAACATGGCACCGAACTGAATGTGATAACGCCCGTAGATCTGTTGTTGAAGAACAAGTTTTCACATGCTCTTTATTTTCTCCTTATCTTGTTCTTCTGTCTCACTCTCTGTTCATTTCTACCCTCACTTTCTTTTCACTTTGCCCTTTTCCTTTATGTTCCTACTAAACTTGACTTTATGTTCCTAATTAAAAGCTGGTATAAGCAATAATATGTCAAATTTTTAATGACCTTTTGGTATCCAGACAGCAAGCAATGGGTAAAGCGCTCCCAAAAACAATTTAGTCTCTGTGGCCAGTTCAAACCCGGGCTCCCCCAGAGTTACTGTCGAAGTGTCCTTGAGCAAGACACTGAACCCCTAATTGCTCCCGATGTGCTAGTTGGTGCCTTGCATGGTTTCCGCTGCCATCGGTGTATGAATGGGTGAATGTAATGCACAATCTCTGTAAAGCGCCTTGGATAAAGGCGCTATATAAATGCACCATTTACCATTTACCATTTATTCTGGCTGTGCCTGACCCAACTTGAAAAGTACTGCAATAGGCCATATGCTGTGTTCACACAGGCAGATGCAAAGATACAGTCTACCATTCATTGTCGATGGAAGCCAGCGACATGAAGATGCATCCGATGCGTCTGTAGCTGCTGCAAAAGCTACAAAGCTACACATTGAAGCTGAGCTGGGTTCAACGACAACGCAACAAATTATGCTGTGATCTTTGCATCTTTTACATTTGCCCGTGTGAACGCAGCAATACAGTATAAACACAGTGATGGTCAGAAGAGACCAACTCAATTTGGTAAATACGTAGCAGTAGTAGCCATACCACCGTACAGCGCCTTAACCCCATTATGGCTATTGACGTAATGAATCAATAAATCCCTTATGGCTATTGACGTAATTGATGTAATCGTTTAATCCCCTGTAATCGGGAGCTTAATATAACAAAATGTAGCAACTTTTAGCTTGTTTGGCTAACAGCCGATGTAATCTACCTAAAACCGGCCGAAATCCGCGCGTGCACGGTCGATCACGCACGCACGCAGTCTTTATGTGCATTGCTGCGTAAAATGAGATATTTTGGGCTTGATTAGAGCTTAATTTGACTTAGTTATTAAAATAAACAATGATCACTTAGTGACATCACCATATTTGCTATATTTGGTCAAAATCAGCATAATGGTGACGTTACCACAACCTTCAGGACTGAGTGTCTAATACTATAGGATTGCCGTGTGAGAATGAGATGTAGTGTGTATATCACAGATTTTTCTATTGGCATTCAAATTACGAATTAAACATATGAATAGTGCAGGCAGAAGGCACAATCCACTGTTAATTAGGCTGGCCATAAGCCAGTAAGCCAATGCACTATTAATCGCTAACATCATTGAGTGTTGGTCTGTGTGTCCCTGAAGGTTCCGACGAGGAGGACCTCGGAGACGACCTGCTGCTCTCCTACGTGAAGGAGTTCTGGTGGTTCCCACACATGTGGAGCCACATGCAGCCTCACCTCTTCCACAACCAGTCGGTGCTGGCCGAGCAGATGCTGCTCAACAAGAGGTTTGCCATGGTGAGTCAGTCAGATGCTGCTCAACAAGAGGTTTGCCATGGTGATTCAGTGAGTCGTGAGGCAACCAGCAAGCTGCACTCCTCCTCCTCCTCCGCTGTGCGCCATGAGCAGTGGAATCCATTCCCAATTTAGGCATTTCCGAATCCAATCCACTTTATTTATAAGAGCACATTTCACAACTCTGGGGGGGGTTTTACAAAGTGCTGTAAAGAAAGTTAAAAAGCTAAAGACACTGTAAAGCTAAAACATAGAAACAACAGCAAGACCACACAGTAAAGAAAATAACTTAACGACAAAGCCAAACATAAACCACAGAATAACTCCAAACTCATCAAAAGCCGAGGTATGAAGGTGGGTCTTAAAGCGAGATTTAAGGCTCGGTCAACTCTGGTCTTTTAAACGTGCCTTCTTTGTGACCTCGAGATTCAACTGGCCTGACGACTGCAATAGTATACTATAAACCGTTATAAGATCAGAGAGATACTGAGGTGCCAGACCAAACAATACAAGCCAGGTGAACAGGTGTAATATGATCACGCCCGCGGATGCCAGTTAGGATTAGTATTTATAGCAGCATGCAGCTCATTGACACACTGAACAACCAATATGTCAATTTGAAGCTACGATTCCCTGCTTTCATGAGACATGAAAAAACAGTTAAAACAAAAATCCAATTACTTAAGCCCACCACACACCGGCTGCGTCGCCGCGCGGCGGACACAGCCGCCTCCATTATTTTCAATGAACCTATCGCACACCGGCTGCGTCCGACGCGCGCTGGCGCGCGGTCACGCCTCGCCTGCCGCTCCGATGCACCACTGTTTTATTTTCCAGGCGTTGCCGCGCAGCCTCCACCCGGCTATCCGTGGGCATGGCAATGGAATAGTCAACAAAACTCCCCAGCCGCGTGGTAGCGCGCCGCGTTCTGTTGGTGTTGCCGTGCGGCTATGGCGCGCGGCAATACTGTACCGCGGCGGTACGCGCGACGGTCGCAGACGGTGTGTGTCGGGCTTAACTGTGTGTCAAGTTTTGTTACATTTTCCAAAGATGAATGAATGAATGAATTTTATTTATATAGCACCTTTCCAAACATAAAGTTACAAAGTGCTTTACAGACAGGATTAAAAACAACAATCATAAAGAACATCCAGAACATCAGAAATAACAAAGCATAACATCACATCAAAACACATCAAGGATAGAAAGAAAAATAAATAAATGAATATATACATATACATATAAAAGTGAAATTAGGAAAAACACTTGACATACAGGAGTGTTTTTAAAAGCTGTTTAAAAGCAGGCACTGTCTCCGCTTGCCTAAGAGCCAAGGGGAGGGCAAGATGGTCTTTGAGAAAGCCAGTGTTTTTCCATTCATTTCAGTACAATACGGTTTCAATCAACTTGCTTGGACCTTGCTTGAGGTGCGTTATAATAGGACGTCAGGAGTGACTATGTTGGAATTTTAGACTGGCTGCCACGGCCACTGTACTTTCCCCTTAAGGCGCGGCAGCGTTACACCGGGGCTCCACCGGGCCCGTCAGCGTCGCGTCTCCGTCACCGTCAGGGAATGTTCCCTTTTTAATCAATGAAGGGTGGCTCCACTGCCCGCGTTGCGTGACTGGTTCGTTTTTTGACACACGCACGTGTGATGCGACGCGCCCGGTGGAGCCCCAGCGTTACTTTATCTCTGAAGCCGGGAATGCGTGCAGCGACCGTGCACGTCTCCTTGTAGTTTTGTAGGTCTTTTTCAGTACTTTTCCCGATTTCGGGATTCAATTCTGTGTTTCTCAGAAAGACCTCAGGTTTTTGGGTTGTCTTTAAAAAAAGAAGGCCTTTTCAAAAATCGGCCTCGGGTCTAAATGGGTTAAATATTTCCAGTTCGGTGTCCCCTAGGGTAGTAGGGTAGGTACCCTCACAAAAAACATGCATAATCCTGGTTACAAAAATCGTTAAAAAAAATAAGGTAAATGTAATAATAATTTAATTTAATTTTATGTTTCTAGTTGGATCCTCGGCCCCTGCTGGCTTTGTGACAAAGTGTTTCTTGAGCAAGACACTGACCACTTAATTTCTCCCGATGAGCAGGTTGAGTGCCTTGTGTGTTTTCCTCTGCCGATGCTTTGTCACTGTATGTGAAGGGTGGCTGAATGTAATGCACATTGTAAAGTGCTTTGGATAAAAGCACTACATAAAATGGCACCATTTATAGTTTAAGAAATGCTATACACTGCAGAGTAGTTACATTATTGTTGCCACAAATGGTCCCGGGAGAAAAGCTTGATTTGCGAATGAAAGGCAATTCTTCAGACATGCAATAACCGTGACCTCTGAAATTGAACGAAGCTGTGAGTAGACAATAACATGTTTATACCGTTATGGTCCTTTAGCATTAAGTCAAACGACAGATAAAATGGTCAAGGATAGGCTTCAAGATATCTAGAATAACAAGAACATAACATAAAGCTGGCTCCAGAAGAGACAGACAGATAAATGGTACAGGATTTCAATTTACAATTTAGACATTTAGTGTATACACTCTTAATCCAGAGTGATTTACAGCATGGTAATACATCAAATACATAGAAATAGCCATTAAGAATCAACAAGCTAAGAACTTAACATCAGTCTAACAGTAGAATATCTGTACAGTTAAGCTATGAGTCCCTGCGACATACTAGCGTCATGTCCAGGGGGTGTACTTGTACATCAAGCTGCCTCACGCTACAGAAACAGGAGACAGGCTCCTGCCCTATGGGCCTCATGGCTCGGCAAGGCTACTAAGCTATGAGTATACACTATAGAGTGCTATGTCTACATAAAATGCTATCTAAATTACATAAGTTTAGCCTTTGCAGGTCGTCGAGTCTAGTGCAAGTGCTATGGCAAGTCCTACAGGCTAAGATGAAGTCTGAAGAGGTGAGTTTTCAGACTATGGCGGAAGATGGGAGGGAGTTTGCAGCTCTGATTGCAAAGTTCATTGCATAGTTAACGAGCCAGAGTCTGGGGGCGTGTGCCATGTTGTTCCGGCTGTTTTTAGTTCCAGGTTTTGGATGTGTAAATGTTCTCCTGAATGCTTGTCGTTCTCTCGTTCCCCAGGAGCATGGCATCCCGACCAACATGGGCTATGCGGTGGCTCCCCACCACTCTGGGGTGTACCCGGTGCATCTGCAGCTGTACGACGCCTGGAAGAAGGTGTGGGGCATCAAGGTGACCAGCACGGAGGAATACCCCCACCTGAAGCCCGCCCGCTTCCGTCGCGGCTTCATCCACAGTGGCATCAGTGTAAGGAGACTCACTATACGAGGGTTGACACCATCATACCTTTAAGGACACTCACTATACTAGGGTTGACACCATCACACCTTTAAGTTAACCATTCATTGTCACACATGTCATTGTGATTAATTATTTAATTGTGGGGGTTTTTTTTGCATTGAACATTGGAAACGTTACAAATTGTATTTCTGTTTGCCTTTTTGGCTTCGTGATCACAAATCGCACAGGACAAATATTTTAAATGCGCAAAGAAATCACTGACACATTTAACAACTTGGTATACATTTGTTTCTTTCCAAAATAAATGGACAAACTATAGCAGAAATAGTTGATGTACAAGCTTACAGCACGTCAAGAAGTGACGTGTTGTAAACTTGTAGGATGAAACGATTGACGATCATGCAAACATATTTGCGATCTTATCTCAAATAATTGAGATTATGTAATAATTGTGACAGGTCTACCGCTCACACACGTATTGTGCGGCTGCAATATGTCTTACGGCTGTGGCCGGTCTCTTTTCCTCCCCTGTGTTCTTATTTAGTTTCAGCTTATAGTTTTGTTCGTCTCTTCAGCTGCATGTACATACAGTAGCTCTTGCTCACTCTCTCCTCCATTATATCCGTCCGTTTCAATCTTTTTCAATCTTATTGTTGTCAATCCTTTTCTCTTGCCGTCCGACCTTTGCTCAGCTCGAAGTCATGCGGTGAGTACTGGGAGCTGATCGTAGGCGTTGCGCTTCACCTCAGCAATCCATCTCCTAGAGGTCTAGACGCGCATTGAGACGGGCATAGACTCCCCCTGGCACCCTGGCTGATACCGACAATAAGCCTCTCTGACTGACTTACCTATTTACATAGGCAACAGAGGCTATCATCATCTCCATAGTAGTTTAGTCTGTAGCGTAACGGTATTATCAAACAGCCCTGTTGTCACGTGTAATTGTGTGACTTCAGCACCACAATGATGACTGATGTCAATGTTGGCGAAGAAGGTAGCAAATGCTTGTACAAAGAAAATCACTGAAATGTCAACATTGTGAAAATGTAGCTTTTTGTTTTGCTTGGCAGCGCTTGTGTAACCTAAAGCTTGTGTAACCTAAACACACCCCCCCCCCCAAAAAACAAACACACACACACACACACACACACACGCGCACCCCTACCTAAACAACAAAGCTGATGTTGTTTCTCATACATTTTAATATTTGAAGACAACTGCTTTTATTCTAGTTTGCCTCTCTTTAACTCTGGTGTTTGTTTTTGAGGTCCTATCAAGCGTTTCACAAGTTAACTGAAGCTCGCTTTGAAAATGAACAAAAGAATGGAAAATGTTGAAAAAAATATTTCCGCAGGCTTTGACCGTGACCTTCCAGTACTGAAGGGAATTAATGACGCCTCAGTCCGCTGGTCCTTTTGTAGTGGGTTGCATTTCTTCATTCGGAATCTCTATATCTCAAGGACAACAGTTTGGACAGTCTCCACTGCTTACCCATGATTGATATTCAGTTCCCCAGACGCTCAAAACTGTAAATGCATTTCCATGAATTTCCATATAGACTCGGGAGTGGATAAGACGTTTGCCTTGGCTAGATGAGCAGTATAATATGAACGTTATTGAAAGCAAACGATGTGTGTGGGACAATCGGCTTGGGTATTGACTGCTCTGTATTCTGTCTGTGTGTGTGTGTGTGTGTGTGATTTCTGTATTTGTGTGTTCATATTCCAGGTGCTGCCTAGGCAAACGTGCGGTTTATTTACACACACCATCTTCTACAAAGACTACCCCGGCAGTCCCAATGAACTGGACAAGCTCATCAACGGGGGGGAGCTGTTCCAGACGGTGCTACTCAACCCTGTACGTTAAAACCAACAAACACCCGGTTGCTTGCTTACTACACCGACCGGGCCGGGTGGGAAGGCTCACGTTGCATTCATTTTAAACACTTTCAACTTGGCGTCCCTATTTTGGCCAAGATAGGGGCCTAATCATTATAGGCTGAATAACTAAATAAAATACATGTGTGGTAAATGACTGTAGATTAGTGGTTTTCAACCCTTTTCATATCATGACCCATTTTTTTTATTCTGCATTTGAGCCACGGACGGACCACAATTTGTTGAGATTTGGCCTCAATTTAGCCTCATATTTTGTTATCGTTGGATACGATTTTGTTCACAATTCCATGCTGTGTTGATGGTGGTACACACAGGAGAGATAACAGGCAAACGTTGATCAAAATTACTATTCTTCTACATTCTCTAATTGTGTAGACTTCTTGTAAATTCAGTAATGCAGATTTCATTTAATTTCACGCTCTCAAGATGTAAAGATCTAAAATGGTCCATTTGGTAACCAACTCTCCATCATTTAGCTGGGGAATCCCTTCAAGGACCACTGATGTAGATTATTGAACGCATTCCCTACTTCACGCCTCCCACCTCTTCATCCCGTTCCTCAGATCAGCATCTTCATGACCCACCTGTCCAACTACGGGAACGACCGCCTGGGCCTGTACACCTTCAAGAGTCTGGTGAAGTTTGTCCAGACGTGGACCAACCTGAAGCTGCAGACCCTGCCTCCGATCCAGCTGGCCCACAAGTACTTCAGCCTCTTCCCCTCGGAGAGAGACCCTCTCTGGCAGGTGAGACGCTGAAATAATATGTCATCACGTCGCAGCTTTTTTGCCAGGTGCTTGAAAAGCACCTGGACTACATGTTCACATACCTCCACTAGCGACCGTACGTCACCTTAGTAGACACTTTTTCATGATTGGCTGCCTCTAGGCCAACGGGAGACTTACCCATAAAACCCATAGTCTAAACGGCATAAAACCCCATACTCTGAACACCGCAACGTGAAGCTGTGAGCTAAGGCAGAGGCTGCGGCACACACACTGATTCTATGTTCATAAACGGGAGCTTGCTGCACCTGGCAGTTATGACTGAGTCATTCTTGTTTTTTTTAATGGTAATTCTATATTGGGACGTGTTTATTTGTGCAATACATATTGCACTGGGCGATAGGGGTGGAAATCTCTGGGTACCTGCCTATTTGATTCTGACTATGAGGGCTACGATTCCATTATAAATCGATTACCGATGCATCTCGATTCCAATACATGGTTTATTTCCCCTTCATTGTGTGACTAATAATCATAGTGCTTTCTAATGATCCATCATGAAAACAGATTAATTTACTTCCATTATATTTTATTACACTACAAACCAACATTAAGAAGCTTTCTTTTTGTCCTTACTGGGTGAACATTATTTTATTTATTTAATTTTTTGTCGGACCCAGGGTCTCCCCATTGTTGAAAAATGCATGCACAAATGGTAAATGGTGCATTTATATAGCGCTTTTATCCAAAGCGCTTCACATAGATTGTGCATTACATTCATCCATTCATACACCGATGGCAGAGGAAAGACCATGCAAGGCACCAACCTGCACATCGGGAGCAATTAGGGGTTCAGAGTCTTGCTCAAGGACACTTCAACACTAACTCCGGCCCGGGATCGAACTGGGAACCTTGCGGTTCCCATACGGCTGTTCTACCGGCCGCTCTACCCCCTGAGCCACTGCTGCATGCATCATCCCTCCAGGCTATGTGATGTATTGTACAGAGGTACTGTGTCCTTTGTTAGACAGCCACAGAGAAATCATCAAGGTGATGTGTCAGAAATGACCTATTCTATATATCACCTTTTGAAACGGCGTAGTTCAAAGCCTCTGCCTGAAGACCAAAAGCCCAATATCTCCCTCAGCCAAGCTGGAATTCCCCTCAAAGTGCATCCAGAAAATGACACTGTTTTACACGCGTGTAACATAGCCTACAACAAACAGACATGGTACATAACTAAAGCATATGTAACATTTTAGTGCACATATAATAAATATTGCATTAATTACATGTGTACATTAAATATAATATCTCCACGTATCCGACTGAGATGTATTACAGGTCTATGTAAAAGGAAGAAGCAAGCTGCAGAAAATAGCCTCAAAAATCATTGGGAAGAGAGTAGAGACAGAAACTAAATTAAGTTGTATCTACAAGGAAGTACTTCAGGAAAAAAAGCTGTCAAGATAGCAAATGACCCCTCTCATCCACTCTGCAGGGAGTTCGAACTAGTTCCCTCTGGTAGACGGTACAAAGTACCAAAAGCTAACCGTAACATCTTAAAAGAATTCCTTCATTCCTAATGCCATTAAGGCACTAAATGATACCATGTCTCGCTAGATTAGTTTTTAATGTATTTGCCACTGTCGTCCTGCATTTTTGCCATGAAGATAATTGTGTAGGCTAAGTGTTGTTGCTTTTTGTTGTTACTGTTGTTTGAGACCGAAGACAAATGTCCATATTGTGGACAATAAATTAAACTAACTAACTGTCTTAACTTAGTCTCTCGCGACAGACAGTTGACTCACGTCACGTCAACTAAGAGGACGCTGTGTTTCATTTGTTTTGCCAATGGATTCCCAGATTGGTCTTAACTATAATGCTTACATAGTCTTGTTGAACAATATTTACATAGCATGCTTTTCATTTAGACCTACCGTGTTTTAGAAGGCGTTTTTATATTCTCATTTAGTTTTTTCCACAACAAACCAAATTATAATGTGACATTTTATGTACAGTGTGCATGTTTACTTAGATGAGATGAAGATAAATATTTTGTCTCCCTTAGCCCATTTTGGGCGGGAACCCCTTTTGGTGCATTATGTTATGCTTTAGCTATTGAAAAATAGCAGATCTACAAGCTCATAGCACGCCACCGAGTGGCGCGCTACGAGCTTGTAGGTCTGCTATTTTTGAAAGATCGAAGATGACTGACATAGAAACATAGCTTTTTCAGAAAACTGTCAGGATGTAGAAGACATTTTTAGAATCTGATCTCAGGTCAGAATGGGTTAGAGTTGTTCCGGTACCGACACTGGTATCGCTACTGGAACAAAACATCGGAGTACCAAACTTCCAATTGACAATAGTCTGAACGAATGCAACGGGAGCAGCAAATCACCCAAAACAGCCGATCTACAAGCATACATGACAACCGATGAGTTGCATCTATGATAAAAAAGGGGGTAAAATAAGTGGTTTACTAAAAAAACAAACTTTCTCCGTCTCAACAGATGCTCATTCTTTAGTGTTGACTGATTTGATTCATAGTATTAGAGAAAGAGACTGTGGTGTCACAACATGGAAGGAGACTCATGGTTGTCTATGCCATCCCCATGACCAACCACTAGGGGTCAGTAGTGACTGGGACTACAGTATAGCGGGGATCGCATGATGACTATTTAGATCAAATCAAATCAATGACATCATCATCATCATCATCGCCAACCATTTATTTCTGGGTAGATGACGCTGACAGCGTCTCATTGGAACAGTTCGATAATTTGACTATTAGACTTATATCTTGTTCTAAATATCCACAGGTTGACAAAGTAGACATGGGTTAATATTCTGCACACTTTATTCTATCTTGTGAAAACCTCCATTTTACATTATAGCCGGAAATGCACATTTTCAAACATTCTGATCTGGTCTACTCTATAGGGAGGGGAGGAAAAAAAAGAGTACATTATCGGTTGCCCACTCGCCCTCTCTGATGGTTTACATGTTCTGTGTCGTTTAATTTAAGTTCATTAACAAAATTAAAATTGAGCCATTGTTTTCCCCACCCCTCTCTGTGTGGCTACAGGATCCCTGTGAGGACAAAAGGCACAAGGACATTTGGTCCAAAGAGAAGACGTGTGACCGCTTTCCCAAGCTGCTCGTCATCGGCCCTCAGAAGACAGGTGAGACGGAGCACCAGCACCACCTACTGGTTGGCAACGGGTGAAAAATGTATGTCCAGATTTTTAGGCGCCTGACACATATAAAAGACAGCTAGCTGTCTTCTGTGTCTTCTGTATGAGACAAGCTTGCTCCATGGGGGGGGAGGAGGGCAGAAGACGGCTACGGAGCAAACTTGTCTCGTCAAACCACGTGACTCCCATTGAAAATGCATTGCCAGCCGTGCGACACACAGGAGACACCGAGGAGACAGCTGTCTTATGTGACAATTTTGAGTGTCTGTGTAAACGCAGACATTGTGTAACAACACATTGAAGGCGAAGGTGAGGATGCAAATTCTGAATGGTCGGAGTTAAGGTTAAGTTAGGGTTTGAGGTAGCTTATCGGTCTAATGACAGTCGTACCAATAGTATACTTTAAACTAAAGCCTGTACATGGGCGCATGCTCGTTTTGTGCACACGCCCGCGGCTGACTAGACCTGGATTGTGGTGACTTTCTTTTACACTACGCGTCCCGCGCCCCTCATGAGACCCTCATGAGCCCCTCTGCTCCAGACCTGGAGCAGACCTGTCGTTGATCCAGGTGCCTTAACCCTCCCCCACTTATTGATACACGCGTCCATGTCTCTGTCTCCATTTCCAGGGACCACAGCCCTCTACCTGTTTCTGGGCATGCATCCCGACCTGACCAGTAATTACCCCAGCAAGGAGACCTTTGAGGAGATCCAGTTCTTCAATGGACACAACTATCACAGAGGGATCGACTGGTAAAACACAGAATAATATCATTGGTTCAAGTAGTTGCAGATAATGGAAGCACTTCTTTGTGCAGTTTTGATGATCTGAATACAATCACGCCCTCCGTGGCACATAATTAAAAGCCACTGACAGAGTGAACACAGGGTGTGCAACAGAAAATATATCGTATGCATTAAGTGGAACTTGTATCAGTCTCTAATACCTTTTGTGTGTTTGTATTGACTTGTACCAACAGGTATATGGAGTACTTCCCCCTGCCCTCCAACACCAGTTCAGACTACTACTTTGAGAAGAGTGCCAACTACTTTGACTCTGAGGTCGCTGCACAGCGGGCCGCTGCTCTTCTGCCCAAAGCCAAGATCATCACCATCCTGATCAACCCAGCGGACCGGGCCTATTCCTGGTACCAGGTGGGTCTCAAATAGGGCTTGGTCCACATATTTATGTGCCATTATTTCAGCTCTTTCTTTTTTTGGACAACAGACAACAGACAATCAGTATTGGTAATGAACTATGCAGTTGACATGTCCCGTTTTGTTTTTAACCACTTCCAAGCTGCCTCGATATGGGAATGTCATTCATGCAGGGGAAAATTCGGGTAATGGTTTAAAATGAAAGGAAAAAAAAACATTGCGTGGTGGAACGTTGAGAGCTTGTACATCGTTCGGCGAGGTTTCAAAATTTGTTTCAAATCCATCCATCCATCCATCCTCAACCGCTTATCCGTAGTCGGGTTGCGGGGGCAACAGCTCCACCAGAGTGCTCCAGACTTCCCTCTCCAGAGCAACATTAGTGACTTCCTCCTGGGGGATTCCAAGACCTTCCAATGCCAGTGAGTCGATGTGTTTCCTCCAACTGCACCTTGGTCTGCCCCGGGGTCTCCTCCCAGTGGGACGTGCGTCGAGGACCTCCCTATAGGGAGACGCCCGAGAGGCATCCTAACCAGATGCCCGAACCACCTAAGCTGGCTCCTTTCCAGGCGAAGGAGCAGTGGTTCTACTCCAAGTCTCTTGTGTGAAATAGAAACTTTAATTAGATCAAAGTTCTCCAAATTGATTAGTTCATTTTGGTCAAATCATTGGTGATCGTGGCATCGGACCCATAATTTATAAATCATGATTTCGCGTGATTTCGCGGCCATAGAACAGACAAATGCTTTTTTGTTCTGTCTTCACTAGAGAAGATATTGATTCTCTAGTGAGTGGCAGAATTGTAGACTTGGTCAATATGACAACAGTAAATTAAATTGCTTTAGAAAGAAAATATGAAAACACTGCGTCTCAACAGAGCCATAAATAAAGGAAATAGTCAGAAATGAAATGAGGCATGCCATGCATTGCTGGCAAGCATTACATCTGTTCGATCAAAGGTTGGCCAGGGTTATTGTGGATGAAAGCTCCTCTCTAATGAATACATCCTGCCTTATTGTGTACCTCAGAACGTCAGTTAAAGGCTCAGAATCATCGATCTTTATCTTGGATCTTATTGAGCTCAAGAATACCACCGTTAAAGACTTGGAGGCTGGTCAAGCTTCATTTAAACAATAGCTTGTTTAACCCATTCTGTACAGGAACCCCTTTTGGTTGTTTTAAGCATTATGTTATACTTTAGCTATTGAAAAATAGCAGATCTACAAGCTCATAGCGCAACACCGAGTGCCACCAGCTACGAGCTTGTGGATCTGCTATTTTTGAAAAATCGTGAAAATGTGGTGCAAATCTTTGAATATATATTCTTTCAGAGCGAACATATTTAACACAAATCTTTGCTTCTGAGGGGGGGTCCCTGGAACAACATATTTTCAGATGGGGGTCCGCTCCGCAGACAAATACAGATAATTCTGGGGGTCCTTGACATGAAAAAGGTTGAGCACCACTGACATAGAAACATACATTTTCAGAAAACTGTCATGAATTGGAAGACATTTTGTAGCATCGAGCTCAGGTCTAAATGGGTCTGTAATATGGAGCGACTTGGAGTCTGGTCAGCTGCTTCATTTTAAACTATAGCTTGTTTAGTTAATGCATGACTTTCTACAGCACTTAGAAAACACGGCAGGCACACCACGACTCTACCCCAGAGCCACGGCGGTGGCTCAGGGGTAGAGTGGCTGGATGGTAACCACAAGGTTGCCAGTTCGAACCCGGGGCTCCCCCAGAGTTACTGTCGAAGTGTCCTTGAGCAAGACACTGAACCCCTAATTGCTCCTGATGTGCTGGTTGGTGCCTTGCATGGTTTCCGCTGCCATCAGTGTGTGAATGGGTGAATGTAATGCACAATCTATGTAAAGCGCCTTGGATAAAGGCGCTATATAAATGCACCATTTACACCACCAACAGAAGCAGGCTTAAAGACTTGTCGACTGAGGTCAATCTAAATTTGCATGCCACTAGGGTGGGAATATAAATCATAATCTCATGGATTAAAGTTCTCAGTCGCCACCGACTGACTGTCAGTCATTTGGATTCCATAGAAGCCAGCATGTTTTCTATGGAATGTTGCGCAACAAATGTATAGCCCATCCACAATCTCTCAATGAGTGGTCAAACGAGCAATATTGGGTTCGGAAGCATCTTCCATCAAATCTATCTGTGATATCTTCACCTGGAACAGCAGGAACAATATTACTGAAACATAACCGTACAAATTGTGTTAATTGTTTAAGGGAGAAAGAAACGGCAAAAGCAGAAGACCAGTCTTATAGGTGCAAGGCTCAAATGTACCAATGTGAATGAAGGAATAGCCAGCACACACGAAATGTCCTTTTCACATGGTTTATTTACCTCTGACGGACAACGGACGAGTTTCGGCCTGATGGGTCTTCCTCAGCGTTGTCGCATCGCTGAGGAAGGAACGACGTGAAAAGGACATTTTGTGTGTGCTGGCTATTCCTTTATTCACATTAATTGTTTAGGAAACATTGCTAGGGAGGGCCGTGAAACTTTTGTTTCCCACATTATGACCTGATTGATTTCAGTTGTGAGAATTTATTTTGCTTTAATCCACTTATAATCCTTCTAGGGAGATGTATAATCTATTTAGAAGTTGCACACAGTACTTGACAATGGAAGTAAATGAGTCTACGCAGTGTCGACGTTCAAATTAAGAAATGTTGATGCTCAGAACACTGGCACAACTCTTAGCCATGATTCAGTATGAATTTATTCAGAGCCAACGTTTGACCACTGAGGTCTTTTTTACTTTTTTTATGGGTTTTCTTTTTGTGGCTTTCGCCTTTATTTTATATATTTTATAGAGGGACAGACGGTAGGCTGACAGGAAATTGGGAGAGAGACGGGGGAGTGACATGCAGTAAAGGCTGTCGGGATCGGGAGTCGAGAGACTGGATTACGCCAGCCACGGTGCCTGGACCGCTGAGCCACGGGCCAGGCCCACTTAGGTCGTCTTGAGGGTTTTGAAAACCCTGGCGGCCGAAACATTGGTTGTGAATAAATTCATACTCATAGCTCATAGCTACTGCACCGTAGCTAAGAGTTGAGCAGCCTCTTCTTCTGTCTTCAGTCTTCTGCACCGTGGTCAAGCAGCTCCACAACTTGTGCCGCCCGCCGCCCTAACCACCCTTCTTGTGTTTAGTAAACGTTCCTATTGTACACAGTAGTGGCTGATTACAGGATCCAGCCACTAGAGGGTGCTGTTAGTTAAGGAGTGTCTAGGATACAAACGTGTGGGTGGTTATTATGATACTAGCCTCGGAAACCCAGACGTTTTTATTTCCAGTGAGAAAAAGAAAAGTCTGGGACCGAGTCCCCTTCAATTCGGCATACAGTTGCGCAAACGTCGATCACTCTCTGCTGATTTCTGATCGTCTGCACCTTTGTTAAATTGAAGCACACACGCACACACACACACACACTCCTCTCTCTCTCTCTCTCTGTCGCTCTAATTATTTAGTCTCATGTTGCGCAGCTGCGTCTAGATTCTCTGCCGGGGGCTGCCCATGCCATAGAAAGCATAGGTGGACCCCAGGCTATTATGATACTAACACTATCGAAACCTGAAAGTATGAAATGAATCAATATTGAGAAACATGTGATTTGATTTAATCTTTTACTGCTGAGGTCACGTGAATAAAATTACTGTCAACTGCAGAGTTCTGCCATCTTGTCTGCATCCCGGTCCGAGTTGCTTTTGTGAAAAATGTTTTTATGATGTCTTGAAGAGCTTAAATACCAAATCTTTGCAGTCCAGGCAGAGAGTATCACAGTCAATCAATTTCATAAAGATGAAGTGATGGGAGAGCAGTTTGTCCAGAGAGTAATGTCGTACCATCATTAAAAATCACCAAAATGGTTTGAAAAGTGGGCACTACTTACCAGAAGGTCTGCTGAGCCGTTTATCCTGTAGTAATTGGTAAACATTGTTAGTGGGTGAGGGAAGAATTTACAATTTAGGCATTTAGAAGATGCTCTTAATCCAGAGCGATTTACTGTAAGCAAGTAAACAAGGTAGCCTAATACATCAAATGCATACTGTACTTGCATAGAAATAGTCTTCAAGGATCCTAACCGAACCTAAACATCCGTCTTAACAGTAGAATCTCTGTACAATGAAAGAACACAATTGTTTTTGGAATTTTTACATTTGTGATGTCAAGTAAAAGAGTCAAAGTTTCTGCTTGAATGCGGAATACAAGAGAAGTAGTAACACTGTCCGTCCTTCCTTCCTGTCCCCCACAGCACCAGAGAGCCCACTGTAACACTGTCCGTCCTTCCTTCCTGTCCCCCACAGCACCAGAGAGCCCACTGTAACACTGTCCGTCCTTCCTTCCTGTCCCCCACAGCACCAGAGAGCCCACTGTAACACTGTCCGTCCTTCCTTCCTGTCCCCCACAGCACCAGAGAGCCCACTGTAACACTGTCCGTCCTTCCTTCCTGTCCCCCACAGCACCAGAGAGCCCACGACGACCCCGTGGCCTTGAAGTACTCCTTCCGTGACGTCATCACGGCGGGCCACAACACGCCCGTCAAACTGCGGGTGCTCCAGAACCGCTGCCTGGTGCCGGGCTGGTACGCCATCCACATGGAGCGCTGGCTCAACCACTACCACTCCAGCCAGGTATATACTGTAGTTAGTACTGTAGAATATAAGAAGGTCCTGGGTTCGATTCCCGCTGTGGGGGATGCTGTGCGCCATGGAAGTGACCAGTATCAGTGATCTGGTCTGGTCTGTACTGGTTAAGTTCTATAAAGAATATCTAATGCTTTATACTCCTGTGTCGGTCTCTTCCAGTTGCTGGTACTCGATGGCCAGATGTTGAAGACTGAGCCGGCCTCAGTCATGGACAAAATCCAGAAGTTTCTAGGCCTGGCCAACGCAATCAACTATCACAAGATCTTAGCGTGAGTGTCTTATGTTGGAGATCCTTTTGTAAAGTCAAATGCATGAAGTTCTCAGTTGGCATGACTGATTTCACTCATTTGGATTCCATAGAAGTCAGCATTGGAGCCATCATGTCTTCTATATGGAAGCATGTTGCGCATAGAAAATAGCCGATCTTCAAGCTGGGCTTGTAGATTATTTTCGAGGGGCGCTAGCCCCTCGAAAATAAGTTTGGCTTGTTTTAAAAAACGCCATTGACAATGAAGGGAAAATGTACGTCCTATTGTCCCTCATTACGTCATATTGTCTCTTTATCGTTAATGGCATTTAATGTTTGTGTTGGCACCATTTGTTTTACATCACCTAATCAACATGAGTTAGACTTTAATGTATTAGCGCCCCTCACTTCACACGTGTGTGATTTCTCATTACTTGACCCCCCAAATCTCCAGGTTTGACCCTAAGAAAGGCTTCTGGTGTCAACTGCTGGAGGGAGGGAAGACCAAGTGTTTGGGAAAGAGTAAAGGACGGAGGTACCCTGACATGGACGCCGAGGTACGATGTCTTTCACATATAGATGTCCTCTATTTTAATCTATGAATGTAAATGTATCCTGACAGTTTTATTTGTAAACGTGCAAATCTCCCTTTTCTTTCAGTCCCAAGTGTTCCTCAGGGATTACTACAGGGATCACAACATCGAGCTGTCCAAGCTGCTGTACAGGATGGGCCAGCCGCTGCCCAGCTGGCTCAGGGAGGAGCTGGTTCATACCAGGTAGCAGGGACCACCACGGTGGTCCACGACACACAGACTGAAGCACGCTGCTCAACCCCCCCTGCCTTCCATCGGGGCCCGGGGGATGGTGACAGAGTATGATGGGGAACTCTCTGGGAAGACTGAAGTGGGACATATTGGCCCCACGCTGGTTCTAGATGAGAAATCGATCAAAATGGAGATTTGAACACGGGGGTTGACCGAGCCTTAGTGTGATCTTCATCATGAAATAAGATGGATGGATGAAGGAAGAGTGGGGTGGTGAGGATGAGGAATGCTGCGTAGATGATAACCGGAGACATTATTTAAGCTCATTCCCCTCCCTTCTCTTTGTAAGCCTTTACACAATACAAACACAGAGACATGGCAAGCCGTGGTGCAGGATTGTACCACGTTGTCGCAGCGACAGCATCTCCTACTTTCCTCGATTACACCTCTCTCCTTCACACACAAACTAAAATCTTCGTCTTAAAATCAGAAGAACGAAGGCTGAGACTGAGAGCGCTGGCCTGATGAAAAGGGGGTCGAGCTTACTTCCTGAACACACAAGCAATTGTGTTTTCTCAACTACATGTACTGTATGAACTCGTCATGTTTGAGCACAGTTAAGCAGGCAATGCAGAATGAATGGAGCTACTGTAGATTACTAGCTACTCGATGGACAAGACGACCTGAGAGTCGAAAAGGAATGTGGTGTGGGATTAGCGGGCATCACTGACTGAGGCTACGTGTTGTAGCCGATAGGCCTTGCTAGAATATAGTTATCGCATTTACAAGTGCCAGGACAGAATCTTCAATATACTATTATCATGTGGACTTTTGAGGGTTCTTTTTTTTTGTTTTTTGTTTTTTTAAGATAGACTTTTTTTTTTTTACCCAGATTTTTTTGTTTAAACTTTTCTATGATGCTGTTGGTGATGCATTGCATTATTGTAGAATGTACCACAACACAAAACACTACAGCTCGGTTTAGTTTTTAAGTGTCATGTCGGGCGCAGATGTACGACAGCCTGGTTTGTTAATTTGTCAGTGTCTTAACCTTCTCTAGAGTCATTCTCATGGCTAAATCAGCAAGGATCCGCCGCGGGGGCGAACGTTGAAAGCACAATATTTAAAGTACTCTAGAGAGTGACCATCATTTGTCATCATATACACGTCGTTGGAAAGCACAGTCGTACAAATGGATCTTACTACAGTCTGTGAAGGCAAACATAAGCTAGATAAATATCCATTTAATACACGGTCCAGTCCAAGAGTTTCAAACAGGATGTACAGAAAAATATATATAATCTCATTGGCACCAGTTTTCAGCAAGGGGTGGGGCAGTTGTCAAACATTTTGTAAACCTGTCCCGTGTTTCATTTCATTTTAGCAGTCGCTTTTTTAAGTTGCCTCTTGGGAGAACAAAAACATAAACCGATGCCGGCCCGAACCAACCAACAGTATGACTTGTTATAGAAAAGACCGTACAGGCGCGTCTTTACCACTGCAACTAGATGTCAAGCATTGATTACAGAAGCTGCTCTTTTTTGCAATAGTTTTGTACGATGTTCTGACGTTGATAACGACGCACATGTGGGGTCCTCCTTTTTAATTTTCCTGACGGTGTAATGTACATAATGCGCAGCGCTTGATCAACCTAAATTATTGAATGTGGGTTTTACACTCTCCATCTGCGGTCCCTTCTCTCACAGTGTGAAATGTCAGTACTGTAGTAAAGGGAAGTGGACGCCTGTTGTTCTTTTACTTCCATTTTCATTGTGCGGAGGTGCAGTATACATTATGTCGAACAAGATTGTTTTTCCTTCTCACATCCTCTCACTGCCAACTGTTGTACATAGGTACAGAATCTCTTCATTATAAAGTATTAATTAAAGTGATAACGCATAACAGCAACAATGGTACTAATCTCCTGGACTGTATGATAAAGATTTGTAATTGTTGTCAATAATTTTTACAGTGTAACTAATATTGTCGGTGCTTTTTAATTTGCAAATAAAACACCACTGTATTTTTCAGTAGTCAGCCATTTTACTTTTCTTGCCTCTTTAACCAGTCACTGTCTCCCTACAGGAGTCATATTTTAGTCCCACGTTCTCTTCAAAGGTGAAGCCAAGCAAGTTTGTTTTGACAGTTTTGTGCAGAAAATGTTTTATTTATTTAAAATGTTTAGTGAATCTCGATCTTGAATTCTCTACCACATATGATTAAGTAATATTACACATCGAGAGGATGTACTTTAATAGTTACCCTTAAAACAGAGATCCTTAAAAAAATTCTAAAAACAAATGTAGCCACTACGACCACAAATGTCCCAAGAAACTCTAGCCTAGCAACCCAGTCGGCTGCACTCTGGGAGAACAGAGCCAGCTGATTTCTATGTTTTGATTAGATGTTCCATTAGGCTCGATTAAGCACGGCTAGAAGGCTGTTTCAACCAATCGGATTGCTTCCTTGAAACGACCTGTTGTATAATGATGAATAGTCCTTGCAATTTATTTTATTATTTATTCTATTTATTAGTGTTTCAGCTAACTTTGGATAAAAGGAAATTGTGTCCTAGAATCATAATTATGGCTTACAGAATGTTTGTCATTGGGGAACTCCCTGCAGAACAAAGGGGACTTTGCTGCTCTCGGAAGTGTAATAAATATGCTACGAGCCATCATTCATTATTTTAGGTCGGGGATGATTACGTGTTTTTTTTTGTTTTTGCTCCCGATCTGATCATTTGATTTGGAGTAATGTGCCAATACCGATTTTTCTCGAACCGAAATTTATAACACTTACACCATATCACAATAGTAGAAAAATCACAGACAATATCCAGTCTAATATCATGTGGATATAATATTGATACTAGGGATGTCCTCTGATCACGTTTTTCTTTTCTGCCCCGATCCGTTTCCGATCATTTGAAAATTACGTGATCGGCCCCGATTTCCGAACACATGATCGGATCGGGGCAACCCTACCAACAGTACATTCCAGATTGAACTATAGTCTTGGATTAGGATTAGTATCAAAATCCTCTATCACAGTGGTTTTCAAACTTTTTCATGTCAAGGACCCCTAAATTGACAATTAGCCTGCGGACCCCCATTTGTATGGCTCTAGCAGTGATTTTCAACCGGTTTCATTTCAAGGACCCCCCAGTTTAACATGCATTAGGTTACGGACGCCCATTTAACAGCATTTCTATCTCTCGGACCCCAATTTATATTGTAAAAACTGTTAATTTAACTCTGAGTGCACAAATGGAACCTGGTTCCATTTGTGCACTCTTGAGTTACAGTCCCATAAGGGTCCATTTGGTTCCTAACTATCATTTTGCTGGGGACCCGCTGGAACTCCCTCAGGGACCCCTGGGGGTCCCCGGACCCCAGTTTGAGAACCACTGCTCTATCATTCTGTCTTCATTGCCATTGTAGTACCTTCCTTGAGCTGCATAAGATGATTGTGTTTAAGAGAAACTCATTTAAAGGTTATAACGTTTCACATCTCCTTGAACAGATACGTAGATGTGCTTTTCCTCAACCTTACATTTAAACTAATCTCACTGTTCCACTTCACAGATGGATGCATTTTCATACTAACTGGGTTATTATGATTTATCTTACAGGTTATTTGTTCTGGTCTTTATATATAATAACAAGAACAGATATTGTTTGTGATAGTGATCAGATTAATCCAGAAGATGTATTGTAATAAACCTGTAGTCAGTGGAGTACAGCTTGATTGTTTAGTCCTGGATACACAGTAAGTCGACAACAAAATGAAATGTAGCTCAGACGGGGCTAAGCTATAGGAAAAATCACACCTGTGTGAACTGAGCGGTGCAGGCCACTAATATATTAAAGTTAACTCATGTTGATTAGGTGATGTAATGGTGATGTAAAACAAACGGTGCAAACACAAACATTAAACGCCATAAAGAGACAATATGACGTAAATTACACATTATGACGTAAATTATACCTTCATTGTCAATGCGTTTACAAAACAAACATTGAACCTGTGTATAGGAGGGCCTAGCGCCCCTCAAAAATAGGCAAAGAAGTTTAGGGATAAGGGGTCCTATTAAGCCACTGACAAATGGTGCCCTAAGTATACGGTATTGATAAATTCCAAATAACTGTGTAGAACTCCATATTTGGGCTAATTATGATGTGAGGAACTCCATTTGGGCAAGATTTATGCTGGGGACATCGTATCCTATCCTATCCGGGTGGGTGGGTAGACACATATGGAGTCAAATATGGAGATTCTCAGCATGCGCTGATGTCAGACACAAACCTTACAACATGCACTGATGTCAGACACGACAGGGGTGCGTCCGGATATGCGCACCCCTGTTATATTAGTTTGTGTCGTACAGTGTGCTCAGTGCACTATATCTGAACGCACCCCAGAATTGGTCCCAGGGGTTTCAAGATGGCGATGGCGTCGAGCGGAGGACACGGAGAACGTGAATGGACAACGGCTATCCAACCACTTTTATCTGCTTCGTATGCGGCTGCTTTGGAAATGGAAGCGCTACCTCAGCTCATTGGAACGATAATAAACGGCGAATCTGAGATTCTTCACCATGACAAACAACATGAGCCATTCTACTCGTCGTTTGTGGCGCTCTCTGCACATTCCATTGCCACTGTATGTGGACAAATTCCCAGGAATCAGTTGCTGTCGGTGGCTGCAGCATGCAAAGTACTAATGGAATTCTCCCTACTGAGGCTGGAGAACCTGGATGAAGCGTGTGCTGTGTCACAGAAACACCTGGTCCTTTTGATCAAAGGACTTTGCTCTGGTCGCAGCACACTGGATCGCACAGAGATCATTACCTTCACTGCTATGATGAAGTCCGCCAAGTTGCCTCAAACTGTCGAGACGCTTTCAAATGTGGCAGAGAGTGCTGTGAACCCAGAGCTCCGACAGAAGGAAGTCCAAATGAACTTCTTCAATCAGCTGACTTCGGTTTTTAACGCTGACCATACCACTATCTTGGCCTCTCCGTCAGCACCGCACATGCAGGCTGAGAGTGATTGTGATGACCAAAGAACAACGGATCAGGCCATTCAGGCCTTTGTCTCTCAGAATGTGTTAAGCTTACAGGAACTAGGTGGGTCTGAGAAGTTGCTACGAGTGTGCCTCAAACTGCCCTACCTTCTTCGCTATATCAACCGTTTTCAGGATGCTGTATCAGCCAACTCATTCTTCATCATGCCTGCAACTGTGGCCGATGCCACTGCAGTCCGCAATGGGTTCCATTCACTGGTGATTGACGTGACTATGGTTTTGGACACACTCTCCCTACCAGTCCTGGAGCCACTGACACCAGGCAGACTACTAGATATGACTGTACTGGCTATGAGCTGTCTCTATGCTGGTGTAAGCGTGGCTACTTGCATGGCCATTTTGCAGGTAGGCAATGGCTTTGCAGTGACAAAGGAGGAAGATTATGAAAATGATGCAGCCACCACCGTCCAGAAATGTCTGGAAATCTATGAGATGATTGGACAAGCCATCAGTAACTCTCGTAGAGCGGGCGGTGAGCACTATCAGAACTTCCAGTTGCTGGGAGGCTGGTGCCTGTTAAACAGCCTGTACCTGATCCTCAACCTAAGCCCAACTGCCCTGGCCGATAAAGGTAAGGAGAAGGATCCTCTGGCTGCGCTGCGTGTTCAGGACATCGTTGCACACACCAAAGATGGAGGTGGGTTCCCTACACTTGGCCCGGGGAAAGAACACCAAGGGTTTGGAGTTCTGTCTGTTATCCTGGCTAACCACTCCATCAAACTCCTGACATCGCTTTTCCAGGACCTTCAAGTAGAGGCTCTGCACCGGGTCAGCAACAATGAAGGCTCGGACAGTGATGGACCTCCAGCTGAGCTCAACATCATGGCTCAGAGCACCTCCATCCAGAGAGTCCAAAGGCTCATAGACTCTGTACCGCTGACCAACCTGCTGTTCACCCTGCTGTCTACTTCATACAAGAAGGCAGGTGTTCTCCACCGCCAGAGGAAGGGTTTAGTCAGCAGTGATGCCAGTGCCTCCACTGACTCCAACACCTACTATGAAGATGACTTCAGCAGTACAGAGGAGGATAGCAATCAAGATGATGACAATGAGTCTATCTTGGGCCTTTGGTTTGAAGAGATTATCTCTCCAACCAAAGACAAAGTGGCTCCCCCACCTACACCCCTGGAGACATCCCCTAGAATGAAGAGGGGAAAGCAGAACGGCAACATCTTGGCTGGCCGTAAAGACGATGATGACAGAGAGTCTATCTTGGGCCTTTCGTTTGAAGAGATTATCTCTCCAACCAAAGAGAAAGTGGGCCCCCCACCTCCTGGCGGTAAAGATCCAGAGCTGTTCCTAAGTCTGGCATGCAGCATTCTGAACTTCACCACTTCCATGCTGAAGTCTCGGAACAACCTCATCCGCAACTACCTGAGCGTGTCTCTTACCGACCAGCACATGGCTATATTGGCCAGCATCATCAAAGACGTAGACAAAGATGGCAAAGATGTGTTTTCCCTGGCGCTTTATCACTTCAACCACACCCTGGTGACATCAGACCTCCCATCCCCAGCCTTGCAGAGCACCCTTCTTCAGAAGCTGGGAGTTGTCCCCTTGTCAGAGGGTCCATGGCCTCTCTACATCCACCCTCAGTCCCTCTCAGTGCTCTCGAGACTTATCTTTATATGCCAGAATAAAGCCAGCCTGCAAGAAGAACCAGATGTGCCCGAGTGCATGAAGGTTTGGGAAAGGTTCCTGGGAACACTGAAGCAGCATATCATCCAAGGCTCCGTACACGCAGATGAGGACCTCAACGTGGAACACCTGCAGCTCTTGTTGCTGCTCTTTCACAACCTGTCCGAGCAGGGCCGGCGCTCCGTTTTCACATTAGTCACCCAGGCCATCACAGAGGTGGCCCAGAACAAAGACACCCAGTTGAAGGCTGTACCCCTCAACCTGGCGCGCCTGCTTTTGGTGCTGGATTACCTGCTACACCACTACTCCAAGGCACCCTCGTACCTCTTTGAACAGGTACAGTACAATCTTTTCACCCCACCACCCTCTGGGCCAAATTCTGTTCATGATGGAGGAAAACAGACCAACCTCCCACTCTACTATGGTTTTAAGGAGGTTGAGGACAACTGGGCCAAGCACTGCTCATCAGATTCCACCATACAGCCTAGGTTCTACTGCGTACTGTCCCCTGAGGTATCTGAAGACAACATTAGCAGACTAGACAGCAAGGTATTTCCCCAGCTATTTGGTGGTGCACTGAAATATGATGAACTTTACTCATGGCTTATTTCACTCCTGGCAGCGGGGTCTCAGTTTGACACGGCAAGGAGACAAGAAAACAAACCAATCACTCCCATGGAGGCCTGCTCGCTTCAGTACTACTTCCTGGTGCTGTGGAGGATTCTGGGAGTCCTGCCGCCCTCAAAAGCCTACGTGGAACAGCTGAACACTGGCTGCAGTGACCCACGTGAGAGCGACATCCTTCACACCTTACGGTGGTCCTCTCGTCTGCGTGTTCCCACCTATGTGAACTGGATCAAGGAAAACTTGGTCAAGCAGGGGATGACAGCAGACCAGGCTGCCTCTCTGATCGAGACAACAGCGGCCAAATGCAGCACTGTGAAGTACGACGTGGAACTAGCAGAGGCATACATCGCCAGGCAGATTTCTGCCTTTTCATCCGTGGACTCAAGTGCGATCCTACCACTTCATCAGGTGCCCTCGCTCCAAGCTATCTACACACTGGATGCGGTCATTTCCATGGTGCAAGTGTCTCTAGATGATCATCTGTCCAAAGTGGCCATAGAGGCGGACACCCCGAAAGCCTCGGAGATCACCAAAAACCTGCTGCCTGTTACGCTGCAGTTGATTGATGTTTACACTGCCTTCACAAGGTCTTACATGGTAATGAGTCTCCCAGAGGAAGGAGAGAACAAGCTGACAGAAGCCAAACTCCAAGGCTATGCAGCAGTTCTCTCCATCGGCTCCACGCGCTGCAAGGCCAACACGCTTGGTCATAGTGTGATGCAGAACTTGCCTTCAGCTGTGCAGACGTTGTGTGAGACTTGGAATAACATCCACACCAATGAGTTCCCCAACATTGGATCATGGCGTAATACATTTGCCAACGACACCATTCCATCAGAGAGCTACATCAGTGCCATTCAGGCTGCTCACTTGGGAACATTAGGCTGCCAGTCCCTGGCCCTAGCCTCCTCTCTCAAACACATCCTCCTCTCGCTGGTTCGTCTCACTGGAGACCTTATTGTCACTGAGGAGCTGACCCCCTCACAGGTGGTGCGCACACTGCTGCCTCTCCTTCTGGAGAGCAGCACAGAGAGTGTAGCTGAGATCAGCATCCCATCACTCGAGCGCATCCTGGGTGCTGCAGAATCAGACGCCTTCTTGGCCCGCATCTATGAATGCCTGGTCACTGGCTGCTACAACATCATCGCAAACCACTCAGACCCCAATAGTGGTTTGGATGAATCTGTGCTGGAGGAATGCCTACAATATCTTGAAAAGCAGCTTGAAAGCAGTCTAGCCCGCAAGGCTATGGAGGAATTATTTTCATCCAGTGGCGAGTTGGTCCAAATTATGATGACAACAGCCAATGAGAGCCTATCGGAAAAGTTTTGTAATAGGGTGCTAAAATTCTTCACCAAACTTTTCCAACTCACGGAGGAGAGTCCAAACCCCAGCCTGCTCTGCCTGTGCGGATCCCTGGCTCAGCTGGCATGCGTGGAGCCGTCACGCCTCCAGGCTTGGCTCACACGCATGACAGCAACCCCTCTCAAAGACTCGGAGCAGCTGGAGATCGTTCAGGAAAACCGACAGCTCCTACAGGTGCTCACCACCCATATTGTACGAGACAACAGCCAGGTGGGAGAGGGAGTGTGCACGGTCCTCCTCCGCACACTCATACCCATGGCAACAGACATGCTTGCCAATGGTGACGGAACAGGCTTTCCTGACCTCATGGTCCTCATGGCCACTCTGGCTAGCGCTGGCCAAGGGGCCGGTCACCTGCAGCTGCACAGGGCTGCCATTGATTGGCTGACTAGTTGCAAGAAATATTTGACCCAGAAGAATGTTGAGGAGAACGCGAGTGCAAATTTGACTCGGGGCAAGCATGCGAGCACGCTCGAGTGCTCATGCCACATCATCTCCTACCTGGCTGATGTGATGAACGCCCTGAGGCAGAGCAGTGGCCAGGGCTCCTCTGCTCTCCTGGTGGTGGAGGAGGAGGAGGAGGAGGAGAAAGCCATGGAGGTGGACTCAAACTGGGTAGAGGAGCTTGCTGTGGAGGCAGGCGATTCTCAGGCTGAAGACTCTGATGAAGACGCCTTGCAACTCTGCACCTTCACCATCTCTCAGAAGGAATACATGAACCAGCATTGGTACAACTGTTACACCTGTAAGATGGCGGATGGGGCAGGTGTGTGCACAGTGTGCGCCAAGGTCTGTCACAAACAGCATGAGATCTCCTATGCCAAATACGGCTCTTTCTTCTGTGACTGCGGTGCCAAGGAGGATGGCAGCTGCCGGGTGAGACCGAATACCTCAGGTCAACACGGGAAGAGAACAAGAGCGGCATTGGTCAAACACAGCCCAAGCAATGGAATGGGAACCACACCAGCGCTCCTGAGCGAGCTGCAAATCCCTGAGGGCGCAATTCGCCACCAGAATGCCTCACCCTCCGACAAGGGCACGGTCACAATCTGTGATGAGGACAGGAAGAAGAAAAGCAGCGTGTGCAAGAGCATCGAGGGCTGCCAGGAAGAGCTTCTGGCACAAGTGCTGGGGTCGTCCACTGCAGCAGTCATTCTGGAAATGATCATCTTCCTGAGGGATGCCATCCAGACAAACTTACAGCAGGCGTCTGCTGTGGGAAGCAACAGTCGTTCCCAGCAGGCCCTCAATGAACTGCACAATCAGGACAAGACTGTGGAGATGACTGATCAGTTAATGGTACCCATGCTCAGCTCCCAGCAAGGAGCCTTTGAGAATGTGCAGATGAACTACAGCGGTGACCAGGGTCAGATCATCCAGCAGCTCATCAGTGCTCATGTCCTACGTCCTGTGGCCATGTGTGTCCTGTCGTCCCCCCGCGGCCGCCGACAGCACCTCGCTGTCAGCCATGTTAAGGGCAAGATAACGGTTCTGCAGCTGTCTTCCCTCCTGGAGCAGGCTGACTCCAGCAAGAGGAAGCTGACACTGACCCGTCTGGCCTCGGCTCACATCCCTTTCACTGTCCTGAGCCTGACGGGAAACCCTTGTAACGAAGACTATCTGGCCGTGTGCGGTCTCAAGGACTGTCATGTTCTGACGTTCAGCAGTACAGGCTCTGTGTCAGACCACCTGGTGTTGCATCCGCAGCTAGCCACTGGCAACTTTATTATCAAAGCTATCTGGCTGCCTGGCTCTCAGGCTGAACTCGCCATCATCACAGCTGACTTTGTTAACATCTATGACCTGTCTGTGGACGCCCTCAGTCCCATGTACTACTTTCTGCTCCCGAGCTCCAAGATCCGGGACGCTACGTTCCTCTTCAATGAAGAGGGAAAGAACATCATCGTCATCATGTCCTCGGCAGGCTACATGTACACTCAGGTCATGGAAGAGTCTAGCAGTGCCCAACACGGCCCATTCTACGTCACCAATGCGTTGGAGATCACACATGAAGACCTGAAGGATAGCAATGATCAGGTAGCTGGAGGCGGCGTGTCGGTCTACTACTCCCATGTGGTCCAGATGCTGTTCTTCAGCTACAGCCAGGGTGAGTCCTTTGCCGCCACCATCAGCCGTAGCACCACCAGTGTCCAGAGACTCTTTACCATCAACATCAAAGGCTCAAGTGGTGGGGAGAAATATCCTGCTCTGTGTCAGTGGTCTGAGGTAATGAACCACCCAGGGTTGGTGTGCTGTGTGCAGCAGACAACAGGCATTCCTCTTGTCATCATGGTCAAACCAGACACCTTCCTGATCCAGGAGATCAAAACATTGCCTGCCAAGGCTAAGATCCAAGACATGGTGGCTATCCGCCTTACTGCCAGCAATGAGCAACAGCGAACCACCATAATTGTGCTGTGTGAGGATGGTAGCCTGCGTATTTACATGGCCAATGTAGACAACACGTCTTACTGGCTCCAGCCCTCACTGAAGCCCAGCTGTGGTATCGGCATCATGAAGCCAGTACACAAAGGCAAGGCAGCTGCTACCACCAGTCAGGTGACCTTCCCCATTGACTTCTTTGAGCACAATCAGGAACTGACAGAGGTGGAGTTTGGAGGAAATGACCTACTGCAGGTCTACAACGGACAACAGATCAAACACAGACTCAATTCCACTGGGATGTATGTCGCCAACACCAAGCCCGGCGGGTTCACGATAGAAGCAGTCAACAACAATAGCTCCGTGGTGATGACAGGGATGCGGATACAGGTGGGCACTCAGGCCATTGAAAGGGCTCCGTCCTACCTGCAGCTCTTTGGTCGCACCAGGCACATAAAACTGAAACATGGCCGCTGGTTCGACTTGCCCTTCAATAGAGAGGAGGCCCTGCAGGCTGACAAGAAGCTCTCCATCTTCGTTGGAGCATCCGTTGACTCGGCTGGAGTGACCATGCTGGACTCTATCATCATTCACGGTAAGACCAAGGAACAGTTTGGCTGGCCTGAGGAACCATCTGAGGACTTATCCACCTCTGTCAACGTCTGCAGCCCCAACTTCAACCAGGGCAACGGCTCATCAGATGGCGACATAGTCACACCCACCGCCACCACCACCAATGGCAGCGTACTAGAGAGATTGGTGGTCAGCTCCCTTGAAGCTCTGGAAAGCTGCTTTGCAGTGTGTTCCTCCAGTGAAAAGGGAAAGAACAAGGCTGCAGCACTAGAGCTGGCTACCCTGCTCCTCTCCATACCGACCCCAGCTGGTGTACAGCAGCGGACCAAAGGACTTCTGGCCAGCTTGCACACCAGCCACACGGCCTACCACAATCACAAGGACCAGTCCTTGCTGGGTACTGCAGTGCAGTGTCTGAACATTTGCGGCCGTGACGGTAGAGAGCTGGACCCCGATGTCTTCCAGAGGCTGGTGATTACAACACGTTCCATCGCCATCACGAGACCCAACAACCTGGTCCAGTTCACAGAGAACAAGCCACCGCTTCATGACTCCGGTCAAAAGCCAGGAGAGATCGAGAACTGTAACTTCATCATGCAACTGATGAATAACTTCTGGAAACTCCATGCCCTCAAACCAAAGAACTCCTTCCTGGCTCCTGCCCATCTGCCAGGTCTGTCCCACGTAGAAGTAACAGTGAATGCTCTAGTGGACATTATCCATGGATACTACACCTGTGAACTGGACTACATCAATGTAGCCTCCAAGATTTACATGCGAATGTTGTTGTGCCCAGATACATCTGTGAGCTTTGCCTGTAAGCAGGCGCTGATTAGAGTGCTTGGACCAAGAAAGCAGGAGCAGGATCTGTCGGGTCAGGCCCCCAGCTCCTCCTCCCTGGATGCTGGAACACTCTCCAACACCACAGCTTCAGCCCCGGCATCAGATAACGAGGGCAGACCTGCAGCCACAGAGGGCTCCATGCTGCCGACATCTCCAGCAGAACACGGTGGCAGTGTGGGCTCAGATAGTGGAGGATCTGCCATCGACTCTGTAGCAGGGCAACACAAGGTGTCAGGACGTAGCAGTGCATATGGGGACAGGACAGTGGAGGGCCACACTGTGTGTCCAGGCTCCAGTACCGGGGCCAAAAGCACCACCACAGCCCAGCAGGAGGGAGAGAGAGAGAATGAGGGAGATATCCACACCAGCAACAGGCTGCACACGGTGCGTCTGATGCTCCTGGAGTGCCTGCTGCAGAAACTGCCACAGCTGCACAATGTGGGCGGAGTCCACGCCATCCCTTACATGCAGGTCATCCTCATGTTGACCTCTGACCTGGATGGAGAGGACGACAAGGACAAGGGTGCCCTAGATGACCTTCTGGCACAACTAATCGCAGAGCTTGGCATGCACAAAAAGGATATATCCAGAAAGAATGAGCATAGCTCCATCAATGAAGTCCACTTGGTCATCATGAGACTGCTCAGCATCGTCATGTCTAGAACAAAGTCTGGCTCCAAATCCTGCTCTGAGTCGTCCTCGTTGGTTTCCAACGCCACAGCAACAGCCCTGCTCAGCTCGGGTGCCATCGACTACTGTCTGCATGTGCTGAAGTCCCTGTTGGAGTACTGGAAGAGCCAGCAGCGTGAGGAGGAGTCCGTGGCCATCAGCCAGCTCCTCCGCCCACACAGCACCTCCTCTCCACCTGACATGAGTCCCTTCTTCCTGCGCCAATATGTCAAGGGTCATGCTGGTGATGTTTTTGAGGCCTACTCTGAGCTTCTGACTGAGATGGTGCTTCGGCTTCCCTACCAAATCAAGAAGCTCGCAGACACCAACCCGTGCATCCCACCTCCTGAGTTTGACCACTCCTGGTTCTATATCCTGTCTGAGTATCTGATGATCCAGCCGACACCGTTTGTGAGGAGGCAGGTCCGCAAGCTGCTGCTATTTATGTGTGGTTCCAAGGAGACGTATCGGCAGCGGCGAGATCTGCACACATTGGATTCTCACATGCGTGGAATCAAGAAGCTCCTGGAGGAGCAGGGCATCTTCCTGCGGGCCGGCGTGGTCACTGCCACATCTGGCTCTGCCCTGCAGTACGACACACTCATCAGTCTGATGGAACATCTAAAGGCTTGTGCTGAAATCGCCACCCAGAGGACCATCAACTGGCAGAGATTCTGTATGAAGGATGACTCTGTGCTGTACTTCCTGCTTCAGGTCAGTTTCCTGGTGGATGAAGGTGTTTCTCCAGTCCTGCTCCAGCTCCTCTCCTGTGCCCTGTGTGGAGGCAAGGTTGTTGCCAGCTCCTCCTCTTCCTTCTCAGGAGGAGGCTCTGGCAGTAGTGGGAAGGCAGCCTCCCTGTCGTCCAGTGATAAGAGCAAAAAAGAAGACAAGGAGAAAGACAAGGAGGGTGATGAGGTTGGCAGCCAAGAGGATCAGCTGTGCACGGCGCTGGTCAGCCAACTCAACAAGATTGTCGACAAGGAAACTCTCATTCAGTTTATTCGCTGCTTTCTCCTCAAGTCCAACTCAACTGCCATGCGCTGGCAGGCCCATTCCTTGGCACTGCATATCTATATGAACTCCAGTAAGACTCAGCAAGAGCTATTGTTGGAGCTCACCTGGGCTATCTGGCCTGAGATGCCAGCTTACGGATGCAAAGCTGCCCAATTTGTCGACCTGCTTGGATACTTCTCCCTCAAGACCTCACAGACTGAGGAAAAGCTGAAGGAATACTCTCAGAAAGCTGTGGAGATTCTGAGGGCACAGAACCACATCCTAACCAACCACCCAAACTCCAACATCTACAACACTTTGTCAGTTTTGGTGGAGTTTGATGGCGGCTTTTTCCTGGAGAGTGACCCCTGCTTGGCGTGCAACAACCCTGAAGTTCCCTTCTCAAACATGAAACTGTCATCGATCAAAGTGGACACGCACTACACCACCACACAGCAGGTGGTCAAGCTCATCGGCAGCCACACCATCAGCAAGGTCACAGTGACAATTGGTGAACTGAAGCGCACCAAAATCGCTCGCACTATCAACCTGTACTACAACCACAGGACAGTACAGGCTGTCGTGGAGCTGAAGAACAAGCCTGCATGCTGGCAGAAAGCTAAGCAGGTCCAGCTTATCCCAGGACAAACAGAGGTGAAGATTGACCTCCCCCTGCCCATTGTCGCATCCAACCTGATGATCGAGTTCTCAGATTTCTATGAAAATTACCAGGCCTCCACCGACACACTCCTGTGCCCGCGCTGCAATTCCTCAGTGCCCACCAACCCAGGGGTGTGTGCGAACTGTCGGGAGAATGTCAACCAGTGCCAAAAGTGCAGGGCCATCAATTATGATGAGAAGGACCCCTTCCTCTGCAACACCTGTGGTTTCTGCAAATACGCCCATTTTGATTTTGTGTTGTATGCTAAGCCGTGCTGTGCCGTGGATCCCATTGAGAACGAGGAGGACAGGAAAAAGGCGGTGACCAATATCAACACTCTTTTGGACAAAGCTGACCAGATATACCACCACCTCATGGGCCGCCGGCCAGAGCTGGAGAGCCTCCTGTCCAAAGTTAACGAGGCGGCACCAGAGAAACCACAGGATGACTTGGGTGTGGCGGCAGGGCTTGGCCCGCCCTCGGCCAATGTCAACAGGTACATCCAGCAGCTGGCCCAAGAATACAGTGGAGGATGCAAGACCCCGTTTGATGAGCTCTCCAAGATCATGCAGAAAGTGTTGGCGTCCCGTAAGGAGCTCCTGGAGTATGACCTCCAGGAGAGAGAAGCTGCCACCAAGTCTTCACGTAGCAGCAGCAGCCACCAGCCCAGCATCACAGCCAGCCAGTACTGCGCCAATTCTATGCTCGGTTGTGGCCCCACCTCTTCCAATAAGTGCTATGGCTGTGCCTCGGCTGTCACTGGCCATTGCATCACCCTGCTCCGTGCCCTGGCTACCAACCCTGCCCTGCGGCATATCCTGGTCCTGCAGGGTCTCATTGCAGAGCTGTTTGACTGTAGCTTGCGGCGAGGCACGGCCGCCATGAGGGAGGAGGTCCGTCAGCTGGTCTGTCTTCTAACCAGAGATCACATGGAGGCCACTCAGCAGATGAATGACCTCATCATCGCCAAGGTTGAGTCTGCCATCAAAGGTCAGCAGGTCAGCAATTTGCAGTATGAGATGTTATTGCTTACAGACTCCATTTCCAAAGTGGGAGGATGCTGGGAGTTGAGGCTGCGTTGCGCACTAAGTCTGTTCCTCATGTCAGTTAACATAAAGACTCCTGCTGTTGTGGCAAACATCACTCTAATGTGCCTGAGGATCCTACAGAAGCTGATCAAACCTCCTTCTCCCACCAGCAAAAAGAACAAGGATGCTGCTGTTGAGTCCCTGACTACAGTCAAGCCCTACAGCAATGAAATCCATGCACAGGCCCGACTCTGGCTCAAGAAGGACTCCAAAGCATCTTATGAGGCCTGGAAAAAGTGTCTCCCGGCAAGATGCCAGGAGACGGTGTCGAAGCCTCAGAGCAAGACAGAGCTGCGGAGACAGTACATGCTAGAGAAGTACGTATGGAAGTGGAAGCAGTTCATGAGAGCCAAGACAGAGGGACCTTTCCCTTGGCTGCTCAAGCTAAGCCATAACAACTGGCTGCGACAGGTTCTCTTCACTCCTGCTACTCAGGCAGCCAGACAGGCAGCTTGCACCATCGTCGAGGCCCTGACTACAATTCCCAGCCGCAAACAACAGGTCCTCGACCTGCTCACCAGTTACCTGGATGAGTTGAGAGTGGCGGGGGAGTGTGCAGCGGAATTCCTGGATCTGTACCAGAAACTGATCGAACCAGCTCACTGGAAGGTGTACCTAGCAGCTCGTGGAGTCCTGCCCTACATCGGTAACCTGATCACCCAGGAAATAGCCAATCTGTTGGCTCTGGAAGAGGCTACGCTTAGCACAGACTTGCAGCAAGGTTATGCACTCAAGAGTTTGACTGGATTACTGTCATCCTTTGTAGAGGTTGAGTCCATCAAACGGCACTTTAAGAGCAGGTTAGTGAGAACTGTGCTGAACGGCTACCTTTGCCTGAGGAAGCTGGTGGTTCAGCGCACAAAACTCATTGACAACACCCAGGACATGCTGCTGGAGATGCTGGAGGACATGACGACAGGAACGGAGTCTGAAACCAAGGCCTTCATGGCGGTGTGCATAGAGACAGCCAAGCGTTACAGCCTGGATGACTACAGGACACCTGTCTTCATCTTTGAAAGACTATGCAGTATCATCTATCCTGAGAAGAATGAGGTGACAGAGTTCTTTGTGACGCTGGAGAAAGACCCCCAGCAGGAGGACTTCCTGCAGGGCCACATGCCAGGGAATCCTTACAGCAGCAACGACCCCATTGGCCCCCTGATGAGGGACATCAAAAACAAGATCTGCCAGGACTGTGACCTGGTGGCACTACTGGAGGATGACAGTGGCATGGAGCTTCTGGTCAACAACAAGATCATCAGTTTGGATCTGTCAGTGGCTGAGGTGTACAAGAAGGTCTGGTTCCCCACAAATGAGCGTGTGCCCATGATAATTATTTACCGTATGAGGGGCCTGTCGGGAGACGCTACAGAGGAATTCATCGAGTCACTGAACTCAACAACAGATGAAGAGCTGGATGACAAGGAGGTGTACAAGATGGCAGGAGTGATGGCCCATTGTGGAGGACTGGAGTGTATGCTCAACCGACTTTCTGGAATCAAAGACTTCAAACAAGGAAGGCACCTACTTACTGTATTGCTGAAGCTTTTCAGCTACTCTGTTAAGGTGAGTGTGAACAGGCAGCAGCTGGTAAAACCGGAGAAGAACACTCTCAATGTCATGCTGGGAACTCTCAACCTGTCTTTGGTGGCTGAGCAGGAGAGTAAGGACAGCGGTGGAGCCTCCATAGCTGAGCAGGTCCTGAGCATCATGGAGATCATTCTAGACGAAGCCAACGCAGAGATTTCAGAGGACAGAGGTAACCTGCTGCTGACCGGAGACAAGGACCAGCTAGTGATGCTGTTGGACCAGATCACCACCCCCTTCGTCCGCTCCAACCCCAGTGTCCTGCAGGGCCTCCTGCGCATCATCCCCTACCTGTCATTCGGTGAACTGGAGAAGATGTGCATCCTGGTGGAACGCTTCAAGCCCTGCTGCAGCTTTGACAAGTACGACGAGGAGCACAGTGTAGACGACAAGGTCTTTCTAGATTGCTTCTGTAAGATTGCTGCTGGCATAAAAAACAACAGCAATGGCCATCAGCTCAAAGACCTCATTCTCCAGAAGGCAATCACGCAGAGCGCGCTCGATTACATGAAGAAACATATACCCAATGCCAAGAACCTGGATGCTGATGTCTGGGCAAAGTTCTTGTCTCGACCTGCGTTACCCTTCATTCTCAGACTGCTCCGTGGACTGGCTACCCAACATCCGCCCACGCAGGTGCTGATAGGTGCCGATTCGATCCCCGACCTACATAAGCTGGAGCAGGTGTCCAGTGACGAGGGCATCGGCACGCTGGCAGAGAACCTGCTGGAGGCGTTGAGGGAGCATGCCGAAATCAACCTGAAGATAGACGCCGCCCGCAGGGAGACCAGGGCCGAGAAGAAACGCATGGCCATGGCCATGAGGCAGAAAGCCCTGGGCACTCTGGGAATGACGACCAACGAGAAGGGTCAGGTGGTGACCAAGACCTCATTTCTCAAACAGATGGAGGAGTTGATAGAGGAGCCAGGCCTGGCCTGCTGTATCTGCAGAGAGGGTTACAAGGTCCAGCCAACTAAAGTCCTAGGCATATACACCTTCACCAAGTGTGTGTTCTTGGAGGACTTTGAAAACAAGCCTCAGAAGCAGCAGGGCTACAGCAGCGTCTCGCACTTTAACATAGTCCATTATGACTGCCACCTGGCAGCTGTCAGTCGTGGACGAGAGGAGTGGGAGAGCGCTGCTCTCCAGAATGCCAACACCAAGTGCAATGGGCTGCTCCCCCTGTGGGGGCCGCATGTTCCAAAATCAGCCTTTTCCACCTGCCTGGCAAGGCACAACACATATCTACAGAAGTGCACAGGCCAGCATGAGCCTACTTACCAGCTCAACATCCACGACACCAAGCTACTGTTCATCCGCTTTTCCACTGAGCAGTCGTTCAGCGTGGACACAGGTGGAGGAGGGAGAGAGAGCAACATCCACCTCATCCCATACATCATTCACACTGCACTCCATCTCCTCAACACTACGAGGGCCACGTCTCGGGAGGAGAAGAAGTTGCAAGGTTTTCAGGAGCAGCCGTGTGACAAGTGGGTGGAGAGCTCGTACGAGGTGGACGGGCCACACTACTTCACCATCTTGGCCATGCACATACTGCCCCCTGAACGCTGGAGGAGCTCGCGCATGTACTTCCTGAGAAGGCTCCTGGTCACCGAACACACCCGCAAAGTCTCAGCGGTCTGCACCAACAAACTCACAGATAAAACACCAAGGGAGTATGCAGTTTATCGCTCCCCTCTTCTGTTTTGGGGCCTGGTGGATCTCGTCTTTGACATGTTCAGGAAAGTACCCACCAGCAACACGGAGGGGGGCTGGTCCTTCTCACTGGCCGAGTACGTGCGTCATAACGACATGCCCATCTCTGAGGCCTCCGAGCGTGTGCTGAGAGCTTTCCAGGATGAACTAATGGCCGCTGAATCCTTCTCGGAGTTCCTGGATGTTGTAGGTGTTCTCTCTGAAATTCCAGACCCCGATGTCTTCCTGCAGGATTTGTTGAACTCTGTGCCCTGATGGGAAGCCCCACCCACTAATCCATAACATAAGCCCCGCCCACTCTCACATCAACCCTACAAATAGCCGCTGGGACAATTCCCACCTGAAACCCCTCTCCCCCAGGCTTTCACTATTTTTACCCATATGTACACACACAGTATCGCTACACACACACACACACACACACACACAAACAAGTCGGTATACACGCCACACTTCCTTCTCACTTAATTTACCCCCACAGTATATGACATTTTCAAAATAACGTATAATAAGCAGCACCTCTATGTGCCTGAGAATAGAACGTCTCTGTAACATTTAACACAATAAAGAATGCTGGTTACAAAAACAAATGGGGGGATTCATGTGTTGTCCTCAACACAATAAAGTAGAAGACAATGTCTTTCAGTCAAGACCTTTTTTGATGAAGTCATCAAGAAATTCATCCTGGAATTCTGAGAGTGGACAGAGTGGAATTGCCCTGGGTAAAATTACTGGGAATTGGGGCACGGTGGCAGTTGGTAGTGCTGTCGCCTCACAGCTAGAAGGTCCTGGGTTCGATTCCTGCTCAGGACACTGTGGGTGCTGGCGGCGTGTTTCCCCCTCCGCGTCATCAGTGCCCATACCCAAGGCGGGGTTGGCGAAAGGGCCTTTCTGTGTGTTTGCATGTTCTCCCCGTGTCCCCTAGGGTAGGTACCCTCACAAAAAAACATGCAGTAATCCTGGTCTCTAAACTGCCTCCCCCTGGCCAGCCGGGGCGCCTGATGGAGGGGAAAGGAACTGGTTGGAATAACGTGTTCCTTCCACGCGCTATGTCCAACCAGGGAAACTCCCCCCTGTCAGGTGTAAAGGAGCATCTTGGACACTCAGGCATGAAGGAAGCATGAGTTCAAGTCCGTTGCTCTCCCCATGTCCCCCATATATGGGGACTAGGTTGCCGGAGGGTGTGTAGAGCCCGGGTGAAAAATCGGTTACAAAATCGCAGGATAAAAAAATATATAAAAAAATATAATTACTGGGAATCACGTTTGATGATTTATTTTCTTCTTTTTTTGTCAAACGCCACAATGCCATGTCATTTATACGGTAAAAACCTTTAATATTGACCGAAACCTGACCAGAACTCCCACCACTGGAATCAGAGAATCAATAAATACCTTTGCAACCACTAAAGTAATGGCAAGTATTTCCTACAGCTTTAAGTCCAAAAATCTGAACTAACCCTTTAATAGAATTGACCCGAGTTGTACTGAACTTGGTTTGTTCTTTTTCAATCTACATTTAGCCAAAATAGCAGATCTACAAGTTCACAACGCATCACTTTGCGGTGCGTTGTGAGCTTGTCACTAGTAAGTAACTAAAGTTTTCAAATAAATGTAGTGGAGTAAAAGTATAGCCTACAATATTTGCCTCTGCGTGGTAGTGGAATAGATGTAAAAGTATTAGAAATTTTGAAATAGGCTACTCAAGTAAAGTACAAATACCTCAAAATTGTACATTACAGTAAATATAACCACTGAAAGTAACAATGTAATTCAGGGGTGCCTAACTCGATGAAAAGGTGATTTACAGGGGTGCCTTAGAGGCCTAGACCACCAATATTAGGGACATAACAAAAGGTTATAATTGACCGCACATCATATAAGACTTCATAAAAAAGACTGGGTCTAATAACAGCACAGCTTCCACGTGGAACTCCATATTTGGGGAAATACTTTACGGAAAATACTCTAAGGGGAACAACAAGACAATGCTGCTCCAGTCAGCCAATGACAGCCCTGGCTGGCACTCCTTTTCAACCCAGCCCACATCATCTCTGTCTCGGGGACTTTCCAGGACTTTGCACCTTTCACTTCACTCTACACTACACACGCCTTCCATACACATCAGGAGGTGTTTTTATTCAACAAATGGCGACTTCTGAGGAGAATGCTCCACTGGTCAATGGGAGTACGGGGGAGTACGGGGCCCTTGGCCCCCCAGAAACAACCAGAGGGTGAGATATGATTGATTGATTGATTGATTGATTGAAGTGTCATGCTACCAAACTGTACGTACATGTGTACGTCTGTAACACGAGAACCGTTCGCCCCACTGACACACGCGTTCCACACCACCACAGGAAGTGCAGTGCCCGGTGTCAAGTCGGTCGGATAGCCGGTTGTCCAGAACCAGCACAGAAGCCTCTGCCCGGGATCTCACCCCTATATCTCCATGCATATATGGAGCTGGCCTGTTCTGACATCATTCTGACCCACATTTGGGCATGCCTGATAAAGAACTCCATATAACTGGGTGGGGCATTCATTTCCAACTTGCAGTGTTCCAAGTACGGGCACCACTCTAGTTTCTGTAATGTTGTGGTATTGTGGGCAACTGCAAGAAAATCAAGCCTTCTTTTATTCAATGAGCGGTAAAGGGCTTCATGATTATCAATCATATTTAATGGTTACATACATCCACTCCCCCCCCCTCCCCCCCCCCCCCCCCCCCCCACACACACACACACACACACACACACACACACACACGTTTCCCTTGCATATCTAGAATTAATTCTTTCAACTCAGATTGACATTTCTCTCTGTGCCACTGCCACTATAGGGTTTCCAACAGACGCGCATTCAAGATAGCAGGGCTGACCACTCTGGGCTGTCTGCTAGTGGCCAGCCAGGTGTTCACTGCCTACCTGCTCTTTGACCAGAACCAGCAGATCCATTCACTGCAGAGCGACAGTGAGGACATGCGCAGAGAGCTGAAGAACACCCAGACCCGGAGTAAGGACATAAATAATAATAATGTAATAATTGCACAGGGGCCGGGCTTGTATGCAGACTGTGCAGTACCACAAGGAATAGCCTAATATTATTGATACTAACTTTATTTGTAAAGAAGTAGTATGAATGCTATACTATATCTTCAGGACTCAAGAGATACTATATTGTAAATACATCGAGACTGAATGTTGAATGAAGAAATGAGGGAACGGACTGGAAATGGTCTGACTATTTCTGTCAGACCAGTTCTGCAACATTTCCAGTCATGAGTATGAGCATGTTTACGAATACAGTAGGCCAGGGGTGGGCAACCTTAGGCACGGGTGCCAACATTGGCACAGCAGAGGGTGATCACTGGACACTGGCATAAGGATAGGATTTAGACTAGGTCAAAGACCTTCTTCAGGCATTTGCCTAAATAAAGTGTTCGTATTGCAGACGGTTTGGTCTTTGTGCACATTTCTTCTGAATACATTGAGCCCTGCATACGCACCCGTCTCAGAGCATATCAGGTGTGCATAAGACTTTTGTTGCCTGAAATTAAATTTAAAAAAAGAAAGTCAGTTAATGCATTAATTCAAACTTACATTCATTTTATTCTCACTGGGGAGGGAGTCTCTGAGTCTAATGAAATAAAGTAAGGAAGAAGAAAATAAAGGTTGCTACTGTATGTGTATGGACAACCAGATGGAAATATGTGATGTCATAATTAAACTTATGGACGATAAAAACATGGTACTTCATAATCATATGAAAAAGGTTGCCGGCTCCTGCAGCAGGCCTATGTACAGTACAAGGAAGTGTACTTGATTGGTATGCTCACTGCAGGGGTTGAAGTAAAAAGGGATTTAAATAGTAATAGAGGACATTTTAATGATAATGAGTTTGTATAAAAACCCTGGACATCAGTAGCTCTGGTGGTGGTTTTCTATCCTACCATGGCGTGTCCTGGTGTCCTATAGTTCTCTAATCTATATTAGTTTGACATGGTGGGATAGGTTCCAGTAGGACTGACTGAATGGCACGGAATAGTGAACCTATAAGCCAGGTTCTTCCAGTCTGATCTCCAGGAGTAGTAAATAGACATTTTGTCATCATTGCCAATTTGCCATCATACATTACATTTACTGAGTGTGTCAGACTTGTGGTCTAGAAAAGGTCAAGTTGATTTTATTGGCACATTGGCATGCCTACACTGGACACTGGAGTATATCTCCAGTGTCAAATTCCCTGATTAATCTGTCGCTTTACTCCCCTTTGTCGGTGCCAGCTGTCCAGATGCGTATGCCTATGATGGACACGGACAGCATGCCTCTGTTGATGGACTTCACTGAGGAGGATGTAGCCAACACCAAGACGGTATACTTTAATCACACTGTGGCCCCTTTTCCTCCAAAAGAACCTTGGTTCTAGAACGGCTTCCGTTTCTTTTTTTTCCACTTCTGAACCAACTGTTGTCTGTTAGGGTTCTGAACCAATTCATTTTCAGTGGAAACACTGAACTGTTTCAATATTGGGCGGGGAAACAAATAACTGAACCGGTAACATTCATAATTATGTTCTATTTATATGCCACCAGAAACTGGAGGACACTGCCGCAACCGTCAGCGTGGAGGAGCAGGTGAAGAATTTCTTGCAGGTAATTAAGCACAGCAAGTCTGCTCACAACTTGTGTTAGTGTTTGTGTGTTCTTTATACAGTAGTAGATTAGACTTGTGTTTGTGTGTTCCTCATCAGAATTCTCAGCTGCCCCAGTTCAATGAGACATTCCTGGCCAACCTGCAGAGCCTGAAGGAACAGATTGAGGAGACTGAGTGGAAGGTAATGCACATGTATACGTATTACATACACACATGCACGTGCCCAAACACACAGGCATGCATGCACGCACGCACACACACACGCACGCGTGCACGGCGCACACATGCATGCACAACCTGTGGCCTATATTATGTTCTTATTATGTGTGTATAATGTTTATCTAATCTAAACATATTGTTTTCCACAGGGCTTTGAATCCTGGATGCGCCACTGGCTGATCTTCCAGATGGCCCAGCAGGCCCCTGCTCCCCCTACACGTGCCCGCATGATCATGGATGACTACTTTTGATGTGAAAGCTGCGCTGGTCCTGATTGTACTGTATTCCCTCGTTTATCGCCAGTGAATAAACGGCTGCTGCCGAACCATTTTGAAGACTTTGGGTGAATTCTATCACACAACACACAATACAGGCAAAGTTCACACCGCTACATAAACATAGCATTAGTTTAGTTGTAGAATGTAAACAATACATTAACCTAACAAGGGTCAACCAATAGGAAGACAGAGGGAGGGGGTTACATCTCATCCGCACGATGCAGGTGTTGCCTACTGGGCTGTGACCTCATGTGGGTCTATATACATCTCATCATCATGATAGGGCATCATCATATACCATCAGATACCATCAGAGATGCAAATAAGATAATAATATCAAATCATCATCATACGTAACGTCATCATAAATTATTAAGTAGCAGATCAGTGGCATACATAATATGCTGAAGAAAACATGCAAATGGACATTCAGTAATTGGGTCTTATGATCAAAACATGATGTTACTGTATGTAAAAGCAAAATCTTTGATTTGCCATGGACACATTTGGACATGGACACATATTGATGACCCCGACATATTCCCTCCTAATGCGAATGAAAATAAAGTCCTGGTTACCGGGGCTAATTCGATCCTCTTAATTCTCTGTCCTGGCCCTCTCTGCCTCTCTCCACGTTCCTCTCCCTGAAGCCTTGACGAGCCTGAGTGTCATCACCTGGGGAGGACCAGATGAACTAGGTTGGCTAACGAGCTCAAGACACTATAAGAACTCTGGGTTTAGTTGTGCGTGAACGTCTTTTCGCTTTCCTTGAGTTTGAGCTGATGTGGCAGGTTCAGTCGTGTTTAGTTTCTAGAGGGTTCTCAAAGTGAAAGTGGGGGTTATTGGACTTCAAGAATGATGTGCTATGAGGTCGTAGATCTCCTATTTTTGAAGCTCTTAAACTTAAACTAAAAATACTTTTTTCTTTTTAAACAGACATGATAAGACCGACATACTCAAACCTTTGACATTTTACCCAGAAGCAAAAAGAAAGACAGTGAAACAGAACGTGAAACAAAACTGAACAACAAAGACCAGACACTTAACAGAAGTCAGTACAAAAATAAACAGATAAATGAGAGTGAAAACAAGTCATCACAGATACAATGCAACAGCGGCCAAGAGTCCATAAGCGCACTTGAGGTTCAAGTTCATGAGGTGTTTCCATCATCATTTGTAAACACAACATTCATTAAAAAGTTGGTAACAAAAAATACCTTTAGTTTATATTGCACCGATCTACAAGCTCACAATGTGCCAGACAATGAACACAAATCTTCCTTCATGGAGGTCCCTGGTTAGCCTCGCAAATGTGGCCAGACGCAGTACAGTACAGTACAGTACAGTACAGTACAGTACAGTACAGTACAGCACCACTCACTTCAGACGGGTCTGTTTTTTTATTTTGTTGCGTTCCCTTCCCTGTTTTATTTTGTAGTAATGTTTAATTGTGTTTACTTTAGGAAGCTATTCTGTACTGTAGCCTCATCTGCATTTTGCAATTCTCAGATGTCATGTAATATCTTATCTCTGTATTCATATTTTTTTATATCATCCTACTGTATCAACATGTTTGATGTACAATAAACCTGAACTATTTGAATAGCCCTAGTACAGTATGTTATGAACTTCATGTTGCTCTTCCAAACAGTAGCTCTCTGGCCAGACCAGTGAAAGTGTGGTCTGTCTGACATATTAATTATTCAGAACAGTGTCAGCGGAGCCTAATGGCCTACTGTATAGCAGTGGTTCTCATGGACAACACAGTAAACAAAGCTCTTCCTCTGTTAAGATGGATGCACCGGTAAGTACGATATCGCTATACTGTAGCCTACGAGAAGGAAGTTTAATGCAAAGCCATTGTGTGTTGTAGGGCTTTTCTTCCTTTGTATAACCAATTACTTCTGTATTTGGTTTTCATCTGTACAGAGCGTATCTAAAGGAGATGACAGAGTAACAGAAGGAGGTGAACTAATCCCAGGTAAAGAAGGGACCACATGTGCAAGTAAATACTTTGATGTGCTGGTTTCTGTGTCCATGTATGTTCATCTCCAGAGAGTACTGTGTAATATAAGGCTGTAAGACATATTGAAAATGTACGTTCATTGAGGTATCATCATGCGAGGTATACATATTGCGAGAGACGGCATTTATTGAGGTAAGTAAATGGCATATTATGTCTATTTGCCACTTGAGCCATCCCATCTGCAAAGCACCATGGAGTGGAGATCGAACTCATCGAAGTATAAATAAAGTTGAACAGAGCTGCTCCTCCCCGCCCCACTCAACTGAAGGTTTTCTGTTTATATTATCAAGTACTTCCCACTGTAGTCCCTCATGGAAATACTTCTCCCCAAATACAAAAGGACAATTTTATTTTCCATCCTGAATGGCAGCAGGCCAACTATTATTATTGCATGTAGGCTATGTGCAATAATGCAACTGAAAGTCAAAGTTCAGACGCATATGCATTACCATATATTGCCTTTTGTTAGGCTAGATATTTGTTTTACAATCTTGTTTTTTTTATCTTTTGAACTTATCGTGAGTCAAATTGTTATTGAGGTAGGCTATTCAACATTATCGAATCGCATGCTTTTCTACTATCATGCAGCCTTATTACTGTGTCTTTATCTTGTTAACAGAGGGTACAGATGGTTTAGTTGTTGGCGAAGAAGACCGAAAGAGAGTGGATGACAAATCTGGAAAGGAAGAGGTAAAATATCAGTTTAGCTGGTATTCATCACATCAGTGTTGGTATCTAGTAGTTGCATGTCTCTAATAAGGAAAGATGTTCCTTCTCATTAAGTTATAAATCTAGACAACATGCAGGTACAGTATGACAATCACAACACTGGAAACATATCTCTTCCTCTGTTAAAATGGATGCACCGGTAAGGGTAACCGTAAGGCTCTGATTTACTGTACTAAGTACTCAAATGGGGAACATAGAGGCCTATTATTATTTATTTGTGATGAGAGGAATTAAGTAATAATTTTGAAGGAACTGTCTCATGCAAATTAAGCCATCATAGTTTGTAGGGCTTTTTTTAACATACATTTCTTCCGTATGGCTTGGTTTTCATCTGTGCAGAGCATATCTGATGGAGACCAGAGAGTTACAGTGGAGGTTGAACTAATCCCAGGTAAAGAAGGGACCAAATGTTAAAGTAAATCATTTGAAGTGCTCGTTTCTAACTTCTGGCATGTATGTATGTTCATCTCTAGAGAGTACTGTGTCTTTATCTCGTTAACAGACACAGAGGGTACAGATGGTCTCATTGTTGGCGAAGATGACAGAAAGAGTGTGGATGACAAATCTGGAAAGGAAGAGGTAAAATGTCACTTAAGCTGTTGATGTTATTCATCACCTCAAATCAATTCAGTCTTATGCATTCATGGCTAATGTGGCATGTTTTTTATTAGGAAAAAGCTGTCTTTCTGTCTGTCTGTCTGTCTGTCTGTCTGTCTGTCGGTACAGCATACATTTATTTTTTTATTTTATGAAAGCAAAAGTGCGGAACAAATAAGACAGACAAAACGAAAGCCTCAGTCCCTCCCACCCATTACTGCTCAGTGACACTGCATACAATAAAGTAGCAAGATGAAATTGTCTGTAAAGAATAATAATTATTCTCTCAAGGTGAAGTGTACTAGTCATTTCAAGCTTTTTCCAGGTTCTCTCTTTTGATCAATTTATAACTGCAGACAACATGCAAATATATGATAAACACAACTCGGATCAATGTAAGCAGATCCTAACGGCCCACTAGCATTTTTTCCACATAGTACACGGTAAACATATCTCCTCCTGTTTGTTTTTTTTGTTTGTCATGTTTATTTCGAATATGCCAATAAACAGAACAATTCCTTGCATTTCACAATGAAAAATAATTAAAATAAAATAGTTAACAAAAAAAATAGCAAGAAGAAATAAAAGGAAAATAATAAAATAAATAAATCTAAGCATATCCGAAAAGGAGTGAGAAGAAGTAAAAACTTATAAACTCCCACCCCTCTTTAATTGAAATTACTTTTCAGTTACACATACATCCATATTATACATATCCAAAATATTTTAATATATAGACAATTTAATACCAATATAACAAAACATTCTACACAAATATAATATAATATATCACTCATTCTTGAGATGAGGGACAAAAGTGGAAAAAACATGTCCCACACATAAGAGCCTTATTATTGTTAAAAATAAATTAATTAAATAAAAATAAAACCACTTGCAAAGTTAAATGTAATACAGTTGTGCATTATTATGCCATTAATTTAATTATAATTGTTTTCATATGCCATCTGAATTAGTTAAAAGCAGGCACTGTACCCAAAAACGCCTGTATTTAGCCTGTCCCCAGCAAGTGGTCATAATTTCAAACTGCTAAAAAAGTGTCTAATACTGTCACAATCACATAAATATACATACTAAATTAAAGTAGATTGTCAACAACATAGCAATCAATATACACAATAATTTTAATTTATATTTTCCATTAGATATCTCATATCAAATGTGTGTCCCACGTCTCCCGTCAACTCCGTCAGGTTTTTTAAAAGTCTTAAATTAATCAGAAAATATTGTCGACAGATTTAGCCTGAAGACTCCTTTTCCAAGTCCCGTTTGTATTTGTTGCAACAGTGGAGCACCTGGTCTGACAAGCATTCAATTGTTTGATATTTTAAACAAACAATGTTGATATCAGGGTGGTCACAGCTTTTACATGTCAACTCCGTCAGGACATTATTATGATCTTTGTTAAGAATTCCAAAATAATGTTTATTATAAAAGTTTAGGGTTAGGTTTAGCTAACAAATGAAGCAAAAACAAAATGGCTACATTGTACTACAGAGGGTTAAGATGAAAACAAATGACATTTTGTCAACTCCGTCAGACGTCAACTCCGTCAGCTTTTGTGTCTGACGGAGTTGACATGTATCTGACGGAGTTGACAAAAGTGTTCCTAAAACAATAAAATTATAGTTTTTGAATAATGGGACGTATTCTAATTTGGCACACAGTTAGAGCATGCCTTAAGGAACATTTTTGGCTATAGGGCCATCACAGATTTGTCTCGTGGTGACCATGGCAGCCATTTTCCAAAATTGCCGCCACCTGATGTTATTTTACAATAACTCAAGTTCTACACCACCTAGGATCTTGATTCTGGTGACTAAGACTACATTTTCAAGGATGAGGGATACATTGGTACTATTTAGATTTGTCCTGTGACCATGGCAGCCATTGTTTTTCAAAATGGCCGCCACCTGCTGTTATTTTACCAATAACTCAAGTTTTAGACCACCAAGGATCTTGATTCTGGCGACTAATCATTACATTTTCAAGGATGAACTTTCTCTGGGAGGTGTCAGGGCTTATTTCAGGTGCAGGTTGAGTTGCTACTGACAGGACATTAAAAGGAGGTGGGCTTTCTGGCCTTTGACTTGTCTCTTTCAGGTACAGACGCACAGTTTGACTTCACTGGCCACTGCAGTGTGGCGTTGTATCTTGGTGGCCTCCTGCCAGTGTTTCTCCATCCTTCTCATGAGCTCTGTGTTCTGGGGCTCTGTTATAGTCAACTTACATTGTCTTGGCTGGATATTGCTTTCCTGCAGGGTCCAGCCCAGTCTTGTGCAGATGGCTGCTGGCCCACCTGGAGGCCCCAACCTCACTTGTTTGGTTGGTGGGATTAGGTGGGGTGGTCTTATTCAATCAGGATGAAGGGTTTGACCCTTTCAAACGGCAGTCTGGCCAAGTGTCTGTATTTAGTTGTGAGGCTAGATACAGGATACGATTGCTCACCCAGCCCCAGGTGACTTGAGGTGAAGGCTCCTTTGATTTGGTAACATTGCTTTGGTTGACATGCTGGGGACACAGAACGACACTGATGCCTTCAGTGTCTGCACATCCTGCCTGATAGTCCTGAAGGCAGATCTTCTGTCTTCAGTCTTTCGCTCACTGTTCACTGCTCACTGTTCACCTCAAGCAGGTCTTCAAGGTGTTTGCCTTTGCACAGGCTATATGGCTAGGACTCATGCTTCAACCACTCAGAGAACTCCAACAGGGTGTTGGTTGCTCCTGGGCCGCAGAGCATTGTGCGGCAGAATTCAGCTCTCATCTCTGGTGGCAGCTTGTTGAGGAGTCGTGCAACATGTGAGCCGCATCTAAGTTCTGTGTCTCCCTCTGGGCCTAGGGTAGACACTTGCTATTTTCCGTAACACTAATTGGTGGGGCTGTCCAAACTTGTTGTTTAGGTGTCAATTCGGGTCTCTGTTTGTGAAGTCGGGTCTAGGTGGTCTAGAAGATGAGTTATTTAGTCAGGGGATATTAATACAATCTGGTAATAAATTCCTTATCAAGAATTTTCTTCACCAATGTGTTTGGAAGGGTGTCTACTAACATATCCCACATTGCTTTATATTCAACCACCCTAGGGGACCTTTTGACAGCTGCTGAAAGTTGGGGTACCATCAACAACCTATATAAGGCAAAATGTTCATTATGCTTTAAGTAGCATGTGACATGTCAAACTAGGGAGTTTTCATGATTCTGAATGCATTCCAAGCATTAGCTATGCACGAAGAACACTCCTTCGGCTGAAAACGGCCATAGCCATCATCACAAAATGAGGTCAGCACATTTGGGCAAGTGGATATATGGCCGAATTTAGCCCAAGGGATTTGACCCCTAGTTTGGCCATAGACTCCCTAGTTTTGCCATAGCCACTTGGTATGGTACCCAACTTTCAGCAGCTGTCAAAAATGCCTCTAGGGTGGTTCAATAGAAACCAATGTGGGATATGTTAGTAGACACCTTTACAAACACATTGGTGAAAAAATTATTGGTAAGAAATGTATTCACAGATTTGACATTATTCTGATAATATTCCCTGACTAAATTGGTAAAATAATAGCAGGTCCACCATTTTTTTTAAATGGCTGCCGGGATAAATCTAAATAGATAAAACTGTATTCCTCCTCATTGAAAATGTAGGATTAGTCATCAGAATCAAGATCCTAGGTGGTGTAGAACTTGAGTTATTGGGAAATAACAGAAAGTTGGCGGCCATTTTGAAAAATGTCTACCATGGTCACAGGACAAATCTAAATAGTACCAATGTATCCCACATCCTTGAAAATGTATGATTAGTCACCAGAATCAAGATCCTAGGTGGTGTAGAACTTGATTTATTGTAAGATAACAGCAGGTGGCTGCCATTTTGAAAATGGCTGCCATGGTCACAGGGCCAATATAAATAGTACCACTGTATTCCTCATCCTCGAAAATGTGGGATTAGTCACCAGAATCAAGATCCTAGGTGATCTAGAACCTAAATCAGTTAAACTTGTCAACTCCGTCAGATGTTCGTCAACTCCGTCAGATGTTCGTCCCGTGATGTTTTTGTTAATTTCCAAAGAAATAGAAAATGTGATGTTAAATATTTTGTGCATATGTATTGAAACACCAACTGAAATGATACGTAATGATGATTTTTTTTTTTTTTACATGGTTTTCATGTTATAATATTGAAAATAGAGGTTGAAATGACGGATTTGAGAAATTGGATATTTCATAATAGTGTGATATTGGAAAAAAACAATATTAAAATAATTGTATTACTTAACTTGATTACTGAAAGCCATTATAAGAGAACTGAGGACTTTATATTATTGTTGAAATTATCAAATTCAATTAAAAGGTATTTTAGTGTGTCTGACGGAGTTGACATGAATCGGGTATTAAGTGCATAAATGTCCCATTTTAGAAAGAAATGTTATGCGAAAAACCTGTTCCTTCTCAATATTGGTAGTTGAGACCTGTGTCTACAAATACATCCATTTGATTTGAATGTATCTTAAAAAAAAAAAAAATCCAGTTTGAAAAAAGTTTTGTCCCTTATCTCAAGAATGGGTGATATAATATACATAAATATATAATATATTTTGAGTACTCGTGAAATCAAATTTCTTCCTCCCTGTATCTTGAAAATATCATGTTTTTGTACATTGCTTTAAATTGATTGATGCTTGGACATTGCTTTTGTTCCTTGCTCAAGCTGTTCCAAAGTGTTACACCAGAAATGGAAATGCAGAAACTTTTCAATGTGGTATTACGATTTAAAGTTTTAAAGTTGAGTTCTCCCCTCAGATTATAACCCCCCTCCCGATCATGAAACAGATTTTGAATATTTGCTGGTAATTTATGGTTCTTGGCTTTGTACATTGTTATTGCTGCATGTCTGGTACGCTACAATGTCTGTGAATTTGAGCAATTTTGACTGTATAAAAAGTGGATTTGTGTGTTCCAGATAACCAACCTTGTGAATAGTCCTTATTGCTCTCTTTTGCAAAATGACAAGTGAATGAATTGATGTTTTGTAGTTGTTACCCCATACCTCAGCACAGTAATGGAAATATGGCAAGACTAAGGAACAGTAGAGGGTGTGAAGTGACTTAAGATCTAGAACCTGTTTTGCTTTATTTATGACTGCTATACTTCTAGCTACTTTATATTTTACGTTTGTGATGTGTGTTTTCCAGCTAAGCCCATCGTCAATTGTCACACCTAGAAATTTCGTGCACCCGTTCAATAGCAACCCCATCTATTTGGATATGTACCTGAGTGTTACCAAATTTACCAAATAGCATGAACTTAGTCTTGCTCACATTTAAAGATAGTTTATTCTGATCAAACCATAATTTTAATTTCCGTAATTCATCATTGATGTCACCCTGTAATTTGGCCAAATTATCCCCGGAGCAGAAAACATTTGTGTCGTCTGCAAAAAGTACCACTGATAACAGCTGTGATACTTTGCAAATATCATTCATATATAAAATAAAGAGTTTGGGCCCCAATACTGACCCCTGGGGGACGCCACAAGCAATGTCCAAGCAATTTGAACTATGCAAACCCAACTTCACAAACTGTTGCCGTCTGTCCAAGTAGCTTTTAATCCATTCTATTGCCCGTCCTCTAAAAGAGGGATGCGTACTATACCAAATGTCTCCTGCAAAGTCATTGTGGTTTTTCTTGTTGCATATAACACCTATTTCTTCCATATGACTTGATTTTTCACCTGTGCAGAGCATATCTGAAGGAGATCACAGAGTTACAGTGGGGGTTGTGCTAATCCCAGGTAAAGAAAGGGACCAAAATGTCAATGTAAATAACTTGAAGTGGTGGTTTATGGGTATGGTCATCTCCGACCGTGTCTTTATCTTGTTAAAACAGACACAGAGGGTGCAAATTGTCTCATTGTTGGTGAAGACGGAAAGAGTCTGGAGTACTACAAATCTGGAAATGAAGAGGTAGTGGTACAATATCAGTTTAACTGTCTGGTATCATCACCTCAAAATGAATGCAGTCTGTCTCTAGAAGACACTGCATGGATCTAATGGTGTGTTTTTTTAACTAGGAAAGAAGATCTTTCTCGTTTGATCAAGTTATAACTCTAGAAGACAACATACAGGTAGGGCTGTGTAGCTACAATGTAAGGCTATATTTAAAAAATAAATGTCTTGACTTTGAATCTAAATCCACAGACAATTCACACTGGGTTCCTCCAGACCCTCATTGAGACCATTTCCAACGGTTACAATGGAACACTGTTGATTGGTGGGAATCCCAGGACATGGAAAGACGGCCTCCAAATAGACCACGATATTGTCAAACAGGTGGGATACAACAAATCTCAAACTGCGGTCTCACCAGCAGCTTCCATTGACCGTTATATTACTCTACTAGTACTAAATACTAGCCTACTAACAGGTGGCAACTTTGTCTTATAGGTTTTGACAAGTTTGTTCGGTCATATATCATCTGTGGTGAAAGGAGAATTGTTGAGCACCGTGTCTTGTGTTCAGGTATGTCCTGTTGTTACTATAGCTTCTGTTCTGTTCATATTATATCATCCTAATGTCCTGCTGTCTGTTGCTGTGTTGGTAGTTCTACCCAGATAACACTGCTGTGGATGTCCTGAACTCAGGGAGACAAGCTCTGAAGCCTGTGTGCCACCCGGTCCTTGGATGGTGTGTAAGAACATTTGCCCTGCTCAGCAACATGAATGAACCATTTCAGGAACATTTGCTGAAAATGGCAGATCTACAAGCTCACAAACGTGTCACAGCACCAAGCCCAACGTGGAAGCCTCTCACTCCCAATCTTCCGCCATAGTCTGAAAACCCACTGCCGTAGCACTCGCCCTAGCCGAACGACCTTACAGGCGAATGCAAAGTCTCAACTGATAACAACTGATCAACTTAGATAGCATTTTATGTAGACATAGCACTATAGTATATACAGTATGCATAGTTTCATTATATAGATATTCCACTGTTATGTTCTTAGCTTACGTATGATTCATAAAAACTCGTCTTTATGTATATGATGTATCGCCGTGTTTCTGTTCTTGCTCTGGATTAAGTGTGTGTTAAGAGTGTCTGCTAAATGCCTAAATTGATTATAAATTATAAGTGTAGAGGGTTTACACAATATTAATCACATCAGACATTTTGCAGGTGCAACACAAAACGATAAGTGATATTTTAAATGGAATGTAAGCGTTTGTTTTCCTCAGTGTTGCTGGAGGGCTGTGTGAGGCGTCCGTGTGCTCGGCAGAGGAGGCCTTTCTGCTGTATGAAAAAGGCACACAAACAATGAGAGACAACGCAGGCATTCTCTTCAGCAGGTATACCACTATACGCCACTTATTAGATCAATGAGAGACAACGCAGGCATTCTCTTCAGCAGGTATACCACTACGCCACTTATTCGATCAATGAGAGACAACGCAGGCATTAGTAAGGCACCTTTTAGTCATCAGAGCTTAGATTTTATTTTGTTTTTATCAAGTTGTCGTCAGTGAAAAAGGGTATAGGCTAGTCGACGATCTATCTATCTCTCTCAGGTGTACCTCCCTGTTCTCGGTCGCTGTTGAGTGGAGGATCGACGGAGAAGAAGCAGATACTGAGTTCTATCATCACGTCAGACTACAGATTTTCAGCCTGGCTGGTGGAGCCAGCAAGACTGACCTCAGAGGGTCAGTTCTATGTATAAGTATCCAACATACAGGTATATACTATATCCAGGGTAAACTATCTAATCTAGATCTAATCTCAGTGATGGAAAGTACATTTACTCATGTACTGTACTGTACTGAGCTCACCGCTCCAAGAGATCGGTCAAATGTGGAGAACAAATATAGCATACAGCAAGGTGTGTGTGAGAACCTTACTTGAGTATTTCCAATGTCCAATACTTGTAATTTTACTCCACTACATTTATTTGAAAACTTTAGTTACTAAAAAAACATGCATTTCCCACTTCAGCCCGATTTCTGCCATTTGAAAATAGACAATCAACAAGCTGAAACAAGCTGAAAATAGCTGATCTGCTGGCAGATCAGCTATTTTCAAAAAATGTATACATTTGAAAACCTGAAATGAGACAGTCTGCATAACGAGTACTTTTAATGTTGGTACTTTAAGTAACATTTTGATGCCAATACTATTGTACTTTGACTCAAGTACATTTCAAATTCCAGACTTCTACTTGTAACAGAGTATTTGCACATTGCGTTATTAATACTTAGTTTTACTTACTGTAAGTAAAACATTTGAGTGCTTTTTCCACCACACTGCCTGCAGTGTCTCTCCGCTAGTAAAAGTACTGGACCACATCCAATCGGGAGCCACGACTAGCGACAAGCTCCTCCCCTTCCTCTTGATGGATGCCTTAAATGGAAACAGCAAGACGGTGTTCCTCTGCTGCGTTCAACCACAAGGTCAGAGGTCAAATAACGCACCAACCACCCCTCCCTCCTCCAATACATTCGCTCCGAATCCACCAATGAGGAAAACAATTGATTTGACCTCTCTCTCTCTCTGGCATCAAATCCCCAGGTGTTTTGGACGAGGTCCCCTCTGGCCTGGACTTGGCCCAGAGGGTGAGAGGTTTCGTGACTAAAACGAACCACACCCGCTGGTGTCCGAGGTCGACCGAGATGGAGATTCGAAAGAGCATCTCGGAGCTCAGAAGGGAAATGTCTCAGGGTGTGGAAGGCGGTGTGCCGAACAACAACACCCGTCGGCTGGCGGAGCTGATCAGCAATCTCCAGGTCATTTCCTGAACACATACGGTACATGGTACCGTACATGGTACATGGTACCGTACATGGTACATGGTACCGTACATGGTACATAAGGCTAGATGGCTCGCCCACGCTGCTGGCCAATGAAGAGCGACGTCGACACTATGGTGCCCATCTTGCTACTGGTAGCTCGCACACTCATAACACTGTCTGTGGGGCATGTACTTTTTAAATAACCATAACTTGCTCAATTCTCAACCGGTTTTCAAAGGGTTTCGGTTGTTATAAATGTAATACTCCATACTTATAATGGACTTTCAGATAACCATCCTGAATAATAGCCAAATTGATTTGTAATAAACCAACCCGTTTGTAAATAGGTTAAGATTTCAGCGAGTTAAAAGTATTTTTGTCTGAGCTGATCACCAGCTGTGCCGTAGCAGAAAAGTTCACTGTAGGAAGATGGCCGCCAGTGAACGACACCAGAGACTCCGCCTTGCGCCATCTAGCCTTTATATCTTATGTCTATGGCTCCATCCATATGCTACATCTGTGAAACAACGGCTTGGTGTTATTGCTGAAGTGCATTGTGTGATCTGATCTCCCCCAGCAGATAGTGAAAGACCAGTCATTGTGTGATATGATCTCCCCCAGCAGAAAGTGAAAGACCAGTCATGGGAGAAGAGGAGGGACAAGGCGGAGAAGATAAAAGACAGAATAATGGTGTGTTATTATTATCTACATCGTTTGGATTTTGCAGCCAAATTGCCTTTGGACTCATTTGGTGCGTTCACACGGGCAGATGAAACGATGCAAAGACGCGTTGTGAGTTGATTTGGGGCAGCTCTACATGCATCGTTGAGCCTTTGCAACGTCATGTCGCTGGCTTCCATTGACAATGAACGGTAGACTGCATCAGTGCATCGTTTAATATCTGCCCCGTGTGAACGCAACAATTCTGAGTGCCCGCTGCAGTGCCCGCCCAGGCCCAGCCTTAATGAATGTGTATTGCTATTGATTTGGGCAGGGATGCACAGCACCTCCTCCTGGTGATCACAGCACTGACAACAGAGAGACCTCAGACAGGATGAAATATTTAGAGGAACAACTGAGACGGGAAATGCAAGACCACATCAGAGGTGCGTGCGTGGCTTTGTGGAAATTAGCCACTTTCACCCTGGCTTCCCTATTCTGAGCATGGCACTATATAACTAGCCAAAAAGAACAGAGCTACAAGCTCACGATACATCGCAATGAGACGCATTATTGTGAGCTTGTGGAAATGTTCTATTGAACATTCTAAGTGTAATATAATACTGCCTTACAAGGCCAATGTGCAGTAACTACGTTTCTGGACACACCGACTTATTTGGGTGTCCCAAAGGTCAAATTAGGCCTTCGTGATTTCCGTGAAGTACAATCAGTGCAGAATCACTTATTTGCCGATATCTCATTTAGCTGACCAGTTGAAACACTTTTAAAGGTTTTATGACATTCATTTTCATTTATTTTTCTTTTTTCTTTTAGGTTTTATGACCTCAATTACACCCAAAAAACCTGGACTTTGAACATTCAGTGGATTTTCTGTGGTCTGAAGTTTTCTTTGGGGTTTGGAAGCCTTTTGAGCTACAATGAAAACAGGCAACACAGTGAAAACAGTGACATCTGCTGGCAAATCCCATTGACAAATATGGGATTTGCAGGGTCTTACATCACTTACTGCCAGCAAATCAGAGCACCTGTTTGAGCCAGAAAACCCCAGATCACAGAAAATCTACTGAATGTTAAAAGTTCATGTTTTTTGGGTGCAATTGAGATTAGAAAACCTACAAAAATAAGAACAATTCCAAAACCTTTTTTTTAATGTCACAATCCCTTTAAACACATTATCAGACAATCCCCCCCCCCCTGTAGTTATACTGCACTTTGGCTTTGTATGGCAGAATAGGGCTGAGAGCAACAGTTTTTTGTAAGTGTTGAAGTATTTGAGCTGATGGTCTTCTATCTCTCTACAGAGGGAAAGGGCAGTGTGGAGAAGGTCCAGGAGAGAGTAGCCAGAATTCAGCAGCTTAGGGAGGCTCTCAGAGAGGAAATGTCAAAACATGACTTCACCACAGAGAAATCTGACCTCTCACAACAGGTGAATCAGGCTGCATGCCATGCCATGCAGATGAGCACAAAGAATGACAGGGCTTAAGAAAATGTCTCCCCCTCTGTTATGTTTCATTATTTTTTCTTAAATTCAACCTTGCTAAAGATGATGGGCACAAAATGCAATCAAAATTGTAACTAATGAAAATAAATCAAATTGACGCACGCACTCACTCACTCACGCACATATACTGTATACCTGTATACTTTTTTTTTTTACTAATTGTCCTGTATTTCCTCTTCTAATTTTGTTATGATATATAACGATTAGTCTCAGTCAGAATACAGCAAAGCCAAAGAGCGGAGGAGGCAAATGAAGCAGGATCATGAGAAATTAATTCAAGAAGAGGTGGACAGGATGGATAATGAGCTGTCACAGGAACAGGAACAGGTACCACTTCATACACATCACATCTATTCTGTCACAGGAACAGGTACCACTTCATACACATCACATCTATTCTGTCACAGGAACAGGTACCACTTCATACACATCACATCTATTCTGTCACAGGAACAGGAACAGGTACCACTTCATACACATCACATCTATTCTGTCACAGGAACAGGTACCACTTCATACACATCACATCTATTCTGTCACAGGAACAGGTACCACTTCATACACATCACATTTATTCTGTCACAGGAACAGGTACCACTTCATACACATCACATTTATTCTGTCACAGGAACAGGTACCACTTCATACACATCACATCTATTCTGTCACAGGAACAGGTACCACTTCATACACATCACATTTATTCTGTCACAGGAACAGGTACCACTTCATACACATCACATTTATTCTATCAGTGCACTGTTGATTTTGGCAGCACATTTTCATTCATTTCATTTAGTCATAGTCTTTTGAATAAATGCGTTTTTTTGTCACGTCACGTCACTCACAATCCCCATACATGGGGATTGTGCTAGATTAGGCCATAGCCATGTGCCTAAATGTGCTGACATCATCACATTTGGGCACATTTGGGCAAGAGGCTATGGCCGTTTTTAGGGCAAAAAGAATGCTTGGAATGGATTCAGAATGAAAGAATTAATTTACGTCATATGTAAACGAGCAAATCATTCTGATTGGCCAGTATGAGATGATGCATGATGATGTATGATAAGATAAGAGCGCCCCTCACTTCACACGGAACAATTACAGTACGTTTGCCATTTCTTTTGGGTCAAATCTTAGATTGACTGGCCTATATGTCAGAACCTGTTTTGACATTCCATACTATATGTTGATCCTTCCCCATCCATCCTTCCTCTTCGATATCTCCCTTTTGACTGATACCTGTCCATTTAAACTCTAGATAAACTCTAGCCCCAAATATTCGTCATATTTGAGTCACATTTCAGATGATCTGAATTTTTTTATCTAGTTTTTAGTTGACTACATAGTTGATTTTGTTGACAAAATGTATTTTGATGGGCCTTCATCTGATGCATGATTATGTGGTTGCATGCTGAAAATAGGTGATCTACAAGCTCACAACGCATCGCTGCCGTCGCTATTGGATCTCTCCTCACTAGCCCCCCCCCCCTAACATTTTAGCCTAGTTACAGTACAGTACAGACTACAGTAACTACACAAATTAATACAAGTACAGTTGCGCCCGTCAGTTCACACAGGTGTGATTTGTATTTGTTTACAAAATTGCCAATATATTTAATCTTATAGTCCTATTCATCGAGGCTTAGTCATGGTTTTTAATAGTCAACGAAACGTGTCAGTGTCATTTTGGGAAGCTGAAACAGTATTGTGTTGTCGCGTCAGGTGGAGGAAGGAAGGCCCCCAGAAACACTTTGGTCACTCTATTGTGTCCCATCAGGTGGAGGAAGGCCACCAGAGGGAGCTGGTGGTGCTGACCAGAGAGAGACGGGTTCTGGTCCTGCAGATGGAGGCTCTGAGCTCTGATGGTCTGCAGGCTGAGAAGGACCTGGAAGATCAGTACCGGAGACACCAGGAGGAGTTACACTGTCTGAAGCAAGAGAGCCTGCAGGTATGGCTTGGTTGGCAGTACACCCAGTTCACCCTGTGATGTGTGATAGGGACTGGTTTGAAGCAGTGCACATCTAGTCGACTAAAACTATGACGGAAAGTGTTTGTCGACTACCTTTTACAGGTGGTGGCTCAGGGGTTAGAGTGGCTAGATGGTAACCGCAAGGTTGCCAGTTCGAACCCGGGCTCCCCCAGAGTTAATGTCGAAGTGTCCTTGAGCAAGACACTGAACCCCTAATTGCTCCTGGTGTGCTGGTTGGTGCCTTGCATGGTTTCCGCCGCCATCGGTGTATGAATGTGTGTGTGAATGGGTGAATGTAATGCACAATCTATTTAAAGCGCGTTGGATAAAAGCGCTATATAAATGCACCATTTACCATTTTACAAGTTTTACCTGTGTTCCACACCAGGTGTTCCGAGTGTTTCGTCAGGTAAGTGAGGAGCAGAGGAGGCTGTCGGAGGGCCGGTACAGAGCTGTGCTGTTGGAGGCCGTCCAGGACGCCGTCTACCTGTCTGCCCAGAACCAGCAGCTACAGGCCGACAACAAACACCTCCGTACAGGTCAGTAGCCTATTGTCTACCCGTCTGCCCCAAACCAGACGCTACAGGCCGACAACAAACAGCTCCGTACAGGTCACCCTACCTGTCTGCACAGAACCAGCAGCTACAGTCCGACAACAAACAGCTGCGTGCGGGTCAGCCTGCACTGCATGCACTAGAAACAACAAACACACATTGCGCAAAATAGATCATGTTGTAAGCTTGTAGAGCTACTATTTCAGCTTTTTTCAACATGGAAACGATGACAATTATGACAATTGCGATTAGACAATTATGTAATAATTGTGACAGGCCTAAGCAGGACCTATGGATTAGGAGTATTTCTTGGATCTAGTATCTACTGTGTTATTGGCTATAGTTATGGACAGGGACAGTCTCATATACTGTACTTAAGTCAGAAAACACATACATTTTCTGGCTCCAACCTTAATACTGTATGCCCTGTACTCGTCACTCGATATGCTAGTGTGGAAACAACACTGTCACAGAGATACTTGGCTGCAAAAGCATTTCTTTCATTGTAAACTCAGAGAAAGACAATGCAATACCTACCTGACCCATTAGGTGCCTCTAACAAACCACACCAACCTCTGTCTGTAAAATAAATGAATTTACAATAATTTAATTAATATATATGATCATAATTCTCTTTCTTTTATAGCCCTGGGAGAGTTAAAGGATGCTCTGGCTGTACAAGGCGACCACAAGGCTGAACTGTTATCCCAACAACAATGACAACGATAATTTGATGCTTACAGTACGCCATGACGAATACAACTTTGAAATATACATTTTTGAGAATATATTTATTGATACTTTAAAACACTAACACTTCTTGAATTGGAACAGGGCAGCCATATCAACCATTACCCCAAATTATACACCATCAGTCTTGAATGTCGTTTAATGAACAGAACACTATTTAAACAAATCTGCATGATAAGAGTACGTTAACATAATTTATGACATGGCTTGGTTGAATGCTTGATTCTGATCAATCAATCGCAGAATTCAGCGGTGTGTCATTTCTTGATAACAGACGGCTGCCTAATCAAACCCTCGGAGCACCTGGCTGCAGGCCTGCAGCCGCTTGATTTACTGCCGTTTCCAACACCACAGCCATGAAAACGCACACACACAATGTCATTTGCAGCTATTTTTGCTCTCAAAAATGTTTTTGAAAACATTCGAGTGAGCAATAGACGATGCAGTACCCGGAAATTGGACTCCCATGTCTCCACTTCTGAAACGGAGAATTATCTTTAGGAACAAGGTAGAAATTTGGTCTTTGGTTTGAATTCCGGGTAGAACAAGAAATAAACATTGCAGCTTTAACTTGTAAAACTGAAATTGTTCACATTTAATGTAGGCTGACTAAAATAAGGCAATTTATATTTAAATGTTTAAACATGTGGACGTTGATAAAGTCAGAGCGGAAATGTGAAACCAATGCAAATAAAATGACAATTTCAAAAGGAAATGCAAAAGCAAATACAACTAGAAAAATACAATAAGCAAAACTAAAAAAAATAACTGGGTTGTACACAAGCCCCCAGTAAGGCTATCCATCGTTGAAGCTGCCACTATACCTACTGGCGAAAAGAGGAACTGCAGCACTTTCATGGAGGTGGACGGACATTTGAGGTCCGGGCTTAACTTCCGCTCACTGGAGCCATTGAGTTATAATTGTACTTCCGGCAGTCTTCCAGGTGCTTCAAAACGCCACTGAGCAACTTCCATCTAAATTAATAGCGGGGGTCGGGGCTAACACTCCGGTCCGGTGGTTGTACACAGTAAGATCCTCAGCGTTAATTTATCCAAGTTTGTACACCAACTCTCAGAGTTAAACTAACATTCAGGGTTTTACAGTGTACGGACCACCAGCAACTAGTCAGGGGCATGTACGGGATAAGTGGGATGGTTTACTAACTATAATACATGTATGCTGCCAGAGCAATCATACAAACTGACAGGATGAACAGAGGAGTGATCTGCAGCCCTAACGTAGCCCAGGACAACAGTGCGTTGACCAGCATGGAGCAGGAGATGACAAACAGCCGGGTGATTCCGCTGCCGTGCTTCAGCACCACCGACATCAGCAGCCCGTTGGCCGCCTGCCCCGCGATGATGACCCACACGAGAGCCGAGTAGCCCTGCAGAAAGCGCTGGTCGCCCGTCGCGCTGGACAGATAGGAGAGCCCGTTGATGGCCATGCCAAACGCGTACAGGTAAATGTTCTGGAGGCTAAGGGGCAGTCGCTGGCTCTTCAGCACCTTCTCCGTGTAGACGGCCGCCAGCCCCGACACGAAGCAGTACGTCGTCACCAAGAAAAGGCCCCAGGCCGTGACGTAAAGACTGGTGCCGTCGCCGTCCCGCTCGAGGTCCTCGAGGTCGAGGCTGCTGAAACTGTGGCACACCCCAGCCGCCATGAGGAGCCCCAGGGACAACCACTGAATGCCTCGAAGTCTCTTACCCAGGCAGAGGGAATAGAGGAGGGCGGTGAAGGCGATCTTCAGGTTGCTAAGGACTTGGTATGAACTGGGGTCCATGTAAGCCTGCATGAAAACCACCAGGTTGTTGTTGAGAGCGTAGAGGACGGCGGGGACCGCGTAGGGGGCCACGAGGCCCGGGGACGATCGAATGCACTGCGAAGTCACGTCCCCGCTTAGGAGAAGGGTGGCCAGCGAGACCAGCAGCTTGACTAACTCGATCATGACGACGCAAGAAGAGGGGCTGAACGGGACTACGGAATCCACCTTGGTGAGAGCGATGAGTGGCGCATGGGAGCCATAGATGAACACCATGAGCCCCAGGAGGAATGTCCAGTTGAGGCCCTCCAGCCACAGTCTCTGGCGTCTCGCTGGGGAACTGAGCCCCACATTCGGGACAACAATCATTCTGGATGAATCTAGCAGCTCAATAATTCCTCAATAAATCAGTGAACATCATAGTGCAACAAAAGAAAAGAAACTCGTAAATATTCATAGCACCGCTATTTCAAGTAACATTTCAAATATAAAACTTTGATATACAAGTCTTTCAATAGGCATGATTAAGCTGAATAGTAGGAAAATATGAAGCATTTGTTACATCCTTGATTCAAAGTTGAACAGGTTTAGATTATGACAACGCAAGTAGTCAAATCTCTGAACAATAATATTTAGATCTTATAGGCACAAAGTCTGGTACCTTATATGCATTTTTAACATTGACAACCAGAAAGAAAACAAATCAAATAGTAACAATCCAGTCTTTCATTTTGACACCCAAAATACAATTCCAGTAAAATCACGATAACCAAATTCCAGTCTTCACAAAACTTCCAAGGTTTAGACTCGCTTCAGTAAAGAGCAGCAGTTGCAAAACATGTGTGTCGTTTTTGGGACCTTGTACCATAGTTGAAATGGAAGATGAAGGCGAGCAGTCATTCCCAGATTTACTTCGGTCCTTTTTTGAAGTTGCTGAAGAAGTCTTTTATGGTCCTTTCAATGTTGGGCACTTGATAGTTCTGTGCCACATAAAGGCCGGTCATCGTTCCCAGCAGAACTCCTGCGATGGCAGAAGAACGGAACTTGGCGACCATATAACCAGCCAGACACCCCTTCAGGAATGGAGACCCCAACACAGAGCCGCCCTGAAACACACACGTTTGACGTTTTCTTTATTTAAGTCTGCATAATCCGACGTAGAGGAATACCTTGTACAAAAGCACATAAACACTGCCAGTGTAGTGAGACACTAGGAGAACAGCCATTTATAAAGTGTATAGAAGGCAAAACATTGTTACATGTCATACAGTATAGTTGACATACTTGTCAGACATAAATCCTGGATTTTGGCATAATAGGTAACACCTCTATAGCGCGCACACACACACACACACACACACACACACACACACACACACACACACACACACACACACACACACACACACACACACACACACACACACACACACACACACACACACACACACACACACACACACACACACACACACACACACACACACACACACACACACACACACACACACACACACCTTTTAAATACGCTGCCCCTTATTCCCCGAAATAATGGACAGAACAGGACGTGAAATTGTCAGCTGTTTACTTTGGGGGGATTAAAGTCCATTTTGAAGGATTGGGAAAATGTGTCTACTTAATAAAACTTGTATTGATTCATGAAACTGCAATAATACTGTGTGCACTTGGTTATAGCGTGTGACAGTTGTATTTGGGATGGTATTGTTTTAAATGAATTAATTAGCTTTTATTTATGCATCTTGTCTTATAAGACAGTTATGAATTTCAAATTCGCAAATGTCATGCTGCATGGTATGTAGAGACATGTTTACACAAAGATAATAACGTTTAAATAATGTAACTAAGAGCCATATTAAAATGTTCCCAACACAAAGTCTTGCATACTGAATACGTTATTTGTTTGCTTTGCTGAAATACCTTGTATTCTCAATTCATCATTTTAGATCGATCTGCATCACTGTACCACATCAATTCTGAGTTTTGACAAATTACAAATCATCATAAAAATAACTAATTCTTGATTTAACTGATATCACAAATACAACTTAGTGTTGTAACAATGTTTATGCTGCTCTTTTGGTCAGATGATGATCACTCTTGAAAAAATACATTTCAAGACACACTTCAAAGTCTTCAATGGCATAATGTAAATGACATAATTAAAGGACATCATCACTGTTAACAAACAACACCAACTTACCTGAGGAATTCCCACAGAAACCTCCTCCTCCACTCTCTTCTGAATCTCCTCCAACTGATTCTTAAGCTTGGCCAGATCCTTCAGCTGTTTCAGAGGATCCTAAAAACAATGATTTAAATGTGAATGGTGATTATAATGTCTAAGTCTACTGATACGACCACTGCCTGATACAATCATAGACATACAATCACTACAAAGACATATAGCTAACGTTGCTTTACATTAATTAACCTTCCTAGTAAAGTTCCCAGAGACTGCTTTTCAAAAAGACATTTCGTCCAGACAAAAACTTATTTTCTGGGTCAAACGTAACGTTAATTCCAAACATTTTCCACGGAGCCGAAGCTGGTGAATCTGGTAAGTGGTAACGCTACTGTCATCTGACAAGACACGTGAAATTAATTTAATTTGACCAGTTTAAAAGTCAAAACGGCAGGATTCACCTTGTCATCCGCCATGTTTGCTCATCGATGGAAAGCTCTGGACTCGGCTTATAACCCTGGCTGCTGCTGCATGGATTTAAAGCTCTCTCTCTGGACTCGAATTATAGCCCTGGATTCTCTGTGGATACATTTATTTATAATTTTTATAAATGTTTTATAATTATTATTTTAAATATTTTGTACCATTTTTTTTTTATATATTTATTATAATAAATATATTAAAAAAACATTGAATAAATAACTTAGTGTGGACGTATGCTGACATGTTGAGTATCTTTTAAAAACCCTCAAACTATTTTATATATAAAAGTAAAGATTTATTTATGTGATAAAACTGAACCCAGATCGGCACCAAAACGTGTATTCATACTAGTTACGCATTGAAAGTGAACCCAGATCAGCTACAAAACAAAACAAAGTTTGGTGTCGCTCTATCGCTGCGTTGCGTTCACGTGTCAAAAACGTCTTCGGTTATTGGCCCGTCTTCGTTTATTCTGAGCCCTGATTGGCTGAACACGACAGCAACCGAGGCGCCATGTTGTTAACCCGCAGCAGGGCGAGAGAGGGCCAAATATGTTGTTGTTGCCTGCCTGGACGTTTATCAACAACAAATGAACCGGGATTGTAGGAAAACATCCACCTTTCTGCCCTTCGGATTCGGATACGATGCAACATCAAAACGCGTTCATGGTCGTCTCGTCTGAGAGTTCGTCAGCTGAGCGCTGAGTGTCGGCGCACCAGAGGTAACCTTGCAACAACACCACATCTCATTGGACAAGATACGCGACGGTGTAAAAATAGATCTACAAGCAGATGTACGAGCTAATAACGCGTCTATTAACGCGTTGTCGTTGGCTTGTAGATCTGTTCTTTTGGTCAAGAAACCACACTACAGTACTCCTGCGATGGATGGATGGATATGAGCTACAACTCAGCTATGCATGCAGTCAGTGTAAAGACTGTAACCAAAACTTTCCACATTAGGCTACATGTTGATCTTTGTCATGTTCTAGAGTTGGGCAATCAGCCAGCCCCATTGGTTTATTAAATTGTCCTTTATTATGATAATATGAATTTGTTGACATAAGTGTCAGTGACTGTGAATACATAATGCACATATATAATACACATACAAAGAAAGTACTATTTATTTGATTAAATATTATATTAACAGTTTGTAGAACAGGTCAACACAAAATCTGCTATTCAATAGGATAAAACCAGAAAAAGCACTAAGATGTGTTAATGTTTACATCAGGGTCCTTGGTCCATCCAATTCATCAGAACATGTAATAAAGACATACAATAAATATAACACTGACTTCTGGCCCCTGCAGATCTGCGGCCATGGAGACCATGATGGATGCTGTGGAGGAGGTGGTGATGGGGGATGTGGAGGTGGTGGAGAGCAGCTATACCCTCTTGGAGGTAAACGTCGACACCCCCAAGAAGAGAAAGGCCAAAGCCCAGGAGGAGCCTGGGACCAAACCCAAGAAGCCCAGGTGGTCTATCCCAAACGTTTTAGCTCGTGACCTAAAAAGAGAAATTAGATGTTTGCTCTGGTCCATAGCTCTAATGCCATTGCAATGCCGTTGGCCATTTAGAGCAGGGGTTTGCAACCTTTTTATACTGAAGTACCACTACAGAAAATATCTGGCACTCCAAATACCGCCACAATAACTGATGTTAAAATACAGGAGCGTAGACCTGCCCCATCCTATTCAGCTATTATTAACCCAGGAGGAAAATGTCATTTATTCTTTAAATTGTTTTGTTTTTGTTCCTTTCCTAAGACAATTTTGCTGCTGCTCTGAAAATGTGATTAAATCCATCCTAAAATCTTACAGCTAGGTGTGCTGTCATGCTCATTTCAGCATAGCTGGAGAGCCTATTTCAACCAATTTCTTGGTCAGAACAAGGTATTAATATAAATATTAATACAGGTTTTTTGGGCGACAGGTTTTTTGGGCGAATATTAATACAGATTTTTTGGGCGACTTCTCTGAGTACCAACAGAGGGGGGCTCAAGTACCACTAGTGGTACTAGTACCAGTGGTTGGGAACCCATGCTTTAGTTTAGAGCTATGTTACCGATAACTTCCGGGGCTCGCATAAATGCAGACCAGCCTCTCGTCATTAGCGTAAATAAAAATAACGTTTTTGCTTCTCACCAATACAAAGGCGGGTTGTGACATTAGAAAGCCTACTTTCCTTAGTGGAACCACTTTTCATCGGAGGAAAAATATTCTGTATGAGGGTTTTCTCTTGGCAAAGAGGGCGCAGTGGAGTAACTAAAATTATTGTTTTCTGGTGGAAAAAGAATCCCTTTTTGGCCAAAAGAGGCTCAGAGTGGTTCCACTAAGGAAAGTAGGCTTTCTAATGACACAACCTGCCTTTGTATTGGTGAGAAGCAAAAACGTTTATTTATGCTGAAGATGAGAGGCTGGTCTGCATTTATGCGAGCCCCGGAAGTCATCGGTAACATAGCTCTAAATGCAACGGCATTAGAGCTATTGACCAGAGCTACCCGGGACCCAAATTAGTGAAAATAGCTGATCTAAACGTAATTTTTTTTCTTTCTTTTATTATCTTCATGATATTATCCTTTTCCTCTATCTCTTGTAATAGTATTTGACAACTGACCGGCTCACTGATTAATGTTTTCTATCTCTTTTGTAGGTCAGCCTATTTGCTGTACTACTTTGATGTCCATCAGGTGATGCAGAAGGATTGCCCTAACATGCCACAGTCGGAGATCAACAAGAGCATCAGTGAGGGATGGAAGCGTCTCAACGTGGCTGAGAAGGCCTACTATTTAGAGAAAGCTAAACTGGAGAAGCTGGGACTGTGCACAGTAAGGTCACAATACCACAGTGTGTGTGTGTGTGTGTGTGTGTGTGTGTGTGTGTGTGTGTGTGTGTGTGTGTGTGTGTGTGTGTCCTGACCTTTTATATGATTTTATTTTAGTACCTAAAGGCACTTGTTGCATAGAGCAGGTCCAGAGTCAGACCAGACTCTTTAATAAAGAAACAAAATGTTATTTATCTAATTTATGTGCTTCCGGACTAACCATTTTCTTAACTTAATCTGATGTTATTATATCCGAGAGTGAGTGGTAGAGCATGGTAGGAGTGCACCACAGCTCTGAGCGTACAGTACGTGGTGGGTATACCGTCTTACACTAAATTGCTTATTTTGATCGCTCAAAAACATTTCTTTTCCCATCATGACTTGATACGCTCAACAGTGTTCTGTCAAGCAAACTAGGGTAAGACCCACTTAGAGCATGGTACAGCTGCGGTGTGCTCTACCATGCTCTACCTTCTTTGGCCCTTGGTCGTGGAATGATCCACAGTCCAGACTAAAATTGGCATTGAAAGTTCCCTTGAGAAGTCTTTGATGTACTGTACATCTTTGATGTACAGTCCAACACCTGCACATGCTTGGATAATGTACTAGCCTATGTTCATGCCTATATATTTATTATATCGGTTCAGATTGTGTATATAGTGTATTTTGCCTGCTACTAAAAAGTAGGACAGGTGACTTGTTGTATATTTATGCATAGGTACTTTAAGGTGTATTATGGATTTGCTGGTTCAACATGTGTGTGTTGTGGTATTGAAGTGTAATTTTATTTCTGCCTCTTGTCTTGGCCAGTTCCCACTTGTAAAAGAGACGCAGTCTCAATGTGATTTTACTGGTTAAAGGTTTTATGACATTAATTTTCATTTATTTTTATTTTTTTATTTTAGGTTTTATGACCTCAATTACACCCAAAAAACCTGAACTTTGAACATTCAGTGAATTTTCTGTGGTCTGAAGTTTTCTTTGGGGTTTTTTGGGCCTTTTGAGCTACAATAAAAACAGGCAACACAGTGAAACAGTGACATCTGCTGGCAAATCCCATTGACATATATGGGATTTGCAGTAAGTGATGTCACTTACTGCCGGCAAATCAGAGCACCTGTTTGAGCCAGAAAACCCCAGATCACAGAAAATCTACTGAATGTTAAAAGTTCATGTTTTTTGGGTGCAATTGAGATTAGAAAACCTAAAAAAAAACAAGAACAATTCCAAAACCTTTTTTTTAATGTCACATTCCCTTTAAATAAAAATAAATAAATAAACCACTCGTTGGATATAATATTCAGATTAAGGTAAGAAAACGGTTAGTCCAGACTCACTTTTAATGCAGTGTTTCTTAAAGTCCAGGTGTACCGTAGCGTAGAATACTTTCATAACATTCATAGATAACATTTGGACTTAATCAATATCACTTCAGTTTAACCACTTAAACCCTCTATAACCTTGGACCCTTGAACCTTAGACGTAGGATAGCCCTACTGCTACTGTACTTGTGGAGTTGGTAGCAGAGTTGGTAGTGGAGTTGGTACAAGTGAGATTGTCAGGGTTGTAATTCACAAAACAGAATTACAAAGTTAAGTTAGCCAAACATATTATGCATCCTGAAAGCACTGACATCGACTGCCCACTCGCGCACGGCCTAGAAATGTGCGAATAGCTTTGTTAATGTAAATGTTTGCCCATCACAGATTGGGCCTTTAATCTTGCCCTCTGTGTATCTCCCCCAGTCTTCTCTGGAACCGTCGCAGCACATCCCAGGCTTCCGTAAGATCTTCCCCAGGTCCCAGTATGTCCTCCAGGCCGACGGCACTCAGCAGGAGGCCGTAGCTTCCCCAGAGGAGCGAGGCCAACCCCAGGAGAGCCAGTTCCCAACCACGCCGGCCCGGGGCGGTGAGGTGGAACAGTGCGTTGCCGTCGAGGGCCTGGAAGAGGCGATGGCTTCGATGTCTCATCCTCCGCCCTGCACTGCCTCTGCCGTCGTAGCGGCGCCCGTGGTGTCCCAGACTGCAGCAGATGGACTGCTGCTGAGAGGAAGTGAGCCGAGGGCGGTCACCGTGGCGTCTGAGGCGACCGGGTCCAGAGGACAGCCGATGGTGCAAAGGATGCAAGGAGAAACTACACAGGTGGTCATCATACCCACGCAGGTGAGACTACAACAGTGATTGTTCTTTACCAACCGGGTCTTACCCAAACACGGTGAAATAGCACGGATTGGCAATTCCGTACATACATGCCTAGAAAACCCCCAAATCCATACATATAATTCTGAAATCCCTATAGACTGATGGAGGTCTCTACCGAACTTGAGCGACGAAAGACACCGTGAGTTGCGAAGTTCGGTAGAGCCGACTCAGCCCTGTCCGAGTTGTAGCCCAATAGCACAGAATAGTAAATAATGTCAAACCCGATCTCATCCAAACACGGGGAAATAACACGGATTGACAATGCCGTACATACAATACTAGTGAAAGCCACACCTATATCACGGTCAAAATAGTAGTTGCGACCAAAGGTCGCAGATGACTATGAAATAATGAAGGCTTTCACCTTGAGCTCCATATATGGAGACAACCTATATATAGCCTGACCTAAGCAGAGACATTTCTGGCCTAGATGGGAGGGTCGCGCCTCAGAAAAACGCGCACCCTGATTGGATCTCATCGATCTGTCCGTCACCCCCGGCCCCTCCTCTCCCCCCTAGTGCAGCGCTACGTCACATCATTTAGAGCGACGCCCACCCGGAAGGGTTGACTCCCACTTTTAGACTGGTTCAGCCCACGGCTTTTTCCAGGCTTTCATCTTTCGCGCAGACGAAATGAAAGCCTGGGTATCGAGGCTAACCTATATATAACCTATAACCTAAGTCTGCCACCAACCACCACCACTTTACATACTGTCTGTATTATGTACTGTATTATGTATGAGCATGTGTCAAATACAATATTATTGAATTTTGATTTAAACACTTTTCAGAATGTGCTGGAGTTCAAGTCTCTGTCGAGTGATGTGGGGCCATTGATGTGGCGCACCACTATGGAATCTTCATCTTCATACACATCTTCATACAAAATGGTAGACATCGCATCACTCGGCACGCCCTGGGCAATTACTGTACCAACAACTCTTATGGAAGAAAAAAAAAATCGGCTTTCATTTATTTTCTTGCAGGACGCACGGACCTATACCAGGCGAGGCCGGGGGAGGTGTCTGGCACCGGGCTGTTCGTTTGTTTACGTGACTCGCCACAAACCACTAACGTGCCCCGAGTGCGGAAACCACCTGGGTGGAAAATGGGTGCCTGGTGTAAGTCAGCGCTTCGCTAACTGTAGCTCAAGACCCAAAAGAGAGATTTGACCTGGGACCCAAACTAGTTACTTTTCACTACTTCTTCATTATAATTTTTGGAATTTATGGAATTTCTTTGGGAGATGTGTGTGTGTGTGTGTGTGTGTGTGTGTGTGTATGTTACATGCATGTCATTTCTACAGCAGGCTAAGAAGGCTCAAGCCGCCTCCAAGCTGCTGGATGAAACCCCCTCTAGTGGCGGCTGTCAATCGACCAATCAGAGGAGTGTAGCTGCCAGTAACGCTTCCAATAACATCAGTGGAGACAGGAAGGAGGGCCGAAGCCCACAGGCCAAGAAACGGCACGCAGTTGCACCAGGGCTACCAACAGAGGGCAGCAGAACCAAGTAAATCATAACTTCTTTGACTTTCCTGGTTTTCAACCAGCGGTCCGGAGACCACCAGTGGTCCTTGTGGGGGGTTCCAGGTGGTCCCTAGCTAAAAATTGTAACCAAATGGACCCGTATAGATCTTTGACTCTTGGGAGTGAGTTACATCTCAATAGTTACATTATTAGAGAATGCATAAGAATTGTTATTCTGATCAAGGTTTTTTGGTTATCTCCTAATGGTACCACATTAATGGAATTGTGGACAAAATCTTATCCAACGACAACGAAATATCGTTTTGGGTCCGAGAGGCTAAATAAATATCATCACATGTGTCTGTGGTTCAAATGCTGAATAAATAATGGGCCTTGAAAAAGGATGAAATCCACTGCTGTAGTGGAATGATTTCAGCAGCAGTAATGTGGCAGATATTCATATAATTAATTTCCTTTATAGAGTTTGAAATGTCTTTTTCTTTATAGAACTTTAAAATCCCCTACGAAAGGTGCGGCCGTCAGCAATGTGCCAAAGAAACCTGTACGACCCATCCTCCCAGCATGCGACTGCACAGGTGAGGCGCGACAATCAGCACCTAATAATAGTAGGGGTGTAAAAGTTATTCGAACTACCGTTCATTGATTCAATCTGTGGTTTGTTTATGGGCGAAAAGTCTATAATGACAATGACGCGCTGTGAAATTGTAGATCTGCAGTTTTCACTATTTTTGCATGACACTGTTGTGTGTCTATGTATTCTGTGAAATAATGCTTAAAGGTATATTCAGTGATTTCACTCAAAAAACCTTAGGTTTCGTTTTTGGCTGTGGGACCCAGCCTTTCGTCCAATCAGGATAGAGAGTCAAAAACGAAACCTAAGGTTTTTTGACCCCCAGGGGTTAACTGGGGACAGGGAGGAACTCCTTATATGGCCAGCACACTCTATAGTAGGGAGGATTATCACAACAAAACAAAAAAATAAGTGATATTTTAATTAAGTGAAATCGAGAAATCACTGAATATACCTTTAAGTGCTTCATTGATTATTCGATTATTCAAAAAAGTAACCGATAGAATAATCGCTAAGTAAATCATTTCAGTTTGCAAGTCAGTCTTGCATAGTAGTAGTAGAAATAATAATAATAATACATGATAAACAGTCTGCATGTCTCTGCTGTTCTGTGAACCATAATGATGCTGGTCTTTATTTGTCTCCTCAGGCCGTACTGTGTTTATCGTCCCTGTTGACAACCACAGATCTAATCCAGGTACTGAATATTAGTGTATTGCTTGATTCCACTGTATTTCCTAACCTGACTCGGCCACATGGGGGCGGTATTGATTCACAAGTTCACAATACAGCCTCCGACCTGGGGTTGCTCAGGGATTGGCCTTGAAGGGATTTTGGCGCGACCGGGTGTGACGCCATCGAGAAGCACCTGTTGCAATTGTATTTCCTAATCACCTTAAAATTGGACAATCGTCTTCTTTGTTTATGATCTCAGGTGGTCTCAAACCCAGTACATTGAAACAACTCGGCCAGGGAACAGCAAAACGGGTGAATGTTAAACGTGCACACACGCATGCACACACATTAGAGACTATTAATCAAATGCTTTTTTTCAAGTTGATGAGAATATTTTTGAACTATTCAACAAAATATCGGTGACCGCTGATCATTTTCCAAAGATTTTTATACATTTGAAAACTTGAATTGTGACGATCTTGCAAATCAGTAGTACATTTTGATACAAATATTTTTGTACTGTTACTCAATTAAAGGTATATTCAGTGATTTCACTTAATTCAAATATCACTTATTCTTTTGTTTTGTTGTGATAATCCTCTCTACTATAGAGTGTGCTGACCATAATTATAAGGAGTTCCTCCCTGTCCCCAGTTAACCCCTGGGGGTCAAAAAACCTTAGGTTTCGTTTTTGGCTCTCTATCCTGATTGGATGAAAGGCTTAGGTCCCAGCCAAAAACGAAACCTAAGGTTTTTTGAGTGAAATCACTGAATATACCTTTAAATGTTGAATTCTGGACTTTCACTTTTAACAGAAGTTCTACATTGCAGTATTAATACTTTTACTTAGCCTAAGTAAAATATGTGAGTACCTTTTCCACTACTGGTTTAACTTTTGGCACAATTAATTATTTTCCATTATTCCACAGAACTCTCTTATTCCGGATAGAGTGCCAGTGTCATTTCCTTTCAAACAGAACACCATCTCCAGCTTTGTTAGTATATTATTATTAATATTATTATGATGATCATTATTATCAGAATCTCGTGTTTTATTTACCCATTCTTGTAGGGCTGGCTGATGTGTACAAAATCAAATGTAGAAGAAGAGGACGCCCTCCTTTTTCCCGTTTAAAACGCAGACGTACAATAATTCCACGACAATTTGGCCATACCTGGCCCTCATCAGGTGACAATCTGTGTCACACTGTGGAGCTGAGCTGTTGTGCGGACGTCCTCTGGATCTACGCAACCCTATTATTTTAGACAAAATCAAATATCACAATATCTTTGACCAAATACCTCTATATCTGTATCCTAGGGCTGTATTTTTGTCTCCCTGCTCTTCTATTGAGACATTTAGATCGTGTCGAAGGCCATGTCTCTCATAGACATTTTGACCTTATGGTCAAGATTAAATGAGCAAAAAGCAGGCTGGCTCTATTAGCACGATGGTAAAAATGTCAGCACTTGCACAGGAAACTGGGTTCAAATCGGAAGAGGAAAGTAAATTAAGCCAAGGAATTTCAACCGGGGAAAAGGCAACGCTTTTGCCATATCACGAGATTACCGTTTCTAGTCTTATATCACGATATGGATATCATATTGCCCAGTCCTACTTCATTGTTATCATCTCTTTCAGACGTGTTCAGAATTGGATCTCTTAATGTCCTTCTATCTGTCTGTCAGGACCTGGGTCTGTCCACAGCACGAGGCAGAGGGCGCTGCAAGAACCCGCTCTGTGACTACGTGTACAAGAACAGACATAAGCCTGCAAAATGTCCCAGCTGTGGCTGGGAGCTGTCTGGGAAGAACGCCAAGGTACAGTACAGTACAGTACAGTATAGTACATTAACACCCATGACTTTATTTGACCTAGGTCTTTAGGCTGAGAGTTAGATTTTTTCTGTGCAGCATCTTTCCCTTCCAATTCTGCAAATTTTGTTTTGTCAATTGTGTCAGTCGTGCTTGATGTGAGTCCACCTTTTTCATACCATACACCTCCATAAATCTATATTAATTTGTAAATTATGCTGTGTAGGTAACTATGAAGTACTGTACTATGAACTATGAAGTAACAAAGGACTTCTGTAATTGACTTGACTTCTCTGTCAGCTACAGTACATGGGAAAAAAATACCTTTTTTAATGAATGACTCAACTTTCAGTTTACCAGTCAAAGACATGATCACTGATTCACTGTACAATCTAGGTTTGGCCTGGATCTAGCCAGATACAGCAACGTGCAGCTAGCCAATCGCGGCACGGGAGGCGGGACTTGGGAAGTCAAGGAAGAGAGAATTTGAGTCTAAATTTCTTAAATAGCTTAAAAGTACTTCACGGCAACGCCAATTAGCGCAGATTCACAGTTTCCGTGGTAGCATCTCATCAACACTCAAGCAACGTTATATTTGTCCGTGACCAGACGGTGGTACCAGTGCGTACCATGGAGAGTGGATTGACATTCAAGGGACCCCCTAGGGTACCGACTGATGTCAGAAAAGGTAAACTAGGGCCCCTAGACTGGAACTAGCCTCGACAAGTCTGTTTTGTTCTTTCTGTTGACCTACGTTTTGTATGTGGTTTCTAGTGCATTTCTACATTTTGTATGTGGTTTCCTCATAGTGCTAAAATGCATTATCGTTAGGCATGTAACGATGCACTCAACTCACGATACGATTCGTATCACGATATGAGGTTCACGATACGATTTTTCACGATATTAAAAAATATATATTTTAAAGAAAAAATACAGTTTATTTTTATTTTATATAATTTATCTTCCCCCCTGAGATGTTTTATTTAACTACATTGCAAAAGAAGTAGAATTACTTTTGACAGTGCAGAAACATTATTGCCTTCCTTGATGAGCATCAACGACCATCATCACCTGGGCACAGTCACAGACACACACAGCTCCCCTCTACAGTGCTCTACTACTGAAAGTGACTATCATTTTCTCTATTCAAGCATATTCAAGCACTTGAATATGATGGAATATGACTAAAGCTCACATTTCACATCACACACGCCTTAAAAAAAAGAAAAAGCTTTTTTTGTTTTTTTTTGGAAAATCGATTATTTTATTTCAATGAATCGATTCATATCGTCGGGATTAATATTGATATATATATCGATATACAATATATCGTTACATGCCTAATTATGGTCATCATTTCACTGGATCCACAGTCCGTGGACCCATACAAGGCCATAACTGTGATCTGATCCCCAGTCCGTGGACCCGTACAAGGCCATAACTGTGATCTGATCCCCAGTCTGTGGACCCGTACAAGGCCATAACTGTGATCTGATCCACAGTCCGTGGACCCGTACAAGGCCATAACTGTGATCTGATCCACAGTCCATGGACCCGTACAAGGCCATAACTGTGATCTGATCCACAGTCTGTGGACCCATACAAGGCCATAACTGTGATCTGATCCCCAGTCTGTGGACCCATACAAGGCCATAACTGTGATCTGATCCCCAGTCCGTGGACCCGTACAAGGCCATAACTGTGATCTGATCCACAGTCCGTGGACCCATACAAGGCCATAACTGTGATCTGATCCACAGTCCGTGGACCCATACAAGGCCATAACTGTGATCTGATCCACAGTCCATGGACCCATACAAGGCCATAACTGTGATCTGATCCACAGTCTGTGGACCCGTACAAGGCCATAACTGTGATCTGATCCACAGTCCATGGACCCATACAAGGCCATAACTGTGATCTGATCCACAGTCCGTGGACCCGTACAAGGCCATAACTGTGATCTGATCCACAGTCCGTGGACCCATACAAGGCCATAACTGTGATCTGATCCACAGTCCGTGGACCCATACAAGGCCATAACTGTGATCTGATCCACAGTCCGTGGACTCCTACAAGGCCATAACTGTGATCTGATCCACAGTCCGTGGACCCATACAAGGCCATAACTGTGATCTGATCCACAGTCCGTGGACCCATACAAGGCCATAACTGTGATCTGATCCCCAGTCCGTGGACCCGTACAAGGCCATAACTGTGATCTGATCCACAGTCCGTGGACCCATACAAGGCCATAACTGTGATCTGATCCACAGTCCGTGGACCCGTACAAGGCCATAACTGTGATCTGATCCCCAGTCCGTGGACCCGTACAAGGCCATAACTGTGATCTGATCCACAGTCCGTGGACCCGTACAAGGCCATAACTGTGATCTGATCCCCAGTCCGTGGACCCGTACAAGGCCATCACTGTGGCCCAGAAGGAGCTCCAGAGGCAGTCCACGGTGCAGCTGCTGCGCCGCGTGCTGCACATCCCCGAGAGCGACGCGGAGCTCCAGGACACGCTGACCCTCATCCAGGAGCTCAACAGCCCCCAGATGGTTCTGACCCAGTCGGGAGACCGGGACCGGGGAGAGGTGGTGGAGACGGAGACCCTGGTACAGTCCGGCTGGCCGCGCTTCTACGAGTCGGCGGCCACTCAGTGTGGCCTCTGCCATTACCCTCTGTTCAAAGGCGGCCAGAGGTGAGAGATCTTGTCTCGGGTGTGCTTTGAGACACACATACGGGTATTGCGGGGCGTGTCCGAATGTAGTGCAGGTGATTGCAATTAACCACCGATGCAGTGAATAATTCAAACGAGACCGCCAGATATTCTATATTTCTGCGATTCTGCCAAAAATCGTTTTCTTTGAGTTCTTGCGGGGTCAAACAAAGAATCACGTGACGTTGATCCCCTTCCCCTATTTGCTCATAATATGACGTATGTGTGTAGTGAGAAGAATGAACATTGTCGGCTGTATTTTGCGTGTCTTAAGTACCAGGTCTTATTACTTAACTTAAGACCTGGAGGCGTGGTCAATGCTCTTTGGCCACTCAGAATAGCCAAATGGCATTGATCACACCTCCAGGTCTTAAGTTAAGTAATAAGACCTGGTACTTAATATGACGTATGTGTGTAGTCAGAAGAATGAACATAGTAACTTTACTAGTAATGTGTAGACAGATTATTACTGGTGGACATTTTCACGAATAACAGTCTGTCTAGTGGCAACCTGTTAGTTTTGTGCTCTGACAGTCGGCATCTCTTGCCCTGATGAATTAATTACCCTCCTCTCTCTTCATCGTTATTTTAACGCCTGAACTGTGTGTCCTAGTACGGTCGCGGGTCAGGAGGACTGCTGGTTGCTCACTGAGACCCTGATCCAGACCGCATCCCTCCAGCTCAAAGTCTGCCCCAACCCTCAGTGTCTGGCTCTGCACAGCTTCACTGACTTACACCCTGGTAAAGTACACCAACCAACCACGACTCCACAGCTTCACTGACTTACACCCTGTTAAAGTACACCAACCAACCACAACTCCACAGCTTCACTGACTTACACCCTGGTAAAGTACACCAACCAGCTTCACTGACTTACACCCTGTTAAAGTACACCAACCAGCTTCACTGACTTACATACACCCTGGTAAAGTACACCAACCAGCTTCACTGACTTACATACACCCTGTTAAAGTACACCAACCAGCTTCACTGACTTACATACACCCTGGTAAAGTACACCAACCAGCTTCACTGACTTACACCCTGGTAAAATACACCAACCAGCTTCACTGACTTACACCCTGGTAAGGTTCACCAACCAGCTTCACTGACTTACATACACCCTGGTAAAGTACACCAACCAGCTTCACTGACTTACATACACCCTGGTAAAGTACACCAACCAGCTTCACTGACTTACACCCTGGTAAGGTTCACCAACCAGCTTCACTGACTTACACCCTGTTAAAGTACACCAACCAGCTTCACTGACTTACACCCTGTTAAAGTACACCAACCAGCTTCACTGACTTACACCCTGGTAAAGTACACCAACCAGCTTCACTGACTTACACCCTGGTAAAGTACACCAACCAACCATGACTCCACAGCTTCACTGACTTACACCCTGGTAAGGTTCACCAACCAGCTTCACTGACTTACACCCTGTTAAAGTACACCAAACAGCTTCACTGACTTACACCCTGGTAAAGTACACCAACCAGCTTCACTGACTTACACCCTGGTAAAGTACACCAACCAACCATGACTCCACAGCTTCACTGACTTACACCCTGGTAAAGTACACCAACCAACCATATCCATGCTTTAGTTTAATTCTCCCAAAATCCAAGATTAGATTTTTATGAATGAAACGCAATTCCATGCCATGAATGGTTAAATGGTGCATTTATATATAGCGCCTTCTATCGAAGGTGCTTTACATAGATTGTGCATTACATTCACCCATTCACACACACATTCACACACCGATTCGCAGAGGAAACCATGCATGAAACCTGCTCATCGGGAGCAGAGTCTTGCTCAAGGACACCAACTCTGGGGGAGCCCCACAGGGATCAAACTGGGAACTTCACCGTTCTACCCTTGAGCCACTGCTGCCATCTAGTGGCTCTTCGATTTTCTTCGACACATTTTCGTGTCACCCAAACAATACACGTGCGTCAGGATTTAATTTGAACAAGTTTGACCTTGAACAACCTCATTTTTACCTGCAGGTTTGTTCAACATTGGGAACAGGCTGTTGGTGAGCGTGGACCTGCTGCTGAAGATCCGGGCCCAGATCAAGCTAGGCCACCATCCCTCCCAGGCTGTCAGAACCCTCCTGGACCATGTCCCTAATCACCCTGGTAATAAGAACCCTCCTAGACCATGTCCCTAATCACCCTGGTAATCAGAACCCTCCTAGACCATGTCCCTAATCACCCTGGTAATCAGAACCCTCCTAGACCATGTCCCTAATCACCCTGGTAATCAGAACCCTCCTAGACCATGTCCCTAATCACCCTGGTAATCAGAACCCTCCTAGACCATGTCCCTAATCACCCTGGTAATCAGAACCCTCCTAGACCATGTCCCTAATCACCCTGGTAATCAGAACCCTCCTAGACCATGTCCCTAATCACCCTGGTAATCAGAACCCTCCTAGACCATGTCCCTAATCACCCTGGTAATCAGAACCCTCCTAGACCATGTCCCTAATCACCCTGGTAATCAGAACCCTCCTAGACCATGTCCCTAATCACCCTGGTAATCAGACTAACTGGATTGGATCTTCCTTTTTTGTCTTTTTTTTAACCCATTTAGACCTGAGGACGATTCTACAAATGTCTTCTAAATCATGACAGTTTTCTGAAAAACCCCATGTTTCTATGTCAGTCGTTATCAAACATTTTCATGTCAAAGATCCCCAAAAATATATGTAATTGGCCGCCGACCCCCATCTGAAAATATGTTGTTCCAGGGGACCCCCCCCCCTCCCAGAAGCAAATATTTGAGTTAAAAATGTTCGCTCTGAAAGAATATATACTCAAAGATTTGTGCCTCATTAAAAAAAAAAAAAAGCAGATCTCCAAGCTTGTAGGTCTGCTATTTTTCAATAGCTAAAGTGTAACTTAATGCTTCAAACACCAAAAGGGGTTCCCGCCCAGAATGGCTGGATGGAGTTCCATGATTTTTGTACTTTTATACTGTTTTGTATGTGTCTATAGAGTTGAGTTGACATTACTCTAATAGACCCCTGGATGTGGTTATAATATGCAGGTATAGAGTTGAGTTGACATTACTCTAATAGACCCCTGGATGTGGTTATAATATGTAGATACAGAGTTGAGTTGACATTACTCTAATAGACCCCTGGATGTGGTTATAATATGCAGATATAGAGTTGAGTTGACATTACTCTAATAGACCCCTGGATGTGGTTATAATATGCAGATATAGAGTTGAGTTGACATTACTCTAATAGACCCCTGGATGTGGTTATAATATGCAGATATAGAGTTGAGTTGACATTACTCTAATAGACCCCTGGATGTGGTTATAATATGTAGATATAGAGTTGAGTTGACATTACTCTAATAGACCCCTGGATGTGGTTATAATATGTAGATATAGAGTTGAGTTGACATTACTCTAATAGACCCCTGGATGTGGTTATAATATGTGTCTATAGAGTTGAGTTGACATTACTCTAATAGACCCCTGGATGTGGTTATAATATGTAGATATAGAGTTGAGTTGACATTACTCTAATAGACCCCTGGATGTGGTTATAATATGTGTCTATAGAGTTGAGTTGACATTACTCTAATAGACCCCTGGATGTGGTTATAATATGCAGATATAGAGTTGAGTTGACATTACTCTAATAGACCCCTGGATGTGGTTATAATATGTAGATATAGAGTTGAGTTGACATTACTCTAATAGACCCCTGGATGTGGTTATAATATGTAGATATAGAGTTGAGTTGACATTACTCTAATAGACCCCTGGATGTGGTTATAATATGTAGATATAGAGTTGAGTTGACATTACTCTAATAGACCCCTGGATGTGGTTATAATATGTAGATATAGAGTTGAGTTGACATTACTCTAATAGACCCCTGGATGTGGTTATAATATGTAGATATAGAGTTGAGTTGACATTACTCTAATAGACCCCTGGATGTGGTTATAATATGTAGATATAGAGTTGAGTTGACATTACTCTAATAGACCCCTGGATGTGGTTATAATATGCAGATATAGAGTTGAGTTGACATTACTCTAATAGACCCCTGGATGTGGTTATAATATGTAGATATAGAGTTGAGTTGACATTACTCTAATAGACCTGGATGTGGTTATAATATGTAGATATAGAGTTGAGTTGACATTACTCTAATAGACCCCTGGATGTGGTTATAATATGCAGATATAGAGTTGAGTTGACATTACTCTAATAGACCCCTGGATGTGGTTATAATATGTAGATATAGAGTTGAGTTGACATTACTCTAATAGACCTCTGGATGTGGTTATAATCCTGTGTATCTTTGGTTTCAGTCCATGTTCTGAGCCCAGAGGAGTCGTCGCGTGTTAACGAGCTCCTGCTGAGTGGCTACTGGGCCTTTGAGTGTCTGACCGTACGAGATTACAACGACATGATCTGTGGCCTGTGTGGCGTCGCGCCCAAGGTGGAGATCGCTCGCCGCTACGCCCACGACGCTCTGGAGCTCAGGAACGTGGAGGTGGGAGAGAGACCGACGCATGACATGAGTTCCACATAATTAATCCAAACACGTCTTTCAAAAACAGTGTCAAAGTGTACATGGCTCTAGTTCACCTAGCCGGAGTTTAACTAACTGTTTAACTGTACATGGCTCTAGTTTACGTGGCCGGAGTTGAACTAACTGTTTAACTGTACATGGCTCTAGTTTACGTGGCCGGAGTACTCGTCGTCTGACGAGGTGCACGTGGACGACTTCTGGCTGACCATGGAGAGCGAGGCCATCGAGCAGGCTGCGTTCCCCTCAGACGTGCCCATCACGCGGGTGGACGCCTCCATCGTGGCCCCCTTCATCCCCCCGCTCATGAGGGGCCCCACGGTCATCAACACGGAGAAGGACAAGGCCGTCTACCGCCGGGAGGAGGAGTCCCCCGCAGGTATGTTGCCCCCCCCCCCCCCCCCCCCCCCCCCCCCCCCCCCCCCCAGTGCCCCCCACCAAAGGACCGGAACCTCTTTAATATTTACCAAAACCACCAGACATTTTTCCGCCACTGTGTGTGTGTGTGTGTGTGTGTGTGTGTGTGTGTGTGTGCGCGTATTTCAGGAGACCCATCAGTGTTGGTGCGTCTCATCCATGAGGGCCACCTGAGACCAGAGAAGATTGAAGAACACAGTGAGATGGAGTTCAGAACCATCCTGGACAGCTGTGGACTGACCACTGCACCGGACTCCAGCAAGGTGTGTGTGTGTGTGTGTGTGTGTGTGTGTGCACCATTATTTCACAAGTATCGCCAATCATGAAGCTGTTTTCTTTTTTTCCTTTTTTCTACTTGGTGTCCCACATTTGAGCGTGTCATTCTGACAAGCTTGCATGTTTCTCTTGTATCTATCAAAAGGTTATTTGTGTAAAAACAATGCACTTATAAGTTGTTCTCAAATAGAATGTTCTCAAATAGAAACTTTCCCTTTGACAAAATATCAGTGAAAACGTTGATAGTTGTTTGGTCTATGAAATCGGCATCGCCCTCGGACCCAAAACATCTAGCAGGCTCTAGTGTTTGCGTGGTGTGTGTTTGTCTCTTAAGTCTGAGACCACGAACTGTGTTGTTAGTTCCATTGATGTCATGGTTCCGTTCCATCTCATCCATTAAGCCTCAGTTATACTTCTGTTGCGTTCTGGAGTCACGCTCAATAAATAGCAGATCTACAAGCTGTGTGCTGTTAGATCCACTGTTCACGCCATGCAACCCCATCGCTCAACCAAGTATAAACCAGGCTTCACTCTTCTCTTCTGTCCGTCTGTCTGTCAGATTGAGCTGCTCAACACGCTGATCTCCCTGTATGCACGTGTCCAGAATGGTCTCTGCACGGCGCCGCAGCCTCCCCAGAACCTCACCGCTGGAAAGCTGTCCAAGTTCTGCCCCCATAAGGTAAAAACCGCTACCAGAGCTCCACACTACTCAGCTGTACAGTTAGATTCTTTACCAGAGCACCACACAACTCTACACTAGTGTATTTTCAGTTTTCTGTTGCTGTGGGGAAAGTTGTCTCGGAGACAATTTATGAAACAAATAAGCCCATGAACTGAACCTTATTATTTATTTATTTTAAATGGCAAAATGGTGCATTTATATAGCGCCTTTATCCAAGGCACTTTACATAGATTGTGCATTACATTCACATGCAAGGCACCAACCAGCACATCAGGAGCAATTAGGGGTTCAGTGTCTTGCTCAAGGACACTTCGACACTAACTCTGGGGGAGCCCAGGTTCGAACTGGGAACCTTGCGGTTTCCATCTGGTCACTCTACCCCTGAGCCACCGCCACCCCCGTTTAACCACTTATAAATATTGTTTAAAAATAGCCTATGTACAAGCTCACAACGCATGCATTCATCATCTCCCTCTAAGCTATGGGACACATGTACGTGAGTGCCGCAAGCTGTCCGTCCGGTGTATGGGATCTACAGTACTAACCAAATAGTAGTCATCATAGATATTAAAAAAAATAGACGCCTCATTGGTCACTAAGGAGGAAGTCAAGTGGAAGTGCGGAAGGAACGCTGTGTCGCTTCCACTCAAGTGACTACTGACCAATCGCAATGCGTCTTTCCCGGGACTTATCAACTCAATCCAAATGAGCATTATTTACATTACCTGTGTCTGATTTGGCATAACGAACGTCCCCTTCTGTGACCACGCGGCAGCTTGACAAGCTTCAGCTATTCTTCCGCAGAGCCGAAGGAGGCGTTTATGATATGATATGATATAGTACTTTATTGTCAGTTCACACTGAAATTTGTCTTGCGACCCAGCAGCCAAGTATGCAGAACACATATACACACATTTGACATAACGCAAAGAACAAGACAATTTACGTACATAAAGACATGAAGACAAGAGCAATATCCACCGCTTAGATTATCCTGTGGCTACAACAACTCCTGATTAAGCCTCAAAGTCGATTGGTAGACAAAGGACCTCTTTAGCCTGACCTTATTGTATGCTGGTACACCATATCTCCTTCCTGAAGGTAGCAACCTATATTCTCCATACAACACATGCTTAGTATTAGAGGTGATATTCCTTGCTAACCTTAGAATGCTGTTATCATACGTGGATGTATAAAGTTTCTGGTTGTTGTCCAACAATCTTTGAACAAATGTTCAGTTGTTGCAGCAGTTGTGACTTTAGGGCTGCAGACAAACATCCATACCAGGTGGTACTACAGTACTGAAGAACACTCATAATAACTTTTTAAATAGTGACTCATTGCTGTAAAATGCTATTAACCTTTTCACCCCATCATGCTTGTGCACAAGGGTCATCAATCATCGATACAGTGTGTCCGTACACGGATAAAATGTGTCCGTGGCAAAGTCTTGGCCGTGTCCGTGGTAAATTCTAAATATTTATTTTTACACACCATTATAATGTTCTTATTTAGATCACAAGACCCAATTTACTGTGCAGTCTCCAGGTTTTCTTCAGAATACTGTATGTATGACACTTCTTTACTATGACATTTACTCAGGAGGTGCACGCACATCCACGCACATCCATGCCACATCTACACACATCCCAGGCTAATTCAACGGGTGCTCGAACAAAAAGAACAAACTGCCCAAAGTAAGAATAAGTCTGCACACAGTTTTGAAAGCTCCCCAAAAACTTTATTTACCAAGGTGGGGGGGAAAAAAACACACGTTTCGGCCTCTGTGGCCTTCGTCAGGTATATGGCGATGACCCGTGTGTGTGTGAATGGTAAATGGTGCATTTATATAGTGCCTTTATCCAAGGCGCTTTACATAGATTGTGCATTACATTCACCCATTCAATATACACCGATTGCGGCGGAAGCCATGCAAGGTACCAACCAGCACATCGGGAGCAATTTGGGGTTCAGTGTCTTGCCCAAGGACACTTCGACATGTAGACAGGAGGAGCCGGGATTCGAGCCGCCGACCCATGGATTATTGGACGACCTGCTCTACCTTCTGAGCCACAGTCGTGTGTGTGTGTGTGTGTGTGTGTGTGTGTGTGTTCAGGTGCTGTGTGGCTCTAAGTACATGATTCTGTGTGTGTGTGTGTGTGTGTGTGTGTGTGTGTGTGTGTGTGTGTGTGTTCAGGTGCTGTGTGGCTCTAAGTACATGGTTCTGTGTGTGTGTGTGTGTGTGTGTGTGTGTGTAGGTGCTGTGTGGCTCTAAGTACATGGTTCGGGGGGAGACGGCGCGGGACCACGTGGACCTGCTGATGTCCTCTCGCTACTGGCCGCCCGTCTACGTGACGGACGCCGCCCGCCTGGTGGCGCTGTGCGCCGACATGCAGTACCCGGAGCTGGCCACGCAGATGTGGGGCAGGAACCAGGGCTGCTTCTCGGACCCCCTGGAGCCGCCGCAGGTACTGGACCACCGAACGACTGACATTTTTTTAAATCTGATCTCAGGTCAGAATGGAACACATTTAGTACCGGAAGTGCCTTCAAAATAAAGGCTATAGAGTGCCAGAGTTGTCTGATCGCTTTTACTTTGAAAGCCATGAAACAGGAAACACTTGCCTAAAAAAGTTGACTTTACAAAGGGACCTCACATCCCCGATCATCTTAATATATTGTTTTACGCTCCAAAAAGCGTTCATATTTTGCGGGAGAGACGGATGAGGAGCAGAAATAAAGCGCCAGCATATCGATCCATTCATCACCACGGAGAGCGCCCTGGATTAGGAGATACGAGTCGTTCTTTCCGCCGCGCTAACATGGGAGTCAATGACAAGCTAATAGTTGCACTGAGCGTTAGCATACGGCAAGCGAAAAGCGAAATGCCAAAAAAAGAAATAGGAAAATTTCTGAATATTCTTATCTCGCCCCGCGTCGCTGGGACGTCGCTAGGACGTCCTCACACGTCAATAGTACTAATATTTCGGGATCCTTATGACGTTCTCAGACGTCCTATGTATAGAATCTGTTAATCAGACCAGTGTGTGTCCAGTGAAAACCTCGTATGAATCTGATCTCAGGTCAGAATGGGTTAAAGCAGTGGTTCTTCTCAGACCCCCTGGAGCCACCACAGGTACTGACTGGGCCATGGTTTAAAGCAGTGGTTCCCACAGTGGGGTCCGGCTATGGGAGTCAAGTAGACAAGGCATGAACAAACATCATTTTTGAATGACCGTGACCTTTGTAAAAAATAAAAGGCTGGTTTCTGAGCAGCCTGTATCGCGAGAATACTGCTTTCAGTCACTTCGGTGAATGGAAGGCAACAAACAGCCCAGCTTTAATGATCTTAGATCACTTAGTAATAGTATAACATAAACACTACAGAGACCTTAGTTTTCACTGTACAATACTTAAAAAAACAGTTGTAATGTTGCACACGTACAGTACCTAAAATTGCAGATATTTGCGCTGCCCTAATTGAAAACAGTGAATCTAAAACTGTTCTAGATGGATGGCCCCCTTTGGCTGTAAGAAAGGGAAAAAAGAAAGAGATGAATTCATTCCGTTGTGTAATCAAGCTCTTGTGGGCTATGAATGAAACTGTCCTTGACATTATGGGAGCACAATCTTCCATTTTTACCTCCTTTTAGGTTCTGGATTCAGTAGAAGCTTTGTAACCCTTATCTCTCTCTCTTATCTCTCCGTCGGGGTAGTTGGTGTCATGTGCAGAGCTGCAGGAGCAGCCTTCAGAGGGCGGAGGACACCTGTCCCCCCTGGAGGAAACCAACGGCCTGCAGACCCTCCTCCACCCCGTCACCAAGTCGGCCTCCCGCTGGCTGGTGCACCCCGCCCCCGGGTACGTACTGTACATACTGTACATGAGGCCCGTTAGGGCAGTCACCTGTTTCTGTAGCATGAGACGGCTAGATTTACGTACACCCGCTGGATGTTATGTACAAGTACATGACGCTAGTATGACGTAGGACTTACCCCCAATCCGACTCTTGATGCTGAGCACCTAGTAGCAGGGAAACAATGGGTCCCATTTTTCAGAGACTTTAGTATGACCCAAAGGCCGGGGATCGAACCCTGACCTCCCAGTCTCACAAGGCCACCCGCTGGGGGGCCTGGGACAATTATTACACAATTACTTGCATAATCGTCAATGTTGCAAAAAGGTCCATAGATGTTTTCGAAAATAGCAGAAATAGTAGATCGTAGTAATAGTACATTTTGTATTTCTTTTAACCTTTTATTTAACCAGTAAAAACACATTGAGACTGCGTCTCTTTTTCAAGTGGGAACTGGCCAAGCGGCAGAATACATAATTACACTTTCAACGCTACATTGTACATGTCAAGTTATACAACAGCCAAATAATAAATCCATGAAAAATACCTCCAGAAGCCTATACAATATATACAACATTACTCCAAAATAGTAAGTAAGCTTGTCAATCTACTATTTCTGCACAGTTTATTTTGTCAGTGATTTCTCTGTATATGTACGATATTTGTCATATCTGCCCTGTATGCAATTTGTGATTACGACGCCTAAAAGGCAAACAGAAATACATCTCGTAACGTTCCGATGTTCAATGCAAAACCTCGCTAATCGCATTTATTTGTGTGACAAATTAATCGTCAAACTTAATCATTTTGGGCGGGAACCCATTTTGGTGTTAGCATCATGTCGTGCTTTAGCTATTGAAAAATAGCAGATCTACAAGCTCATAGCGCGCCACCGAGTGGCGCGCTACGAGCTTGTAGGTCTGCTATTTTTGAAAAATCGAAGAGCGACTGACATGGAAGACATTTTTTTTAATCTGATCTCAGGTCAGAATGAAAACTGTCAGGATGTAGAAGACATTTTTAGAATCTGATCTCAGGTCGGAATGGGTTAAATGAAATGTGGTAATCCGTCACACAGCCCCACTACTGCCGGCGGGGGGGCCCCGGAGCGGCCCCTGGGGGCCTCGGAGCAGCACCACTCCATGGGCCTGTGTAAGGAGCTGGAGCCCTACGCCGCCGCCCTGGTGGCAGAGGAGGAGGAGGAGGAGAACGAAGGCACTTCTTCGTCCTCGTGGGCTGAGGAGAAACCCTCGACGACCTTCACCAACCCGGCCTATTACTACCTGTACCAGCGCCTGGTGGACTTCATGCGCAGCAGGGACATCGTGAGCCAGCAGATCAGCCAGGTGCTTTGATTGATTGGTCCTTGAGGAGGTTCCAGGTGGTCCCCAGCCAAATCATGGAGAGTTGGTGACCAAATGGACCCTTTTATAGATTCTTGGTCCTCGGCAAGAAAAACACGAAAACTACCGATTTAGAGGCGGCCTCGGGCCTTAACCCATTTAGGCCTGAAAAGAATCTTCTAAATCCTCCAGTTTTCTGAAATAAATATTTTCATGATTTAAAAAAAATAGCAGACCTACAAGCTATGAGCTTGTAGATCTGCTATTTATAATATAATGTTTAAAACACCAAAAGGGGTTCCCGCCCAAAATGGGTTAATGGGTTAAAGTAGCATTATGCAAGGGACACTAGTAGGGATTATGTGGTGTTATTGTTAAACATCTGCATTACTTTGAAAAATTGTTATTTTCATCAATGCTCTCTCCTATGGCAGGGGTTGTTATCAACGTTTTTGGCTGGGGCCCCCCGAAAAGGCTTTGGCCATGTCTCGCGACGTGTCGTGAGCTTGTAGATTGTTATTATTAGATTTATATTATCGGTCACTCTTTCACCTTAAAATAACTAAATAGCCAGAGTATTTTTAAGTGATCAAACTAGCAATAGAACACAAGTTGAGAAGCATCTTCCAGAACGGTCACAGAAATGTCATGATTTATTTCTTCAGCTGGTCGACCAAAAAACATCATAATTTATTAAATAGTCAGTCTTGCGATTTTAATCTTCATCTTTATTCCACGCCCAGGTGCTGAAGGCCTGCCAGCCCGGGGAGGTAGTCATCAGGGACGCTCTCTACAGGCTGGGGGTGGCACAGATCAACACCGAGGAGGAGGAAGAGGAGGAAGAGGAGGATCACGCAGGAGAAGAGGGGCTGCCGGAGGCAGTGAGATCATGTAGAGAAACCATTTATGAAGTGGTACTGCCCTGAGAGAGGACTCCAGGAGGGACTTCTTTCTCCCTGGGCTGGCCTGTTTTATTCCTGTTTTGTTTTTACACTGATATGAGAGTTAGGGAACATAAAGAACAGTTGTTAGGTTTTGCGGAAGATTACTGTATGTATGCCACTGGGTTGGGAACCTTGTACGTCCAAAAACTGAACCTTGTGTTCCAATGGATTTGGCTGTTTTGTCACAAAGCTTTTGTCTGTCTGTCTGCAATATTTGAGGCTGCTTTTTGGATTGTCGTGAGAGGATAAGTTATTATAACCATGTTGAAAATGAGTGGTGAGGATTTCCCACGATTAAAGAATGTACTATGTTTTCATATCCTCTGTGGAGAGTTAAGGGTTAACCACATAATGCCTAGTGTCCCTCGCATAATGCTACTTTAACCCATTAACCCATTAAGACCCGAGGCCGCCTCTAAACCGCCTCTAAATCTTGTTTTTCTTGCCGAGGACCAAGAATATGCAAATATGGGGCGGCTTTATCTCCAGAGGGGAAGGACGGGGGCCAAGTACAGAGTGCTGCATGGGGGACCTGGTCAACATTTAACCCATTCTGACCCGAGATCAGATTCATACGAGGTTTTCCACCGGACACACACTGGTCTGATGAACCCATTCTGACCTGAGATCAGATTCTAAAAAATGTCAGTCGTTCTTCGATTTTTCAAAAAATAGCAGACCTACAAGCTCGTATCGCGCCACTCGGTGGCGCGATATGAGCTTGTAGATCTGCTATTTTTCAATAGCTAAAGCATAACATGATGCTGACACCAAAATGGGTGCCCGGTCAGAATGGGTTAAACCCATTGAGGTGAAGTAACGGTAATGCTGGGAAATCAAAATGACTCTTTAGTTTTTATTGACTGAAAGAATGTACACATACGCTTATTACGTTTGGTAGTTCTAAAGTGCAGATGTTAAGCAAAACTTATTTAATGCATACTTCATTCATATCACCAGTCAGAGATGTTCTGCTTTAGGGTTTATGCTCAATTATGAACCTCCTGACTTGTCATTTGTTGGCTTCTGGGCTTATTTATTTATTGCTTCTCTTGTATATAATGTAGGCATGGTACTGTGTCATCATGCATTGATGGGAAAGATCTCTATGCAACCAGAATAACTCTTCCTACTTCCTTCACAGGTGTTACCGATTAGGTACTAATTAGGGCTCTGTTCCATTTAGTGTGGTTCTCAAACTTTTTAATTTCAAGGACCCCCAAGTTCTTTCCAGAATGGCGTGTGTGTGTGTGTGTGTGTGTGCATCGAGTCTATTGTACTCCATGTGGCCTTTTTGGAATACCCGATCGTAACAAATGAAATCATACATGAGGACCTATCCATTACTTATCAGCCTATGAAGAATACCGTTGGTGGCTACTTGGCTATGCTTGACAATATGACCGCCACGAGTAGTAAGTACTAGAAACAATTGTGAGGTTCATGCGCTTTGGGAAACTTCTTGTCTTGGAGGAGATATGAGTTTATTTTTTAAGAAGAAATGTCTTACTAAGCTTTGAGCTTCTGCGGTGTTGTGGGATTTGTCGTACTTCCTACAAAAAGGTTTAGAGTCATTGTGCAATCATTGAGGTTGTGGGAATGGAACTGCAGATCGAGCATTCATGTCTTTTTTTGGGAAACAACAGGAACTGAAGAGAGATAGCGGCGCCAATATGTCCAGTAAATCCATGTGAAAGTGTCACTCGGCAGGTTTCATTTCCAAGAAAAATACATCTATTACAGCCGCAGCGGTCTGCCGTCTCAATGGAACAGCCTGTTCCTGTCAATCACTCTATCACACTCAAATGAAACAAAATAAACAGCTCTAATGGAACCCAGGGATGTCAAAAGAATAGCTTTATTGATGCTACTATAATTTTCCAGTGATTATTTTCAAGTCTTTCAATGATTGTTTGCACTTATATACTACAGCAAAATCACAAGTGAATGAGTGAATGATTTGACTGTCTGCTACCTGTACAAGATCATTTCAGAGTTTCAAAGTTACATTTGTTTTAGATTTACATCTCATAGTCATAACATATACAGTACATTACATTACTCTGTAGACATGGCACACACCCATGTCCTTCAGAGTCCAATGGGTGAAGAAAGGCATTGAATCTCAGTTGGCAGTGTAAGCTAGTGTACGCTACAGTAGTAACCCTACATAGTACTACTAGTGTACTGGCAGTGGGTGCTACATTAAACACATTATGTATCACGCTTAATGTGTACAAAAATAAAATGCAAACAAATTCAAAATGTCAAAAACCGTCTCTCTCTGTCAAACACCTTGCATTTGGTCCCAAATGGATACATATTTATATACATATCAAGACTTGCATATCAATCCCATCTGTCTACCAGTGGTCCTTGAGGGGCTTCCAGGTGCTCTCGAGAGTCAAATTATTGTTAAACACCATTTGGAGTACAATTGAATGCCACAGACGAAAAACGGTCTATGTCCACACTATTGATCCATAATGTATAAATTATAGATAAGGGTTCAGGACAACGAGGCCTTTTCGTGGAGGGGTCAGAATGAAATTTGGACTTAGACTGTTTTTCGTCTGTGGTACTAGAGAATGTAACACCTGTTATCTCTCCTCAATACATGGACAAAACCGTATCCGACAACAAATTATTCTTTAGTCTCTTGGGTCTGAGAGGCTAAGGGCTGTATTTTTGGTATTTTGCGTGTCTTAAGTACCCGGTCTTATTACTTAACTTAAGACCTGGAGGCGTGATCAATGCCATTTGGCTATTCTGAGTGGCCACACCACGCCTCCAGGTCTTAAGTTAAGTAATAAGACCTGGTACTTAAGACACGCAAAATACAGCCCTAAATGTCATAAAAGGATGGCCCGTGGCTCAAATGCAGAATAAATAATGGACCTTGATATGAAAAAGGTTAAAAACCACTGGTCTAATTGGTTGGATTGAAGTGGAACAATCATATGCTGCCATCCATCGGACAGGCTAATGTCATGACATTTTCACGACGAGACAAAACACAGCTCTGACTGGAGCATGTACGGAAAACAATCGGGCCGTTCTTTGGTTCTGAAAAAATGCGTTTTCAGCGGTTAATTTAGGCACGTTGGAAATATAAGAGGCAAATTTAAAAGCTTGCATGGTATGCTTTTACTGTTCTACTCCGGGATATGAACCCAGGAGGTCTCCCGGAATTCTCTTTTACCTCGATCTGAGCTAAGCTAATTTCTCTCCAAAATTCAAGTCAAACCAGAAACAGAATCGTGTCATCAGGGGCCGTTTTCAACCTAGACACAGGATCTAAATAGAACCATAGAAGAGCAAGAAGAATGACCCTAATAGTATAAGACCCTAATAGTGTAAATTATATTGTGTTAACATACTCTACCATACATACAGATTGGACAAAATAAAAATGTATTCCCCCCAAAGAAATGTACATAAGACAGGGTATGGCATTAAAGTGCAAAATATGTATGTTTGCACTACTGTGATAAAACATCGTATTAAGAATACCTCGCACACAGATACAGTGTCTTGGTCCTGGTGGAAACAAAAAAAGTATGATATGGAAGTGATCCTGCTGACCGTGACAATGTAAATACCACACAAACAACATCCTCAGAAGGGGCTGTCCTTCAAATCCATTACAGTAGAGATGATAATAATACAGAACGACGATGAGCAACCAAACAAAAAAACAAGTTCAAATGGAACACACTGAATGCAAACAGCATTCAGTTACAGCACTGGTTACACGCGTCGTCATTTGTTGACATTCTTCACCTGGGATATTTCACTTTCAAATAAAACTTTAAAAAAAAAGCAGAAAAACATATGGAAAGAAATTAAAAACGTAATTTAAAAATCACAGCTCCAGCACACATTCGGACATTTTAATGCATGAGGGTGCCATGATTCTTCCATGACTTTTTTTCATATTCTTCTTTTTTTTACTATATTGTTTTTAATGTTTGTTTTATTTGAAAGTGAAATATCCCTTTAAATGAATGTCAGAGGTCGGCTTTAGACACGGCGGTTTCTGGTCACGGTCTGAGCGAGTCACATGCATCAACGGCCCGCCTGGTACAGGCGGACATTGGCGGCAGAAATAGCTTTTTAGAGACGACTCATTGTCTCGGGAACTACACTAGGGTGGCGACAATCTGTGGTTGATGATGGCTGATGATTCTATAGCCCTGAAACAGTCACGGTTCATCTTCAGCCTGTGTTTTGGGACTGCTTTTTGGGACAGCAGTCCCAAAACACAGGCTGAAGTTGAACATATGACGCTCGTGAAGTAACGAGCGTCGTCATGTGAACCGTGGCTATAGGCCGATTCCAGAATCGAGTGGTACATTAATTCACTGACTGGTCGTAGACTAGAGATGCATCATGGTGGGCCTTCTTCTTCGATCAGCAGAACTGATAGTTGTTGGAGTTCATCAGGGGCTGTTCCTCCTCTTGGTGGTCACATGACGACGGGTCACAGGAGCCGTCGCACGCGCGCTTGGGCTCGTCACATGGTCCGTCCGGCTGCACCAGCAGGACCGGTGGCTGCTGGACGTTCTCGTACAGCAGCTGCACAGAGAGAGAAAACCTCTTTGTGTTACTTAACCCATTCTGACCTGAGATCAGATTCTAGAGACAGTTTTCTGATTTGATTTTTCAAAAATAGCAGACCTACAAGCTCATAGCGCGCCACTCGGTGGCTCGCTATGAGCTTGTAGATCTGCTATTTTTCAATAGCTAAAGCATAACGCAATGCTAACACCAAAAGGGGTTCCCGCCCCAAAATGGGTTAAGTAAAAGTATCAATAGGCTACGCTACTGCAATGTAGAAATAAGTAAAAGTCCGGAATTCAAAATGTACTCGAGTACAAGAGTACCAAAAGTATTTGTATCAAAATGTACTTAAAGTACCAAAAGTAAAAGTACTCATTATGCAGAAAAAACATTGAAAATAGCAGATCTACATGCTCACAAAAAAGGTACCTCAGTACTTGAGTTTACCTCAGTACTTGGTTACTTTCCACTACTGGAGAGGAGTCATTAGCAGGGGTCATCAATATGTCCGTACACGGACAAAATAATGTGTCCGTGACAAAGACTTGACAAAGAATTTGCCACTTGTCAGTGGCAAATTTCAGATTTTCTGTTTTACACATTATAATGTTCTTATTTAATTTGACCATAGACCAAGACCCAATTACTGAATGTCAAGTTAATATGTACGACACTGATTAACCCACAACACTATGGCACATTAGGAGTCCACTGGTACTTAATTAATGTAAAGGCTTTTATATACTGCAAGTGAAAAGAGACAGCTTAACACTGTAACTGCTCTAGAGCCTGACCCATGTACTGTATCAGACATTATTTGGCTTTTTTGACGACATTGGTAATGGTATATCGGTGTGTATTTGTATTTATTAGTTTGCTTCTAGCCTGCTCAGTGATTGCTGTGCTCACCTGCTCTGGGTCAGGTTGCTCCCCCAGCAGTCTCTCGATCATGTGAGTGATTTTGCTGAACGTTGGCCGTTCCGTGGGCTCCAGGTTCCAACACATCTTCATTATCATGTACCTGAAACATCAAGAAACGTGGTTAATTTCATTTTATATTTACTCCTGGTGGCGGTGGCTCAGGGGTAGAGTGGCTGGATGGTAACCACAAGGTTCCCAGTTCGAACCCGGGCTCCCCCAGAGTTAGTGTCGAAGTGTCCTTGAGCAAGACACTGAACCCCTAATTGCTTCTGATGTGCTGGTTGGTGCCTTGCATGGTTTCTGCCGCCACCGGTGTATGAATGTGTGTGTGAATGGGTGAATGTAATGCACAATGGATAAAGGCGCTATATAAATGCACCATTTACCATTTACAAAACGCTTGGATCAAATTCCTCAAATATAATGCCCAGTTAAAAATAAACGTTCTGTAAAACTGAATTCAACAAATAAATACTGTAAGTACTAGTAGACTTGTTATGGTTATAGCAGGGCCTTCATAAACCCTCCAGTCTTGTGTGGTGGAGCCGTGAAATCTTAAAGTGAAATGGGAGTCGCTTGGAGATCATGTGGTTAACAGGCAGAACTGAGGCCTGACTCAACAGCAGAACAACAGATGATTAGGCCCTGACTCAGTCCTATTCCCCCCTTGTCTTCAAAGATCGCTTATTCACAGCGAATCAGCACACACAGATGAAAGGGGCCGTGGTAAAACAAATGATAAAGAAGACCCTCTTTATTTTCCCATTATGATGGGTTGTTTTTATTGCGGAAAGGGAGATTTGTTTTTTAAGATGCGAGGATCGGGGAACCATGAAGCACACTGAAATGATAGTCCACGATGATTTATTTGTGATGATATGCAGGCGCAAACCTGAAGAAAAAAACTGTCCGAATGAATGAAAATGATTTTTTTTTTGCTACAGTAACTAACTTATAGGACTTACATCTCAGGAGGGGCAAAATCTGGCCGTGACATTTGGTAGCCACACTTGACCATCTTGTAGAACCTGGTGTCCACGGCCATACTGGGGTACGGGCTCTTTCCTGACACACAACAATTACATTATAAATATAACAAAGTACCTAGATCAAAGGCCCCAATTACACTACACAGTCAAATCCAGCCAGATGTGATTTACCGTATTTCTCAAATCCGATCTTTTGGTCCGACTGTTCACACTGCATTTGTAAGTGACCAGATCGGATCTGTCACAGATCTGTGTTCAGACTGATTTGATTTTACACTGGCAGCCAAATGCTGCCAATGTTCCACATCCACATTGGAATCAGATTTGTTTGATTAAGTCTAAACACAGACAAGTCACAGGTAATCAGATTTGGATCGGGTTACAGCAGTCAGACTGAGACGGATCTCCTGAAATCAGATTTGAATCAGATTTGAAGCCACCTCTGAATGTAGCTCAGGTCGCATTCATTTGTAAAAATCTGATTCCATGTGACTTGTTTGTGTTTAGACTTATTTAAACAAATCGCATTGCAATCTGGATGTGGCACAGATCTGATTCAGGTCTGGATTTGGCTGCCAGTGTAAATTAAGTCTAAATGAAGAAACGGCTACAACTGTTTGCATGAGGAACACAAGATAGAAGTCATTATTATACTGTATACTGATATTGACGTTTTCTCACCTAGAGAGAAGATCTCCCAGAGAAGGATCCCGTAGGACCAGACAGTCACTCACCTAGAGAGAAGATCTCCCAGAGAAGGATCCCGTAAGACCAGACGTCACTCACCTAGAGAGAAGATCTCCCAGAGAAGGATCTCGTAGGACCAGACAGTCACTCACCTAGAGAGAAGATCTCCCAGAGAAGGATCCCGTAGGACCAGACAGTCACTCACCTAGAGAGAAGATCTCCCAGAGAAGGATCCCGTAAGACCAGACAGTCACTCACCTAGAGAGAAGATCTCCCAGAGAAGGATCTCGTAGGACCAGACAGTCACTCACCTAGAGAGAAGATCTCCCAGAGAAGGATCCCGTAAGACCAGACAGTCACTCACCTAGAGAGAAGATCTCCCAGAGAAGGATCTCGTAGGACCAGACAGTCACTCACCTAGAGAGAAGATCTCCCAGAGAAGGATCTCGTAGGACCAGACAGTCACTCACCTAGAGAGAAGATCTCCCAGAGAAGGATCTCGTAGGACCAGACAGTCACTCACCTAGAGAGAAGATCTCCCAGAGAAGGATCCCGTAGGACCAGACAGTCACTCACCTAGAGAGAAGATCTCCCAGAGAAGGATCCCGTAAGACCAGACAGTCACTCACCTAGAGAGAAGATCTCCCAGAGAAGGATCTCGTAGGACCAGACAGTCACTCACCTAGAGAGAAGATCTCCCAGAGAAGGATCCCGTAGGACCAGACAGTCACTCACCTAGAGAGAAGATCTCCCAGAGAAGGATCCCGAGATCTCCCAGAGAAGGATCTCGTAGGACCAGACAGTCACTCACCTAGAGAGAAGATCTCCCAGAGAAGGATCCCGTAGGACCAGACAGTCACTCACCTAGAGAGAAGATCTCCCAGAGAAGGATCCCGTAAGACCAGACAGTCACTCACCTAGAGAGAAGATCTCCCAGAGAAGGATCTCGTAGGACCAGACAGTCACTCACCTAGAGAGAAGATCTCCCAGAGAAGGATCCCGTAGGACCAGACAGTCACTCACCTAGAGAGAAGATCTCCCAGAGAAGGATCCCGTAGGACCAGACAGTCACTCACCTAGAGAGAAGATCTCCCAGAGAAGGATCCCGTAGGACCAGACAGTCACTCACCTAGAGAGAAGATCTCCCAGAGAAGGATCCCGTAGGACCAGACAGTCACTCACCTAGAGAGAAGATCTCCCAGAGAAGGATCCCGTAGGACCAGACAGTCACTCACCTAGAGAGAAGATCTCCCAGAGAAGGATCCCGTAGGACCAGACAGTCACTCACCTAGAGAGAAGATCTCCCAGAGAAGGATCCCGTAGGACCAGACGTCACTCACCTAGAGAGAAGATCTCCCAGAGAAGGATCCCGTAGGACCAGACAGTCACTCACCTAGAGAGAAGATCTCCCAGAGAAGGATCCCGTAAGACCAGACAGTCACTCACCTAGAGAGAAGATCTCCCAGAGAAGGATCCCGTAGGACCAGACAGTCACTCACCTAGAGAGAAGATCTCCCAGAGAAGGATCCCGTAAGACCAGACGTCACTCACCTAGAGAGAAGATCTCCCAGAGAAGGATCCCGTAAGACCAGACGTCACTCTGCACGGTGTAGACACAGTCAAAGATACTCTCTGGAGCCATCCATTTAACCGGCAGACGTGCCTACAAATACACGAGCCAATAAAATAATGTAATAGTTAATTTAATAGTTTCATATTATTCATACAATGTTCAACGCCAAAAACACAATTAAATCGTTAATCCAAAATGTTTGTGTGACAATTAATCGTCATCTTAAATGTGTAATCATCAGTGTATGCTAGCAATTAAAAGTGTTAACGTTGTATGTTGTTACTTTTCAGGGGAACCTGACTGTGTTCCAATGGATCCAATGTAGTTACGTAAGTTATTTTTAATACTTTTCATTTGTTAAATCTTCATTAAACCCACAGACAGACTTCACACTTTTCAACTTGGTATGTCATTATAGGCTAAATGTTTTATTTTCAAAATATGTATATTCAGCATTGAAAATAGCTGATCAACATGTTGTTTACACTGCATTGCATCGTGCCATGATGTTGTGAGCTTTATAGGTCAGCTATTTTGTGCTGTCTTTGCGTGGCACTGTCATAAGACGAAGTATAGAAGGTCATTCATTTATAAAAGAATAATACAAAAAATGATGAAATGTGGAGATACAGGGCTCCATTTTCGTCACCGCTAAACCCCTTATCCCTAAACTTCTTTGCCTTTTTTTAACTATTTTGCAAAACATTTTTGATTAGTTCAACTAGCCAATCTCCATTGACACGTTGTGAGTTTGTAGACTGGCCATTTTAACTATTCAAAAATGTTTTGCAAAATAGTAAAAAAAAAAGGCAAAGACTTTTAGGGATCAGGGGTTTAGCGGTGACGAAAATGGAGCCCACAAAGTCTCTGCCCAACAGCAACGATATGCTCAATGTATGCTGTATGTATGTACTGTTTGCAAAAAAAGAGAACGAATGCGTCTCTCAGAAACAAAGCTCATAATGTGTGTTGATGATGCGAGTGCTTGCTTACGTTCCCCTTCACGACGTAGTTGGAGTCGTTCATGATGTCACGTGCCAGGCCAAAGTCACAGATCTTCGCCACTCGTCGGTCTGTCAGGAGGACGTTTCTGGCTGCTACGTCTCTGTGAATGCACTGAGGATAGAAATACAACTGCTTTAAAATATGGCTGCTACATCTCTGTGAATGCACTGAGGATACAAATACAACTGCTTTAAAATATGGCTGCGACATCTTTGTGAATGCACTGAGGATAGAAATACAAATACTTTAAAATATGGCTGCGACATCTTTGTGAATGCACTGAGCAGTAGATCAGTTATTTTTAATACTTTTGCTTTCTACTTTATGGAATTATTTAGATTTTTCTTTGATTTATTTATGAAATTACTGAAAACAAATCAATGAATTTTGGTGGCTTTTTTGGGGGGAATGTTTTTTTAATTTTTTTGGAAATGATACTAATAAAAAAATAAAGGGACCCATAAAAATGTGACATTGACCCACAAATGGGTATCATAGACCCTATCTGTGGTTCAACGAAAAAACAAAACACTCACATTTCTGTTTGACAGAAAGTCTAGTCCCTGCGCCACCTGATAAGAAAACCTCAGTAGATCATCAATGTCCAGTGGCCAGTCACCAGAGTCCTCACTCACAGAGTCTAGGCATGAACAAACACAAGATTATGTCACTATTGGTTTGTTGTGCAGTATGAAACTAGCATAATAAATGGGAGGCCATTGTCTTACATTAACTAAATACAGTAGCTACATGTTAAAAACAGTACATTTCTCTAAGGATTTCACCTTGAGACGATTTGACCATCTGTTGACTGGGTCTCATCTCTAAGTAGCTTGATCCTGACGACACACTAGAGATCCCACTGTCACTGTTGGATAGAGAGAGAGCACGTGCAGACGGACAAATGGACGGACAGACAGACAGACAGACAGACAGACAGACAGACAAGACATGGAGGCAAAGACCGATTAAAATATGTTGACGCTCTTCACAAAACCCCACATCTGATGTTTGATTTCCCACAGTGTTTGATATCATGCTCACTGGAAACCAACACAGTTCCCCTCCAGTTTCCCAATTGTCGCAGCAGTCACACCATCCTAAAAAATTGCCTGGTCTGGCTGCTGATGACCTCAACACAATCAAATCAGCCCTGAAAATGGCCACACCAATTCACCACTAGTTTTGTTTTTGTTTGTCTACTTTGCCGTCTCTGTGAAGCTCGCGAGCGTTTCCTACACTGCTCCCCGTAGATCCCCCCTTTCCCCCGCCTCTCTCTTCCTACTACTAGTAGGGAGGGCATACTAGTAAGAAGTATTAGGGGGTAGAGTGGCCGGTAGAGCGGTTGGGAACCGTGAAGTTCCCAGTTCGATTCCGGGCTCCCCCAGAGTCGAAGTGTCCTTGAGCAAGACTCTGAACCACTAATTGCTCCCGATGTGCATGTTGGGTTGCCTTGCATGGTTTCCTCCGCCATCGGTGTGTGAATGTGTGAAAGTAATTAATCTATGAAAAAGCGATTTGGATAAAAGCGCTATATAAATGCACCATTTACAATTTAGTGCAACCAGCCAACCACACTGTCTAGTGTTGTTGTACCTTCTGATGAACTGCTTGTCATTACAGACGTTCTTGTAGTCCATGGACTGCTCCATGATGAGCTCAGGGATGTTCGTGATGACGAGGTTCAGGAAGCTCTCCGTCTTCTGGCGAAGGAAGTTCAGCAGGTCTCCATGACAACAGTACTCTGTGATCACGAGCACCGGCCCTGTATAAAAGAACAGTCCGCATTATTAGTCACAAAAACACATCTTATACGAGTACGTTTGTGCAACAATTTGTGTGTTTTTTTTGTCCCTTTCCTGCCCCTAAACAAATTGGGACAATAAAGTGTATCTTATCTTATCTCATTCTAAATCAGTGGTTCTCAACCAGTGGTCATCCTTAATTAAGGAGGTTTCAAGGTGGTCCCCTGCAGATAAATGATGTTGGTAACCAGTTATTTTGATCAACGTTTGCCTGTTATCTTATGGTACCAACATCAATACAGCATGAAATTGTGGACAGCATCTTATCCAACGACAACAAAATATTCTAAATATTCTTTCGAATAATGGACCATGATATGAAAAGGGTTGAAAACCACTAAATAAATGGATGTTGTATTATTTAGCTGCAAGATGAGATTTTCGTATTATCCGCCAAATAACAATGGTACATTCAAACCTCCATAAGTGCAAGCTCCCAACAGGTTGACGATGTTCTTGTGGTGACCCAGATGACTCAGGATCTTCAGTTCTGACATCAGAGCCTCCCTCTCATCTGAATGGGCACTGGCTACAGAGACAGAGAGACATCTATGGGAACTATAGCTACAGAGACAGAGAGACATCTATGGGCACTGGCTACAGAGACAGAGAGACATCTATGGGCACTAGCTGCAGAGACAGACAATTAACCCTGACTGCAGTGTTGATTTTGACAGCAAATGTTGATTTAGGTTTGTAGTCAAAAAGTATTTTGAATGAAATTCCTTTTGGTTTTAGTCATGTTTTAGTCATCTGAAATGTTTTAGTGTTAGTCTAGTTTTGGTCAACTATAAATCTCATAAGATTATAGTCGACTAAATCAACAGTTGATTTTGTCGCCTAAAATGTATTTTGGCGTGCCTTGATGGCGTCGTAATGGCTGATTTTACACTTGGTTCCATGCTGCGACATGTTGTGAGCACACACACCAGCTTACCTTTCAACATCTTCACAGCCACACGCATCACATTGTCTTCCTCTCCTAGACCGTATGCCGTGGCCTCCACAACCTTTCCGAACGCTCCCGCTCCCAGGATCTTCCCTGGAGAAATAATACACACACAAGAGTAAGACCAACATGATAAAATATTACTACTCAGTATAATTGTATAAATAAAGACCTGTCTTTTTTCTCAATGTGTCTCTCAAGACAGATTCTGCTAGGCCGAATTGGATAAGATAGTGCTCCACTCATACTAGCATTTATGACCATTTGGGAAACATGAAAATAACCAAAATATCCTACAGACCTAACTTGAGTTTATCGCGGGGGAACTCCCATTTCTCATTGTACGGCAGCTGAGTGGGGTCAATGAAGGTGTAGTTGTTCCCATCTCTGGCCTCAATGATCTTCCAGCGGATCTCATACCTTGGTTTCTGAAAAAGTTAAAAAAAAACATAGAGTTGAAAACAACATAGAAATATTCCTGTCTGATGATCACTCTGCCAAAAATGAGGATAATTGGTCAACAAGCTATGTTTGTCACACTAAACAGCCGCCAGTTTGACTGCACATCTTTATTGACAAAATGTACATACGGTATCACTGCAAAAAAGGGGCGTTTTTTGGACATAATATAGGCCTACAGGGCTTCCACCCGCCAGCAACGGGCCGGCAGATCCCAGGCTGAACCTACCTGTTTATATTTGTACAACAGGAAGACCAGCAGCATGAGCAGGATGGCCAGCACACCCGATGCTCCGGTCAGCGTAGAGGTGAACAGCTTATCTAGCCAGTGGAGAGAGATGGTTCATCAGGATCCACTGATACTGCTTTGCACTGTATGTATACAGTATGTAGTATATGTACACACTTATAGGGCTGTCACAATTATTTCCCCTACCATAAGCCCTCAATGAATTGAATTGAATTGCATTGAATTGAATGGGGCTATGGGGTGTTGTGCTAATTCTCTTATTTCCATCACTCAAAAATCATTTTTTTGCATATATCCTGTCTTTATAATGTAAATAGTATGCCAAGCGGCACACTTTACTACTTATGTCGATGGAAATAAGCTAATTAGCACAAAAGCTCAACCCCCATTGAGGGCTTATATTAGGGGAAATAGCCACTTCTGCACAAAATAACACCTGGACCTCTTTGGTGGGGACGTAACAACTACAAATAAAGGTAAGAAAGCCTTCTAGCATGGAATTCTCCTTTAAGTTGACGATTAAACTGTCACACAAATCATTGTAATGGGCTAAAATTGGTCATAGGTTGACGGTGAACTCACCGGACACCTCCATGGCCAGCGTGTCGCTGCCCACTCCCACCAGGTTGAAGGCCACACACTCCACGGTCATCCTGCGGTCCGAGGGCCCCACGGTCAGAACACTCTCCACCTCCACCGCCCCGTACTCCTCCCTCTGGACCTCCACCGTCTGTTGGGCCATGAGAGGGACCGGCATCTGCCGCAGGCCTGTGGTGTTCTCGTTGCATCTGTACCAAACCAGAGGTGCACACAGAAGAACAGTCATGCTATCTGTCTGCTGCAGGCCTGTAGTGTTCTCATTATATCTGTACCAAACCAGAGGTGCACACAGAAGAACAGTCATGCTATCTGTCTGCTGCACGCCTGCCCTGTAGTGTTCTCATTATATCTGTACCAAACCAGAGGTGCACACACAGAAGAACAGTCATGCTATCTGTCTGCTGCAGGCCTGTAGTGTTCTCATTATATCTGTACCAAACCAGAGGTGCACACACAGAAGAACAGTCATGCTATCTGTCTGCTGCAGGCCTGTAGTGTTCTCATTATATCTGTACCAAACCAGAGGTGCACACACAGAAGAACAGTCATGCTATCTGTCTGCTGCAGGCCTGTAGTGTTCTCATTATATCTGTACCAAACCAGAGGTGCACACAGAAGAACAGTCATGCTATCTGTCTGCTGCAGGCCTGTAGTGTTCTCATTATATCTGTACCAAACCAGAGGTGCACACACAGAAGAACAGTCATACTATCTGTCTGACTGTAGTGTTCTCATTACATCTGCCCAAACAGAGGTGCAGGGACATGCACACATAGACATCAAACTGGGGGCTCAACTGCCCTCCAAACCACAAAATGCAGCATTTACTATATGGTGAAAGAAATGCAAATGCCACTCCTTTCCATGCCATGCCGGAATTAAGGGGAGAATTGCTTTTTTTCCAAAGTCCCCTGAACTTGAACGCAGCATTTTGCGTCGAAAATCCATGTCGTACACCGCATCTCCACTAGCTAAAGAGTGCTGGGTTGCGCGGCTTGCGCCCAGAAAATAGCTGATCTACAAGCTCTCAACGCGTTGTGGGCTTGTAGATCTGCTATTTTCTCTATTTTTATGTGTCTCTTATGGGATTCCAACCCCTGCCCCTCTAAAGCTCTCTGCACGTCTCTGCAGAAACAACAGTCATAACATAATATAAACGATACATTGAATCCATACAGCACTTTTCAAAACCACGGTGTCATGCATGGTCTTGTTAATTGTTGTGTTTGTAACCCAGGTGCCAACATGGCAACCCTTTACTTGGCAACCTGTCAATCAGAGATCAGTGTAAAAGTGACATCGCTTCCCCCTACTTCCACTGACTGCACTCCTTATTACAGTATGTGCAGACATGTTTGGCAGCATCTGATTCCTGATCCGACATTCAATTCACTTGTTACTCAGCGGTGAGTTATGTTAGTCAGGCCCGGCTTTGTTGTCAATTAATCCATTGGTTGGCTGAATGTTTGATTTTATTTTTTACACTTTTGGTTGATTTCTTTTAAGTGATTTATTCCATGAAATATGCTTTTCTCCCCCTGCCCCCCTGATTATTTAAATCATGACTAAGGAATTTGATCAAATCAAATTATTTACTCATGGAGTGATAATTGATAGTTTGTTTGTTGTACAACATATTGTTGTACAACAAAGTGTTTCCCAGAAAGGAGACAGACTGAGCCCCATTTGTTTTGTATTTTCTTTGAATGCATAAAGCTGTTTGTTTTGTGAATGCAACGTAAAGTGAATGTTTTATATGCTTTACTGGTTAATTGTGTTATTTCTGCATATGTATGTTGTGTGTAATCTCGGCAGAATTTCAAATGATGGTGAACCTCGATACTCTTTTACGAGATCGAATAATTAAAGGTTTCAATCAATTTCAATGGTTTTCACTCGTCTGTAGCCTATGTTTATTTTTGGTTTACCAGCAGTCATTAATCATTCATTTAGCCTGCCCTATATACCAACATTCTTTATAATTATCCTTGTGTAATGGCGTACATGTTAGAATTAGTTAGTTTTAGTTTTGTGCAATTTTAAAGTTTAAGTGATTTGTCTTGTTTCTATGCAGCATTGGGGTTTTCACTTTGCACTATTGTGAAGAGTTCTGTTTTCCTTGGTTAATCTCTAGTTAACCTGTCTCGCCACTGTCGCCATGCAGTCGTTAATTTAGTAATGTTGTTCACCTGTCTGTGTCCTGTTAGGGGCGCCGCCAAAGCTAATCCTGTGCTGGTTACACGTTGTCTAGTATCTGTTTGTTAGCCCATCCTTGTTGTTTGTCGGTTTATTCACCTGTGTCCTGTTATTTAAAGTGCCCTGTAGTGTTTAGTATTTTTGCTCCCTGTGTATTCCTTGGTGAATAGGGAGCGATTCATGGCTTCTCTTCCATGCAATAACCCCGGCAACATGAGCGATGGACAGGCACCCAGCCACCCACCGTCCCACGCATTAACCTGGCCAACAACTGAAACCTGAACATGCTGTGAGTGATCGTCACGTCAGTGCAAAAATAATCCTATAGTAGCAATGCCAAGCAAGCTGATAAGAAAATGAATGCAGTGGGGGGTGGGGAAATGAATCAAATTCAATACGAACAGTTTGACAAATTGTATTTTGGCCATGCAAAAAATTAACTAGAAAAAGTGCTCCGTGGAGCACAGGTCTCCACCAGGTCAGGAACATTTGTTGTGGGCATGCATTGTTGTAACTTAAATTGTGTTTCATTTGCATAATGGTTAAAAGCTGTTAATTGCATATTCATATTTACAGGTTAAAGAGAAGTTGGTTTAAAAATAATTTCATCTACAGTCTATTGATTTCATTTGAATTGTGATTGCATTAATAACAAAGCGTTTACTAAAACTGCATGTCCCATGATGCTTTGTGCCTAGCGCCCGATGTCTGATGTCTGGGGAAAAGAGTCGGGTTTTCAGTGGAGATTGAGCAATAATAGATGCCAGTAGCTGAGAGAACTTGTATACCAAGTGATACCAAAATTAATTTTCTGCACTATTCTTGTGCTCTCCCCCTTTTCTTTTTTTAAGTCAAGTTTATTCACATACAGATGTCCCGTCCTTTTTTTAACGTAGTTAATCTACATGCATTGTTTGGTATTGAGTGATCATAGAAGTAGCAAGTTAATAGCCAGTAGATGGAATTGGTAGTGTGTAGACTAGGAGTTTTATGACGGGATCACAAAGTGTTTCACATAAATTGGCCTCCTGGTGGTTGTGGGCATGCATTGTTTGGTATTGAGTGATCATAGAAGTAAGTTAATATAGACAAGGGCTTACAGTAGATGGAATTTGTAGTGTGTTGTAGACTAGGATTTTTATGACATGATCACAAAGTGTTTCACATAGTGGGCCTCCTGGTGGTGCTCTAAAAGGTAGCGTGGCATTTGTCTGACCTCCCGTTAGTTAGTCAGACCACTAACACTATCTCTAACCTCACAGGAAGCCACGGCTGATTTGTAACCCGCAGCACAGTGGTTTTTCCTATAGGCCCTAGGGAGTGCGCATACAAAGATTTACGCATATCTGTGCAGTTGACGCGACTCGGCCTGATAGCCTATAGATTTGAAAAGTGCCATTTCTTCCTCAGCCTAGTGGGAATTATGTGTGCGGAAGTAATATCCAAAAATGTTGACCTAAATCGGCCTCCTGGAGGTGCTATAAAGTGCAGATGTGGAAAAATGAAGGGCAAAGGTTTCTTTTTTTTTTGGCCTCTAGATTACGTGTGCATATAAAGTTTTACAGTTTTTACAGGGTGTCTTCATCTGCCTAGTTCCTAGTGGGACTGTGTGTGCGTGCATGCTGTGTTCATGATTTGAGGCATTTTATTTAAAACGGAACTCCTGCAACTTTGGAAGCCAATCTTGGCCAACCAGGATGGAAAATCTAAAAAAAATGTTTAGCAAACATCCGTGTCCTGGTGCCGCTATAACGTGACAAATCTGCCATCCAGAGGGAGTGTGTCCACATAGTTTGGCTGCAATCAAGCCAACGATGGCAGATATTGGCTGTCCACAGACGGACACACGGAAAAAATAACATACCGTAGGCCTACTCTCTCCCCAATGCTTTCGGCCTGGTGGAGACAAAAAAAACTGTATGCACGTAATGTGCATTTTACGAAGTGCTTGTTAGAAACCCAAGACCAAAACTGAGAGAGAGAGTGACTCACGTGGGTCTTATTCCAAAACACTGGTACCATTTGATCCTTGGGGCAGGGTAGCCAAACGAAGTGCAAGTAAGCATGCATTTTACAAAGTGCTTTTAGAAACCCAATACCAAAACAGAGAGAGAGGGGGAGAGAGAGAGAGAGAGAGAGAGAGAGAGAGAGACTCACGTGGGTCTTATTCCAAAGCACTGGTACCATTTGATCCTTGGGGCAGGGTAGCCAAACGAAGTGCAAGTAAGCGTGGTGACATTCTCCCATCTCACCACGGCAACGGGTCTCTCTGTCGAGTAAATTAAAGTTTGAGTGAAACGGAGCAGTGCAAGACCTAAAGTAATGTTCATTTGACTGGGGAAACGTCCCAAATATAGCATGAATGGCATCAGTGTCACTGTGATTTGTGCTTTACTAGCCGTTTCACTTACGGTACATTTGGACTTGGAACGTGATGGATGCATTGGCCAAGTGACTCCTGGCATGAAAGGTGTACTGGCCCTGCTCCTGGGCCTTCATTCTTTTCAGCAGTAGAGTAGCGTGGTACCTACAGGGAGTTGAGGGAAACACCAGACCAAGAGACCATCAATATATATGTCCGTACGTACATGGACAAATATATCCGTGGCAAAGACTTGGTCTTGTCTGTGGCAAATGTTTTATTTTTTATTTTGTATGTAGCATAATGTTCTTGTTTTGATCATAAGACCCAACTACTGAATGCCAAGACTCCAGGCTTATTCTTCAGAATAAGTATGACACCTACAGGCATTTACTAATTATTCAGAATAAGTATGACACTTACAGGCATTTGCTACAACACTATGGCATAATTAGTAGTCCAACTACAAGTACTAGTGGTTCCCAAATGTTTTACCCCCCCCCCCCTTAACTCCGAGAGTGTACAAATGGAACCAAATGGACCCGTAAGGGATTTGAACACTCAGAGTTATAGACCTGTTATGGTCATTCAGGGCTGGCTCTGTATGTGATTCTGGTAATAGTATTGTCCAGTATGTCTGTGGCAAAAATATCTAATTTGGACAAAAATATCCACCAAGCTAGCATGTGGATGCTCCCTGGACCAGACTGTCTGTCTGTAGTGAGTGACTCATTCAGCAGCACAAACTCAGACTCTGTTCCTACAGTATATGCATCATCACAGATCACACCAACAATGCCAAATGAAAAGGAGAACATGCATCTTCCCTCTTGCAGTTTCATGACCTGACAAGTTCTAAATGACCTTACACTTCCATGTCAGCACGATTCAATAATATGCAATAACAGCATAATTATTTCAAATCCGGAATCTTTTTTTCTTTTTTTCTTCTCATCTTGCTGTGCACGCGTCATAGTTCATCATATTTTTCTACCAACTAGTGCTGTCGCCTCACAGCTAGAATGTTCTGGGTTCAATTCCTGCTGGGGACGCTGTGGGCACTGGGGGTGTGTTCTCTCCTCTGCGTCCTCATCAGTGCCCATACCATAGGTGGGGGTTGGCAAAAGGGCCTTTCTGTGTAGAGTTTGCATGTTCTCCCCATGCCCCCTAGGGTAGACACCCTCACACAAATGTGCAGTAATCCTGGTCGCTATACTGCCTTAGTGCCTTCCCCTGGCCACTGCCTGATGGAAGGGAAAGGAACTGGTTGGAATAGCGTGTTCCTTCCACGCGCTACGTCCAACTGGGGAAACTCTCCCCATCAGGTGAAAAGAAGTGGCTTGGACTCATGTATTGAAGGAAACATGAGGTCAGTCCGTTGCTCTCCCCAGGTTGGCAGAGGGAGTGTAGCGCCCAAGATTACACAAAGGCAATTGACATTGGGTGAAAAAAATGGATTACAAAATCGTGGGATAAAAAGGCAGGAATAAAAAGAGAATCCTCCTACCTATTGTTGTATCGGATGAGCTTTTGCTCCTGCGTGGAGGTGTTGGGCGACGTGGGGGTGTCCCAGACATGCTCCGTGATGTGGGGGTACGCCTCGATGGAGACCGTGAGCTCCAGATCCTCTCCCTCGTTCACCTCCACAGACAGACCGCTGTGGGCCAGTTTAGGAGAGAACTGGGGGAGCATCCTGATGAAGGCTGTGTCTGTTCAGAAGGATTAGGAAAGAGGTCAATGTTCAAACTACTAAACGATTATCTTTTTTTTTTACAAGCCTGACACTATTTGAATGGTTTTCCCCTTTTTTCTCAATTTTGTCATTTTGCCAATTCTCACTTCCCCTTAAGTGTAGCTGGAGGGTGTCTCCACCACCTTCCTTCAGTCATTACGGCGGGCGGAGATGAGCGAGTATACGTGTCCCCTCCGATACACGTTGGGTCACCGAGTGCATCTTTTCACCTGACAGTGACCAGTTCACCCACTCACCGGGAGGACATACTGTAATGCATGTGGAGCGATATGGTATATTCAGACCCCCCCCACCCCCACACTGAACAGGTGCAAGGAGTCATCATCATGTCCATAAATGGACAGTCTGTGGCAAAGACCTGGCCTTGTCTGAGGCACATGTTTTGATGTTCTGTTTTATATTTATGTTCTTATTTTGATCATAAGACCCAATTTACTGAATGTTAAGTCTTAAAGGTATATTCAGTGATTTCACTCCAAAAACCTTAGGTTTCGTTTTTGGCTGTGGGACCCAGCCTTTCGTCCAATCAGGATAGAGAATCAAAAACGAAACCTAAGGTTTTTTGACCCCCAGGGGTTAACTGGGGACAGGGAGGAACTCCTTATATGGCCAGCACACTCTATAGTAGGGAGGATTATCACAACAAAACAAAAAAATAAGTGATATTTGAATTAAGTGAAATCACTGAATATACCTTTAAGGTTTTCAGCGTTTTCAGGTTTTCTTTTATGACAGTGATTTACTAAGACACTATGGCACATTATGAGTCCATTAGTACTAGTTTATTTTTTGCAAGCACCCCAATAAGTTGAGTGTACAAATGGAACTGCAGGTCCATTTGGTTCCATTTGTATGCTCTCAGAGTTACAGACCTGTTATGGTCATTCAGGGCTATCTCTTTGTGTTTTTGGTTTTGAGTATTTGTTAACAGTTTGCAGAATTACAGTACATTTCAAGCACAACTCAGTACTCTGTCATTCTGCATGATGTCCGTGTCAAAAATGTAATTTTGACAAAAATGCCCACCACAAGCCCAACATGGTGATGACCCCTGAACAGGTGCCCTGACTGAAAAACCACTGCCCTAAACGGTGCCAACTGTGTTCGTTGGAACACCTGGGCAAGCCCAATAAGCCACAGTGGACTGTATCCCTGCACCAACAGACTCTTGTTTGTCATGCAGTCAATGTCTGACTTTCTATAGGTCTGTTCTGGCTTGGTGTTGACCAGCATGGGTGGTCATCATAGTTACCTACAACCAGCAGATGCGTAGTTGAGCTGTTGACCCCAGCTTCATTTGTGCCAATGCAGGTAATGTTCCCTGTATCTGCCAAGTCCACAGCAGGGATGGTCAATATGCTCTCTATGTCCAAGCGGTTGTCCCCACTGGATCGGACATCCTCCTCGATGGTCGGTTTCTGAGAGGAGATCGAGACACAAGATGTCTCTAAATAACAATGGACACACATTTGCACCCTGTGTCATCATAGGGATAGATAAGTGTTGTTTCTTGCTTTTACCATCTTGATGTCCGAGTATGTCCAGGTGACGTTGTAGTTGAAGTTGGGGTTGTGAGTGTTACAGCGGACCGTGAGCTTCTCTCCGGCGATACGGATGATCTCACTTTTCTCCAAGAACACGTAGGGCGGGTAGCGCAGCTCTATAAGACACACATTGAGGCGTAACCCCCGATAAATATATCATATCATGATTTGGTTTGAAGTGACTGGCTGCTGTTGTTGACCATATGGCATAACTATATGAAACAACACCATACTACTGTATGTTATCAGTTTTGTAGTTCATTGCAGTGGTGTAAGTAACTAAGTACATTTACTTAAGTGCAGTACAATTTTGTACGTATTATTTGTACTTCCAATACTTTCACTTCGTTCTACTCCACTATACAGAGGCAAATATTGTACTACCACTACAAGTGTGTGTGTGTGTGTGTGTGTGTGTGTGTGTGTGTGTGTGTGTGTGTGTGTGTGTGTGTGTGTGTGTGTGTGTGTGTGTGTGTGTGTGTGTGTGTGTGTGTGTGTGTGTGTGTGTGTGTGTGTGTGTGCGTGCATCCGACTTAATTATTTTGTGTGTGTGGGGGAAATTCTCCCCATTCGTTTGACGTATAGCCAATATGGTCAAAATGTGTAGAAGTGAAGAGTTGAATGGTCAGTGTTGAAGTAGGAGGAGCTGGGTGTAGAAGTGTGATAAATGATCAGCTCTGCAAGCTGATTTAACCCATTTTGGGGCGTGAACCCCTTTTGGTGTTAGCATTATGTTATGCTTTAGCTATTGAAAAATAGCAGATCTACAAGCTCGTAGCACGCCACCGAGTGGCGCGCTACGAGCTTGTAAGTCTGCTATTTTTGAAAAATCGAAGAATGACTGACATATAAACATAGCTTTGTCAGGATGTAGAAGACATTTTATAGAGTCTGATCTCAGGTCAGAATGGGTTTTTAAAACGGGCTCTCTCTCTCACTCTGGATGACGTTGATGGAGAAGGTCCTGGAGGTCCTCTCCACGCCGCCGACCCGGGCCGTGCAGACGTAGTCGGCGTTGAAGCCGGGATGGAGGCCGTGGACGAGCACGCCGCGGCGCGGGTACGCCGTGACGTTCATCCCCGGCGGCAGGGCGCTGCCGTTGTCCATGCGGAGGCCCAGGTCCGTGGCCGTGGGGTCGGTCAGCAGGCACGGCAGCAGGTAGTCCTCGCCCTCCTTCCTCACCACGCGCAGGTTGGTGCTGCTGGTGTAGAACACGCTCTTTGATGATGGATCTGATGATGACGGACAGAGAGTGGATGAAAGGGTTGTTTAGTTTGGATGTTGTTCCATTCAATACTCACTGAAAGACTAGCAACAGATTATTATTATTACAGTTACAGGTAGGGTTGTTGTCCCGATCCGATCACGTGCAGGTAATCGGGGCCGATCACTTCATTTTCAAATGATGAAACAAAACATGATCAATATCAATATTATATCCATATAATGATATTAGACTGGATGTGTGTGTGTGTGTGTGTGTGTGTGTGTGTGTGTGTGTGTGTGTGTGTGTGTGTGTGTGTGTGTGTGTGTGTGTGTGTGTGTGTGTGTGTGTGTGTGTGTGTGTGTGTGTGTGTGTGTGTGTGTGTGTGTGTGTGTGTGTGTGTGTGTGTGTGTGTGTGTGCGCGTGCGTGCGTGCGTGCGTGCGTGCGTGCGTGCGCGCGTGCGCGCGTGCGCGCGCGCGCGCGCGCGCAGTCTGCATTCTTTCCATACAATTGTCTGTAGCCCCTTATTACAACTAATGAGTTGCACTTATAGGAATGTCCCGATCACGTTTTTTGCTCCCAATCCAAGTATCTGCCGATACAGATTTTTCCCCATCCGATATTTATATTTTCACTTATGTCTGGTATGTCAAGTACCCAGTCTAATATCATGATATGGATATAATATTGAGGGATATACGTCCCAATCACAAGCTTGTAGCGCGGCACTTGGTGCCTGCTACGAGCTTGTAGATCTGCTATTTTGTGAACATTCGTGAAAATTTGGTGCAAATATGGCGTTCCAAACACCGACCTACTGTACACACTTACCTCTAACGTACACGTGCACCGAGGACGTGGGTTCCCCGGCGTCCTGCGGCCTGGCGCGGGTGTACACACACCTGTACGTCCCCGTGAACTCTGCCTTTGGCCGTTCCACCTTGAAGACACTGGCGTTCCCGTTCGACCGCACGTACTTATTGTGTTTGACGAGCCGGGGCATCCAGTTCACCGGTCCGTCGCCTCCTTCACACCGCAGTAACATCGGTTTGCCGGGCGGTACCACCACCTCGGAACCCACCAACACCGCCGAGTTGAACTTGATCACCGGGCGCTTCCATTGCCCTAAAAAAAAGAGTTGCATGATTAATATTAACGACATAGGCCAGAGGCCGGACCGACATGCAAAGTGTGTTTTGCACTTGATCTTTGTACGTATATGTTAGTTTGATAGTTGGTGTATTATATTTATGTGAGTCATGTAGCCTATCATGCATCCATCTTATCCGTAGTCGGGTCGCAGAGAGCTCCAGACTTCCCTCTCCAGAGCAATAGTAGTAACTTCCTCCTGGGAGATCCTAAGGCCAGTGAGTCCATGTGATTCCTTCAACTGCGCCTTGGTCTAACCCCGGGGTCTGCTCCCCCAGTGGGACGTGCCTCGAGGACCTCCCTATAGGGAGATGCCTGAGAGGCATCCTAACCAGATGCCCGAACCACCTAAGCTGGCTCCTTTTCCGGGCGAAGAAGCAGCGACTATACGCCGAGTCTCTCTCGCGTGACTCAACTTCTCACCCTATCTCTAAGGGAGATGCTAGCCAGCAGCCACCCGACGAAGAAAACATTTCGGCCACCTTATTCTTTCGGTCATGACCCACCCCAGGTGAGAGTAGGAACGAAGATTGCTACCGTTAGACAGAGAGCTTTGCCTTCTGGTTCAGTAGCTGTAGCCTGTAGCGGCAGCCTATCAGTTTGTGTAGAAAACGAAAAATAATAATATGATTGAAAGAAAGGAAGCATTATGGATAAACTGAGGGTTTAAACACTTAATGTATCATGATGATTTAGGACTTTTGGGGTCGTTTTCTTGACATGAATGAATAAGCCCATTGTCTGATAACATTCAAAGTAAATAACAGTGATGCAGACCGCGTCACTGTTGTTAACTTTGCACTTGTTTTGAGCTTGAGCCTCCGTGTGACCGTGAGCGCCTGGGCCCTGTTGGCCCTGTTGGCCTGGGCCCAACAGGCCCGCTGGGTAATCCTCCCCTGATCAACAATGATGTTGTGTCTTGTTACACTTTTCTATATTCAAGAAATGGGGGCGAACGTTGTGTTTAGGTGACTGTACTTCCAAGATGAGAGCTGATTGTCTTGTTGGTCTCTTCGAGATCCAGAGCTATCTTTCAGACATGCAATCAGTGTAAAAAAAGTACTCAAATGTTTTTCTTAAGAAAAAGTTGTATCAATACTGCAATTACAAATTAAAGTCCGGAATTCAAAATGTAATTGAGTAAAAGTACAAAAGTATTGGCATCAATGTACTTAAAGTAACAATAGTAAAAGTACTCATTATGCAGACTGTCTCATTTCAAGTTATCAAATGTATAAATCATTTGAAAATAGCAGATCTACAAGCTAACAATGCGTCGAGACAATAGTTGCCTCTGAGATGTAGCGGATTAGAAGTAACCGTACTGGAAATTGGACCTCAAGTAAAGTACAAATACCTCAAGATTGTAGTACAGTACTTTAGTGAATGCACTTAGTTACTTTCCTCCACTGCATACAGTATACAGTGGATATGATCTCATATGGTTCCAGGAAACAGCTTGAAGTCTTGGACTGAGTCCTCAATCAATCCTTGTCTCACTTCTGCTTTCTCACAGATCTTACAGTCACTGCATTACAGGAATGGGAAAAAAGACTGTATCTACAGTTTGTATTATTTCCATACACAGCTTATGGACAAATCTTCAGCTCTCAAACTGAGAGGAGATACCTATTGGTGGAATTAGTAGAAAATAGGAATTGGGAAGAAACTGTCTGTAAAATTGTAAACATTTCTCTGGCAAAACAGTCACTATAAATTCACTCCCGGAGGAGTGATACAGCTCAGCTTTTGGTGAAAGGGGGTGGAGTGGGGTGGGCCGTTGGGGGGGCACACAGACAAAGCTGGCTTTGACCTCTTCACAACAAACTGCAGGGCGAACAAACTCCCTCAGTATATTTGCGGTCTGCATTGGGTCAGGTTGGAACACTATCACTGCAGGCTTTTTTCATATCATCTTATTCCTCTCCACTCTTTGAATACTGAAACCGTTTGTTGAATGCTGAAAATGGGTCTTCTTCATTGAGCCGTGTTGTGCTTTAGTTTTAGCAGATACTATACTAGTGTTTAAGAAGCTTGGCAAATGAATCATTACGCAGCGGCTGTTCAGCATAATTATTTATCCACCACAGCATACAAGTTAACCAACTGAGAACTTCATTTCATGCGAAGTCCAACAATATTATGGTTGTGAACTTTCTGGTTAAATAACTTGAATAACTGTGGTGTGACCGGGTTGTGAGCTTGTAGATCTGCTATTTTCACAGAATGTTTGCCCATTGGCGCCAAATATGACGTGCCCAGAATAGGGACGCTCCTAGGGTTCATGTAGTTAACTTGAGCTTGAAACATCTGCAGCAAAGCAAATGCTTTGGTCATAATTACGCTGCACACACAACACAGGCCTTTATTCTCTATGTAACTACTGCCATTGACATGAAATCGCAATTTGATGCCATCTGACTGATACCCATGCAACTTGTGGTGAGGTTTAACACGCACGTTACTTTACACGAATAAGCCAACAAACAACTCATGATGCCAAATGCAACTGTCGAACGCATTAGACACAACGGACTGTTATGTTTGTCACATTTTAAAAAGTGTGGCTCATCTACATGTGCATGTAATGTATCATTTGGTAGGCTAGTGATATTATATACTGCACACACGCAGGTGCGTGCACACACACACACAAACGCACACGCACGCACGCACACGCCACACACATGCACACAATAATATACAATTAATAAATATACACTTGCATGCACACATGTATACTATATTATAGTATAGGCCTACAGTAAATAGGTAATATGTAATAATAATAGATAATGCATAATAATTTTTTTTATAATAGTTTCAATCCAGTATTTACCAAGACCTCAGAGGTTAATACTTTACAGGTTTTTTAAGAACACATTTACCAAAACCACACACTGCGTCATTCCTCGTATCATGAGGTCTCTGCGAGGACCGAAAGAAATTTCCCCCCGACTCTGTCACATGGCTGGCCTTTATACTGTATTTAATTTCAGACTATACTGAAGCTTCATTGCCTCAAGGTCAGAATATCAAGCTTAATTTCAGACTATACTGAAGCTTCATTGCCTCAAGGTCAGAATATCAAGCTTAAGTGTGCATTCATTCATGTAAATTACACCAGCGAAAGGAATAGAATGCACCCACACAGTACAAGTACAAGTACAAGAGAAGTTTAATTTGTAATGCTAATACTCTTGTACTGAGCAAATATACAGTGTGCAGGTGCATTCTATTCCTTTCATTGATGTCCACTGGCCTACGCACCTGTGCAGACGCTTGACTTCTAGGTGTGCAAAAGTTTTTTCCTACAAAATACACCAGCAGCTACAGTGAAATGGCTGTTATTATCCCATATAGTTGCATTTCAAACCCAGCCGGCATTTGTTTCACACCTGCAGTGTTAAGAAGCCTTACCTTGAGTCGCTGAGGCCATCAGGGTCCCCATCAGGAGAAGGGGCAGGTAGGACAGCATCCTGGATCAACAACCAAAGCCACAAGTATGAACGAACGCTTCAGATCTGTGGCTATACGGAGGGAGGGAGAGAGAGAGAGAGAGAGAAATGAGACTAATGCTTTAAACAAACACCCTTCATTCAATTACTTCTCCTTTTCGCCGGAGGAGGTCTAAGAAATAAGCCAATAACTTTTTTTTCTTCTTTTAATCGCTTCTGTGCCAAAAAGGTATAGTTCCATTAGAAGCCTATTCTATTAATACTCTGTTAATACAAAGTAGCATTTCATGATATAAAATGTACATACCTGCAGATATGTTCTGGTAAACAGGCCAGCCTATAGGTTTATGTTCCCAGCATCCATCTTCTTATTATCTTCTGTCTGTGTCTGTCTCTCTCTCTCTCTCTCCACACTGTCTCCTACTGTTGACTTCTCACAGTAAACAGAGTCTAGTGCAGCAAACAGAGGGTGGGGTTGGTTGGTAAGGGGGAAGCAGGAATCGCAGGATTATCGAGTGTCAATTTGCTCCAGTAGGAATCAGGCCATTCGAGGTGAGACTAATCATCAGCGATAAAGCTATAACTAAAGCCTCCATGGTGGTGGAGTTGTAGTAGTAGAGCACACAGACGTCTGGAAGAAAAGGGGGGGGATAATGAAAAGGGCCCTTAGTTTAGATTCAGGGTAGTGGGGACTGACTGAGGGATATGGAACCATGTCGGGGTGAAAGCCTCGTCATGGACGACATAAATGAAAACCTCTGTCCTGTCCGCAAAATCGCAGCAAAGCAGCAGCTTCAAAGTGATGGGACGCAAGCTTGATGGATGGCTTTCACAGATGCAATTGTCCAGGAAAAAAAAAATCCCTGATGGGCTTTTCCAGGGCTTTTAGGACAGTGAGTCAATTTACTGAGATGTTATGGCATCCATAACATGCAATTTAATAGCAATCTAAACTGTAAATATTGATATTTCATTAATGAAATGGTGTATATAGTTCCACATAAAGAGACCTTCAGTTATGAAATAACACAATGGGTCTTTCATTAAATGATAATCAAATCATGTGCATCTGAGGATCCACAAGGGAACGATGTGGCCCCAATATGGAAAAAATACTCTAATGTTTAAGTAAAAGTATCAATACTGCAATGTAGAAATACTCTGTTACAAGTACAGTAAGAGTCCAGAATAAAAAATGTACTTGGGTAGTACAAAAGTATTGGTATCAAAATGTAGTAATTAAAGTACCAAAAGTAGAAAGTATTCATTGTGCAGATCGTCCCTTCACAAGTCTTTTATTTATAAAAAAATCCTAAGAAAATGGCAGATATACAAGCTCACAATGCATCACATCGCGATACATTGGGAGCTTGTAGATCTGCTATTTTCAAATGCCCGAAATGAAGTGGTTAATGTGTTTTGTAATAATAATCCATCCATAGATCCATCTTCAACCGCTTATCCGTAGTTGGGTCGCGGGGCAACAGCTCCACCAGAGAGCTCCAGACTTCCCTCTCCAGAGCAACATTAGTAACTTCCTCCTGGGGGATCTCGAGACGTTCCAAGGCCAGTGAGTCGATGTGTTTCCTCCTTGGTCTGCCCCGGGGTCTCCTCCCAGTGGGACGTGCCTCGAGGACCTCTCTTTTCGTCACAACACAGCAACTGCAATTCTGCCGCTGCCACTCCGATTCTCCGGCTGATCTCCTTCTCCGTCCTCCCCTCACTCTTGAACGAGACCCTGCGATACTTAAACTCATTCCTACCTGGACTGCACAATCCATCGGTTTCCTGCTGAGAACCATGGCCTCAGATTCGGAGATGCTGATCTTCATCCGAGCCGCGGTATACTCGACTGCGAACCGGTCCAGTGAGAACTGAAGGTGTTGGACCGATGGTGTCATCAGGACCACATAATCTGCAAATTGCAGTGAAGCAACCCTTAGCTCACAGAGCCGAATACCCTCTCCGGCACGACTTCGCCTCCTCGAGATCCTGTCCAGGATTAAGGATAGGTGACAATGCGCAGCCCTGGCGGAGGCCAACCCCCACTGGAAACGAATCTGACTTGATCAAAGTAACTAAAGTTTTCAATTACATTTAGTGGAGTAAAGGTGGTTGCACATTGGACGCGTTTTGTTCTGAAAACCGCAAAAAATCCGAAAAACCCTCTCTGTTTGCACTTGCAGGGACCTTAAATATACAATATTTGGATCCGAGATGTACTGGAGTAGAAGTAAAAGTTTTGGAGATGGGAAATACTCCAGTAAAGTAAATAAGTACGTCAAAATGTTACTTAAAGGACAACTTTAGTTTTTTTCAACCAAGGTTCATGTTTTAGGTTGTTATTAGAGAAACTAAAAGGTGAGTGTTAATTTTCTTTCATTTGCTGCTTTCTTTCGTTTTGGGGATTTTAGCAGTTTTTGACAGGGGGGCGGGGGCATTCGAGCATGGGGCTAAATATGTATCTTTTTACCAAATTTGATGGTGATTTATTTATTTATTATTTACTATAGTCCTAATAAACCCCAGGAAATTACATCTGGCCACAGAAGATCACATGATCTACTGAATGTGAAGGTAGCCTACTGGGGGAAGGCTTATACTGTGTGTATAGGCTCAATATGTCAGTTTGTCACATTCAGTAGATCCTGTGATCTTTTGTGGCCAGATGTAATTTCTTGGGGTTTATTAGGACTATAGTAAATAATAAAAAAATAAATCGCCATAATATTTTGTAAAAAAAATACATATTTAGCCCCATGCTCGAATGCCCCCGCCCCCTTGTCAAAAACTGCTAAATTCCCCAAAACGAAAGAAAGCAGCAAATGAAAGAAAATTAACACTCACCTTTTAGTTTCTCTAATACCAACCTAAAACATGAACCTTTTGGTTGAAAAAAACTAAAGTTGTCCTTTAAGTACAGTACGTGTATTTAGTTACACTGAATAAGGATGTCGGACTTCATGAGACGTGATGCCAGCCATCTATGAGATATATATGAATTTGAATCTGGGCAAGATTTCGTAATTATAGCTAAATATTTCCCAAACTATTAAAACACGTGTGGAGGTCCAACGATGCACTCGCAGTGTGCATAATAATACAATTGACTGTGATCGGTCCGGCAATGTGCGTATACTGTAGCTCCGGACACACGGACAGACACAAACCTTTTGATAATAAACCTTTATTTTCACATCTGCAAAACATGTAAAATACTGCATATAAAAAATACATTTGTAAACGTTAAGAGAAGCTTTGGTATTTGTTTAGTGTTCTGCATCCTAAATTGTGTAACATTACATAGAAACAGAGTAGCGTAACATTTGTTTTTAAATGGTAGTGTGTATGTAATGCAACTATAGAGCTTCTGTGAGTGTGAATATTATGCAAAGAAATAAAAGAGTACCTACATTTACATTGTAAATGTCCTCAAAATGTCTTGCTAGGTTTCTTAACTACAATAGCCCTTCAAACCCCCTCGTCAACAAGTCACCTGAATGCTAAAACAAAAAGACAAAATATCAGTTATCACAGTCAATACAAATAATCTGTTTTGTACCATTTTGTGCTAAGGCAGTGATGTGCTGAACTTGTAGCTAAAAGACTGACGTTATGGGTATGTCGATGTTAAAAATCTCTGCACCGTGTAACCGAATCTAAAATCCTTCGATCAAGACTCTCGATTCTACCATTCTATCGCCTATAAAATGTACCCTTTACCTCTTTTGTGAATATCCATGTTTTCCTAAAACACGATAAAGTGCAACACTAGTACAGATGATCTGAAATATACAAAATTCACATATACTGTATAACATAAACATGTTTTCATCGTATGGCTATAGCTATATTTCCAATGTCTGCTTTCACTGCATTAAAAAACAATTCAAAAGTCCCTCTTGGACTATTACCTACACAGTACCACATTGTGTAACTCATCTCATACTTGAAACAGTGCATCTAGATTCTCCCCACATTGTCATGTCATGAAAATAACATTGAAAAGGGATAAACATTTATGAATATAATTGCTTACGTAGCATTGATAAAAAAAAAAAAGAGTACAATTAAAAGTACGTGTTCACCCGTATGAGACTGCAAATGTCTACGGCTGTGGACAACTACATTGGTCTAAAAAAAATAAAAAATTATATAAAAGTGAATAAACTGGCAGGATCAAGAGGAAGAACAATAATGTCAAAATCTATTGTACATAAAACACTGACAATAAAGACATAAAAGACAGCAAGACCTACATCAGTGTAATCATAATAAATCCCTGACTAAAACACTGGTCATCTAAACCATTTGGCCTGTTTCAACAAGTCTAGATGAATGTGAGGGAGTATTGTAAAAGTTTGAGTTATGGCTAACCACTATTTTCGGCGCAAGAGATTTGGTGTAGAGTGAACCAAGAAGAGAACTCCCCCCGGTCAACTAAATACTGTATTTCTTTTTTTTATATATTTTTTATCCCACGATTTTGTAACCCATTTTTCACCCCTGTGTCAATCATCTAATGTGATCCTGGGCTCTACACACCCTCCGCCAACCTGGGGAGAGCAACGGACTTAACTCATGCTTCTGTATACTGTATTTCTATGCCAAGAGTTTATGTGGTTATTCGGTTCTCCTCACATCACTGATTCTTATCTCGGATATCAGAGCATATTGAGCCAATTTCACCATAGCTGTGATTTTTATGAAAACACAATGTCTGCAGACTTGCAGAGATTTATTACCACGGTGTTGTTTCAAGTGCGTTGGGCCCTTCTTCAGACAGATCTTTTACCCACAATGCTCTAATTCTGTTGTTATTAAACGTTTTTCATGTCAAGGACCCACAAATTGAGACTTACAGTATTAACCTGCGGACTCCCATTTGAAATGATATGCCAAAGACCCCCATAAGAGAAGATTTTGTAGCCTACGGTTCTAGCAGTGATTTTCAACAATTTTAATTTCAAGGACCCGCAGTTTGACATGCATTATGGTACGGACCAATTTAGATTGTAACATCAATGTTAATTTAACTATCTAGTTACAGTCCCATAAGGATCCATTTGGTTCCTAACTATCTGTCATTTACCTGGGGGCCTGGACCTCCCTCAAGGACCCCTAGGGGTCCCCATACCCCACTTTGAGAACCACTGCGTCCACTTCACCATTTTGTGATTGTGACACAGGAGTTGAGTGATAAGGAGCACTCAAGGAAGTGCTAGATTTCAAGATGGCCTACTGTACTCACTGACGTCTGCTACATTGTCTATTTGAGCTACATTCCATCTCCAGGAACAACATGAAGTTCCTCTATAAGGTTACAAGGTGTATGAAAAAGAAGGTAAAGACACCAACGTCATTTTCGCTATCGCACAATTCCAGACGGCAGATTCGTCGCACCGCGGGAGCCAAACTACACCCGGAAGTTCGGTGGAATCCATTGGAGTCGATGAGAGCCCGGTGACCAGCTCATGAACAAACACTATTTCTGAATGACTGAGACCTTTGTAAAGTAATCGCTTCTGGAAAAGATGTCTTATTGTCTGCTGTGTTGCTTTTTGATGTATACACTGTGTCACTCATTTTATAGATGTAGCCTACTGTGTCTAAAGAGCACAAAGTACCTTTCTGAACGTAGTATCGTGAGATTGTCCACCGTTTCCTGTTTGGCAGCCAAATCTCGCGATACCTCCGAGGCAGAAATGATACCTGCCACAGTTTAGATGCCTCAAAAAAATCGAAAAGCAAGTGATTAGAAAACAACCTGTGATATGTCTTCTTTTATATTCCTGAACCGATTTATATGACAAAGGTCGCAATTGTTCAGAAATAATGTTCACGTCGAGCTGGTCCAGCCGGCTCTATTCACTGCCATGTATTTCATGGGACTTCCGGTGTGAGCTTTGCCTCCCATGAAAGCGTCCATGAAAGTGTCGTGGCGTATCCGTCGTGACGTCAGTCTTCCTTAATAAGTTCCTTGTGAGGTTCACAGGAAGCTGTCCTCTACATCGGGGGTCCCGCAGCAGCCCAGCAACGCCTCTCTCTCCCCGGCCGCCTCCCGCAGGTCCTCCTCTGGGAGGGTCTCGTCTGTGTCCTCCTGGGACATGTTGGAGTCTGTCTCCTCCTCCAGAGCCAGAGAGCTGCATGAGAGAACGGAACACAACTTTAAAACAGTGGTGGTTCCCATAACATTTTAGCCCGTGACCCGAAAGAGAGATTAGACTTTTGCCCAGGACTCAAACTAGTGAAAATAGCAGATCTAAAAGTACACAAAAGCGCACAGAAGCGCACAAAAGCTCCCAGCACATCGCCTTGTGAACTTGTACATCGGCTATTTTCACTAGTTCCAAATTATTATTATTTTTTATTTATGGAATTTCTTAGTTTTTGTTGGTTTGTTTGTTTGTTTTAAATGTTATTTTATTTAAAAGAAAACGTAATAAAATATAGTACAAATAATGTAGGAAAACAAAAAAATTTGCCGAGTCGTGCTAGTGCCTGGTAAATAATTAACTCAGTCAGTCAGTCAGTCGGTCAGCCATGTACAGTCTGTACTCCTTCTATTGGTGAACTACTGGATCTTCAACAAGATGCTATTGATTTTTTAGTTACAACCAAACAAAATTGTACAGATGTTTATGCATAACGTATGACGATGATCACAGCAAGGTCAGTGTGAATGGATCTGGATCCCCATTTTCTCTTCATCTGTCACTAGGGGGCACTGTGAGTCCTAGTTGAAGACCAACTATAGGTTTCTGGAAGGGAACCCCTGTTGGTGTTTTAAGCATTCTGTTATACTTTAGCTATTTTTGATAAATCGTGAAAATGTGGCGCAGATCTTTGAATATATAGCGAAAGTTTTTACTCAAATTTGACTGAAACGACATATTTTCAGATGGGGGTCGGTGGCCAATTACATATAGTTCTGGTGGTCCTTGACATGAAAATGTTTGAGAACCACAGATACAGAAACATGATTTAGAAGGCATTTGTAGAAAACCCAGATGAGTCTTATTAGGGGCTGCCCTGCAGTCAAACTGTACTACACACACAGTACAGTCACAGTCCTCATGTCTGCTGAGGTGGCCTTAATTCCTTCCTGGCAACATAAGACAGATTGTCTCAATTCAACATCTGGCTGGGTCTGGGTAGGTGTGGGGAAAAAAGGAAACCCATCTTGTTAAGCAAAATATGCTTCCTCTTTCTTGCATGTCCAGCATTTGGCAGCCATATGCAGTGTCTTGAAGGGCAGTGGTGTATAGTAACTAAGTACATTTACTTATATTGTACTTGAGTACATTTTGAGGTAATTGTAGATCTACTTTACTCGACTATTTCCAATTTCCAATACTTTTACTTTTACTCCACTACAATTATTGAAAACTTTAGTTACTTTGTAGTTGTAGATACAAATGAATCACTTCATCACTAGCTATATCTACATTTCTGCCATTTGAAGATAGCCGGCTTACAAGCTTACAATGTGTCGCGATCATGTGAGCTTGTAGATCATCTATTTTCCAAAGATTTTTTTATACATTTGAAAACTTGAAACGGAACATTCTGCATAATGAGTACTTTTACTTTTGGTACTTTGAATATATTTTGATGACAATACTTTTGTACTTTTGCTCAAGTACATTTACTAGCCTATATTTGCAGTATTGACACTTTTACTTAAGTAAAACGTTTGAGTAGCCTACTCTTTCCCCACCACTGCTTGAGGGACGCTGTGCATGTCTCAATGTCGTGGGCAGCTCTACTGTACCTCGCAGGACTTTCCGATGAGGCGATGTCGTCGGTGTCTGTGAAGCCTTCCTCCGGCTTGGGGTCTGGGATGGGAATGATGTATTCGTTGTACGAGGCCACAGCTTCCTCCTCCCCGTCGGCCTCCTGTCTGGAGTCTCTGGGGCTGGTGGCGGGGCTGTGTGGATCTGAAGGGACGACGCTGCCCGCGGAGGAGGGGGGAGAGGAGGAGGCCATGATGGGGAAGGGATGAGAGGCCAGTCTGGGCTTGGTGCGGGCCACGGCTGGGTGGTCACTCTTCATGAACGTCTCGTTGACCTGGTTGTATTTCTGTCGTCGGAAGAATAGAGAATATGGGATCGGGGGAGGGGGGGGGTTAACGCATGTAATGTTACCCTGTCGTCAGAGACACCCAGAAAGATACTGGCCACCTCGCCCCCGGGGTGCCTGATGGAGGGGATATAAACTGGTTGGATAATAACGCGTTCCTTCCACGCGCTACAGTACATCGAACGGGGTAAACTCCCCCTGTCAGGTGAAAAGAAGCAGCTTGGACTCCTCATGCATTGAGGAAAGCATGAGGTCAGTCCTTTGCTCTCCCCAGGTTGGCAGAGGGAGTGTCGCAGCCAGGATTACATTAGATAATTGACACTGGGTGAGAAAATGAGTTGCAAAATCATGGGATAAAAAAAGACTTTAAAAAGAAAATGCATGAATGTTTGCTAGGGTTCATGTGGTGGAGAGAGGAGCAAAAGAATAACAGGAATTATACCAGTGGTTGTGTTGCCAGGCGGCAGGCCAGCGGACTGTGTCCCACTATATAACCCATTCTGACCTGAGATCAGATTCATACGAGGTTTCCGCCGGACACACACTAGTCTGATTAACCCATTCTGACCTGAGATCAGATTCTAAAAATGTCAGTCGTTCTTCGATTAAAAAAAAATAGCAGACCTACAAGCTCGTATCGCGCCACTCGGTGGCGCGATATGAGCTTGTTGATCTGCTATTTTTCAATAGCTAAAGCACAACGTAATGCTAACACCAAAATGGGTTCCCGTCTAAAATGGGATAAATAATGTACCTTTTTATATCCCTCGGCCAGCATGTTCCCCATAGAGTGGACCAGAAAGGAGAACTCGGGTCTCTTCTCAAAATTCTCGTCCCAGCACTTCCTCATGACCTCATAGCTGCAAAACACAACATGGAGACCAAACGGTTATTCCATGTCTTTAATTCTGATATTACTATACACAAGTGAGAGAGACAGTGTGAGCATAACAAAGACAATTACAATTTGGATTCGTTTATTCTTCTTTTGCGAGTCATGGATATGTCTGCGTCATGACCACGGCCTCTGTCCGTGTACAGTGTGCCCCTGTTTTGTCCAAATTATCCCTAAATGTGTGTTAAGTGATTTGCCGTGGTGTAAAGTAACTAAGTACATTTACTTTACTTGAGTATTTCAATACTTTTACGTCTACTCCACTACATCTCAGAGGCAAATATTGTACTGGTTTCTCCTCGACAGCAGAGATATCATAGTGTCATGCAAAAATAGCAAAAATCTATTCTTTGCCACTTTCTAAAAGGTTTACTTTAGGGTATTCCCGATACGATGGCACTTACATTTGTTCGGAGGCATGAGCAATGAGCAGGCTTGGCCATGCAGTAGCCTCTCTTCAGAGCAGTGTTAACTTACATTTGGTCAGAGGCGTGAGCAGGCTTGGCCATGCGGTAGCCTCTCTTCAGAGCGCTGTAGAACACTTACATTTGGTCAGAGGCGTGAGCAGGCTTGGCCATGCGGTAGCCTCTCTTCAGAGGGCCATGCGGTAGTCTCTCTTCAGAGGGCTATAGAACACTTACATTTGGTCAGAGACGTGAGCAGGCTTGGCCATGCGGTAGCCTCTCTTCAGAGGGCTGTAGAACACTTACATTTGGTCAGAGACGTGAGCAGGCTTGGCCATGCGGTAGCCTCTCTTCAGAGCGCTATAGAACACTTACATTTGGTCAGAGGCGTGAGCAGGTTTGGCCATGCGGTATCCTCTCTTCAGAGCGCTGTAGAACACTTACATTTGGTCAGAGGCGTGAGCAGGCTTGGCCATGCGGTAGCCTCTCTTCAGAGCGCTGTAGAACACTTACATTTGGTCAGAGGCGTGAGCAGGCTTGGCCATGCGGTAGCCTCTCTTCAGAGGGCTATAGAACACTTACATTTGGTCAGAGGCGTGAGCAGGCTTGGCCATGCGGTAGCCTCTCTTCAGAGCGCTGTAGAACAGCTCGTTCATAGGGAGGTCAGGATACGGCGTTCCTCCTGCAACGCAATGTGACGTCATTTAACAGCTCTACATCAGTGGTTTTAAACCCTTTTCATATCAAGGCTCATTATTTATTCGGCATTTGAGCAACGGCACGGACCACCATTTGATAAGATGTATCCCAGATGCAAAACAACATTTTGTTATCGTTGGATAAGATTCTGTACACAATTCCATGCACGCACGCACACGCACACACACACACACACACACACACACACACACACACACACACACACACACAGCATGGATATCTGAAATAGAACAATGAACTGTTTTAAGTAGAATCTTTGTGCACAAGACAACCCTGAGCATGGAAATTGATCTCTTACAGTTACAGATGTATCATAGACATCATAGACACACAAAGACGTGAGCTCCTCAAACTGGTGTGTGCGTGCGTGCTTATGCGTGTGCGTGTGTCACTGTGCATGTGTGTGTACTGACCAAGGGTAAAGATTTCCCAGAGCAGGATGCCAAAGGACCAGACATCACTAAGGGTCGTGTACAGGTTATGGAAGATACTTTCTGGTGCCATCCACTTCAGGGGCAGGAAGGTCTACAAGGATAGAGACAAAGATTGATTACACGCACCACAAAAAGATTAGCAGCGGCCCTTCATTGCCAAGATGGAGCTACATCGCATTATGCCCTGGCCTGCACATACAGTACAGACAGACAGACATACAGCATTGAGACAGCTTAGCATAATTATCAGTACTGACAACATTGTAGAGTAGACGCCACGGTATCAGGCTGTAGGACAGGCAACATAAAAACTCACAAAAGGTTGAACACGGCCACACCAACTATAGTTCTATTAACCAGTGTGTGTCAGTCACTCAGTCTCTGGCCAGGCCAAAGTCACAGATCTATATAATTGATAGTTAAAATCCAGTGTGTGTCGTCAGTCACTCACGCTGCCTTTAGATATGTAGTTGGTGTCGTGCATGATGTCTCTGGCCAGCCCAAAGTCACAGATCTTCACCAGCTTGCCCTCGCAGATCAATACGTTCCTGGCTGCGAGGTCCCGATGGACACACTGGAATGGGACAAACGATACACGCACTTTCAACATGGTGTCCCTGTGTTGGGCATGTCATTGTTGGCTAATGTTTGCGTATTTTTGTCTTTGTTACTATCTCAGTTAATCATTTAAGTATAGTAATGACAACCATTGGCTTTGTTATTTGCCCCTCTTTTTGTTTGTCTGTTGGTCTCTCTTTTCTTTCATTTTCTCTTATTTTAATGTTTTTAGTTATTCTTGTTCCATTATTTTTCTTTTTTCGGCGCATTACAAGCTGACCCAACGTTGGGACAGTCCATGCCCAGATTAAGATGTACTGTACTGTACGCTGTCAAAATTAAAAATAAAAATAAAAACGAATAAAATACTATAAACAAAAAAAAAGTGTCGTACTAAAGCACATTTTAGTACGTATGAAATAGGGTGTTCGTTTCTGAAAAACATAACATACCGTTTAACATCTGTTAAATAATGGAGAAGGTTTCAAGGTTCATCATGACCAACCAAGGACAATATATAAAATCAGGTAAATAGGCTACATCACCAAGCCAGTGTTTACAGAATAACAGACGTGATAATAATATGATATCCTACGTTCTTGGAGGCAAGGAACTCCATTCCCTTTGCAACTTGGTAGCTGAAGCCCAGCAGGTCATTGTAGCTGAGTGAGGTAGAGTCACTGATGACCATCGACGACTCCACCACGGAACCTACAGACAGACAGAGATAATTATACTTCTGTGTGTCCTCTGTTCACCCTGCGGTCAACTTGATCCCTATCGTGCCGTCCAACCTTCCATGCATAAACATACACAGTCATACACACATATAGACATTTAAACGTGCAGACATACACATACCTGACCACACCGCATAGTAACCAGTAGTGGTGGGAAAAGTAGGCTACCTAATGTTTTTTTTACTACAATAATGGCAGAAATGCATATAGGACTGAAGTGGTTTATGTACGTTTTGTAATAACAATCCAAATCTACAAAGGAACTAGTAACTAAAGTTTTCCAATAAATGTAGTGGAGTATAAGTATAAAAGTATTGGAAATTGGAAATACTCAAGTAAAGTACGAATACCTCAAAGTTGTACCTAAGGGGCGCATTCGGAAATTCCGCACCGGAGCGCACTCGCCTATTAGTTTGCATTGTACAGTGCGCTCAGTCAGTGCTCTATTTCCGAACGCGAAGTGCAGTACTGGCATGCATTTACACACGCACGGATAAATGGAGTGAGCTCTAACCTTGTTCCTGGTAGAGCGCCTCCTGCTGGTAGGGAGACTCGTACGGAGACGGTTGGATGTCTGCGTATTTGATGGTGTCGATCTGCTCCTGCATGGGTACGTAGATGGAGGGCTCGTCCTTACTCATGTCTATGTAGCCTCCGTCACACTCTGAGCCAAACGACACGTAGCTGGAGGGAGAGAAATACTGTTACTCATGTCTATGTAGCCTCCGTCACACTCTGAGCCAAACGACACGTAGCTGAGGGAGAGAAATACTGTTATACTCATGTCTTTGTAGCCTCCGTCACACTCTGAGCCAAACGACACGTAGCTGGAGGGAGAGAAATACTGTTACTCATGTCTATGTAGCCTCCGTCACACTCTGAGCCAAACGACACGTAGCTGAGGGAGAGAAATACTGTTATACTCATGTCTATGTAGCCTCCGTCACACTCTGAGCCAAACGACACGTAGCTGAGGGAGAGAAATACTGTTATACTCATGTCTATGTAGCCTCCGTCACACTCTGAGCCAAACGACACGTAGCTGAGGGAGAGAAATACTGTTATACTCATGTCTATGTAGCCTCCGTCACACTCTGAGCCAAACGACACGTAGCTGGAGGGAGAGAAATACTGTTACTCATGTCTATGTCAGTGTTGTTTTCATCGACTAAAACTACTTTTTTCACTGCCAAACTTATATTTCACATGTAACATTACATTTTGAAGCAAATGAAATACATAGTCCTATAGTAAATAAACAGAAATAAGTTTTTCATAGATACATTTTTAAATGAAAAGTAAAAAAAGTTATTGATTAACTTTAATTATACAATTAAAAGGCATTGTTATAAAACTAACACATGAACTTCACTTTTTGAATATTGGATGAGGCACGACTTGGATCAGAGCTCCCCCTACTGGAGAATTCTAGTATGGATAATTAAGGGTCCATTTGGTTCCATTTGTATAGAATTACAGACCTGTAAGGTCTATTTAGAGACCCTCAAGGTCTGGACTCAAGGTTTTATCATGAATTTAATCTCTATATATTTACATTTTCTATATTGTTGTGTAGTGTTTTGTTGTGGTTAAATGGTAAATGGTGCATTTATATAGTGCTTTTATCCAAAGCGCTTTACATAGATTGATTGAAATTGGTCTGCAGTCTGCACCCACTAAAAGTGGTTTAGTGGACCACAATGTAAACAAGCCTGTCTTTTTGTCAATCAATCAATCAATCAATCAATCAATCAATCGGTCTATACAGTATGACCCTTGAGTGTAGGTTTGTGCAATGTGTGTGCAGTAGGGCCCCTTTTCCACCGGGGTTATTTTGGTTCAGATCCCTAAAAGTTGGTTCAGATTTGGACCACAAAATACCCTGAAGTGGGAACCAAAGTGAGCGTGTCACTATTCAGGTTGGAAGATGATGCAGATGTGATGTGAAACCATTCGAAAAAAATAAAGAACGGAACCAGTGGAAAACAGGGAAAAAGTGTTTGTACAGTTATAAAGGTGTGCTCGCTGCTGCTCACCCTTTCCTGTGGCTCAGTGGGGTACTGCTGCTGCCATCAGAGATATCGTGGCAGCCGGAGTCTCCTCCCTGGTTCTTCTCAGCAACGTGGTACTGCAGGAAGCTCTGCTTGTTCCTGTGCAGGTAGTCCACCAGGTCCCCATAGCGGCAGTACTCAGTCACCAGGTACAGAGGACCTGGTTGGTACAACAGGAGGTACTGTCATTAACAGGTAGTCTCCAAAGCAGCAGTACTCAGTCACCAGGTGCAGAGGACCTGGTTGTGGTTGGTACAACAGGAGGATTACTGTCATTAACTCAATTATAAGCGACGCTCTAGGCCACACGTGACCTTGGAATTTGTATCATGCTAATTAAAGTAACAGGAATAGCAGGTAGAAACCTGGCATTTACTGTACTAGAGCGGTGCCCATCGGGCACTGGCATGGACCTTTTATGCCCATATATGAAGTTCTTTGTCAGGCATGCCCAAATATGGAGTCTTATGCTGATGTCATAACATATTTGTGATGTCAGAACAGGCCAGCTCCATATGGAGCCTTGTCCAGAGCCTGGGCAGAGAGAGGCCTTTTGTGGCGGTTCTGGACAACCGTGGGTTCGATCGACTCGAAACATTGCAGCTGCACTCCCCATGGGGCTATGGAAGGCATGTGTCAAATTTGAAGTCGGCGGGGCGAACGGTTCTCGAGTCACATGGATTACAGATGTACGTACTGTACACACACACAGAGACGTGGCACATACATACATGTAGTACATTTTGAGGCCAATACTTTTGTCCCTTATCCCATTCTGACCTGAGATCAGATTCATACGAGGTTTCCGCCGGACACACGCTGGTCTGATGAACCCATTCTGACCTGAGATCAGATTCTAAAAATGTCAGTCGCTCTTCGATTTTTCAAAAATAGCAGACCTACAAGCTCGTATCGCGCCACTCGGTGGCGCGATATGAGCTTGTAGATCTGCTATTTTTAAATAGCTAAAGCATAACATGATGCTGACACCAAAATGGGTGCCCGTTCAGAATGGGTTATACTGAAGTGCAAGGAATTTAGAATTTCTATTTATTTTCTATTTCTACATTGCAGTATTGATGCTTTTACTTGAGTAAAACATATGAGTAATTTCTCCACCACTGGAAGTTAGTGGGGGATGTGATGTCACCTTGTTTGTTGCATGCTCCCATGCAGCAGGTTGACGATGTTGAGGTGAGGTGACTCACCTTGTTTGGTGCTGTCTCCCAGCAGGTTGTTGAGGTGAGGACTACAGGTGACTCACCTTGTTTGGTGCAGGCTCCCAGCAGGTTGTTGAGGTGAGGACTACAGGTGACTCACCGTGTTTGGTGCTGTCTCCCAGCAGGTTGTTGAGGTGAGGACTACAGGTGACTCACCGTGTTTGGTGCTGTCTCCCAGCAGGTTGTTGAGGTGAGGACTACAGGTGACTCACCGTGTTTGGTGCAGGCTCCCAGCAGGTTGTTGAGGTGAGGACTACAGGTGACTCACCGTGTTTGGTGCTGTCTCCCAGCAGGTTGTTGAGGTGAGGACCAGAGTAATATAGTAAGAGAGTGGCGATACTGGCATTGACTACCATTGTAACAATGGAATGTGGAAGTGCTCATTCTCAATCTCAATGGGATAGTTCCAGCCATAGGAGCAATGTTTGGAACTATAGGCACCCGCGTTGCGGCGAGATCAAAGCGCGTCGCTACTCTCCTACTATACACTCTGGTGAGGACTGCAGATGACTCACCTTGTTTAGTGCATGCTCCCAGCAGGTTGTTGAGGTGAGGACTGCAGATGACTCACCTTGTTTGGTGCAGGCTCCCAGCAGGTTGACTATGTTGAGGTGAGGACCCAGGTGACTCATAATCTTCAGCTCGGACATCAGGGCCTGAGTCTCACTTCTCCTGGCCGTGGCTGCATGGCAGGAGGGAGCAAGAGAAAATAAATAAATACAGTGGTACGTAGTGGAAGTACTGTAAGTACAATATTGAGGTACGTGTACTTTACTTGAGTTACTTGCTCCACTATACATCTTGGAGGCCAAACATTATACTTTTACTCTGCTACAATTATTTGAAAACTTGAGTTACTAGATACTTTGTATAGGTTTTGATTATTATTACAAAACATGAATCACTTCAGTCCTATTTATACATTTGGGCCATTCGAAAATAGCCGATGTACGAGCTCACAATGATGTGACGCATTGTGAGCTTGTAGATCTGCTATTTTCAAAAGATTTGTATGGATTTGAAAACTTGAAATGGGACCTTCTTTATAAGTAGTACTTTTACTTTTGGTACTTTAAGTACATGTTGATGCCAATACTTTTGCACTTTTACTCAAGTACATCGAGTATCGACTATATTGCAGTATTGATACTCTTACTTAAGTAAAACATTTGAGTACTTTTTCCACCACTGAATAAATAAAGAGACTATGAATGGAGGCCAAAGAAAGGTAGCTATGAGAACAGGGTGAGTAGGGGGGGAAGAAAACATAAATTCAACTATGGTGGGCCAGCCCAGAGGGAATCATGCTGCCTCACAGAACAACAAAATAACACGTTGGCTGACATACCAGGCCCAGGTTGGCAAGCAAACTAAAGCACATCGGGGTGTTGGGATGCATTATTAGTATGTATACCATACGAATTATATTTGCTGTATAGACTTAATATACAGACTGTATAGACTGGATGCTAAAGCGCAGCTAGGGTGGAAAATGTTATAAATCTTACATTTGAGCATTTTCACAGCCACCTTTGTGCTGGACTGGGAATGGCCGAGACCATAGGCAGTGGCTTCGACCACCCGGCCGAACGCACCCGACCCAAGAGTGCGACCTGCGAGACGAAACAGTGGAATCAATGAAAGAAATGGAAAATAAACAGTTGGAAGTTAAATCATTACGCCATAAACTGAGGGCAAGGAAACGTCATTGTAATTCTAACTTATTACCTACTGTCTGCGTTACATCAGAAGGCTAAAATGGATCCATTTTTAATTTAAGCCCTATATTGCTGTTTGATGCACAGTGAAAATAGCTGATTTACAAGCTCAGAATGTGTCGCATTGCAACTCGTTATCGACTTACTTTAGCTATTTTTTGGATGCCAGGGTTAATGCGGTTAAATTATAAAACACGTGATCTGTGAGTTGATTTCAGGTAGCACTATAATGTGAATAGATTAAATCAGCATTGATGTCATTAAGTAAATGGTGCATTTGTATAGCGCTTTTATCCAAAGTGCTTTACATAGATTAGAAGCATAGAAGCACTGCCCTACCCAGCACCAGGTTGTCTCTGGGCATTTCCCAGGCCAGGTCATAGGGGAGATGAATGGGGTCCACGTAGATGTATTCATGGCCATCCAGACTCACAGACTCAATCACCTTCCATCTGATCTCATACCGAGGCTTCTGGGAACAAAGCAACAGATCACATACTTTGTTAAAAAACACACTCGTACACAAACGTAAGCGGTGGTGGAAAAAGTACATTTTTTTTTTTTTTTTAAGTAACAATACTGCAATGTAGTAGAAATACTATGTTACAATTAAGTAAAAGTGCAGAATTCAAAATGCACTTGAGTAAAAATGACAAAAGTATTGGTATCAAAATGTACTTAAAGTTCATGTGTGGTTAATGCATGGTTTGTAATAATAATTAAAAGTATACTAGTAAATAGTAGTAATAAAGGTTTTCAAATAAATGTAGTGCAAATTGGAAATACTCAATACAAATACCTCTAAATTGTACTTAAGTACAGTATTTGAGTAAATGTATAAGTTACTTTCCACCACCTCAGATCACATACTACACTCGTACACAAATGTAAATCTTCCTCATTGCTGACTCTTAATATTAATATACTCTTAATATACTCTTAATAACTCTTTTGGCTCATTTGTGGTGAATTATGGTAACCAATATGTTTTTCTAATGGCGATAGTGAACAAGTCTAACCTTCCTCCAAACGGCGATGAGGATGATGATGGAGATGATGATGATGACTACCAAAGCCAGAACGGCAGCCAATATGGCCACCTGGGAGAAAAGTGCTTTAACAGAAGAAAGAAGACAGCATTTAATAACAAAGACTTTTGAAATGTAGTTATGACTCTTGTACGCAGTCACATCATCAAACTGTAGGTTGTGAATAGTGCTAGTGTATTTTGGTCAAATGCAATGTTGAAACTATGACCAAAAAAAGGTCGACTACCCTTTTTCAATGACGAAAACTAACAAAAATAAGCTTGTAGATCTGCTATCATATATATTCTTTCATTTTTAACTCAAGTCTTTGTTTCTGGGGGGTCCCTGAAGCAAAACATTTTGAGATGGGGATCGTCAGCCAAATACCTTGACATGAAAAACTTTGAGCACCACTTGATTTAGAAGACATTTGTAGACAATATGGTCTCAAGTAACCTCGCCTCACCAGGCTTTCCACCACCTCGGAGGAAAGCCTGGTCTCTGTTTCATTTCGGTATATGATCCGCTCGGGAGCAGATGATATCGTTAAGTCATGTTGTAGTATTGTTTTGTAGTTGACAGGCAGGAACAACAAACCCGAACTTCCTTTTCCCTCAAACCGGAAGAATAACAATAAAAACTCTCGTAGCCTGCAGCTTTTTTTGAGAAACATCGGTTTGAGGGAAAAGGAAGTTCTGGTTTGTTTGCTTGATGATAAAACACCTACTGTTGGACACTAGCTTGATGATAAAACACCTACTGTTGGACACTAGCTTGATGATAAAACAGCTACTGTTGGACACTAGCTTGATGATAAAACACCTACTGTTGTACACTAGCTTGATGATAAAACAGCTACTGTTGGACACTAGCTTGATGATAAAACAGCTACTGTTGGACACTAGCTTGATGATAAAACAGCTACTGTTGGACACTACTGTAGCTTGATGATAAAACACCTATTGTTGGACACTAGCTTGATGATAAAACAGCTACTGTTGGACACTAGCTTGATGATAAAACACCTACTGTTGGACACTAGCTTGATGATAAAACAGCTACTGTTGGACACTAGCTTGATGATAAAACACCTACTGTTGGACACTAGCTTGATGATAAAACACCTACTGTTGGACACTAGCTTGATGATAAAACACCTACTGTTGGACACTAGCTTGATGATAAAACACCTACTGTTGGACACTAGCTTGATGTCGCGCCGGTCCATCCCTCCCCGGTTCGTGGCCTCACATCGCACCATGACCTGCTGGGGTTTGTGGAAGGTCACCTGGCTGCGCACCTGGCCCACCTTTCGGCTCTCGTTGTAGCTGACGTTGGTCTGGATGCTGACGGTCTCTAGGTCAGCTACCACGGGCCGCCAGACTGCAGACGTGTTGTTGCTACATCTATAGTTCAGGTCAAAAATAAAACACAACGGTGTTAAAGTCAATGATTCTCCGGTCTCCTTACGAGCTTTTTCTAGTAGTTAACAGTGGTGGGATAAAGTACTCGCATTCTTTACTTAAGTAAAAGTCCCAATACTGCAATCAATGTAGAACTACAACTACGAGTAAAAGTCTGGAATTAAAAATGTGCTTGATTTGGTAAAAGTACCAAAAGTATTGGCATCAAAATGTAGAAAACTACTCGTTATGCAATATGTCCCATTTCAAGTTTTCAAATGTATGAAAATATATTTTGAAAATAGCAAACAAGCTCACAATGCATCGCAACGCAATGTATTACTCAAGTACATTGTGATACTACTACAGAGTACGACTATATTGCAGTTTTGATACTTTTACTTGGGTAAAGAAATGTACAGTAGTAGTTTTTCCCATAGACATAGAAAGGTAGACGCCTCTTCCGGCTCTGGGGGCCTTCTGCGTTGGTGCCAAGGAACGTAATGAAAGGAAGGGACGTGAGTCACGTGACTGGACTGGAGGCCGCCATGACGCTCATGTCCATATAACTCTATGGGCGCACTTCCGCCCTCAGTGCGAGACAGGTCGCTCCAATGAATTGCAGTGGCGAAGGAGGCGTCTACCTTTCTATGACTATGGTTTTTCCCACTACCCCCCAGTCCATTGTTTGACAGATCGCCGTGGTGATGATGGATGGACTCACTTTAGCATGCTGTCACAGCTGTAGCAGTGGACGGCCAGCCCCCTAGTGGTCAGTGTTTGACAGATCACCATAATGATGGATAGACTCACTTGAGCATGCTGTCACAGCTGTACCAGTGGACGGTCGGGGATGGGACCCCCTCCGCCGCGCAGGTCACCAAGTGCCTCTTCCCAGGGATGGGACTGTCGGAAAGGTCTTTAATCTGAGGAGGAACTATACACAGGCAAAATGATCTAATCACAAAAGAGTTTAATGTATGTGAACTGTATATTATCAACTGTAAACAGAGGGCAATATCAATATGTACAGAGAAGGAGTGGTCCGCTTTATCCAGCACCAGCCAAGAACTGGATGTGCTCAAGACACCTGCTTTTTAAACTAGTCAATATCAATATGGCCATGTACACATGCAGACAAATGTGTCCGCGGCAAAGACTTGGTCTTGTCCACGGCAACTTGTCCACTTTCTTTTTCACACACCATTATAATGTTCTTGTTTTGATCATAAGATCAATTACTGAGTGTAAGTCTCCAGGTTTTCTTCATGACACTTTTTTTTTACTATGACACTATGGCACTGTGAGCCTGTGACAGAGCATCCTCTGACAGTCTAAATCAGGGGTTTTTAACAGGTGGTCCGTGGACCACTGGTGGTCCCTGGAAGTATTGCATGTGGTACCTGACCATTCATTTAGTAATGTAGGATTTGTTGATGTTTTTAAAATGTCTTTCCACTAGTTGAGAAACAGTGAACTGAATGACATGGTGACCTATGATGACCGTCCATGTAGTCATTTACTGACAAGTTGGAGGTCAAGAAATTCAACAGAAAAAGGGAGTTATCATCTCAAGAGTGGGAAATGCAGCGGATTGTTTGGTTGAGTCATTATTATTAGGAAATTATACTTAGTCAGTGGACAATTGGTTGAGAAACAGTGGAATGTATACACAAGGGATGTATAGCAAGTGTTACAAAAGCATTAATCTTAGCCCTTACCCCATATCCCCACCCAACACAACAGTGAGTGGTCCCCAGGTTGATTCTAAGTCAGGGTGGTGGTCCCTGGTTCACCATCAGTTGAAAACCCCTGGTCTAAATGTCTGATGTTCAACAATATACATTCATTGTATTTATAATGTTCAACAATACACATTTATCGTATTCATGCTGTATTGTATGCTTGTGTGACCTGTAGATTCTCAGTCCCACAGAAGATGCACAATCTGCACATTCTGCTGTGGTATATGACTCTAAACTGCTTGTGTTTAGATGCCATTATTGGGGAGCTGCCTTGAAGCCTGTGTAGTGGGGTGGTGCCTGAAGAGCTCATTACATTCTGGGGAGCATCTCGGGTGGATTGCTAGTACATTGGGATTGGCTGACTACTTAGCCAGGGGTGGAGTCAGTAGTCTATATAAATGGGGAATGGTTCAGTTGAGAGTAGGCTGCCATGGGGAGAGGTTGACACCTGTACCTCTCATTTAAGTTGTGTTGTTTAAGTTGCCTTTTCTTTAGTTGTCCACTTTTTTTTTATACTTTAAGAACTTTTCTTTTTCACCTGCAAGCCTGCATGCCTCCTGGTCCATTCTTTCATTTTCCTTTTTTTTCACTGACACTTTCCACTTTTCCACTTGGTAACAGACACATTAGGAATCCAACTAGTACTATTGGTTCTCAAATGTTTTATTTGCAAGGAGTCAAGGACCCCTTAACTCTGAGAGTGTACAAATGGAACCAGATGGACCCGTAGAATCCATTTGAGTTCCATTTGTACACTCTCAGAGTTACAGACCAGCTGTTATGGACACAGATGCAGCTTCCTCGATTTTAAAGGATTCATTTCTCATGAATGTATCTCACCTTGCACTTCCAGGTCAAAGGTCAGCTCCTTGGTGTCATCTCCGTTGGTGACGAGGACAGTGTAGAGGCCTTTCTGGTCTGTCCTGACCCGCACCAAGGTCAGCGTGCTGACATACCTGAGGTCATAGACATAGAATATATTAGACCCTCCAGAAAAAACACGGACTACAATCCTTGATTTTGCAATGAAATATGCAGGGTTGGGGTGATTTTATGCAGTGAAATTGTTCATGAAGTGAAATATGTGAAAAGTTGCAACATGTGCAGGGTTTTATGTGATTTTATGCAGTGAAATATGCGAGAAGTTGTGAAATATGCAGGAAGTTTGCGTGATTATGCGCCCTTTTGGGAAAATGCTTTTTTTGCACAAACTAATTAAGGCACAATATAACAATGTAAAATCATTACTGCATGTAATTGAAGGATTTACTGTAGTAAAACAATTGTAATGTAAAGCCAACCAACTACCAGATGTGTCATTCCAACACTTTCTACTTATCCTGCATTTTATCTGGAAATACTTGTTTTCCCAAGGTTCTTTTCACTGTTTAGCCTTGCGGGTGGCAAAAACAATTGTCCCTTGTCGACCATTTTCGACACTCGACAAAATAATCTGAATTTCATTTGCATAACAACACCATTGCAAATGCCCTCCTTTCTCACTGACAATGTTCTGACAATCCACTGTTTTGACAATGGCATGATGTGTGAAGTTCTCAAATGGCATCTGTATGTAAGAGATCGCTTGCTTTCCGCATGTTTCCTTGTTGCGACCCATTCGCGTATATTCTTCAACATAATTGTCTGTTTAGTGTTTACAGATCCCATGTGTGGTGTTGACAGAGAGGCCGCGAGGCCTCTCAAGTCAACACTGCCGTGAATCTCTCTGCCAAATCCTTATCTGGTGCTGAGTGACATGGGCTGAATGTCTCCAGAGGTTGTCACTCAGTGAACACCCTATAACGTAGGCCAAAGACTTATGTTTCCTTATTTGGACTGTCCATATGGCTCCAAATATTTGTCATGCAATTTAATTTGCGTGCATGCAGGGCCTTCAACCGTGATATACCGTACTAGTATGCAGAGCATTGTCAAGGTTGAAAAGTTTATCTTTAAAGTAGGTCTTGTTCTCTTATTGTTTCACCTGGTCTCGTGGGTTGGGTCTTGGCGCGTGGTGATGGTTTTGTCCCCGTTGATGGTGCCCTTCTCTCTGCTCCAGTGGACCTGAGGCAGAGGGTAGGCTTCGATCTCCACCCTCAGCTCCATGTTTTCATGCAGCTTCGCTGAAATGTTCCGTTCCTGAGCAGGCCTCAGGACCACAAAGCCTTTCTCTGCATGGTGACGAAGAGAAGAAGGTTAATAGAGGGATTAACTCATTTAAATATGCATATTTCATGCAATTTGAGGTGAAATTCAGGCCATCATCGTATACCGTGCAACACTACTATTATACAGAAATCTGAAATCTCATTCATTTATTTATTCTGTTTTATTTTATTTTTCTTCTTCAAAATGTCTCTCTTTTGGGTCTCAACTCTACGGTGAACTCCTGCTGTACAGCATGACGGCGTAAGCTTTTATAAAGCTTTCATAAACTTAGCACACTTCACTGGAACCAGAATAAGCATTCACAGACACGCTGTGTGCACGCTGAATGACAGAACCAGGTAGAAATGGACAGTGGTGGAAAATGAATGCACATTACGTACTTAAGTAAAATAATCAATACTACAAGTATGGAAATTCTCGGCAAGGCCTCACTCACACCTTCGCAACAGACTGATGTATGCTTGTTGTATACAAAGGGTGTGATACATCTTGCCCCAATGCATTTCCAATGGGAGTCACATGGTTTGACACAACATTTGTGTTGTATGAGGGGGAGGGGGGCAGTCGAAACACAGCCGAAAGCCATACAACAGCTTGTAGTCCAAAATGTTGTATCAAACCATGTGACTTCCATTGGAAATGCATTGGGGCGGCCATGACACTTACATCTTGCTTACAGTACATCTAGCATGCATTAATGTTGTAGATCGAAAGGTGTGAGTGAGGCCTTAGTTAAAAGTCCGGAATTCATGATTTACTTGAGTAAAAGTACAAAGGTATTGGTATCAAAATGCACTTAAAGTACCAAAAGTACAACATACTCATTATGCAAGTACAGTACTTAAAAAATATACTTAGCTACTTTCCACCACTGGAAATGGAATGGTCAGAAACTATGAAGGCTCTTACAGTAAAACGCACAATAAGGCATTCCTATAAACCTCTAAAGTCTAAATCTAGACCTCAGGATCACTCACCACATTGAATTATAGGAGATTAAATCGCACATTTATATTCTCTGAGAAATCACCTTGAACAGAAATAAATTCCAGATGATTTCTCTATAAACAAAAGGTGTCTTAATAGTTTCTCTCACCCATGGCTTAAGAATGAAACATATACAGGTAAGTAGAGAGCCACACAAAAGTCCCGCAATAATAATCTATCCAGCATCAGTTTATTTTGAGAGTGTGCGTGCGATGTGCGTGCGTGCGTGAGGGTAAAACTGTCTCACCGAGCACAGTGATGTTGATGTGTGTGCATGTGCGTGTGCGTGCGTGCTTGTGGGTAAAACGGTCTCACCGAGCACAGTGATGTTGATGTTGGCGGAGGCGCTGAGGTCTTGGACTCCCTCGTGAACGTGACAGTAGTATCGCCCGCTGTGTGCCAGCGTGGCGCGAGGGAACATCAGGCAGGAGCGCATGGACGTGGAGGAGAGCAAGTCTGTCAGAGGCTCCACGTCGGCCTCCTGAGAGAGAGAGAGAGAGAGAGAGAGAGAGAGAGAGAAGACATGGATGAGGAGCATGGACATGGAGGACAGCACGTCTGTCAGAGGCTCCACGTCGGCCTCCTGAGAGAGAGAGAGAAGACATGGATGAGGAGCATGGACATGGAGGACAGCACGTCTGTCAAAGGCTCCACGTCGGCCTCCTGAGAGAGAGAGAGAAGACATGGATGAGGAGCATGGACATGGAGGACAGCACGTCTGTCAAAGGCTCCACGTCGGCCTCCTTAGAGAGAGAGAGAAGACATGGATGAAAAAAAGAAAGAAAGAAAGTTACTATGTTTACCCAGGGTAACTGGACTAAGCTCAAGAACTTGTTTACAGCCAGGCCCTGCTCATAGAACATTTCATGGTAGGGGTTCAATGCCTTGTCCAAGGGCACTTCAGCGGTGGTCATTTTAACGTGCCGGTCCGGGGATATGAACTAGCGACCTTCCGATATCAAGACCACTCCGCAAACCGTTCGGCCACCGCTGCCCCACCGGGATGAGGAGCTCCTTTGCTGAATTGGAAAAAGTACTGAAAGTAAAAGTAAAAAGTCCGGAATTCAACATTTACTTGAGTAAAATACAAGGTACCCTAATGTACCCTAAAGTAACAAAAGTAAAAGTACTATTTGTGCATTACGTCCCATTTAAAGTTTTCAAATGTATAATAATGCTTTGAAAATAGCAGATCCACAGCTTGTAGATCGGCTATTTTTTTAAATGGCCGAAATGTATTTAGGGCTGCTGGTTAATGTATGTTTTGCAATAACAATCTAAATCTACATTTTGATTATTAAAGCTCTCAAATAATTGTAGTGGAGTAAAAGTACAATAGTTGGATCTATTGTGGAGTAGAACACGTTCACAGGTGTCCCTGTGGGACTGCTGCTGCAGTTGATTCAGAACACTGTTTGTGTGGATGATATCATTCCAGTTCTATGATGTTTACACTGGCTCCCTGTCTGTCAAATAATTCATTTCACAAGACTACTGTTTATAAAAAACACTGAATTGTTTAGGGTCATTTCTGTAGTATGTCACGGACCATCCAGACTTCTCCGGTCGTCTGTGGCTGGTCTGCTTTCTGAACCCAGAGTCGCAACTAAATATGGAGAGTAGACAGCTTTTTAAAATCAAAGCTGAACAACTTGCCTCTGCCTTTTAAAGAATATATTCTCCACTGTTCAACTATTTTTACTTTCACTTTGGTTTATTATTTTCAGATTTTTAAAGCTGTAAGACATTGCATGTAAATAATGTTTTCCGGTTATGTTCAAATAGTTTTCAGGTGTCTTTTCTTGTGTTTCTGTCTGTGTGTCTTTTAATGTCTTAATGTAAATGTCTTTTGTGTAAATTTAAGCACTTTAAATTCCCTTGCTGATTAAATGTGCTATACAAGTTAACAACAAAAATATTGTTTTTGGGCAAGATGGGAGAGAGATGGAATGACGTATACATTCGTAACCACCCGGTCTTGTGAAAATCTAAAACGGGACCGCCTAATATTCTAAACTTTCCGCGATTCTGCCAATCAATCATTTTTCTTTGAGACACACGTCCGAGTTTTTGCCGGGTCAAACGAGGAATCACGTGACGTTGATTCCCTGCCCCTATTTGCTCATTCTAGGACATTACGTATGTTTAGGCAAAAGAATACTGTAAACTCAATAACTCCCCAACCTAACCCCAACAAGAAGATACTTTTTTCCCGCCTCGAAAGTCTTTTCACAGCATCCGACAGCTGCGATTTGAATGGCTATAACAAATGATACAACAATAAATAAATAAAGGTTTATCAGTTACCAATTTCCTAGTCTCTCTCGACAGACAGGAAAAGAGGGCACTGTTTTTATTTGTTTTGCAGATGGCTTCCAAGCTTACCAATTTCCTGACATGATTATTACTTCATTATGATTAGGCTCCATGTGCTACGAGTGGGCTATCTATGGGGGATTAAAAAATGGAGGCGTGTCTCCACATCTTGATGTAATTTGGGATTGTTATGAGGCCCGCGAGCCATCGGGGAGGGGAAAGTCAAACAAAAGGCCTTGTTTCTTTGCTGCTGTTCCCACTCCCACTCACCTCTCTGTTGGGGTGGTCCCAGGAGAAGGACTACAACTCCCACTCACCTCTCCGTTGGGGTAGTCCCAGGAGCCACCAGCTCAGTGGCCTTGTGGTTAGAGTGTCCGCCCTGAAACTGGGAGGTTGGGGTTCGATCCCCAGCCAGGTCATACCAAAGACTGTAAAAATGGGGCACAATGCCTCCCTGCTTGACACTCAGCATCGAAGGGTTGGATTGGGGAGTCAAATCTACTAATCAAATGATTCCCGAGCGCGGCATGGCTGCAGCTCACCGCTCCTTGGCTGCGGCTCACCGCTCCAAGAGATGGGTCAAATGCAGAGAACAAATTTCACTGCGGTAACGTGTGTGACAAATCGTACGACTTTGACTTTTTTTTTATAGAAGGACTACAACTCCCACTCACCTCTCCGTTGGGGTAGTCCCAGGAGAAGGACACCAGGTCCACTCCATGGACCGTGCAGTTGACCGCCAGGGGCTCTCCTTGCTTCAGCACCGTCTTCGAGGCGTTGATGTAGCAATCGATGGCGTCTGGGACTGGGATATGGAAGGGAAAGCGCACGCGCAGATGAGAGGAGCAGGATCGGGGTAGAGTATATAGGGCTGCGCCTGCGGCTATCGATTATCTTCTTAGCGATTGTTATATTGCTATTGATTACTGATTAATCGAATAATCAATACGTTATATAATCGACAACATTGGTTAACGTGCCTGATGCGACACAACATATCGCAGAGTTGTGAGCTTGTAGATCTGCTGTGAGCTTTAGGATCTAATATAAAAAGGTAGGTGGCTAGCGCACATCCAGTTCCTGTCTGATGCTGGACTAAGGTAAGTACAGTGAAGAGAGGAGAGTCCGCACACAGGTTTGCTCCAAGGTGTTTGCTTTTTATTCAATACACCATAAATAAGGCACAACGTTTCGGCCGTGAACGGCCTTCATCAGGTCACCTGATGAAGGCCGAAACGTTGTACTTTAGGATCTAAAACATTTAGATGTAAGGAAGGAGAGAGGCGGTTGGTTGGCGAGATAAAGAGTACTATAACATATTTATAACGTACATTTGAGTGTTTAAACTATAGTAAAAAGCACAATTTTTCCATTCATAACAGAACGTAGTGTTGCCAAATGTTAGCCCTTTAGCTAAACAAAACCCCTCAACCCAACCCAACCCAACTCACCGACGATGCTGAAGACGTAGAAGGCCTGGGACTCTTTCACCTCGCCGTTCAGCTCTCCGCGGCACACGTAGGTGCGGTCCTCCAGCGGGGCCTTGTAGCCCTCGCTGGGCACGTAGAGGCCCTTGAGAGGCATGTCCCGGTCCCTCTCGTACAGGGTGACGTTGATGCGCGGGTCGGTCACCACGCACGGGATGGTTCCCTCCTCGCTGGTCTTGGTCACCATGCCGTGGGACCTCTCCACGAACCACACCTTAGGGTCTGAGGACAGGGGGGGTAGGGGGAAGACTTAGGGCCGATTCATACTCCTATTTTACCGCTGTAGTGCCGAAATGATTTCGGCTCGTCAGAAATTTTCTGTAGCACCGAAGAGCCAACTTTAAGACGGTACCCACCCCCCCGAACCTCAAATGACGTCACATTGTAGGCTCTACAGAGCCGAACCGACTTTTATTCGGCTCTAAAATAGGAGTATGAATCGCGTATGGGTCTCAGGTGGTCCCCAGATAAATGATAGATAGTTGGTAACCCTTATAGATCTTTAACTCTTGAGAGTGTACAATGAAACAAGCAAAACATGAAACCAAATGGACCCTTAAGGGTCCAGCTGGTTACATTTTTTGCTCTCAAGAGTTACATTATTGTTAAACATCTGACTTACTTAATTTACAAGAAGTCTACACAATTAGAGAATGTAGAAGAATTGTTATTTTGATCGTTAAAAGTCCTGGGTCTGAGAGGCTACAAATCTCTTGGTGGTCCGTGGCTCAAATGCCGAATAAATAATGGACCTTGATACGAAACGGGTTGAAAACCACTGAGGTAAAAGGTAAAAACGTTAATTGGCCTAACCAACCTGGCACGAAGACCGCCACCTCCTTGGTTTCTCCGGTGTGCAGGTCGGTGCACTCGTACACTGCCGTGTGTCTCCAGCTCACGTTGATCAGGGTCAAAACGACCGTGCCGGCGCCATCACCGCCCCGCCGCTCAACGTTGTACTCGTTGTCGCTGACCGGGACGAACAGCACGCCCTCCCTCTTGAAGCTCCAGTCCACGGCCTCGCTGCCCGAGCACGTGAGGCTGAGCGACGAGCCCGCTGACAGGACCAGCTCTCCGTCGGCGGAGGAGGGGGTGACCTCCAGGCAGGAGCAGTAGGGACTGAGACGCAGCAGCAGAGCTGCAGTGGAGACAAGGAGGAGGTTGGGTTAGGTTAGTTAGGGTTAGTCTTGCGTAGCCAGACAACTATTCCACAATCTCCGAATGCTGGAAGTCTGAAACTACACCTCCCGAAATCCGAGTAAGGAAGCTGCCATTTCCGTACATGAAAATATATTTAAAAATATCTTTACATTTTCTTTTATTTCCATTTCTGCTAAGCAACAAGATATGCTTACTGCTTAGGTGTGGGGAGGAGTGTCCACTTCCGCTTTATTGCTTACTCATGATCAGAGCTTCCGTTGCTCCAGACTGTATGACGGAAGCGTTTGAAAAATGTGAGAGGCAACTGTCTGGCAACGCGAGACTATACGTTGGGGTTAGCCTGGGAAGCATTCCTTTTCGGGTTTATGCTCCGGTCTGATCCAGTTGCATTCGATCGGATGGTAACTTCAACGTCATGTTGTAGTCACTGGTTTGTGGTCATCGGGCAGGAAACCACAAACTCCCACCACAAATTCCCTGTGATCAAGGGGCATCGTAATTTTAGGGCCTACCCAATAAAAGCCTCGATGCGGACAAGTTTCTTCAAGTACGTCTTGGAATCTTTGGTTTGGTATATCCATATTTTATTCCAACTTGTAGCGACTGGCAAGACTAAAAACAAACAGATGGGGACAAAAACAAAGCGCGGCAGAAACCCACAAACGGGAATAAGAGGTGTTTGTTTTTTCTTCATTTTTTTTCATTTTACCATCCGGTCTAGACCGGATCACAAGGCGATTTAGAAACACAGACCAGGCTTTCCTCCGAGATGGAAAGTCTGGTATTAAACTCGAGGTTAGCTTAGGGTTGGAGAGGTCACCATGACAGGGGTATGGGGGCCAAAGGTTAAAACAACACTATAATCCACAGATCCTGTTTCAATGTGCCCGTCCAGTGCGATGAAGGACGAGAGCCGCCCGAAGCCGATGCGTGGGAGGATAATGGCGTCTTATCATTGACAGATGTACTCAAAATGACACAGGCCAGCCGTCCAGAGGTACTGGGCTTATCTCGCGGGGCTAATTGGCCGGTGTGTGCCGTCAGGATTTCAACACAATCGTCTTTAATCACCATATAAGGGCCTAATGGTTTCTCACAGTGTGACTGTTGAGTTTGTTCAACCCGTTAAAGACCGGGAAAGGATCTGTGTCATTTATAACCACTTTATAACCATTCTTTTATACTTTGACTATTCAACAATAGCACGATATACAAAGCTAATAGCACATCACTTCGGGCTGCGCTGTGAGCTTGTAGATCAGCCATTTGTGCAAATCTTTGAAATATATATATATATTTTTTAACTCAAATCTTTGCTTCTGGGGGTCCATGGAACTAAATATTTTGAGGTGGTGATCGTATATCATTCTGGGGTATACTTGAGATGAAAACGCTTTGAGCACCACTGATATACTGTAGCAGTAACATATGTAACGTAAGATATTTCTTTGAATCGGCCTCAGGTCTAAATGGGCGTATAAATACATGGCATAAGACTTTTCTAACGTTCTGTTTATTAGATTTTAGTTTTCTTTTAAACAAATACAGAAACAAGCTGAGAAAGACAAACAGAATAACAAAAAACCAACAACACACACACAAGAAAAAGAAAAAAAAACTCCAATACAATTACAATACAAAGATTAAGTATAAAACCCACCTGTGACTATGAATGTCAGACGACATAATATGGAAACTTCCACGGGCCCCATGGTGGATGGCTCCAAATGTCTTTTGGTCTGCAAACCAAGAGAAGCAAAAACATCACTTAATACTAGTATACATACACTGTAGGACAATAACAAGTAATGTAAGACTCCAATAATTCAATATAGGACTATCCCATTTCTGAATCAAAATCTACGCTCAACACTCTGGGAAGAGATGAATGACACTAAGGTTATGGATTGAACATTCCGGGCAGAAAATCTCAATATCTTTCCATTTCAGAAAGATAAGCCCTGATGGATAGACTTCCATGGGGTCAATTAAGTTGCTTGGGAGTCGACTAAAGCCACATTTCATGCCCAGATAGTGCAATCTGTTCCCGCCGGCCAAATTAATTGCCAAAAGTTCAAAGAAATAAAATGAATGCTAATAAATTCATGTTTGTTTTTAATACTTCAAGAAGACTTCCCGTAATGATTTAATGATTTTCTGGCGTGCACACTATTTGTGGTCCAATTGACACAGGAATGCAATGCATGGCTGCACACAGACAGAACAACAATGTGTGTGGCTTTTTTGTCCGTGGTCCATCCCTGTTGAGTCCCACTAACAAATGGGTCACTGTGTGGTACTTTGCAGCACGCTGTGCGGCGACAACGCTGTACACTGAGTTATCCAGCATCACACTGAGCCATTAGTTTGGTGTGGTGAGAATGGAGACATGCATGACATGCCAGTAATAAAACTAAACAGGTTTTGAATGTCAATTTCAACCTTGCGTCCCTGTTTTGGGCATGTTTTTATAACATTTTAATTTTCACCCTAAACTTCACCAAAACAAAAATGCAGATTTCTTCCCCCCCCCCCCCTTTTTTTTAGCTAATTCTGAGAGTCAGTAGTGAGAGAGGGTGCATGTGTTTGGTCCAGAGTAAGTTACTAACCCGTCCCTAACCCTAAGTTAACAGGCATTATAGTCCTGCAACACTCTACGCCATACTAACGTCTAACCTAACCCTAACCTCACAGGGTGAGTTTTAACCAGCAATGCATGTCGTGAGACACAATTTACAATTTACAATTTAGGCATTTAGCAGACGCTCTTAATCCAGAGCGACTTACAATAATCAAGAACAAAAGCATGGGAAATACATCACAAAAGCATTTATCATAAAACATGCGTAAGCTAAGAAAGTAACAGTGGAATATCTATATTATGAGACTATACATATAAACTATATATATATACTAATATGCTATACATATGTACTATGGCGTGCTATGACTATATACAATGCAATTATAGTGCCGTCTACATAACATGCTATAAGTCTGTATCAGATGCTATCTAAGTCTACAGAAATGCTATCTAAGGGGGTAGGGTAAGTGCTATGGGCCATGATGGAGTCTAAAAAGGTGGGTTTTCAGACTACGGCGGAAGATTGGGAGTGATGCTGCAGTTCTGACTGCAATGGGAAGTGCATTCCACAGTTTTGGAGCCAGAAGGGAGAAGAGTTTGGGACGTGTGGAGCGTTGTCCCGGCGTTTTTAGTGAGGGTACTTCCAGCTTCCCTGCGTTGGCTGATCTGAGTGCGCGGGAGGGTTTGTAGGGTTCAATCATACTTGCAAGATATGGGGGAGCCATACCTTTGGTTGCCTTGAATGCCAGCATCAGAGTTTTGTATTCTGTGCGGGCAGCGACCGGGAGCCAGTGGAGGGAGCGGAGCAGGGGGGAGACATGTGAGAATTTTGGCTGGTTGAAGACCAAGCGAGCTGCGGCATTTTGGATCAGCTGGAGAGGCTTAAGTGCACATGCTGGTTGGCCAGTAAGGAGGGAGTTACAATAGTCTTTTTTGGGTGAGGAACGGTCTAATTCGTCGTATATTATAGAGTGTGAACCTACAGGATCGAGTGACAGCTGTGATGTGAGCTTTTTTTTTTTTTTTTTAAGATATTTTTTGCGGCTTACGCCTTTATTGATTTTTTAAGGGATAGAAAGTAGGCTGACAGGAAACGGGAGAGAGATGGGGGGATGACATGCGGTAAAGGCCGTGTCGGGTCCGGGAGTCGAACCCGCGGCACACCGCGACTGGATCACCAGTCCGGTGCCCATACCGTTACGCTACGGCCTGGGCCGTGATGTGAGCTTTGAACGAGAGCTGACTGTCCAGGACAACACAGAGGTTCCTGGCTGTTTGGACAGACGTTACCAGGGCGTTGTCTACGGAGATAGTTAGCTCCCGCATAGGGCAGGACTTAGCTGGGAAGAAGTGAAGCTCAGTCTTGTCTGGGTTCAGCTTGAGGTGATTGGAGGACAGACACAACACGTCTTTTCACTTTTTCGCATGACACAGCAAAATATAAAATGGGCTTCTTAGTTGGTTAACCAAAGTGAGTTCATGTTTTAGACCAGTGGTTCTCAAAGTGAGATGCGTGGACACACAGGGTTCATTGACACTAGGGTTCCAAATGCACCCAGGTCTGTAGCTCAGAGTTATGGGGGAATTCCCCTTACAATTAAAAGAAAGTTTCAGTGTTTTAGATTTAGACCAATGACAACAAATTACATTGGCTACACATTCACACAGTATTCAAGTCAACACCTATTAGGTTCTAAAGGTGACTAAAATTCATATACATGCTAAACAATCGACAATTATGGCCTAATAGTTCTACAATTGCTACAAAACCTTTATAGCTATATAGTCATTTTGGGCATAAACAAAAAGTTGAAAATTAAGTTGTAAATTCTAAGGCCTGATAATGATGTGCTGTGCATGTTCAAATCATGTGTACTTTAGTTTACATTAGCTGACCATTTCCTGTCAGGAAGACCATTTTCCAAATTATTTCTTTACACTTTGTGGAGGGGGAAAAAAAAGTCAATTTTAACACGGAGGTGTACCCACTCTTCCCGTATCCCATTACAGTGCATGATAAAGGGAGAGGGCCGTGACGTGCATGGGGAGCATCATAATGAAGTGCAGCAGTGGTGGGTGGACGTGCGGAGGAAGTGGGGGGGAGGGGGGGGGGGGGGGGGGGAGGGGCTGGTGGTGGTGGGGGGGGGGGTGAGGGGTAGTTTAGGGTTGCAGGCAGCATGCATGCAAGCGTCTGGAAACGGTTAAAGACAGATCACAGGCCGGCGTACAGCAACAAGGTGGGAAAAGGAGAGAGGGCCGGAAGGAGGGAGGGAGTCTTGGGAGGAGAGCGGGTGGAGAAGGAGGGATCGATGTTCCAGGGATCCGCCAGTGGAAGGAAAAAAAAGGGTGACATCCATCTTCGGGAGGATAACAGCGTTATCTGATAGTGAATTCCATTTGGGTGACTTCTATTTTAAGAACACAGACAATGGTTTTTATTTGGTTCTATGATCGAAAACACGTTGAGGGATTTTCATCAAGGAATTCGGTTTATGTGTCATTTTAAATCAACAGTTTTCTTATATCATGAGGACTTGTTTAACAGCTTCGTGGTGGAGCATGCACACTGCAGCTGCTAATATAAAATCACCATCTTTATATAAAAAGAACATTTTAGGACAACGCCTTTGAGCCTAAAGTTTCCATGACTGATGTCGAGACTGAGTCATCAGTCATCTCTACACCACACACGGTGAATTTGTAATGGTTGTGTGTTCCATTTCCAGTTGTAAAGAATATGACAAGTGATCTGATCAAAAAAAGGCAAATGCTGGTGAGCTACAAGAAGTTCAAGGACAGGCTCACAGATTCAGATCCACACGCTGTCTCCCTAAATTATGTCTGTTCCCCACACGAACAACCCTGGAGCTGCTCCAAAAACATGACTCCTCCACTTCCTCCCCCACCTCCTGCTTCTAATAAAGGAGAGAGAGAGAGAGATTGTGTGTGTGAGTGTGTGTGTGTGTGTGTGTGTGTGTGTGTGTGTGTGTGTGTGTGTGTGTGTGTGTGTGTGTGTGTGTGTGTGTGTGTGTGTGTGTGTGTGTGTGTGTGTGTGTGCGCGTGTGTGGGCGTGTGCGCGTGCGTGCATGTGTGTGTGTGCGTGTGAGAGAGAGAGACACCTAACCAAAAGCCTTGAGATATGGATGGTTTTTCTTTGCTTCTTTTCTTGACATTATCATAATCAATCTTCTGCACGCACAAACACAGAGACACACAGACGTACACACTTGTACAAACACACACACACAGACAGACACTAACCCTTAACACACGCTTATACAAACCCACTAACACTTAGACCCACACACACACACACACACACGCACACACACACACACACACACACACACACAAACACACGGACGAACGTGCACACTTACACAAACACACGGCCATTAGCACTGGCACATAAACCCCCTGCTCCCCATCATGAACAGTACGTAAGATGCCCCCGCCCCTCTCCCCCGTCTTGTCGTCGGTTGCGTGTGTATATACAGTTCACGTTCCCACAGTATTTGTCTGAAACTTTCCCAGGACCGTAGATACACTGGGGACCGCGCTGCTGGTGATGGCGGGAGCACGGGGGTCCTGGGGGTCACTTCATCCCAGAGGAACTAGGAAGCCGTACGTCAACAACGAGCGCCGGCCTCCTCCTCAGTGACAATTCTGTATAACGACTGACCAAACTGGCCGAACGTAGCCAATCTACAAGCTTACTACGCGCTGTAACGTGTTGTTACAGCGCATGTTGTTTGTGTGCTTGCAGATTGTCTAATTTCGCCGAAGGCGTTTATTGGTGTAGAAAGAAACACGAGAAGGAAGCCCTCGCGGGTGACCCTGGCCAACTAAGTATAGGGTTTGCATGGTTAATAATGATTGATGATAGTGATAATACATAAATGAGTATTATAGAGTTTGGGATTATCTTACTGTGTTGCATGTGAACCTAAACCACGCGTGCTTTCCTTACGACTCGGATCAAACCACAGGAAGCCTCCGATGTTTAACAAAAACCTACAGTAGGTGTGTTCACGTCTTATTTAAGGCCTTTGAAACCTCAGAGAGGATGTGAAATGGAGGGAAGAATAATGTTTGCATAATGCAATATGATGAGGGTGGATGCCGACCACTGGACGACGGGGAACCTCGACGGGCCTTTGAGAAGAAAAATGGGGCAAGGCCGTTTGAACAGCCAACCTGTTACATAGACCACTGTACAGGAGTGTGAACTCATTAACAATGGCATGACTGATAAAAACAGAATTTATGCTCTAATAATAACTGCAAAGGATATAGCCAGGGGTGCACATAATTATTTGGGGTAGTCCTCAAAGGAGCACCTGTATATGTATAGCTACGGACGTTTGTACTCTGCCACAACGTTACTATGCTGTGTTCACACAGATGCAAAGCTACATAATGCTGCAGCTGTTCCATGTTTAAGTAATTCCAATCCAAACTCAAAGTGTGAATATTGTTTAAGTGACAGATGCATGGTTTTTATATCTAAATATGGTCGCTAATGTCTGTTATGTCAGGAGGAGGAATCCCTAGATTCCTTTCTCAGCTGTCGGTACGGTACGCAAGGCATGCCTTTGATCTGTAGTGCACAAAACCTTTTGACGACGCATGTGCACTGGCGTGCCAGTTATGTGCAGGCCTGGATATAGCTTCTTTGCTAATCCACACAGAAAGTGCAAAAAAAAGGCCCTTTTGCCATTGCTAACCCCACCTATAGTATGGATGCTGATGAAGCGGAGAAGAAAACACGCCCCCAGCGGGAATCGAACCTTCTAGCTAACGACTGCGCCACTGTGCGTTCCCCCTTCGTTGCTAATCCTACTACTGCTGGGTCTTTGTGGAAGAGAGCATTTCATGAAGCATTAAAAGGACACAGACAGTCTACCAACAATTAATCCCTGAAGAATCTGCCAAGAACGTTATAGGCAGCGTCTCTGCCCCTCTTAAGAACAACATTGGGACATTCCCTGCGGAATGTTCTACTTAAACCACAGTGATATGGCATGAAGCAATAATGTGACATGATTGTCATTCTTCAAACCACAACAACAGACATTCATTCATCCATTGCTATGGGCCAGGAAGAGGGCATGATGGGATGTCAAAATCAACGGTTGTTGATTTTCTTCCCCTTCTGACTTTGAACCACTTAAGCCCTATTTTATACTTTGTCATATAAGCACGACATACTGTATAGATGGGCTTTCAATGTTATTGTTCCAAAAGCTTCACTGCGCTCTCGGTTGGGCATTTTGATTGGCCACAGAGGCGTGTGGAAGCACTAGAGTTTACATTATCATTGTCACAATAACCAGCGTGAGGGATAATCACTGATCCCTCCTCCCGCAGGGCATGACTTTTTTCCCAGAGCTGCTGGGAATCTGGTGGCTGATTGACCCTTCCCAGCGTTCATGACCAGCCCGACTACACTCAAAGTGTCACTTTAAAGCAGGAAGAGCGGCTCCTAGCATGGTGCAGCACACACATACAAACCCACACAGCCCCCCCCCCCCCCCCCCCCCCGGGACACAGCTGGAAGTGTGTGTAAACTCACTTCCGTTGGCAGTATGTATGGTGGATATGCCTCTTGGGGCTTATCTATATATACAGCATTATGAGCCTGCAGTGCGTTTTCATCGAAACATCTGGCAATGATAAAGCAACGCAGTGATGAGGTGGGAACCACTTTTCTAAACTCAATTTGCAGCCGAGCGTTTGCCTTTTTCTGAGTGTGTGTCCCTGGGGACGGGAGGAAAGGTTGCACTTTGAAAAAGAACGGAGAAGAAAGACCAATGCATTAAATAACAAAAGGGTGAATGTTGTCCTGAAAGCCTCCTGAAGTGCAGCTGGAAAGCCTGACTTCCTGCATTGGGAAACAGACGTGGGTGTGAGTCAGCGATGCATCAGTGATACAGCAGACCCTCACCGCAACCTCCTCTAGCCCAAGACAACACAGAGATGGATCAGTACCAAGTATAGGCGCCAGTGGACAACCAGAGAGGTCCAAGGATGTAAACAGGAAATCAGAGGTCAATGAAAATTAATTGATGAAAAAAAGAAATTAGCCTACAGACAACAAAGGACAGAGACTCTACTGTAAGTGTAAACAGGAAGTCATGATCTATCTATAAAACAAACGTTCCCCAATTGAAAGATCAGCTTTTTCCAATGCAAGCCATTATAAATATAGAACTAGACCGAATATTAACCACCTTTGACACTGAACACTTTAAGCCGGCATACTCCGAATAACACAAACATATACAGCGGATCATCATCAAGTTTTTCTATTGTTATTTTTTCTCTGGAGCTTTCTTCTTTAGAAGGAAGTCTGGGTCTTGAAATATGTGCCCCTTAAAGCGGGACTTTGGCATGCTCTGTGGGAAAAAAATGACCCAGTGTGTCTTTGTTAAAACAAACCTCCATTTTTATCACTCCTCTCTGACAGACTAAATCCCCCCGAGACAAACCTTATGGTCCCCTTAGCGGCATGCAGCCCCACGATATGCATCGCTCATTTAGTCATTTCTTCCACCCTTTCTTCTGCATAGAAAATCAAGACTTCGGAATGATTTGAATTACAAATTCAAGTATACCGAGCCAAGTACATAAAAAAACAATCATGGCACTCCTATATGAATGACATGTAGGCCTATAGATGCTCAAAAGTATCATAAAACTTCTCTTCCTGAGCATGAACATGGAAACGTTATTTAAAGATGGAATGCCGTGATTTTAAAAATCATGCCACTTCATCTTTAATTACTAGTATACATATTGCGGTAACTAGACAATAAGATTAATATCTAACAGCTGGGACACAGCATTATGAATTGACCAACTATTCCACCTACTTAGAGGAGTGGTTTTCAAATAGTGGTCCTTGAGGGGGTTCTAGGTGGTCCCCAGCTATATGAAGGAGAGTTGGTAACCATATTGACCCTTATTAGATCTTTAACTCTTGAGAGCATAAAATGACCTGTGTAGGTCCATTTGGTTTAATTTTACACTCTCAAGAGTTAAATTATTGTTAATATCTGCATTACTTAAATTACAAGAAGTCTACACAATTATAGAATGTAGAATATTTGTTATTTTGGTCAACGTTTGCCTGTTGTCTCTCCCAATGGTACCACATCAATAGCATGGAATTGTGGACAAAATCTTATCCAACGACAACAAAATATTCTAAGTCACTCATTCTGAAAGCCAACGTTTTGTTGGCAGTCGATTCACGCACATCCAAACAAGAAGCCCTCATTGGCTTTGAGTAGCACAGCAGTCTGCTACCTGGACATGCACCAGATCCCTCTAGGCTAGGCATGTGTCCAGTGGAAGTTTCATGCCAATGCTTTTGTACATTTACTCAAGTAAATATTCAAATACAGGCCTTTTACTTATAAAGAGTATTTCTAAATGGTGGTATTGCTACTTTTACTTAAATTACTGTTTTGTATTGTCACTGTCAGACTGTCTTTTGGTTTTAAAGGAGACATATTATCACTCTTTCACTTTGACACTTTATTTGAGTCCACATTTATAAAATACATTATCAAGGGCACAAATATGTTTCAGTTGCTTATGATATGCCACACACTCAAAACATCATGTGTCTCCAAACAAGCCCTGAATGTAAAGGCACACACGCACCCACGCACACACACTATAGCACTAGTGCAAGTGCAAGTGCTATGGCAAGTGCTACGACTGGGACTGAGTCTGCCGTTCTGATTACAATGGGAAGTTCATTCCATAGTTTTGGAGCCAGAAGGGAGAAGACTCTGGGACGTGTGGAGCATTGTCCCGGCCTTTTTAATGAATATTCTGCCAGCCTCCCTGCATTGGCTGATCTGAGCAAGCGAGGTGGGTTGTAGGGTCCCGCACGCACGCACTGTGGCAAACCAGGGGAAACAGCCAGGCCTATTCCCCACAGAAGGAGGCTGGGGGAGGTGATAGAGGGAGTAAGTATATCACCCTGTACAGGTAGGTATTGCAGCCAATGGGAGCCTGGACATGGACGCACCTGCAGCCATAGTAAGGCAATACAGAAGCTTTTAAATAGCCGACGCCCAAGCTGCCTGGGGAGTCAGTTTGGACTAATGGAGGAGTGAGGAAGCAGGAATCACTCTGTTCATGAGGAGGCTGGTATGAGGGATATCTCGTAAGTGAGTACAAGATTTAACTCAAACCTTTGGACCCACTTGGATGTGCTGTGCGTGTATTGTGGCTCACCTGGTCTCGTTCTCTCTCCCTCCCTCCTCTAGGCCGACTGAACTGAGCATATATACAGCACTCTCCCCCACCTGAATACATTAGTAGTCACCACTAGCTCTCTCTCTGCTCTGCCCACAGGACTGTGCATAGAAGCCCAAGCCCCTGACAGGAGGAACCCTAAGTTGACGTTTTGCCACATTTTCCCCTTTCCCTTTTCCCTAACAAGTTAATAAAAGACAATTTAAGTTACATGTTGAATCTGACTCTGAACCTCTTGTTTTATTGTGCAATGTGCATCTTGCCTATTCTCCCCTGGGTTGCCACAGCGCGCGCGCACACACACACACACACACACACACACACACACACACACACACACACACACACACACACACACACACACACACACACACACACACACACACACACACACACACACACACACACACACATTCTGAACTGATTCGAAATGACACATTTCACCAAAAGGTGTGATATGATTGCAAGCATTGCATTTTATAGGGATAATAGTCATTATGTGTGCATGTCTGCATGAAGATGATACAGGTAATGTAGAGACAGATAGAAAAAAGTAAAATCACAAACTTTTACTATATTTATATATTTATCCATTCAATAAAATCTCTAATTTCCAGCTTATAACAAAGATCCAGTGAATGTTGCTTTGCTTCCTTTTAAAACGGAGCTGTAAATGTTGCTGGTGTCTGGTGGTGGGACAGGGTGGGCGCCAAAGGATCTGCACACACAACACACCGCGCAGGCTTGTGGGAAACAGCAGTCAGTGGTGGTGGTGGTGGTAGACCAGCAGAATAATGCTTAGATGTGGAGAACGTTATAGATCGCTTTAATTACCGTATTTTAAATGCATTGAGATATCAAAGACTAGGAACTTACAAAAAAAATAAAAAGGTACCTATAACTTAAAAGTGTAATTTGCAGTTCAAAGCACAGTATTTGTTGTCAAACAAAATGTGGTTAATGTGTATTTTCCATTCTGAACATTTCTGAAATAAGCAGTCTTTTCCATGAAAACCGTCACTGTGAGGAATACAGACTACAGCAGAATTTTTTTTAACCCATTTTGGGCAGGAACCCCTTTTGGTGTTAGCATTATGTCATGCTTTAGCTATTGAAAAATAGCAGATCTTCAAGCTCATAGCGCGCTGAGTGGCGCGCTACGAGCTTGTAGGTCTGCTATTTTTGAAAAATCGAAGAACCACTGACATAGAAACATAGCTTTTTCAGAAAACTGTCAGGATGTAGAAGACATTTTTAGAATCTGATCTCAGGTCAAAATAGTGCATGGGCCTGAAACTTTCTTGTGTAGGCTAGGGCTAGGCTACCCCCACAACAACAATATGTCAGCCACAACAAACCCTTTCTCCATCATTGTCTCCACCAGGCCGAAGGCATGGGGGGAGAGTATGTTTTGCACTCCGTCCGTCCGTCCGTCCGTCCGTCCGTCCGTCCGTGTGTCCGTCCGTCCGTCCGTGTGTCCGTGAGCAGCTAATCTCCGGCACCGTTAACCCGGTCGACGCCAAATTTTGCACACACACTCCCTGGATGCCAACGATGAACCTCTGCCCCAAAATTTCCAGAACGGCCTGTTATAGCGCCACCAGGAGGCCGCTTTGTGCAAAACAAGTTTTTGCACAGTACACCTACAGATTTTGTCCAAACATCGCGCAAATTGGTACACAGTCTCTTTAGTTCACATCTGGCTTTTAGAGCGCCACCAGGAGGCCGACTTTTGTAAAACACATTTTTGGATATTACTCCTCCGGATTTTGTCCAAAAATCCCGCAAATCGTTACACAGCAGTATCTCCATAGTCATGTGCTCAAGACGGATGTGTCTGATATTTCATATTCCATCCTAATTGGCTAACATTGGCTTTCAAATTTTGCAGGATTGGCCTGTTTTGAACAAAAAGCCTCAAATCATGAACGCAGCGTGCAATTTGACGTGAAATCTTTCACGCACTTTCCTATTAGGCTGAGGAATATAGCCCACCCATTTCACATTGGCCTGTTATAGCGCCACCAACAGGTGGATTGTGCATGTGTGCGATCAACACGGATCTGCACCATTTCCCATATTCCATCCTGATTGGCAAAGATTGGAACAAACAAACAAAAAACATGTTTATATTACTCCTAAACATTCCTATCCTCCTGGTGGAGACCTGTGCCCAGAAGGGCACTTTTTTTCTTCCTGATACTGAGGTTTTGCAGTATAGGTCAGAAAATTGATGATGCAGCGAGTGTTATGCACACAGAATACCTCTTCCTACGTCTGGGACCCTTCTGTCTTTTATTATTTTTCTTTAAAGATATTTTATATCATTAGACTCAATAACCCACCTATATCTATTATTCTACATTATTGTTGTTATGTGTAATTTGCATACAGATGTGAGATGTTATATATAATTTGTAAAGAAAACAACTCTCTCACACGTGTCCCAGTGATCACCCCCAGTTATCACTCTCCTATAGGGGAGCACCTCCCCTGTGCCAATGTTGGCACCTGTGCCTAAGGTTGCCTACCCCTGAACTAGAGTGCCCATTTGAGAAACACTGAAAGATACCATATAGATGGAAACCATCCATCTGGACAGCGAGAGACCATGACCCCTCCTTCTTCCTGCACACCGTCCGTCCCACAAACATCACCCTCCCACCCGTCCCGTGAGAAACAGAACACACCCACACACACTTCAGCCCCCTCCACACCCCCCTCCCTTCCCCCTGTACAAAAGACAAAAAAGAAACAGCTGAATACAATTACAACTCTGACTGGCTTTAAAATTCCGCTCGTTTTCCATGGCGGCTTCCCAAACCACAACAGTGTGTGAACTGGAGAGAAAAGCAGCAAAAAGACGGAGGAAAAAAAGCTAACGTGGGTGATCTTTTACACGGTTTGTTATGTTTTGGCCAGAGCTAAAAACTCATTTGAGTCTTTGTCAAAGTGTTAAGAGGAACAGGCCTATATGCCTGAATAGCCACCTTCCATGTTGTCAGGACATGAAGGTGGTACAGTGTGAGCCGGAGTATGGTAACTGTGCAATTAACCAACTGAACCCAGCAGCATCCCTATTCATCAAACATTCACATCTACGAGCTTGTAGATCTGCTATTTTCTGCAAAGAGGTTTGGTGTACTGTAGAGGGGAAAAAAGGAAAGAGCAGACTAAATACAGAGCCAATGCTCAACTTTACTAAGAATTAAGGGTTTTGAGTGGTTAAAAGGAATTCCTATTGTAAGCTGTAAAAAGGAATATATGTGACACTGCACAATAGAAGAAACAAAGACAAAACTATTGTGTATTTTGCATTGTGTGACAAAAACTCTTCTTTTGACCTTGCAGCTATGAAAATGACCACTATAAATAATAAAAAAAAAAACTCACTTCAACATTTTATTAATACACAGTCTTAAGAAAATAGTTATTTATGTAGGCTAATACTTATTTACATACTGTCACTTGAAGTGCCTCGCAAATTCAACAATGTTGTTGTGCCTTTAATGTGGCTGGCTGAAATATTATTTTCCTTCTTAAACATTGCTATTATTAATAGAAAGGAATATTTCTTTCTCTAGGCGTGGCTGTATTTCTCTACTCTCCAAAGATGGGACACAGCTGCCTGTCAGTTCTGTGTGAGTGGGAGTGAGAGTGGATGAAGAGAGAGAGAGAGAGAGGGAGAGAGAGAGAGATAGACATAGATAAAGAGAGAGGGGGAGAGAGAGAGAGAAAGGGAGAGGGAGAGGGAGAGGGAGAGGGAGAGGGAGAGGGAGAGGGAGAGGGAGAGGGAGAGGGAGAGGGAGAGGGAGAGGGAGAGGGAGAGAGGGGGGAGAGAGAGGGGGAGAGAGAGAGAGAGAGGGGGGGGGGAGAGAAAGAGAGAGGCAGTGGTGGAAAGCAACTAAGTGCATTTTCTTAAGTACTGTTAAGTACAATTTTGAGGTATTTGAGTATTTCCAATTTCTAATACTTTTACTTGTGTACTTACACTACATCTCAGAGGCAAATATTATTGTACTTTTACTCCACTACAATCTTTTGAAAACTTTAGTTACTAACTATACTTAATTTGTATAATTTGATTATTATTGCAAAACATACATTAAGGGGGAATACCACTCATTTTCAACATTTTACTATGTCATAATTAAAAAGTAAAAGTAACATTATGAAGTACATCTCAGTGACATCACAAAGATACTACTATACTTCACAATGTTACTGATCACTTGTCAGACCTGTGGATTATTTCCACACAACAACTCTAGTCTGAGGTATATTGATGACATAGTAAAATGTTGAAACTGAGTGGTATTCCCCTTTAACCACTTCAGCCCTATATATACATTTCGGCCATTTGAAAATAGCCGATCTACAAGCTCACAATGCGTCACATCGTGAGCTTGTAGATCTGCTATTTTCAAAAGATTATTGTACATTTGAATACTTAAAATGGGGGCATTCTGCACAATTTGTACTTTTAAGTACATTTTGTAGCCAATACTTTTGTACTTGTCGATTTCCGGACTTTTACTCTTAACAGAGTATTTCTATTTTCTACATTGCAATATTTGATACTTTTACTTAAAGTAAAGACTTTCTCCATACTGGGCAGGAGGAGTATACAGTACATACTGTACAGCAGCTCTGTCTCAGCAGCACTCGGAGCAATCTTCATTAAAGGTTATCCGTAACTCTTCTAAGTGTCCATATCCAGTATGTGGTGTGTCAGCGATAAAGCCTTCAACGTCTTTAACCCAATCTGACCCGAGATCAGATTCACACGAGGTTTCCACTGGACACACACTGGTCTGATTAACCCATTCTGACCTGAGATCAGATTCTAGAAATGTCAGTCGCTCTTCGATTTTTCAAAAATAGCAGACCTACAAGCTCGTATCGCGCCACTCGGTGGCGCGATATGAGCTTGTAGATCTGCTATTTTTCAATAGCTAAAGCATAACATGATGCTGACACCAAAATGGGTGCCCGTTCAGAATGGGTTAACAGCATGCTGGTCTCGGTCTGACAAGGGAGACTATATTGCCTCGTCCCAAAGTATGAGCGATGCATTATGAATCACAGGATAATTGACCACCACTAAGTGACTCAGATGGGTTGCTATGTTGCTGTATTCTTAAAGACATATACTCCAGACATCAGGATAGGGCCGGGGGGGGGGGCGGCGATAGGACTTCAAATCAATATCACGACCGGAGTCGGACCTTTGACTCGATACAATTTATCAACGTTTTTTTTTTAAAGAAGTGAAAAGAGCAGATCTACAAGCTCACAACCTGTCATGACGTGACCCGTTGCGAACTTGTAGATCTGCTGTTTCTGCTACGCCACCAACAAAGTATGATACATGGAAGAAATATGTTAAATCATTTAACTACTTATCAGTTATCCAATTAACCAATTAACCAACACTAGCAAGATTAAATCCGATAAACTAAATATCGGTTTTGAATTGATATATTTTGATAAATTTCCCAGCCCTACATGATGTCCTTTATTGATTAAGCAAAAGACAGTCCGATGACAGGTATTCACTATATTAAACTCTACATTCACTCCCTCACTGGTCTGCATTTACACAGTCGATGGTCAACAGCTGCGTTTGGAGCTCACAGAGGATAAATCACAGCGAGGAGGACACAATGAGATCAATGTGCTTCAGAAAGGCGCTGTTAAGCAGGGAGTGTCAGCATATTGGTGCCCTGGGGTTTCTGTCAGCCAGCCGGCTGCAGAATCAGACCATCACGGCATGTTTTCTGCACGGTCATAATGCGAAGCACATTTCCTATACCGAGTGGCTGGCATGCAGGCAGGCAGGAAACAGCTGATGACGAAGGATTAGGTTTGGGCCACGGGGAGAGGATTCATCAGGGCTGGACTGCAATATACCAGAGCACCAGTACTACAGCACATACCAACCGCATGATGCACTGGGGAGGAAAATCCCCCCTGTGTAAAAACGGGGAAAAAAACATCCCTCTGTTTTAAGTTAGTAAGAAAGACCTGTTTCATTCACTACGATATCAAAACTACGATACCAACACCAATTCCCAAAACTTGTTTGAGATGGCAATACTAGACAATATGCCTGACCTGTCTCAAGATGGCAATACTAGACAATATGCCTGACCTGTCTCAAGATGGCAATACTAGACAATATGCCTGACCTGTCTCAAGATGGCAATAGTAGACAATATGCCTGACCTGTCTCAAGATGGCAATACTAGACAATATGCCTGACCGGTCTCAAGATGGCAATACTAGACAATATGCCTGACCTGTCTCAAAATAGCCCCTAAAAACATCCCTAAATAATTTGTTTACAGAACACCGAGAACTTATTTAATAAGATAATACACAACACAACATCGGCTAAGTGGATATAGGACATCCACAAGAGAGTCATCTGTTGAGGAAATCAGATTAATCAGATTTTCTTTAGAAAAAAAGTAAATTGTAGACAGTAGATCAGTTTAGCTTATATAGCAAAGTACTGTAGACTCCCATTCATTATTAGCAACTGATGCCTTCATGTGCAAACCATCTGCTGGCTTGCTTGGCTTTGCTGTAAGATTACATGCTTGCCACATGTGTCTGTCATGAAATAGGCTCACATAGTCAAAATGTAACTCATTGCAGGTACTAAAACCTTCCCCTGTGATTAATGAGATGAATCAACCAATTGTTTATGTCTGTCTGGCACAGACGACAACAACATTCACATGTTTATGAGAGACGCATTCTTACAAATGGTGACTGAGGCCGAAGCTATATACGATTCGGGGGCGATCTATCTAGAAACAGAGGCCCACCACAACTAAAGCGGCTGATGGCTGATGCAGAGTTCGATGATACCACTACAACCAGGGCTTGGTGTAAGGGACGAGCTTCCCTGCATTTCTGTATAGGGAAGACTGATTTCACATACAGTATGGGAGGCAGGACAGGACAGCGATGGTCCTCCGGCGAGGACCGATAGTTCACTATGGGTGACCGACGAGAGCTGTACAAACAACATATTTAGCAGTGAAGCACAAAGTGGAGGGTTAACACACAGCTTGTGTCATAAAGCTGTTTGAGCGTGCATGTGAGAGAGAGAGAGAGAGAGAGAGAGAGAGAGAGAGAGAGAGAGTCAGAGTCAGATACCCCTATAGGACACCTTGTTAAGCGTATTTCTTAGTGAGAAGGTAAACAGTGTTAGAGTTGCACTGTGGTGAGCGTCAAAGGGACATGTGTACAGAGATGTAATGTCACCCGCCGGCTGTGAGGGACAACTCACTCCAGTCACCACAATGTTGGTGTTTGTTTGAACAGGTTGTTCACACCCATTCACATGTAACGGGCCGTGTGTACAAGAATGTGCATAACAAATACACACACATGCACGCACACACACACACGCACGCACGCACGCACGCATGCACACACACACACACACACACACACACACACACACACACACACACACACGCGCACACACACACACACACACACACACACACACACACACACACACACACACAGACACACACACACACACACACACACACACACACACACACACACACACACACACACAGACACACACACACACACACACACACACAAAGACACCTTCTCACTAAACACTGTTGTCTGACAGCAGTGTCAACAGCAACAAAAACTGGGCAACTGACTGACTCTTGACTTAACTCTTTCAGCCAAATAAGTCTTAAATCTGGACAACATAATCTGTCATCGTAAGAAACGATCAACAACAACATGAGCCCGACTGACTGTCATCTAATTAAACATGCATGAATTCATATCCAACGACCCCATGCAGGCAGTGGATCATCATTCCTCCAGGAATGAGGCGCTTTCTCCCATCCTGTGACAGACAGACTATGGAAATGGAATCAGTCACAGTGTGATCTCCATGCAGCCTGCAGGCTAAGTGAATGTTCAAAGCCACGACGTGAGGGTTGGAACATCTTTACTGTCCAATGTCCAGTGACCGTAGTAGCCCCTTTCGGGACCCTTTGGTTACCTTTTCTGTATTTGGGACGTCTGTACCGATGTCCCAAATACAGAAAAGGTAACCAAGGGTCCTGAAAGGTGCTACAGTGGAAATCAAAAGTGAGGCTTCTTACCTTCAGCGTTATCACGTTCAACAGCACAGGACGAGAACGTCTTCTTCCCCTTGTTTGCTTTCCCTCTGCACCATCTGACCACCAGCTTTTTCAATGCACTGGTTCTATAGCTGGGACACACTGCAGGGTCTCTGGAGAGACAGGAGGTTAATGTCCCTGTGTCCTGCTGTGGACAGACAGAAGGTTAATGTCCCTGTGTCCTCTGGACAGACAGGAGGTTAATGTCCCTGTGTCCTGCTGCTCTTGTGGACAGACAGGAGGTTAATGTCCCTGGCTGTGTCCTGGGAGTGCGCAGGAGGAGCAACTTCTCTGAGCCCGGCTGTTTGTTGAATCAAATCACAGCACCAGGGGTCTCCCCTCTCTACACACTGATGAAGCCCGCCCCCTGTTCAGAAAGGATGTCTGTAAAGGAAAAGAAGTTCTCCCAACTAGATGCAGGCAGGCAGGCACACACATGTGCGCACACACACACACACACACACACACACACACACACACACACACACACACACACACACACACACGTGCACACACGTGCACACACACACACACACACACACACACACACACACACACACACACACACACACACACACACACACACACACACACACACACACACACACACCCCTCACTCTCCTATTCTGATGTTTTTACACAGAGTCTCTGTGATCAGCTGGCTCTGCCACGATTAAAACACATGCAGAGAACGAATGAGGGAGAGGAGGGAGCCAGGGAGGGAGGACAAAAGCAAAGGAGGGAGGCTATAGAAAGGGAATTATCTGAGGGAGAGAGTGAGGGGAGTGAGTGAGAGAGAGAGAGAGAGAGAGAGAGAGAGAGAGAGAGAGAGAGAGAGAGAGAGAGAGAGAGAGAGAGAGAGAGAGAGAAAGAATCAAGTTCTGTTTGTTTATCTTAGGTAGCAGTTGAGGTCCCTCGCTGATGTGACTTGCTTATTTTTCTTTTCTTTTCTTTTCTTTTCTTTTCTTTTCTTTTCTTTTCTTTTCTTTTCTTTTCTTTTCTTTTCTTTTCTTTTCTTTTCTTTTCTTTTCTTTTCTTTTCTTTTCTTTTCTTTTCTTGTTTTTCTTTTTATAATCACTCTCTACAGCTGACAGAGGATAGGTGGTGTAAGACTCTACTGGTCTCTACCGGCAACAGCATCTAACCCACCAAAATACAAGCTCAATAGAGAGAGAGAGAGAGAGAGAGAGAGAGAGAGAGAGAGAGAGAGGGGGGGGGTGGAGGGAGGGAGGGAGCGAGCGAGAGAGGGAGCGAGAGAGAGAGAGAGAGGGTCCAGTTAAAAGCATTTTGGCAAAGCTCACACTCACAGTGGCCTGCTTTGAAACAAAGTCTCTTTCTCAGTCAGGACGATAACTCAACTTCACTCACAGCCACTCATCCAGCTCAGGTTTAAAAGAGAATAGCTTTATAAGGCAATATATGTACTCTCTTGTCACATTTTATTTCTCCCCATCTCAGTTGTTCCTCACTCGCACTTAAATAACAAATACAAACAATTGCTTTTCTATAGGCCTACCCCTTCCTGCCCTCCCCCTCTCGCACACATGCACACACACACACACACACACACACACACACACACACACACACACACACACACATCCATCCATTCAAACCAAGGCGCAAGGGCACCCATGTCTGTTTTCAATCTTAGCCCTCCTCCTAGCTGCCTTTGCCAGCTAGGATAAGAGTGGAGTGGAAGGTTCATACAACTCGGGGCCAGCAGCTGACTGTGGCCTTTTCCCTCAGATTGGGGGTGGACAGAGGGGGTTACATGGAGTGGAGTGCCGGTGGACAGACAGAGACAGGGAGGGAGTGGGCAGCCAGGCGCTAAATTGGACAGTAGGCATGCTCTCCTCTAATTGCGAGGGCAAATCTAAGGGCCTCGTTAGTGGTAATTAGAGAGCTGTGGAAGCCCCGGTTATTAGAGAGGAGGGGAAGGAGACAGCAGCGCGGGACAGAGAAGTAGCACGGTAACACTTCTACAGCCGCTTATCTGTCCTATATGCACTTAACCTCACGTCACCATGCAGGCTTTCCACCTCGGAGGAAAGCCTGGTCTGTGTTACCGAATCCTCTTGTGATCCGGTCTAGGTGTACGTGGTTTAGACTAGATGGTAAAAACTAAAAAAGTCGACATTCCCTGCTCTTGCCTTGTAATGTACTTGGGTCTTATTGAAGAATCTGTGCAGTCGAGAGACCAATACCTGGTCAAAATCCTTCTAGCTGCTGGAAAGAAAGCAATTACAAAAAATTGGCTCAAAACTGACATCCCAGGCTATAAACAATGGCGAGCCATCATGGACAATATTGAGGACATGGAAAAGTTGACATTCAAGATAAGAATAAGAGTAGACCTCTATGAAAAAAGATGGGAAAAGTGGTCGTTGTATAAATGGACAAGAGGTGAAACATAATAGAATGATGGAAAGGAGAAGTTAAAAAGCATTCCCAAAGCAAGGTTCTAATATTATATTTTCTTTATTATGTAACTGCATTCATATGATCCGTTTGTTTTATCTTAACTTTATGTTTTTATTTTATTTGTTTTTGTTTTTATGTCTGTGTTCGTTGTGAAGTTTGTCTTTGTACCATGTTATTGTTGTTTCTGTTTGTTTGATTATGTGTCTGAAAAACCCTTAATAAAAACAAAGTTAAAAAAAAAAAAAAAAAAAGAAGTCTAGGTTTAAGGGTTTGGGCTTTTTCGGCATTACTTTGTTTTGGTTCCCCCTTGTAGAAGCCATCCTCACTGTTTTGTATGTCTATTTATTATTATTCTCACAATTGTTATAGTTATTATTTGGCATTATTGGGTATTGGTTTGGTGGGTTATTATGTAATTGAATCACTGTTTGGACACCAGGCCAGGGGCACGCCTCCCCAGGCCTAATTGATTGATGGAGAGCATATGTAGGCCTGGGTGATTGGGGAGCGGCATGCACCTGGTGGACAAACCAGTTTTTACCAGACAGACAACACAGGACAGACAATGCCAGAAGGAGCTGTTTGTAATGTACTGCATACATCCAAAGTATCTGGGTGCATCAGTGGCTAAGATAGAAATGTTTGGAACCAACAAAAGAGCCACAACATCCCTGTTTGTTTTTAGTCTCGCCATGCAGTCGCCACGAGTTGGAATAAAAGATCGATATACCAAATAAACTATACCATTCCCAACTACTTTCACAAGTTTGTGTCCGCAAATGTCATTTCTCTTTTGGGTCTTGAGCAAAAACGTTTGGGAACCACTTATATCTGATGATGAACCGTTTACAGAACACTATACGGCAACAACAATAGTGACAGTGATGCATCCGTGCACATACATGAGAAGTGCATGTGCATGCACACACTCAACTCATGTCTGCAATTGCACGCTCCTTTATCAGTTACTGACACTGTAAATGAAGAGTGCAGAGTCTGCAGACACGCAGGCTTTCCAAACCACAGTTCAGCTGTGACCTGTTAATACAGGAAATACAGTTCAATGTGTCATATCACTGATCTGCTCACAAGGGTGAGAGATGAACTGCATGCATTATATTTTCAGGTCATCTTTTTTAATAATGAAAATATGTACAGTATGCCTGATGTTTTGTAATTGTCTAGCCTGGGCACCATTCCATTTCGGGTATATGATCCGGTCGGGAGCGGATGATATCGCTACGTCATGTTGTAGTATTGTTTTTTTAGTCATCAATCTTCCGGAACTTCCTTTTCCCTCAAACCGATTTTCTCAATAAAAGCTGCAGGCTACGAGAGCTTTTATTGTTATTCTTCTGGTTTGAGGGAAAAGGAAGTTCCGTTTGATTGTTCCTGCCTGCTGACTACAAAACAATACAACAACATGACGTAACGACATCATCCGCTCCAGACCGGTTCACACGGTGAGAACAGGTCAGCTCCATATATGGAGATCTAAGGGAGGCAGCAGGGACAGTGTCTTGAGTGTACAGGGTTTGATGAGGGCCCATGTAGGCCTTTCATTTCCGAGAACTCACTGGCTACCGGGCGCATCTGCACTAATAACTTTGGAGTAAGGCCCTCATGCAGCGCAGCTACCCTGCACACTAGTTGTGTTTGTGTTTCTAAGAGGTTTATCTCCAACTGAAAGGCTCGTCGGGGCCCCGGAGGCCTCGGGGAGAGCTGAAGGCAGGAAATACTGCCACTGACCCCCAGCACCACCAATGACACATGAAGATGAATAACCCAGTGGAGGAAAGTAACTAATTGTATTTACTTAAGTACTGTACTTGAGTTCAATTTGGAGGTATTTGTACTTTACTTGAGTATTTCCAATTTCCAATACTTTTAGTTCTACTCCACTACATCTCAGAGGGCAAATATTGTACTATTACTACACTACCGTTATCTGAAAACTTTAGTTACTAGTCACTTTGTAGCCACTTCAGCCCTATATATTTGGGCCATTTGAAAATAGCAGATCTACAAGTTCATAATGCATCACAATGCAACCTGCAACACAAGCTCACAATGCGTTGCATCACAATACAACGCATTGTGAGCTTGTAGATCTGGCTATTTTCAAATGATTTGTTTTGAACTTGTCCCGTGTGTGCTTTGCCCAGAGAGATAAGTCCTGTATTTTCATTTATCGACCTTCACGGGCCATTATCTGTTCACCACTGTGAATAACATGTTTTTGCACTCGGTCTCCGCTAATCTTTACATTTCTCATAACGGCTGTGAGATTCTGTTTATCTAGCCCAGTGGTTTTCATATCCATGGTGGTCCGGGGACCACCTGTGGTCCTTGAGGAGGTTCCAGGTGGTCCCTAGCTAAATGATGTTGGTAACCAAATGGACCCTTATAGATCTTCAACTCTTGGACAAAATGGACCCTTAAAATAATTGTTATTTTGATCAATGTTTCATCGGTCATGTTTGGAATTGGAATCTCACACAATGTGAGTAAGAAAGCATAAGAAAGCACAAGCCTACATTTTAATTAATTCCCACGAAATCTCCCGCGATGTCCCTTAAATGAATATAATCACAAACCACCCAAGTCTGCTGCCATGCTGCAAAGATACAGTTAAATAACTTTCCATGTTATATTTCAGACTGTACAGCTCCCCAGGGCCATCTTATTGTCCATAAAAGTATCTGGTATTGTTTTATCATTGACTTACTGTATACAGCATTACAGCCAAGTGCATTTTGTACAGTACAGTACTCATTCTCTTTACAGGCAGCTTGACTGTTGATGATGAAAGCCTTTTGGGGCCGTCTGTGTACCAGAGAGTTTATTACACTGCCATCTCTCAGAAGTGGCCAGTGGAGGCTTTCAAGCCTCTCATTTGTTCCCTTTCCCCTGGCCTATAGCTAGCTTCACTTCACTGTCTCCAACAGCCAACTACCTTCCCCTGGCCTATAGCTAGCTTCACTTCACTGTCTCCAACAGCCAACTACCTTCCCCTGGCCTATAGCTAGCTTCACTTCACTGTCTCCAACAGCCAACTACCTTCCCCTGGCCAATAGCTAGCTTCACTTCACTGTCTCCAACAGCCAACTACCTTCCCCTGGCCTATAGCTAGCTTCACTTCACTGTCTCCAACAGCCAACTACCTTCCCCTGGCCTATAGCTAGCTTCACTTCACTGTCTCCAACAGTCAACTACCTTCCCCTGGCCTATAGCTAGCTTCACTTCACTGTCTCCAACAGCCAACTACCTTCCCCTGGCCTATAGCTAGCTTCACTTCACTGTCTCCAACAGCCAACTACCTTCCCCTGGCCTATAGCTAGCTTCACTTCACTGTCTCCAACAGCCAACTACCTTCCCCTGGCCTATAGCTAGCTTCACTTCACTGTCATGTTACACTCAGTGTAGAACTACTTGCCGATTCACCATGGATACTTACAAATAATATCCCATCATTTGGATAAATAATATGAAAAATATTTATGGCAGAATAAAAAGCACACCGTTTCTTGGCAGGAGGGTATTATTGCCTTGCATTTCCTCTTGACAACCATTTCATGCTTCCCTCCCTGTGGTTTGAATGTTTTCTTCTTCTAATGTTTGAAGGATCTTTTGTTTTGTTTTAAGGCTTACGTAACTCTCAGTCAAATGTATTCCAAGACTTTAGACTGGAATCAATGACAATGTGGGTGTGTTCAATGTCTTCTGCCACATATCCTGTCTGTCCGAGATTGTCTGACAGGATAACCCTATGATACTTGGAGACGTACAGTAAATGCTGAAACCATGAGATTATTTTGCTGTCAAAATGTGTTCTAGTGCAAAACGTGAGTAAAAAGTGCAATATTTAGACTACCATGAGATGCAGTTGAGTACAGAACTTGAGTAAGATACTTTCCAGTTTCCACCACTGGTGTTAGCCCCTTTTGTTATTGCCTTATTGTACTGTTACAGTATATCCTATTATTATTATTATTAGACCAGAACAAATGTTGTACTCTTACTGTATAGCCTATATATCTGCATACAGGCCTATAATGCCTATGTAACAATAATGACATGTTTTTCCCTTCTTTACATTCTTTAACGATCTATGTGTGTCTACATCTTTAAATGTTCTGATGAATTGAAAATGGAGGACCCTGATGTAAACAAGTCTTAGTGCTTTTCCTGGATATATCCTCGAATTAGCAGCTTTTGTATTGACCTGTAGCCTACTTTCTTTTGAACTGTAGCCTGCCCATTCTACAAACTGTGAATACAATTTTCAATCAATCAATCAATCAACCTTTATTCCTTGAACCAGACGTCTAAGATGTACATATGCACTTATGGTGAATTTCAACTTCAACTTTCAACGCAATGTGGTATGCTAACTGGTGCTAGTACTAATGGATGTCTAGACTGAGGTAGAGTAGCCTACTGAATCTTTCATGACAAATATATAGCCTCTACTTCCTTGGTATTCAATCATTAGCCAAGCAAGAATAAGTATAATAGGCTATAATATGGAAAGACGATTTGAATATTAAAACACTGGACAATATCCTACAACGATGGTTAGAATGTAAGTGGCAGGGTCAAACTCAATTAAGTTGTACATGCTGCATTTGACAGTTAATTGGAAACAGCAGTACAGATCAGTTATCTGCATCACATCTAGACAACTGCTCTGTAGTCATATATAATTTTTGGTTATTTGCTGCCCCCGTGTGTTAAGAGGTTGTGAACTTTTCATGTGCACGCTAATATTATTTGTGAATGAAAAGTGCAATAACTACATGATTTATTATGTAGCCTATATTATTATTGCATTCCAGGATTATTTCTTATTTTATGTTATGTTGAATTGTTGTTATCACAACACAGTCTCTGTGGAATAACATGTTGCTGATTAGCCACTCCTGGTTAATTCACAAACGCAGAGATAACTAAACACTGGGGGGGGTTTCAATGTATAGATTGGGATCCTAGAGATTTTTTTAAAAAAAAGGAAAAAAAAAAAAAAAAAATGCATCAAACGCCTCGCATTGCGAGGGGTTGTGAGCTTGTATATCGGCTATTTTCATAATGTGTCGAACCGAGTAAAACAAAATATTATGCCAAATATCTTTGGGGTCCCGGCCTTGATTCTTGATTGTTGAATCCAGTAGATGGCGATAATGTAACATTTATCGCATTTAAACAACAACATTTTGTGATTGATTGTTTTTTCTGATTATTTATTTATGCCTCCTGTTAACATAGCATTCTTTTTCAATATTGTAGCCTGCCAACTCAAATAAGAGAGAGAGAGAGAGCGAGAGAGAGAGAGAGAGAGAGAGAGAGAGAGAGTTAGAACTTAGAAGTTATGAGAAAGATGATTACTTCAGGATGTGCACAAAGTGCACAACAGGCGATAGATAATTAGGCTATATACGTGGATGCAGGATCAGTCAAGACAGCTATATTTGTTTAATTGTTTGTACAGGTAAATGGAATTAACATTCATAATCAAAGTAAATTTATTTCCTGACAATCTCACCAACTGTCCATCTTGTTTTTTATTATTATAAGTAGTCTAGTGTAGGCCTACTTTCTTCTTAGTAGCGTAGGCTAGGCTACTGTCTGCACACCTGACTCCTATGCTAATACGATAATTGAATATGAATTCAAGGAGTCGACCCTGGAATGTAAACAAGCCAGATAGAGTTTCTTGGGTTTCAAATCCTTACCCGTTTTGAACTGCATGCAGACTACTTTCCTGTGCTTTTTTCTGCAAACTGTTAGTCAACCTCATTGGTCGCTGCAGAATGCCTAGCTTACTCGCTGTAAGCCCTGGACCAGGGCTGCAGAATGCCATAATTTAGGAGTAGAAGCCAAGCCTTTAGAACCCTCTGATTTTCAACATGAAAATGGTTAAGGGTTAGTTAGTTCAGGTTTTTGGACTTAAAGGTAAGTGATTTTCTTTGGTTAATATAAGTGTTAATTAAAAATCTCAATATTGTGATAGGTCTATTCATTGATAGTGTTTATTCGGTAACAGGAGTAGGCCTACCTCTCCAGCTTTTTGAGGCTTTTTGAGCCTCAAAAAAACATTTTACACAGGCATTTACTTACTTTTTTCAGGGTTAAAGGTTAAAGGTCAAAGGTAAAAAAAAAAAGAAAAGTCCAGAGATTTTGAAGTTGTGTGAATTTCTTCCTCTGTGGGGGGTATTTTTATGCAAAAGAAACGAGCAGACAAAATTGGAACTGGAACACTATAAAAATGTATGCTCATAATGTGACAATTAATGTAGATATACTATAATTATAAAATGTGTAATACATTGTCATAGACCAGTGGTTCTCAAAGTGAGGTCCGGAGAGTGAGACCCCCCCAAGGGTCATTAAGGGGGTTCCAGGGGGCGGCAAGTTTACTTAATATATCATCAGTACCGCCTTCAACCATATACATGAAAATAGCAGATCTACAAGCTCACAACACATCACAATCTGTCAAGATCTGTTCTGATCCCCGTTGTGTTTACTTGTGTTCATTGATCATTACAATTACATCAAAAGATGCTTCCCCTTCATTCACTTTTGGTGAATGTAGCCTTGGACAGGAGGAGTTGTCCTCGGACAGTATAGCACTACTATGAAATCATATTGATGTCACTATGACTCATCCAGTCAGCCTTAATGATGTAAGGAGTTTACAATGCAGCTAAACCCAAATACGGAGTGTGTTGTCTAACCTCAATGTGTTGGTTAGCCAATTTGCTCGTTTACATACATTTTCCCTTCATTGTCAATGGCATTTAATGTTTGTGTTGCGACAAATTCACGTCATATTTGGCAGACATTTGACCTAATTTCTCCTTTCATTGTAAATGGCAAATATTAAGACGTGTGGGGACAAAATTTACATCATATTTACATACATTTTATGTACATACATTTACATACGTAAATTTCCCGTTCATTGTCAATGGCATTTTATATTTGTGTTGCCACAAATGTATGTCATATTTGGCGGAAATTTGACCTAATTTCTCCTTTCATCGTCAATGGCAAATATTGAGATGTGGGGACAAAATATGTATACCTATATGTAACATTATATGTAACATTATATGTAATGTTACATATAATGTTACATATAATGTTTTAAAACATTTTACTTAGTTACATCCTCACATTCTTTGGGCCACGCCCACAACCCACGACTGACACAGCCCTGCATTGGGTAGGCCACCCAGCCAGGTGCCAAAACATTTCCCTCTCTAGTCAGTCACTGAAATAGACAATAAAGTACATGAAATATTCAGGCCACATTGCAGAATTACCTTTTCTATATACATGCTATTCAGGTCAGTTATATGGACGTTTTTTTCAGTCCAAAATAAATAATGAATAGACTACACAATTAAACTAAAAAGTGCTTTGAGGAGCACAGGCCTCCTCCAGGTCAGGTAGGTTGTGGCCCTGCAATGTTCGGAATTCGGCAATTCGCCAATCAGGATGGAATAATTATGAAAGATCGGACACGATGCGTCTTGATCACATGCATAGAGGGTGTGCGCGTGACATCATCATCATCATACCCGGAAGTTATGCGGGACGCCTATCGAGTGGCAAAAGACTACTTTCTGGCATTGACAGCCCATACATCCAAATATAAAAGTCCTATCTGACGTATCCTATCTCACTTCATAGATCTATTTTTCAACTAAGCTAAGACATTTTATATAGAGGGGGAAAAGGAGTGCAGACTGGTGTATGTTCAATGATGCAAGTCAGGAACAATACAAGATGTGAATGAATGCCCCACCTGATTATGCAATACCTCCATGCTATATTCCTATATATGGGCATACTGGTCGGATTGGCTTGGGTCGTTGGCGACATGCGATTATAAGATAGGGCATGATGCGTGGTAAAAGTGTGATGTCAGACTAGAGCTCTGGTCAGACTATATAAGGTTTTATTACAGAGCATGCCTCTGTAGATATCCGATCAGTGACAACATGAATAAGGCCATTTTAGCCAAACTTCAGGACCAGGAGCGGAATAAGGATGTTTTATCCAAATTCCAAGAACAGATTCGGATAGGAGGGAAAGGCACAGCTCGTAGGAAGAAGAGGGTGATACATAGGACAGCTGCCGCTGATGACAAAAAACTACAGAGTTCCCTAAAGGCGTTGTCTGTCAACGCCATTAATGACATTGAAGAGGTGAACATGATCAAGGATGATGGCACCGTGATCCATTTCAACAATCCCAAAGTGCAGGCTTCCCTCAATGCCAACATATTCGCCATCAGCGGCAAAAGTGAGACCAAGCAGCTAACGGAGATGCTTCCCGGCATTCTCAATCAACTGGGAGCCGACAGCCTCAGCAGTCTGCGCAAACAGTTTCCCCACCAACCTCCGAAGGAAGAAGGCAATGAAGAGGAGGACGATGACGACGATGATGTTCCAGATTTAGTGGAGAACTTTGATGCAGCATCCATGAATGAGGCCTGATGTCCCTACGTACATACTATGTACACAAAGTTGGACTGCTGTGAAGCAAAGAAAGACATCGAGTTCTTAACCTTTACTTTCCAATGTCCCAATGAATTGATTCCATCAGATTACAAATGGATAACACCCAGCAACACTAAATAAGTAGATGTAGCCCTTAGCTTCTCCACTGGCTTCATGTTGTTCCCATTAACCCCCTGATGGAGATTTTACACTCTGCTGGTCCTCACATTGTATCTGTTGTTAACAGGTCGTTGCGTAATTTGCTTGTGTGACCTGTGGCAGCAAAATGCAGACTCTTCCACATGTGATGCCACATTATATGGTCATTAATTCCTCTTCTCAAATACAACTAAAATATTATGTGGATCTCAGGAACCACATGGCGTGACTCCAATGTGGATCTCCAACTTGGATCCTGTACATCTTGGACTAAATGTGACCAGCCTGTGACATTTGTCATCTATGATGTATGACTCCAAATTTGGGCAATGTTTTGGCACTGTCTTAAAACCAAAGTTAAATATTTTGGAAAAGTATAAAACTGAAAATTAGGTAGAGTGACAGTGTATATACTATCGTTGCCTACTGTATAGGCAGAGTGAATAAAAAGTTTGGCCAGTCCAGCATTTACTAGATTAATTCCGGACAGACCTGCATGCATGGACAGCACATAAGCTCTTTAGCCTCTCTAGAGTCGTGCTCAAACCCAACCTAGATCTTCCTCTCTTAACTATAGACCCATCTCAACTCCCATGGGTTATTTTACTAAAATAAAAACAAGATAGAAGAAAACTGCCAGGTGCTACAAGCGGTGTCTCCGTTGTGCATCTTCCCCATTGTCTCCCTCCTTGTTTGTTATGATTTAGCAACAACGCGCACGACTTAAACAAACATTAGCACCCGTTGCTTAAACAAACATTATGTTTATGTTGTAAGATGATAAGACCGCCCCTCACTTCACACTGGTGTGATTTTTTTTTACCAAATGTTGATTGTGACGATATTTTTGTGCCCCCCCCCCCTTTATTTTAGGGGCACTAGCCCCTCCAATGCATGGCTTTCCGAAATTATGTCATGTGGCAGCAAGTCTATGGACTTTAAATGTTTGTTTAGAGCCTTTTTAACAAAAGAAAACGTTTGGCGGCCAAGTCTATGGATTTGTTTAGGGTGGTTATGATACAATTTGTTTGCCAGCCAAGCCGGACTTTAATGTTTATTTAGTAATTGACGCCAACAAGGAGGGACAGTTTATCTGTTTCTTTAGTTAGTCAGTGCACCATAAACCAATGGTCTATCACCTGTAATGATGTAATCACCTGTACTTAAAGGGTTAACTGCCAACATAACAGTAGTGCCAAACACCTTATCTAATATTGAAATGTCTTCCTGACTTGAAAGAAATGTCAATTCCTCCCTAACAATCTCAAGTCATGATGTAAAAGCGATCAAATTCCCCCCCTCCAAAGAAAATAACAAATCACCCATTCCGTGCTCAGCCAATGTGTTTTCAGTGGTGTACGGTAGAGGGCGCTCAACCGCAGCCTGTGAATGATCCCAGGATCAATGAAGAAGTCTACACCCACAAATCATGTGATGACATTTTCCAGCTGCTTTATTTAGGATGATGCTGAAAAAACATATAAAGGGATGCTCCGCACACTCAGATCTGTGCACAATCAGTATTTATTTTGCAAGCTTTCGGTCTACTGACCTTCAGGCATTCTGTGTGGGTTTGCGGATCTTCCCTTTATATCCTTTTCATTATCCTTTTGTGACTCCAGCACCTCACTTACGTTTTTTCAGCAGATGAGCGGTGGTTCTTTTTACTTTTTTGTCTGATTTAGGATGATGCTAAAACATTCATAAAAATCACACCTGTGTGAAGTGAGAATTTTCGTCCTCACCTTTGTCTTCAATGTTTGTGTTTACACAAACACTCAAAGCTGGCCATTCATTGTCAATGATAGCTGTGTTTCACCAGTTTCAATTGGAACGGGCCTCCACCCTCAGGGGGGCCTCCAAGCTCCAACTGACCGTCAGGCATCAGTCAACTCCCGCCACCCTTGGCCCTCTCTCTCTCTCGCTCGCTGTTAAGTTACACCTATTTCACCTAAAGTCCGGCTTGGCTGGCACCTATTTTTAATAACCTGGGTAAAATGTGCGGCATTGGGAGGTAAAGGGGAGACACTTTATTGTGAAGGGACGACAGGATTAGGAGAGGTGTTGTTTGTGCGCGATATTGAACAGTCTAAACTATTTGTATTAATACGGCGGTATCAACAGAATATGTGATAGATACATACATGTAGATGGCACCCCGGGAGCAGTATGGGTTAGAGCCCCAGCTTGCATCCTCCGTGAGGAGGAAGCCCAAAAACCTTCGATGAGGCCTTTAGGAGGCCCATTCGAGCCGCAAGTGGAGTCTGCAGTACTACCGTTGCCCAGCGGTGGAGCCTGCAGAACCATTGCGGCTCAAGAATCCACCACTCCTGAATGAAGTGTCTGGTGCTGGGAGTCTGGTGCAACGCACAGGTTCCTCGCTATACTCCTGGTGAGAGCAGGAGTGGACCTGGTGAGACGTAGGAGGGGCCCGGACAGTAGTCCCGGCACAGTAGTTCCGGAGTGGTTCCAAAGGATTGTGCGGCCCTGTCTTTCCCTAGTGGGTTTGATCGAGGGTAGCTACTGGGACGTAAGTCGGGACTTGATCACCCCGGCTGGGTCACCCGAGTGAGGGGTATGATGTTCGAGAGACCCGAAACCCTGATGACCTTGGGATACATCACTGAGGATACGTCCCAGTTGCATCCAGGCGATGTATTTTTCGTTCTGGGGCCTCATATTTGATCTTGAAACGGGCCTCCAGATTCCTAAGGCCGCCCCTGGTGTTAGGACAAACACTCAAAATTGGCCGGTCCCTAACCGCAGTCTTAACCGGTCACGTAGGTTGGACCCTAACCTCAGTCTTAACCGGCCACATAGGTCGAATCCTAACCTCAGTCTTAACCGGCCACGTAGGTCGATCCCCAACCTCAGTCTTAACCGGCCACGTAGGTCGATCCCTAGCCTGAGCTAACGTGTTAGGTTTCTGGTCTAGAGGGGCGGGTCGCGGCTCAGATTTGCGCACGCCCTGATTCGATCTCATCGATCTGTCCGTCACCCCCGGCCCCTCCTCTCCCCCCTAGTGCAGCGCTACGTCACATCATTTGGAGCGACGCCCACCCGGAAGGGTTGACTCCCACTTTTAGACCAGAGCGGCCAATGCGTTCCTCCAGGCTTTCAATTTTTGCACCAACAAAAATGAAAGCCTGGTACCGAGGCTAGTCGATCCCTAACCTCAGTCTTAACCGGCCACATAGGTCGGACCCTAACCTCAGTCTTAACTGGCCACATAGGTTGGACCAGAGCCTTAGATATAGACAGAGTTACGCAAACTGTGTTCACTTCATGGGGCCAGTCCAATGGTGGCTCTTCTACATAGACTTCTATTGAGAATGGGGCCAACCAACTGGGACAAGTCCTGGACCGGAAGTAGGCAGAAATGCATTCAGGCAACAGCCCAGCATAATGATCTAAAATCCCTTTATTTTAGATTGTTTTGTAGTACTAATAGTACAACATAAACATTAAAGAGACTTTAGTTGTTACTGTACAATACTTTAAAACAGTTGCCATGTTGCACACATGCTTAAATTACCTCTTATTTGTGCCGCCCTCGTTGAAAACAATGTATTTCCAACTCCAGCTCAGTTCAGGCTGCATGAACAGCGCTCGAGGTTCAAGGTTTGCGCACACATTTTCAGTGTGTTTGGGAGATTGTATAGCTTAGCTTCCCTGATTGGATAACCCAAATCGTTGGCTTCACGGATTGGAAGGAGCGTTGCATCAAGTTTGTGCCGGTTAGCCACTATAAGCCCCTGATTGGCCAACCCAAGGCATTGGCTTAACCAATTGAACCAGCATTGTGTAACTTTTGTGCCGTATAGACAATAGAGTACTGAAATCCTGACGTCAAGTAATTTCTCTATGGTCAGTCTGCCAAATATGATGTCAATTTGACCAACCAATCACAACATTTCAGTTGTTCATGAGATTATGTTGTTGTAGGCCTATAATGATAAGAGCGCCCCTCAACTTCACATGGCATGGGCATGATTTTTTACTTAATGTATGCATATATAACATCAAGAGTAAGTGCTAGGGAAGCATGTTGTGCCATGACACAAAACTTTACTATTCGTAGGGGAGGAAATAGTTTGAATATATTTTGTGGAGAGGGCTGTCACCAGTGACAATGAGTGCCTGCTGACGTCACGGCCAGGCCTCTCATCATAGCTCCTCTAACTGCAGGGAAAACAGAGCGCGTTCCCGTGCTGTGATACCGTGCGCGTTCCCGGTGGCTAAACTAAACCAACATTTAGCTGATCAAGTCGGTGTGTTATACAAAATCCAGTGACCTATCGAATTTAGTGACTCCAGAGCACAAAGGTGACAGTAGTAGTAGACCACCTGAAAAACGGGCCTTTTTGTTATAGGCTATTACCGGTAGGCTACGTTTATTCACTTTATTGCATTGTAGGGTTTATTGACTATGAATGAAACTATGAAATAACATAATATTATTGTGTAGCCTAGTAAAACTTTTAATTCGAAATAAATCACTGACAATGTGACCAGCAAAGCACCCTCCTCCTCCATGCTTCACAGTAGGAACACAAAATTTGTCTTAACAGTCTCAGTCTTTTCTTTTTCTTAAGTCTTATCAGTGATAAGACTTAAGAAGACCAAAGGACATATTTAATGTATAATGCCCCTTGCTCATGCAGTGTTCTTGGCTCAAGCAAGTCGCTTCTCTTCTCATTGATCTCCATGTTTCTTTGCAGAAATATCCCCCCCATATTATGTCTATTATCAGTCTACAATCACTAAAGACTGTATTCAACACCTCCCACACCTGCCATCCCCCCAGCTAGCCTACCACCATTGTCTCTCACCTTGACCCACGTTTGGCGTTTCTTCACAGCTCAATGAGGTGTGATTGTGATTTTGAGTAGGCTAGCTGGATTGATAAGCATAAGGGTGGGGGGGGGGGGGGGGGGGGGTGCCGAACTGTCCCGCTGGGTGGGGGTGGGGTTGAAAATTTGCCTTATTTTATTGACAATGTAACTATATATATATATATATATATATATATATATATACACACACACACACAGTAAATGTCAGAATCAGAATTAATGCATTCTGATTAACTGAACATGGCGGACCCAGGCTGTAAAAGTTTGTGCATATGGTTCGTCCACAATAAACCGTTTTTGTATTGGCTTACAAGTGCTTACTACAAAATGTATACCCATTCTATATACTGTGAAATAAAAATGTCAATCAATAAATCAATCAATCGAATATTACAGTCTGTCAACAGCAACAGACAATGTTAAAATATAGTTGAATAAATGATTCGTTTAAAAGTTGAATGGAAGAAAGAAACGCCCTCCACCAGTGAGTAGGTGTGTCCAAACTTTTCACTGTATTTTAGTGTATCACGCGGATTTCGTAGGTGAATTCAAATCTTCAAACAGCGAGAGAGACGGTAACAACAGCGCCTTCTGTAACAATACAATTCGATGAGTCACCAATTCCGGCGTAACACCCGAAACCCAGCAGAAAGAGAAAAGGCTAGTTGGTGAAGAGAGAAGATGGCGGAGTGAGTGAGTGGGTTGCGCCTCGGGAAGAAGGTTGCTACCCTTTTGAAATTCGACTAAATACGCTCGAAATTACGAATTTAGCACCTGAGTTTTCCAAACAGAAAGAGACCCCCTCGACACAGAGGAGGTCCAGGACATTCTTTTTTTTCCTGTCGTATTTTTGGTATCAACGAAACGTTGGCTACATTTAGCTAGCTGGGCTAACTCCGAAGAAGAAGCACTGACTGGATTATTGGTCGACTTTGGCCTTCGGTTGGTTTAAAAAACAACAGAAAAAAACAGATTCAGCTGTGTTTTGTGTTTTTCCTGGATTTTTATGGGAATACACGCCAACATAAACGCACGAATACACCCTTTCGGGCACTGGTGAACCTTTTAAAAAACTTTAGACATTTTGTACCAACTGGACGGAGGTGGTTGGAGAAGGAGGCTGTTTTCCTGGTAGCGAGACCTGACGATAACGATACGACCAAGTATCGAAAGAATCATCGTCGACCCTACCAGACTCTCATGTTCATTTTTTGTGTCTTGTTGTTGTCGTCTTCATTTTTAAAGTGAATCGAGGAGTGCTGCTCGTCGGGGTTTTGGTGAATCGGCATTCATCATTATTATAATATTATTATGGCGAGCAGCAGCGGCTCCAAGGCCGAATTCATAGTCGGTGGGAAATACAAGCTGGTCAGGAAAATCGGATCGGGGTCTTTCGGCGACATCTACCTGGCAATCAACATCACAAATGGAGAGGTACACATTCGTGGTCATTTTTTTTTGTACAGATGTGATTTTTGTGTTGTTGCCAGCCACAACTCTTGAAGATGGCCAGGTTCTCGCTAAAACATAGCGCGACATGGCCCACTTATAATGAATTGATAATATCCCTATATATCGATCACCCTGTGTGTGTGTGTGTGTATTATTATTTTCAGGAGGTAGCAGTCAAATTGGAATCGCAGAAAGCCAGACATCCGCAGCTGTTATACGAAAGCAAGCTGTACAAAATCCTACAAGGAGGCGTCGGGATACCGCACATAAGGTAACTCAAAACTATAGGAAACACCTTTTTCCACTGCTCACTTTTGTATTGCCACTGCCAGAGTGCAAGACTTCCCCCCCTAGGGGGTGTCACGGCCTATCTGGTGTGCTGTCTTTGTTTGTTTCACGATGAGTTGTCGATGGTGGCTTTGCCTTGAGTTTACGTGTCAACTCAACTAAATTGTGGTCTTTTTTTAAAGTGAAAATAACATATCTACAAGCTTAACAACGCGTCATTTCGGCAAGCGATACTCAACATTAGCTTACGTTAGCGTGATGCTAAATCACTCCGGCCCTGATCCACCTTCCTAAAACCTTTTTAATGTGTCGCTTTTCGCGACCGCGTCGTGTATTTAATAGATGGATCACGATGTCTCTCTTGGTAGATTATTGTTACGTGGAAATGTCATGTTTTGAGGTTGAAGCCAGATATATATGTTATGGTGGTTTGGTTGGAAATGGCCGCTCCTCTCTTTTGTTGTGTTTGCAATCCCAACATGTCTTCCTCCTACTGCTAGAAAATGGCGGCGGGGCGAGAGTAGTATAGCGAAAATACGGATGAACTGGCCAGGGCCTCCTTAATGTTGGTCGTGCTGTTTCTATGCTCAAGGTGACTTGGAGCAACGTATTTTCAACCGATACCTATCCATATGTGGCGACGAATACACACTAATCCGTTCCCTATCCCTAGTAGCAGAAGGCCCTCTGCTGTAGCTACACGTAGAGAGAGGCCTGTGACTGTGTAAATATGGCAGTACCACACACACTAATGAGAATGTACCTTTATATCAATGGTGTTCAACCCGTTTCACATCAAGGCCCATTATTTATTGGGCATTTGAGCCACGGGGCCATCATTTTGATTCGATTTTGCCTCTGTCCCAATACTGTTGGGATATTTTGTTGTGTGGGATTTTGTCCACAATTCCATGCTGTATTGGTGTGGTACTATAGAGACAATAGGCAAATGTTGATCAAAATAATACATCTACACTCTAATTGTGTAGACTTAACAATAATGTAACTCTTGAGAGTGTAAAGGGAAACCAGATGGACCCATAAGGGTCAATTTGCTTTCATTTTACTCTCAAGGGTTAAATGTCTAAGGGTCAATTTGGTTACCAACTCCATTATTTAGCTGGGGACCACCTGGAACCCCTTCAAAAGGACCACTGGTTAAAAGCCATTGCACTATATTCAATCCATCCCGATCGTAATCATTGCTGCTTTTTTGCATCCGGCAATTTTAGATGTATCCAGGAATCAGGGATATCATGACTAAATAAATCTGTATTTGTTTTCAATATATTTCATGCTCCCACAATGGCTTTTTTGTAATGATGTTCAGTTGCTGCTTTGATGTGGCATATCATGTCACACTATAGAATGCTGTGTGATTGTGGTGGTGCAATATGAGTCAACCACATTGTTCCATCTATTCATTGCGTGCCCTTTCCTGTTCATTGTATGTGTGAAACACATTTATTATGGCATAATTGGCATCTATTCTAAACCAGCTCTTTCTTACTAGGCCAAGGCTGCATGATGTAGCCAACATTGGATCACCATAAACTCATTTTCATATCAGTCTAGTAGTATGTTGCCTATTATCACTATATAGCTCATATCACATTATGTTTGTAATAGTCTTAAAATGTCATGTTTGTCTGAATGAAACCTGGAGAAAGAATGGGGTAAAGATAAATAATGTCAAACATAACCAAGCAGGCGTGGTGTCTTTAGCAATGCAATATACTTTTAGTAGGTTAATTATTCAAGGGGTTGACTGACTACCAGCATGTTTTTGACACCAGCATTGCTTATGTCTTATTTGTCTGCATTGTTTCAGCAAACCCATTATTTGATCAGTTATTCCATTTAGTCTGAGGTTCATAATTCAGCATTCGACTATTGCAACCAATATAACTGGTCCTGCTTCCTAAACAATAGCACTAATGTTGTCTAGACTAAATATCTGTCTGTACCTGGGTGAGGGTTTCTGTTTTGGGGGAGGCTAGCAGTTGATATGGGCCTTGTTGGCTCCCATGACTCAGGGGCAGGAAGTCAGTTGAGAACTGCAGAACTATGTGTTTGTCATCCTCAAGTTCCACATGCATGTTTTGACTTGATTTTTAATTGAAGAGCTGGCTTTGATATTGAACAAGGTGTGTAGATAATGGACTGGTAAGCATTATTGCTGTTGATCCTGAGCTCTCGTCTTTAACCCAATCACTTAGTCTTAAAACATATACCCCGCACCAGAGTCCCCCAGAGGTCTATACTTATTACTAGCCCTGCTACTTTTTCCCCTAGCCCATTGAGACCAGATTCTACAAATGTCTTCTAAATCCTGAAAGTTTTTTTTTAGAACACTTTCCATGTCAAGGACCCCCAAAATTATATGTACTCTGTCGCCGACCCCCATCTGAAAATGTATTGTACCAGGGACCCCCCAGAAGGATAAATATTAGTTAAAAACGTTTGGTGTGAAAGAATATATATAAAAATAATGGTTAAAAGGTGACTCATGCATCCTCAGATCTAAATGGGCTAGGCCAAATCTCTATGCTGAAGATGGCTGATCTTCAAGCTCACAATGTGATGTATTGTGAGCTTGTACATTTTCGCGCTTTTCTCTGAATGTTTGGCCCAGAATAGGTACTCGTACTAAAGTGGTTTTAAATACTACCTCATCTCAAGTGATATTTCCTTGTATTGTATTATGCAAAGTTAAAGCTGAGTCTGAAGTCCTATCAGACAGAATTGACTACTAGAATAACGATTAATCTGTTATGGACCTGCATGGGCAGTAGCAATCCAGTTGTACTGCGCCTGCGGTCAAATGTGGCAATGAGAGCTTGGTTGATATTGACGAGCACTAAATTAAACCTTCCTTCTTTCTATAGTGGCGATAATTAATTCTCTCAAAAGCCATGAGGTGCAAATTTGTGTCCTCACTTTTAGCTTCAATATGTGCTTTGCTCAGCCAATTCAATGAAAGGCACCATGTGCATTCACCAGGTGAATGCGGTCGGCTGGCAGGTCCCTGGTGATGCATTCTTCACCAGGAATAAAGACGGCTTGTGTAATCGCGTGTGAGAGTATTGTTATTGTAACTTAACCAGTTGATACCCCGGTTGATGAGCCAAACTAAGGCATTATGATCCTTATCAGCGCTTGAAATGAAAGTAAGCCAAAATGCTGCTCAGGTTGCATTCTGCATTGTGGCTGGTGACTGTGCCCACAGTCTGACGATAAAAGTAATCTAATATGAAGTCCTAACAGAAGGTTGATATGATTGCCATTTCACACTACAGTGGAGAGTGGACCTCCTTAAGAGTCCTTGTGTTATCTTTGTCTTCACATCAGAGGTGCTCACAAGCATCAGATCCCTTGTCATCTAGAGATCGATAGATCTCATGGATAGTGTGTGGTTGGACATGGATAGTGATACCTTTTCACAGTGATGCAAATAGCCTGCATCCTTATCATGTCATCCTCCGAGGGTCCTGGGAAGCAATACTGTACTCGGTACTGTGCTAAAAGACCACCCCTGGGTCCCGGGACCCATTACATTGAAATCCTATTTACACTTTATTGATCCCGTAGGGGAAATTCAGGTGCCAGAGATGGCATGGCAGTAAAAGTTAGAGTATACAGGTTTGATTTATTGCGTACTTTATTAGCAGTTTGCAAAAAGAAGCACAGGGAAGTACAGTTCAATGCAAGGTCTGCTAAGAGGATTTTAAGCCCAAGTAAACATATGGCTTGTTTCCATGGAAAGGTCCACTCCTTTGTAAGTTTGTACTCAAAGCATTATATCTGATCCGCAGCAATGCTAGCAATGGCTAATTGTTAGTGCTCTGAGAGGAAGTGCTGAGGGAAACTGAGGCATGTGCTCCCAACTGCCGTATAGAGCATTTGGGGGGGGGGGGGGGGGGGGGGGAGGGAGGGGGGGGAGGGAGAGCACGAGCACAAGTACAAGTTAAAGATCGTTTGGTCTAGTTTCAAGTTCTGTTTGCCTTGTAACTATGACGTGATGAAATATGAGAGTTTTGACCATTCCCCAGGGGAAACCGTTATACCATATTACCGTCCAACCCTTGTGACGGTGCGCCGTGGCACAGTTGGTAGCGCTGTCGCCTCACATCTAGAAGGAGGTCCTAAATTCGATTCTCGCTGTGGGTGCTGGGGGGCATGTTCTCTCCTATGTGTTTGTCTGTCCTAATGAAGGTCTAATCGACCGAAACTTGACCAATAAAGAACAACATTCCTGGCAAAGTGGCAAGTTTCTGACAGTGTGTGGGACCCTTCTTTGTTTTTCAAAGATAACCTTAAGTATGCTTTATTTCCCTACGCACCTGTCACTAGCCTTCTGAGGTGTGCATCGGCCTTTTACTAATAACTCTTATGTGTCACCACCAGTGCCCCTAGGCTAGGTGGAGTTTGTGAAAGTGCCTTTCTGTGTGGAGTTTGCATGTTCTCCCCCGTGTCCTTAACAAACGCATGCCGTAATCCTGGTCTCTATATTGCCTTCCCCTGGTCAGCCGGGTGCCTGATGGAGGGGAAAAAAGGACCCAGGAGAACCCCCCCCCCCTGTCAGGTGATAAGAAGCAGTCTGCTCACTCATGCATTGAAGGAAGCACAAGCTCAGGTCAAGTTTAACATCCAAGTCCATATTTTGGGCATGTCAGTACATGCCCAAAATATGTACTCCAGGATGAAAGTGGTTAATTTCACATGTGTAATATAACCATGAGCTAGCTAGGAAATCCTATTGGAAAGCATATTTTGAGCAATGGCCTCTGGTCAGTCTGTCGGCTACTAGGCTAATGTTATAAATGTTGCTCCCTACTCAAAGTTTAACATACACTCTCTCTCACCCTGGTAACTGGCACCTGGCTTAGACAATGGTCGTGGAACTACTAAGGTGTGGTTTCTGGCAAGGGGTGTGCGCGCCTTAAAAACTAGATCACCAGGTTTGTATTAAGTAACCGTGTAATGGATGAGTGTGTGTGTGTGTGTGTGTACGTGCGTGCAGTTGCTTGTTGCATGATTGCACAATTTATTACATTACTTTACCTGCAGTGTTTGAAGGACTGAAAGAAGACAAGCTTTTTGTAGGGTTTAGTTGTGTTTAGAAGAACTTTTAATGAGGTGATTTAAACATTTCCTATGTAGGACAATAATGATGACAAAGCCTGTATGGGTTTGGTTGTTCATAACTTCAACCACATTCCGCTGCATTATTGCTTAATGCGCACCATTTGGCTCTATTTTCACTATTGCTGAGGAACAATTATTTGATTCTGCATCTCGTATAAACTGCAAACCACATGGTTTCAGTGTTAGAAATGACAACATTGTACCTTTTTACGGAATGAATTAGAAATGTTTTGGATGTCATTATAGCACCAGTGTATTTGTGTTGTACAGTGCCTTGTTTGAACGATAGATTTGTTGAAGATTTGCAAAGGATCTCAGTTGACCTACAAGGTGATGTTGTTGTGCTCGGCGTTGCTGATTGTGTGAAATGAGCAAACGGGTCTATGAAAACAAGCCTAACTAGGCTATTTGAAAAAAACAAGCCCAAATAAGCAACTACACTTTAAAAACGAGCCCCGAAAAAAACGCAGCATTTCAGAAAAAGAAAGTCACTTATGATAAGCAGACATGGCAACACTGGAGAGAGGATTACCTATTTACTACATGTACCTCGACAGTGGGCGCAGGGCCAATAAGGCAATCAGGGAAGGAGGTGGGGCCCGCACAGGCGCACACCATTCTTTAGGCAAAGGAATGACTCAAAACGTTGTCTTCAATGCGGGCCTGCCGCCCTACCTCCTTCCAACGCTGGAGAGAGGGCAGCGTGAAGCCAGTCAAACCTGCTGATCTGCTGCTGCTCTCTTGTACTTTTCCTCCCATCCCCCACTTTCAGAGCGCCACAGGAACCCAGTGCTTACTGCTTTCCCAGTGGGATTTAGAGCAGGAAGCCTCTCTGCCTCTCATCCTCTCACCAGCACATTGTGCTGTTGGGTGAGTGAGTACTGGGGACTTTTATTACAGCCTAGCCCAAAAGTCAGATTGAGAGTTGTTCCGATGTTAGACTGTGCGCGGGACTATATACCGCTGTTTATATACCCATTTTGACCTGAGATCAGATTCTAAAAATGACTTCTACATCCTGACAGTTTTCTGAAAAATCTATGTTTCTATGTCAGTGGTTCTTCGATTTTTCAAGAATAGCAGACCTACAAGCTTGTAGCGCGCCACTCGGTGGCGCGCTATGAGCTTGTAGATATGCTATTTTTCAATAGCTAAAACACCAAAAGGGGTTCCTGCCCAAAATGGGTTGTGTACCGAATGTATTGGTCTGGCTCTAATTTGAATCAACATGCCATTCCCTATATGGTCCACTGTGTTTCATCTGGCAGTTTTGTAAACCACAAGCTTTGTCACAGTACAATATTGTGAGTCTTCAGGTAATGATTTGATATTTGCAGATATCACACTTTTTGCCATGAAGAGATAACTTACTGAGAATGATTGAAATGCTAGGAGAGAAAGTGAAACAAACGGTTGATCAGAAGGTTTGTAAACCATTTACTGTAGTAGCAAACATGGTTAACTGTAAGCTGCTGAAATGTTAGCATTGTTAACTCTTTTTCATATATTGCTGAACCAGTGGACCTGAAAGGTCACTTGGCTTGACCTGACATGCTTCTGCAAAGGATACAACGCAATGCCTTGGCTTATTTTGCTACATCGTTACAACTGTCTCACAGTGCGCCACAGGGTTGTTGATGAGCTCTTGTCGTAAAGCGGAGTAGGTCTCGTTTGGGCCGGGGGCTTGGAGTAGTTTCACTGTCAGCCAAAAACAACAAGGACGCCTCTTCTTCGCTCATGTTGCAAATTCAGCTGGCACCTGCTGCTACCTACCACATCTACCTCTCCCTTGCGTAGAAAGAGTTAAGTGGGCAACCACTGATTTGAATAATCCAGCAGTAAAATTTTTCCATGTGGTCTGCACATGTTTCTGCCTGTGCTTCAATTAAATTGTCTCACAGAAATGGATCCCTATATCGGTACGAGAAATAAGGGTAGCAGCGGAGTAGTTAAACAATTGACAGTGTGGATCAGGGCTGTACACTTCTTCTATATTAAAATCCTTGTGTGGAAGTAAGATGATGGGATGATGAGTTATATTGAGTTATATAATTGGTATAAAAATCTAGACACTACATATCTTGCAAAAGTTGGAGTTGTATGTTGGCAGCCCGGAAAGGTTATGTACAAGAATGCCCCTGCCTACAATGTTGCTATATGTGTATTGTAAAGATTATTTTTATCATTCTAACCACTTCCTTGTCTGCCTGAGTACATCAGTGCAGTCTCTTGTACTGCATCATATTATTTAACACCCCCCCCAAGCAGAGTGTTGTGTGGCCCAGACAGCCAGGAAAACTGGTATCTCAAGTGTCTTTCTTGAAGCACTGGGTCACCCTTGTAGTGTCTGGTTACAAGCAGCCATGACAAAAGACAAGTATGTGTTTGATCCGCAAAACCCGCTGGAGATTAAACATGTCTCCACTTTGGTGATACAGTGAGATCTTTCACAAGCAGTCATGATACTACACTTTTCCCCTCCCTCTTTTTATGACGTGGTTCTACCAGACTAAAGTTTATTTGGCAGCATAGCAGTAGGTGACTCGGATGACAAGACGAACAAGTTTGACAGTAAAAAAAAACACATGCATACAATACAACACAATACAACACATTGACAGTTTTGACACATTGGTGATGAAGCAAGCACCCCATTGACTGCCACCAAAAACCTCCGGCGCTGTCTCACACTGCTGCAGGAAACACGGTGCTTTACTTTGAAAACCCTTCAGTTTCCACTTCCCAGAGTGCAAAGGGCAAAAATATAGCTCTGTCTAAACCCCCACACAGCGTCTGTGAACGCCGCACGTCAAAACAGCCGCCTCCGTTATTTTCAATGAACCTATCCCACACCGGCGGCGTCCGCCGCGTATTCACGCCTCGCCTGACGCTCCGATACGCCACCGTTCTAGGCGTTGCTGCGCAGCAATCCCTGTGCCGCGACGCAGTAGTATTGACCCCATAACATCCGCTTTCTGATCAATCACTGCAATCTGAGCCTCAATTCAGAGAAAAAAGCCTCTAAAGATCGCCGATCCCATAGCATTGGGCGGCGGCCATCTTGGTGAGGTCAAAATAGACTGAGTTTACATATTTATATTGTGCTTTCCTACTTCTCTCTTTAGGTGGTATGGCCAGGAAAAGGACTACAATGTCCTAGTCATGGACCTACTGGGGCCCAGTCTGGAGGACCTGTTCAACTTCTGCTCGCGCCGATTCACCATGAAGACTGTCCTCATGCTGGCAGACCAGGTAACATAACAAGCTACAATCACACTAAATCCTTCAGAGACCCAGAACCCGGTGTTATATTATGAGTTGTCCATGTACATCTTAAGTCTGTGTACTTGAACTTGAGATACAGTGTACTTGATAAGTTGATATGTATTGTGTACTGCCTGTACTGTAGCATACTTTATAGATAGGCTACGAGAGACATCTCAGCGCCAGCAAGGTCAGCCTTGCTGCATTAGTCACGGTACTTTGGCTCATATCTTATTGTCACGTCATTATGATCCAGCACTATATACAGTATGTTCCTATTTGTGTAATAAACTTTGTGAACCTTTAGCGTGATACTGTCTGTACATGGGCAACTCATAATATAACACCCGGTATGCAAAATATATCCATTTGCCCCGCCTGCAACTATCGATTATCTTCTTGGCGATTATTCTATTGATTACTTTTTGATTGTTTGCTATTGAGTTGTTAAGCTAAATATGTCATTTGTTTTCTCTCTAGATGATCAGTAGAATCGAGTATGTGCACACAAAGAACTTCATCCACAGAGACATAAAGCCAGATAACTTCCTCATGGGCATCGGCCGCCACTGTAACAAGGTAAGGCCCATCCTGATGACTTTGTTTGTTTTCAGCTGCAGAAATGTCAACCCCATGTCTATGGCTGTTTCTGGATATTGACCTTTTGACTCTTGTGTCATGAATATAACAGGCTAACTGTGCAGCCTCTTTCAATATTCGTATTTTAGTTGTAGTTAATAACAGCATACGATTTGCCTCCACGATTTGAATGAGTAATACTCCATAAATTCCATAGGACTACATCGAAATCCCATTGAAGCATTTTAAATGGCTGATCAGGAACTCGTTAACTACGAGATCTTCAGAATCATGCATCATCTGTGACTATTGTTTGCATCGTTAAAAAGGTGTTTTTCTTTTTGGTGAAAGTCTTCATATTCCACTGCACTAGAACGCCAGGTCCTCCACCTCTGTCTCTCCGTCTCCTGCCATGACTGAGATGGCTGTCCTCTTACTCTATGCAAGAAGGCGTATGTCCAAATTGCTTGTCTACAACCAATGTGTGTTACAAGCCAAAGTCCAGAGACCCTGTTCTGCAAAAACATTAGCAGAAGTGGGGTGACAATGAGGTGTTAAGGTGTTTTTGAAAATGACAATTCTCATCAAAAGGTAACAAGTTTGCAGGTCTGTTTCTTTCCACACATTAACGGACTAAATGTACACATTCAATACAGACTGTCTGCAAACCTACTGACTACACAGTAAGTAAACTGAAACACTGTTGAACTGGACTGGGTACTGTTTAAATTCGAGATGGTTTCCTATGAGTTGCACTGATAATAAAGAACCATTATGTGGAATATGTGCCGTCTTCCAACTGAATGGGCATTCTAAGCAGCAGAATTAACCCTAAGCGAAATCATCTGTTTGCCGATGATTGTATTAATGGGTGTGGAAAAACCTTCGATATGATGAAATTGCCTGCCAAAGTTTAAATTTGCAAAGAAATGTGCCCCCTCAACTGGCAGAATTTTAAATCAGTTGGTATAAGATACATTAGGTATTGTTTAACATCACAACTTAATTATCCACTGCAATATAATGTAATCACTATGCATATAAATGGTTCTTTGTCTTGGGTGAACATCTTGGCCAGTATTGATGGATTTGCTTCAATTACTTTATCTGTAGTAATTTAGGTAAATGATGGTGAATAGTTACTGAAATGGAGCAAAAATAGTGACACTTGGCTTTGATTTAAACAGACACACATGTGTGTTTAAATCATATATATATGGGACAAGTGAAGCACTTGGAGGTCATGGGGTCATGGCACTTTCACACCAGAAGCACAAATGCAGTCATTAGATGCGTGTCTGTGCATGGGGAGGTACAGCGAGTGCATTCTCCCGCAGCGGCAGCAGCCACGGCGCCGCCGACAACAGCCGTGGCAGTGTTTCCTCTGCCACCGGCAATTGGCGGCGGCGGCGCTGCCGGAGAATGCGCTCACTGGCACTGCTTCTGTTTGCATGTCACAGTATTTGAAGGTTGAGCACAGAACCTTGCAGAATTCCAAGGGGTGCACACACAGCAAACTAGGCCTAGGAGAGTCCAGCCATGTCATCCCGAGTGAAAACGGCTGTTTTCCGCTGTGCTATGTACATTGGCACTTCTGGTGTGAAAGCTCCATCTTGCTGATGTCCCCCTCAAAAGGTTAAGGTCTGCGTTTGAAACATTCATACCCACAGTGACTACAGAACTAAATAACCTTTAGTTACAAATGTACGTGAATCGACCAACACTTGTTGAACATTCTTCAGAATGGTACAGAATGGTGTTTGAGCCACTAGCCTCAACGGGTACAAAGTAAGAGAAAGACCATCCATCAGCTGTTTGTTCCATGGAGTTATTGAAATGGTGATCGTTAGCCTCTTTAACCCCATTTGGTTCATTGACTGGAGTCCCCCGGGGTCTATACTAGGCCCTCTCATTTTCCCCCCCAAAATATCTTCACAGAAAATAGCTGATCTACAAGCTGACAATGTGTCACAATGCGTGTGCTTGTGAGCTATTAATATGCGACTCTTAATCCAGTCCTGCCCAGTTTGTAGTTCCTGGGCTCCGTTAAAAGGCTTCTGTCTGCATGATGTACAATAATCACATTTCTATGCCCACAGAACAACAAAGCAACCATCCAAGATGTTTTGTTGTTTCCTGGTGATTGCCTTTTGTTGTCTTATTTGAACAGAGTTGTGTGTATATATGGTCAAGTTGCCTGTAAACACACTTGATATATACTGTATTTATTCAGAGCCCTTGCAGACAGGCAACATTTGGCTAAGTTAAAGCTAAAGATGCATGCGTCAACAACAGCAACCACTGCAATATCAGACAAACCCGGACCTGGTCTCCATACTTCACGAGTGTCGAGGCTAAATCTAACGACAGCTGAAGAGAAGCCAAAATCCTTGTCCGTTGGGGTTAGCCAGTATTTGAAAGTATTGGCGTGGGCAGCTGTGCTATAGCCTGTATTTCATTTTTGGCATTGCCGCCTGGCGCCTGGGCTCCGTGTATTTGTATCATTGTGCGTCTTGTGTGAATGCCAGCTGTACATTTTATTTTATTCATTTATTTGTAAGAACAAACTGTGATAGACTGATGGGTGGTGTACAGTGCACAGTAGATCGTCGACACTCTTAAACTGCAGTCTGCATCATCATTGCTCTGTAATGCACATGTCTGCTTAGCAGTCAGCCCAGTCTGGCAACTGTAGTCGACCCTATTGGTGATTCTTGCCGAGTGGGCCAGTCAACAAACGCCGGACTGGGTCAACTGGTCACTCGGCCTCACACTCAGGCTGTATAGTGGATAGTTAGGAAACCAGGTAGATCGGCAGGTAGCCCGACCGGCCTGTTTTAACCACTTAAACCCTCTATAACCCCCTATAAACATGGCCCTGTACTGGGTCTGGTCTTTCTGGTCTCTTCCACAAAATCTCTTTGCCAAAACTAGCCTATATACAAGCTCAATGCGTTGTGAGCTTGTAGATCTGCTAGTTTCACCAAACGTTTACCTGCCTTCATAATGGGGACCCTGGGGTTCAAGTGGTTAAGGACATCAGTTTGGCATACACTACCTGCTCTGTGCTTCCACCACATGCTTCAATAAAGCTTCATTTATGTTGACGGTTAAACAGAGCGAAAGTTATGCCTTTTTTAAATGAAGACTTATTTGTGTTGATGTAGGCTTTATTGTCTTCTCTGTTGAAATGAACCTTTAGAGATTGTTTGGTTAGTGCCTTGTCAATATATTGCCTCTTCAGTGTTGACAGTTAATCAAACGGTTAACGTTTGATCAGCTGTCAAAATAATATTGGAGACAATTTTCGTTGTGTGGTTAATACAGTTTTGATGGCCACTGTAATCTGTTTTGGACTGCATTTGTGTTGTGGGATCGGTGAAATTGACAAGGAAGGCATGATATCTTACATTATATTTGTTCAACATCAGTGGCATTTGAAGGAATTCTAATCCATCCAGAGCACAGTGTAGCAGTAGAAATGGTTATTTATCAGAAATGGTTGTTATGCATCTACACCCTTAGTTTCCTATTGTTGTTATTACACAGAATATAAAATGCTTGGAGTCATTTATTGGTTATATATATTAATTTTCTTAGTGCGGATTTGGGAGTCATCACACACTAACACATTTGTCTTGTTGCATTTGCTAGAATGGTTTTGTACTGGGAGGGACACACATTTTGCATTGACCCAGTGTGCAAATAACGCCCTATCCCAATGTAAAAGTTAGCCTAGACTCTAGTCTAGGCTTAGAAGGCTATTCCACTCAGTCATAATACCGTGACCTAGTGTTGTGTCCCAACCCTCTTGTTGAGAAACACTGTAACTCGAGTGCCTCTCATAGCCGATGCCATTTTATTGAATCTGCACTGTGCACACATGCAATAGCCAGGCAATGCCTAAACTCCTCCTACTGCTTCAAGTAATGGATTAAACTCCCAAGTTAACTACACTCTGCTATCCATGCTCCTACTCTCTGCTTTCGAGTAACCTTCCATGTCCACATAAGGCGTTGCCAAAAAAAACTAGCCTCAAGGATAGCCTGATAACATGGTTAATTAACATACATTGACATCATTCCAGCTTTAAGAATTTTCCACTGTCATATGACAGTGTTGCACAGCAAAAAATAGAAGATCCACAAGCTCAACATGGCGTGACACGTGAGCTTGTAGATTGGCTATTTTCACTTACAGTAGACATGGCTAGTTTTTTCAGCTGTTGGAACAAGCACACATCTCTACTTTGCTGTGCCATCACTGTTGGCTATATTTTGCAACAAAGTGAAACACGGCAAAGTAAAAAACGGGCTCTGAAGGAAATCTCTGTTTAACCACTCAGACAGACAGCATTTTTTTGATTAAGCTATTAAACCTCACCCCGAAGCTCTGTATGCTATAGCCTCAGTGACTGTATGTCAGAATCGAGGCCTAGCTGACTGCAATTATGTACCGCAGCTACGCACCCATCCCCCACAGCTTAGGCCCAACCCCTAGCCACAATTCTGTAGTCTCCTGGCCCTGGCTTGCTATCAACCATCTGTTCACACCAGTTAAAAATGCCACTCTCAAACCGGCTCTCAAACTATTCAAAGAAGCCACATTTGTTTTTTTGCTGATCAAACGAGCAGGAACTGGTGTTGAATCTTGCAGCTTCATGTAGTGTACTCTGAAGTAAGGTTCTGGCTGTCCACAATGCAAGATCTAAGGAGGCGGAATAGAAAAGCCACTTGTGTTTTGGCTGGTTTAAATGGAGCACTTATCCAAAGTCTGTAAAGGTTGTCCCCGTCTTTTCTATTCTAGTGGCAGAACAAGGACAACAAATGCTCTCTTCTCTTCCTGCTATTCCACTCCAGTCCCAACCCCTCGCTCTTGTCTTTTCCTGAGCCATGGTGTTGCCTGTCTGCCCTGGCGTTTGTTTAGGCTGTCTGTCTGTGTGCTTCTCAAGAGATAACAGGAATTAGAACTAGTATGAGTTGAACTTGCACTCTCTCTTCAGGCACCTTTGTGGATATATGAACCTGGCTGTGAGATATTGACCCTTTTTTTTTATATTGGTTGTCCGCAACAGGAAAATCACCCTGTGTTTGCATTTGCCCCAAGGCCCATTTTTCACCTGGCATTAACATCCATCCTGGCTGATGGGATTGAATAGGTCGGGATCAGGGACTAAATGCACCCGAGTCACATTAAGAGATTTTATTCAGATCTGAGACGATTCTACAAATGTCTTCTAAATCACGACAGTTGTCTGAAAATCCCATGTTTCTATGCAAGTGGTTCTCAAACATTTTCATGTCAAGGACCCCCAAAAATATATGTACCCGACCCCCATCTGAAAATATGATGTTCCAGGGACCCCCCCCCCCCAGGAGCAAAGATTTGAGTTAAAACAGAGTGCCGCGCTACGAGCTTGTAGGTTTGCTTGTAGATCTGCTAATTTTAAATAGCTAAAGTATAACCTAATGCTTAAAACACAGAAGTTCCCGCCCAAAATGGGTTAACCACTTAGACCCTATACTTAGTTTACTGGCTTCCCAGGCCCCCTCTTTTTTTGCTCTACACATTAAACATGCTCAACGTAATAGCCAATCTACAAGCTCACAACACGTTGCGTTATGAGCTTGGAGGTCAGCTATTCTTTTGGTTGGAGCACCGCTGTACGATGTAAACAAATTAAGCCTATTATACATGCGCAAAATGAGAACGGCCGAGTTAACAGTTTGACTTAAGTAATCGTGAGCCCCATCTGACTGCATAGTTTTTCCACTAACCTTTTGAAGAGCCACCCCGCTGACATCATCGTTCCGTTTCATGAAAATCCGGCTTAAAATGGTGTGATCCTTTTGTCGCGTTGAAAAATAATCCAAACTGCTGATCAATAACAGAGCGTAGGGCAGAGCCACCCATTGCGTGCCACTATTGGCATTGAAATGCATTGGGCCTCAATTTCCCAGAAGCCTTTGCACGCCATTGCGACTGATCTTTTTCTGGTGACGTCATCCGAACGCGTCACGTATCCCCCTCTGTCCGATGGAAACCCCATAAATCTTAAAACCTGTGAAAAACGGCAAATTAAACAATGAAACAACTCGGGAGGGAAGCTGTTCTTTATCAATTAACTTGTGTAACTCGTGAATGGGAGGGTTAATAAAACAAACTCAACACATTAAAGCAAATTGAGTTGATGGCTGCTTGGAGCCTAAGCCCTAAGGTGACATTTGCGTAATTTTTGGAGCGCAATCTTCCCGAAGCTGGGCATCTCTAAAAGGACGTGCACATCAATCTGTTCCTAGCATGGGAGATGTGGTTAGAAGTATGTTAAAGCCAGGTGCAAAGTGAGTTCTACCTTTGAAGGCCATGGTAAGGTCAAGCAGTTTAAAATTCACAAATCCACATAAACCCTATGTAGTTTACTGGAGTCCCCAGAGCTCTGTCCTAGGACTCCTCCTGTTTTCACCCCCAAAATGGCAGATCTACAAGCTCACGACGTGTCTCGACGCCTTGTGAGCTTGTAGGTCTGTTGGGGACGCCAGGGTTCATGTGGTTAAAATTCAAAAACGGTTACAAAATGTCCATCTGTATAAAAAAATCCAGCCTTGCGTTACTCAAAACGTGGCTCTATCATAGATGGCGAGCCCAAGGGCAGAGTGAGTCCACTCCTTACGTGTACCGACCAGTGTTAACAACAACCAAGGGTACACCTGCAAGTGTTAGTTCTGCTCATGCTAACTGTTTGAAACAAGGTGGTCAGAGCCTGTTGTGTTGTTTGACTCCCTGCCCCTCTACTGTCTGCCCCCCCCCCCAGTGTTTAGACTCGACAGTGGGGAAGAGGAAACGAAGCATGGCTGTTAGCTCTGCTCAGGACCCATCTTTCTCAGGATTAAACCAGGTGTGACCTTTTTACCCACAACACTCATTGCTGTGCAAAGAAAAGAATATATTTACCACAGCAATCTCTGCTTTGCTACCGTATCTAATGGGCTCTGTTGCACGCACGCACGCCATTTTGGAAGGAACTTGGGGCCCCTTAACTACTTTCTTCACAGGTGTTACCGACGATACGAATGAAGGCCTTTTTTAAATATATTTTTTGGGTTTCTTTCTGCATTTGATAGTTTAACAGTAATATCACAGGAAATGAGGGGGGAGAGAGATGGGGAGTGACACACAGCAAAGATCGTCTGGATTGGGAGTTGAACCTGCGACTCGCTGTCGTGCTAGGCCGGCCCAGGCGAAGGCTCTGTTCCATTCTGGTCAGAGTCGGGGTGCTGCTATTGTGCATGTTGGCTCACTGGCAACACTCTAGGTCTCAAATTGTCCGTGAGTGGGTTCCAAATGGCCCTGTGTAGGTCTGTAACTCCCGAGAGTGTGGAAATGTGTTTGTACACTCTCAGAGTTATCCTTTGAAATACAAAAAAGTTTGAGAACCACTGACTGTACACTAAATGGAACATAGCCTTTAATTAGTATAATCGGTAACACCTGTGAAGGAAGTAGGGAAGGGGCCCGGAAGTAGGAAGAGTTAATCTGAGTGCATATAGCCTACCATCTACCTACAGCCATAGGTAGGGAGGTTAGCCACACCAGTCAACTTACAGCCATAGGTAGGGAGGTTAGCCACACCAGTCAACTTACAGCCATAGGTAGGGAGGTTATCCACACCAGTCAATTTACAGCCATAGGTAGGGAGGTTAGCCACACCAGTCAACTTACAGCCATAGGTAGGGAGGTTATCCACACCAGTCAACTTATCACTACCATCACAGTAGAATGTAGCAACTTCCAGTCTGAAGAATCTATTAGGATTAAAGTGACGGGGTCTGGGAGTGGTTGTCCCCTGCAATCATTCCTTTATTGGCTTCCTGCTAGCGCTGATACGAGATTATTTTATTACTTGAATAATCAAGAAGAGTGTTATTTATTTAATTTTTATCTTTTTATCAATCAATTGACTTGGAAAGAATTTACTTGGTTTTGATGACCTTTTGCAGCCATATTCCGTCTACAGGATGGACAAATACTGTTGTTAAAATGAGATCGCTGAACACATTCTTTTTGGAAATGGCCTTTTGCCCTCCCGACCTGCCGTGCACCCATTGACTTCCTTGTTTACGGCCCGACCCTATTTTCTCTGAATCTACGTGGCATCCGTACTGATTGATCATAACGTGGATGTTCTGGACTACTTTCTGACTCGTCACGGTTACAATATCGACGCTTCTAAATCTCAGAGATCAGACTTATTGGCGCAATGTAGAAATGTAAGATTACGCTTCCCGGTTTTTGGGGGGGAAAGGGTAAGGCGGGCGTCAGAATAAAATCTCCCGCATCTGCTGGCACTCTAGTGCCTTTATTCTGAAAGATTCAGAGGCACCAGATGGTGAGTTAAGTGTTACCAACTTGGACAGTGGACATGAGAACACAGAATCTTTGGGCCATCATAAAAAGGCATGTATTGTAGTTAATAGATTAACGTAACGCCATGAAACCTTACGTGCTTCTCATCAGCAAACCCTGTTTATTACTGTATTATAGGGTTGGACGGTAATATTTTTTTTCAAAACATACAGTATCGATATACTCTAGTCTACACAGACGACACAGTTGGGTACAACGGGTTGGCCACTCTTGACAATCTCCCGACACTGACTCGGTTGAGCGACGTAGGTTTGAGGGCCTAATAGAGGCCCGAATATTCTAGATGTGAGATCCTCTAGTGGTTCGGGCATCTGGTTAGGATGCCTCTCAGGCGTCTCCCTAGGGAGGTCCTTGAGGAACCGTCCTACTCCGAGGAGACCCCAGGGCAGACCAAGGCGCAGTTGGAGGAAACGCATCGACTCACTGGCCTTGGAACGCCTCGGGATCCCCCAGGAGGAAGTCACTAATGTTGCTCTGGAGAGGGAAGTCTGGAACACTCTGGTGGAGCTGTTGCCCCCACGACCCGACTACGGATGAGCGGTTGAAGATGGATGGATGGAGATCCTCCAGAGTTTTTACGGCGCTACTCACGGAGTGCACAATGTGTCTAGATAGCTGTTTAGATGTTGTGATCAGAGTTGTACATAATGGAGCCGGCACCGGAATTCTCCTCCCATCCACTTGCATGGAGTTGCTCACCCAGCGCATACTCCCTTTTCACCCCTTCTTCTGGTTCTGGGTTGGAATAGTGGTGGGCTCCGTCTGCCCATTTTGGACCTAAAAACGTCAGAATGGCATTCATGAACGTGGCGGGCCAAAAGCATGAACGTGCGTACGTGTGTGTGTGCAAGTCACGAACGAGCACCGCCGCTGTCGAACACGACGCTGTGGAGGGTGCGGAGCATATACGACGCTGTGGAGGGTGCGGAGCATATACGACGCTGTGGAGGGTGCGGAGCATATACGACGCTGTGGAGGGTGCGGAGCATATACGACGCTGTGGAGGGTGCGGAGCATAACGTGTGTTCATGTTTTCGGCTCGAGCTGCAGTACCCGCGATCGGCCAGCATGTTCATTTGGGTTCAATGCTTCCTCTTGGTGGCCGGGGCTTCGGTGTGATGCACAGTGTTATGGTGGCGTTGGACCGTCATTTACTAAAAGCATATCACATTGGTATCAGCTCAGTGGCCTTGTGGTTAGAGTGTCCGCCCTGAAACTGGGAGGTCGGGGTTCAATCCCTGGCCGGGTCATACCAAAGACTGTAAAAAATGGGACCCAGTGCCTCCCTGCTTGACACTTCGCATCAAGGGTTGGATTGGGGGTAAGTCACTGCGTCATGTCCAGGGGGTGTACTTGTACATCAAGCTGCCTCACGCTACAGAAACAGGAGATAGGCTCCTGCCCCTATGGGCCTCATGGCTCTGCAGGGATACTTACTTACTTGTATCACATTGGTAATTGAAAGAAGACTTAAAACTAGTGCACTGAAAGCGAAGTATTTATTATGACGATGTTTCATTGAAAGCCCAGAGCGCCACGGACGTGTTTTACGTGTATTTGTTTTGTTTTTATTGATTCAGAATGGTCTCGCTATCTACCGAGTAGTAGCTTACTTGTCTCTAGGCAACGCTCTCTTCCGCTTTGGTCAGCTGTCCACTTCTATTATACACGCAAGGTTTATCTCTGAATTGAGGCTCAGATTGAGGTGATTGAATAGAATTACTGTGAAACTAGCGGCCATTCATATGAACTGTCACTTCCTAATATGGCTTGATTGCCTCCTGCTTTAGCCCAAAAGGGGGACGAATCCAGTTCTGATTATGTGAAAACAAACTAATCTGGCTGATATGTGGCCTTAATTCCGACTGAGCCAGGTGGTACATTGACCCGCTGCATGTTCCACTTTTCTCACCCATTGAATAACCTTGTATGCAAATTATCTCCCACGTGTCTAATTATAGAAAATTGGACATTTGAATCTGAAGTAAATGCCCACACAGCCCTGCAAGATCAGCATAGCCGCTCGCTGTGTTTCAGTGAACATGGTGTAGGCTACTACAATGACAGCTGGCCTAGAGATACCTTCACTGGTTGTTAGGCAACTGGCGGCCATGATGGCTCTAATGGGGATCTATAACCATGATGACAGCTGACCTATGGAAATGTGGTCTCTGATGGAGAGACAGTAGCAGCCATATGGGAGTCGTGTGCTCCATAGACATAGAAAGGTAGCCTTGCCGCTGCAATTCATTGGAGCGACATGTATCACACTGGGGGCGGACGTGCGCTGTTCTATGGTGCATCCCGGGAGTCCTCGCGTCCCTTCTTTTCATTACTTTTCCTTGGCACCAACACCGGAAGCGTGCCCTCATTTGAGAGCAAATGCCCCAGACCTGAAGGAGGCGTCTGTCTTTGTCTATGGTGTGCTCTCTCTCACCGTTTTAGGGAGTGTCCTTGTATTGTCCAGGAGATGGAGATGTTTTATTTTATGCATTTTACCGTTTGAGTAACATTCATAACAATAAAGCGTATTCAATTATGAATGCTTGTAATAAACACGTTGGAGGAACAGTTGACTTTGGCATACACTTTGGTTGTACAGATTAATGCCGGGTTTGTTTATGGCTAGTGGTAAAAAGACCAGAGAGGAAGAAAGAATAGAATATATTTTGATATTCTCCCTAAACCATCGACCCCTTTGTTGCCCAGGGTGGACTGTACTGAGCGCCCCCCCCTCTACACCAAATCTCTAAGACAAAAATAGCTTTTTTTGTGTGTGAATGTTTACCGATTTCTGCCTAATGCTTGCCTGTTATATGACCTGCACAGAATTGTGACCATAGGGTTAGTAGTAGTAAAGGATTGAAGATTTACACCGGGGCTCCACCGGGCGCGTCACCGTGAGGGAATGTTCCCTTTTTAATCAATGAAGGGTGGTTCCACTACCCGCGTTGCGTTGCGTGACCATTAAAATTCCCCCGGTTCGTTTTTTGACACACGCGACGGAGACGCAACGCGCCCGGTGATGCCCCGCCGTAAGTCTTCTACAGTTTTGTTTCTAGACCAGAGCATCCAATTAGACATCTTAGCCTATTTTACATTTAGTGCTATCAGTAGTATCGACAAATATTAAGTATTTTAAGCTTTATGCTCATTAAGTCCTCCACGGTCATAGTAAAGGCCTATTCATAGTCTGGATTTCCGGTGGTGAGCTGACCACCGGAGCTGAAATAACGTTGAGCGGTGGTGAGTAAAAACGGAGAGAAGGGCTGGGGCGGTGGTGGTGGTTTGCTTTTCACCGCGGCTCGTGACGTCATGTTGTAGTTCGGTGGTCACCTCACCACCGGAAATCCAGACTATGCTGATTCTGAAACCAAAGATGTTCATCTGACCTACAAATATAACTTTGACAGCACAGGGCATTTAAATGCCTTTTTCCCATAAATAATGGAAGCATTATTTATGTATTTTGAATTTCTTAACATTAAATATCACTTGATTGTCTTTCCCTTTCCTTCAGTTGTTCCTCATTGACTTTGGCTTGGCCAAGAAGTACAGAGACAACCGAACGCGGCAGCACATCCCCTACAGAGAAGACAAGAACTTAACAGGCACAGCACGATACGCCTCCATCAACGCACACCTGGGCATTGAACAGAGGTACGTACTACATCCTGACAGTTTTCTGACAAAGCTATGTTTCTATGTCAGTCGTTCTTCGATTTTTCAAAAATAGCAGACCTACAAGCTCGTAGCGCGCCACTCGGTGGTGCGCTATGAGCTTGTACATCTGCTATTTTTCAATAGCTAAAGCATAACATAATGCTAACACCAAAAGGGGTTCCCGCCCAAAATGGGTTAAACCCAGGTCTCCTGCATTTTGAGACCATATTTCTATCACTCATTAAGTAATCCTTACTACTTCCATTGCTCGGTAAGTAATCCCTTCTTGACCAAGAGTGGAATTGTGCTTTTGAGTCCTACCTCATACCAGAGTCTAAATGTCTCAATAACAGTATTGAGACCACCTCCAACGACAGCAGATCGACTAATTGTGTTTTATTTACATGCTCTACCATAAAGATTTGTTGGAATATTGTTGGACTTCCAGATTACAGTTTTATGGTCCAGCATTGTGATTGTAGCTTGAGAAAGGCTCTGAATATACATTTATAACTAACCATCGAAGTGTTTTCGACAATGAACTGTATTGGACAAGCAACAACTTTCTAGATTCTAGTGTAGCTGCACTTTGGCAATCAGCTTGAATTTAGACATCTTCTAATCAAGTCACTTTGGCAGGAAACCAGCCATTAGTTGGAAGTCCTTCTCTGTTAAGTCTATTGCTGTACCATTGGAAAAGCCAGCACATCAACAAAGGGTTTTGTCTGGCTGTAACTTCTAACTTCAAAAGTAAAGATGGTAGAGAATGACTCTGACTGAGCCACCGAAATCCAGGATGTTTAGTTTGTGCCTAAACTAGCTTCCGTTTTCTTTGTATTTATAATAACTAAACATTTCCATTATAACAATTAGAAGGAGAAGCTTAGTCATAGCTCAGTATATACTGAGGGACAAGAGGTGGTAGAATATAAATGGAGCCACGTATTTTTCTAATGGTACCTCATCCAAATGATTTAGTGAAAACGAGGATTGTTTATTTTTAGATGACATGGGCAATGTGATTCATTAGTGCTTCATCAATCTCCTCGGGAGCCTGATGAAGCACTAAGCGTAATATTAGAGTCCCTAGGAAATGGAATTCAGGGCCGTTTTAGCTTTCTGGTGGGAGGCGTGGGTTGCGCCCGCTTATCCGACACACCAAAAGTCTGACATTCGCGAAAATCACGCGTTGGTCTGACACACGTTGCATCATGGTTGCGGTTAGAGTTTGGGGTAGGGTCACGGGTGTCTGTTTTATCACAAATAATTGCGATTAACCATTTAATTGTGTTTCTTTTTTTTTGCATTGAACATTGGAATGTTACGATTTGTATTTCTGTTTGCCTTTTAGGCTTCGTAATCACAAATTGCACAGGGCAGATATGACGATTAACTTAAGAAATCACAAATGCCCAAAGAAAATCACTGACACTATTAATCATTTTTTGGGGGTGGATTCATTTTGAAGTTAAATGTACAGTATGTATACAATTGTGTAATACAAGCTGCATATGAGGCACATTGATTGCCGGGCGCAGCATTTCCCATTTCACGTAGGGGTAACCCATTCTGGGAGGGAACCCCTTTTGGTGTTTTAACTAAGCATTGTTATACTTTAGCTATTGAAAAATAGCAGATCTACAAGCTCATAGCGCGCCACCGAGTAGCGCGCTACGAGCTTGTAGGTCTGCTATTTTTGAAAAATCGTAAAAATTGCGGCACAAATCTTTGAATATATATTCTTTCAGAGCGAATGTTTTTTTTAATTTCGACGTCGGGCCTAAATGGGTTAAAGTACACCAGGCCATGCACCTTTATTATGTCATTTATCTTCCTCCACTAATCACGCCTTTTTCCTCCTCGCCTCTTGCAGTCGCCGCGACGACATGGAGTCGCTAGGTTACGTCTTGATGTACTTCAACAGAACCAGTCTGCCCTGGCAGGGCTTAAAGGTACTACATTTATATATATATCGCCCTGAGTGAGAGAGTCTGTGTTTACTTAATGTGTTTGTTTATTTGGGAGGGACGCGTTCATGAACACACAAAGCTACATACAGTACAGTTGAGAAAGGTGTGTATTGTAAATGCGTAGACTGACAGTGAGTGTATTTTTGGGGCTGGGCAATTCCAGGAAAATGCATCGACTTAATTTAGCTCATGTCGATTAATCAAAAATGGACACACAAAGGTCCAGTAGAGTTTTTATAATGGGCTAAGTTGTGGTGTGCAAAATCATCATCTGCAATCATAGCAGGTCATTTCTTTCAGGCAGTGCAAGTAGTATAGTATATATGTTGTAGGCTGAATTTCCGAGACTATAGCTCTTCATTGTTCGATCCGTGATGAACCGATGTGTTGACGTTGTGGCCCTGCTGTTCCTCAGGCTGCCACCAAGAAGCAGAAGTACGAGAAAATCTCAGAGAAGAAGATGTCCACCCCCGTCGAGGTCCTCTGTAAGGTAAGACGAGACGATGACGCGTGGCGTAGCCACAGACGAATACGGCCTGGTTTATACGTCGGGTGACGGGTCCTTTGTCGAAAATAGCAGATCTACAAGCTCACTGTGGTCTTTTAAATCTGCTATTTTTCACCAGTGGGCAAAGTATAAATAAATTGGGCTTACAGTTCAGCCTGACCAAGATGTTCAGATGTTCCCAATGTTCAATGGCAAAAACAAAATGTAATTGATATTTGTATGACAATCGTCAAGTAAAAACCTGATGGAGACAAATCACTAACGGTTGACTGTGTGTATCCAGGGTTTCCCTGCAGAGTTTAATCACTAACGGTTGACTGTGTGTGTATCCAGGGTTTCCCTGCAGAGTTAAATCACTAACTGTTGACTGTGTGTGTATCCAGGGTTTCCCTGCAGAGTTCGCCATGTATCTGAACTACTGCCGCGGCCTGCGCTTCGAAGAGGCCCCCGACTACATGTACCTGCGCCAACTTTTCCGCATCCTGTTCAGGTATACATGCATCCACTGCGTTTCGACCCCAGAAGCGAATGGCTTATTATTGCCTCTCCTTATTACATATTAACAACATAGAAAATGTAAAGAACCTACAAAACAATCAACATGAAAAAATGCTAATGTTAGCAGTCCTCGTCCATTTATTTTTTATCATCAGTGGGGGGTTACCGATCTCTCTGAAATTGCACATGGTCATTAGCATAATGCAAGGAGTGATGGTCGATTCACCACTTTCCCAAAATGTTTTATATTTATTATTAGCATTTTCACCATAGGCTGTGGGACCTGTAGTCACGGTCGCCGCAGGCTATGGCATCTGTAGTCGCGGTCCCATCGCCCAGACAGGCTTGTGAATTGTGTCAAGGCTGGGTGAATATATGGGTACAGAGTATGGACGCCCCCCCCCCCCCCCCCCCCCCCTCCATGGCACAGATCTCTTTTTCTGTGTCTCATAGCACAGGGATTCTCACCCTTTTTTTTTTTTTTTTTTTTCATTTTATTTCAACGACCGACAATTTTATATGGATTTAGATTAGGCCACTCCACCCCCATTTCATCTCTGGGACCCGAATGTACTCGGTGTAAAATCCTCTGACATTTTACCTACATTTGTACTCTCAGGAGGTATGGAACCAAATGTGTCCAAATGCATTCTAAAACTGGGGATCGTTGAAATTGAAAAGTTAAGAGGAAAATAAAATCGTTCAATTAATCGCCATGCGGACATGGACTACAAATGTTCACAAATGTCATATATATTTTTTTAAATGTATATTTGTATGTTGGTACAGAATTCATAATTTTTAAAGGAAGCTGCTTAATGTTTTTCTTTATTTGTAGTTTTTTTTTTTTTTTTTTAAGATATTTTTTTGCGGCTTACGCCTTTATTGCTTTTTTAAGGGATAGAAAGTAGGCTGACAGGAAACGGGAGAGAGATGGGGGGATGACATGCGGTAAAGGCCGTGTCGGGTCCGGGAGTCGAACCCGCGGCACACCGCGACTGGATCACCAGTCCGGTGCCCAGACCGTTACGCTACGGCCTGGGCCTATTTGTAGTTTTTAGCATATTGCACAGAGCATCAGCCAGAAGTATTGAGAAGCCTTTATGTTTTTTCAGTTTATGTTACTAAAAAGGACTTGGAATCGAGATGCACCGGTAGTCGATTCATAATCGAATCGTAGCCCTCGGAATCGAAATGGAATTGTCGGGTAACTTCCGGCCCTAGTTAACCCATTTTGGGCGGGGACCCATTTTTGTGTTAGCATCATGTTATGCTTTAGCTATTGAAAAATAGCAGATCTACAAGCTCGTAGCGCGCCACCGAGTGGTGCGCTACGAGCTTGTAGGTCTGCTTTTTTTTTTTAACTGTCAGGATTTAGACATTTTTATTTTACAATCTGATCTCAGGTCAAAATGCATTAAAGAACCACCATTCTTCTGTGCGTTAGAATCTGATCTCAGGTCAGAATGGGGTATTAATGCGATGCTGTTCTCCCGGTGCAGGACTCTGAACCACCAGTACGACTACACGTTCGACTGGACCATGCTGAAACAGAAAGCCGCTCAGCAGGCCGCCTCCTCCGGGGGCCAGAGCCAACAGGCCCAAACCCCCACAGGCAAGCAAACTGACAAAACCAAGCCTAACATGAAAGGTTAGTAGCCAACAGCCAAGCGACGTTTTTTACAGAGACACCAATTGTGATATCATCATATTTAGATTACAGTACAGTATATATTTATTATTTCCTTATTTTAGTATAAATATCATTATTGCTCTTATCAACAACAACAAAAAACACCCAACCCACCACACCCCTTCAGAATGGTTAAAATACAATAATAAAAAGATTTGGGGAATAATTCACTTCCATCAAAAAAACAAACAAAAGACAAAGAAAAAGAAAATATGTCTTATAGAACGATAACGTATATCTGTATCGTTCTCAAACAGTACTGTCTTAGCCCCACAAATACTTAAGAACCATACAAATTGATACAATTGGTCTGTCTTGCAGAAGCAAAGACGTCCTTGGGGAATTTGACTACTAACTTTGCTGACCTGATAATCTGTCCTGCTCTTTGGGACGGACAAACAGGCAGCTCTTTACACTTTACTGCTGTTTTATTTAATTTATTTATTTCTGTTCTTTTGACAACCGACCTCTTGATCATACATCTATTCTGATTTCTACTACAATAATCTCATTATTAACCTTCCATATTATTCAAATGGGATGATGGTGGTTTTCTGTGATTTTAAAAACGGTGATTCAGCCCTGACTATCATTTCTTTTTTTCATTCTTGGACCTAACACCTATCTTACCTTGTAGCTGAGTTGTGTGAGCGATTCGCGCACCGTCGCTCACAGGGGGACATACACCAGGATGCATTGTTGACATCTAAATTCAAGGGTTTTTATACATACATGTATGCGTTGGGAATCATTGTAGTACTTTTTTTTTCATTTGTAAAGAAGTTGCATCATCTATAATTCTGTCGGGTGACAGAATGGCATTCTATTTTCAGTTCTCACTACTTGTATGCTCTGTGGCTCAGTGTCTTTCTTCCACAGACTATTATATACACGGTATATATTTAAAGGCATACTATACCCAAAAATGAAATCCACCTGTCCACACCAACCTCTCTAACAATGTTTTCTTGTATCAAGTACTCACTCTGTTTAGCCTGGACGACTAGATGAAAAGTGCATTTCCGAGACAATGAAGTTGATCTAAGATTCTTTTCCAACAAGCAAACACTTCAAAAGAAATGATCGAAAGTATATAATGGGTTAAAAGGCGTCTACACTAGGTGCACTTTATTGATCAGTCGCCATGAAGGACTTAAAAACGCTTTTCAGTATTCCAGGCAACACAGTGAGTAATTGATTGAAAAATCATCATTTTTGGGAGTAGTAACAACTTTTACTTTAATATCCAATGAACTCTTGGCTACAAGTGCTGTTTTTAACCACTACTTGGGAGGGGGAAAAAAAACGACAGATCTACACACTCACAGTACACATTGTGAGCTTGTAGATCAGCCAGTTCTTTTATCGTTTTTTTTTGGTTCCACAATGTATCAAAAGGTCTGGTCGTAGTAGACGAAGATACAATTCTAAATGTGTCTGCTGTCTTCTCCTCTCTGCTTGTCATGATTGATTGTATGTGCGATGCCTGATGTGTTGTTGTCATAGGGGTTGTGGCTTCCTTCCCTTCAGCAGCAGGAGCAGCCGGAGCCGCAGCGGGGCCAGTTGGAGCTAGCTGAACAGAACAGCAGTGGCCTGCCCCCGCCCGCCCCGCCCCGCCCCCGGGGCAAGTCTCATTTACCCACCTGCACCTAGAGAGCTGGAGCACTGACCCAACTCTGTATGGCAGTGGTTCCAGAAAACCTTCTCATGTCAAGGACCCCCCCAAATTGACACTAATTAATTTCAAGGACCCCCAGTTTGACCTGCATATTAGTTACCCCAATTTATATTGTAAAATCAATGTTAATTCAACTCAGAGTGTACACTCAAGAGTTATATAGTTATAATGGACCTTATATAAAGGTCCATTTGGTTCCAAACTATAATTTAGTTGGGGACCCCCTGGAACTCCCTCAAGGAACCCTGGGGGTCCCTGGACTCCACTTTGGGAACCACTCCTGTAAAGAGCTATGATAACTATGGGTGCAACATTTGATAACCAATATAAGTTTTCAATTGGTTAAGTGGTCAGGCATAAAACTCATGATAGAAGACAAGGAACCGTCAAAGTCACCAATGCAGACATTTATTTTATTTTGGCTATTTGTATGCAAATGAGTTAACCCATTCTGGGCAGGAACCCCTTTTGGTGTTTTCAACATATTATAATTTAGATATTGAAAAATAGCAGATCTACAAGCTCATAGCGCACCGCTGAGTGGTGTGCTACGCGCTTGTAGGTCTGCTATTTTTGAAAACTCGTGAAAATGTGCCTGAATGTTTTTAACCTGGAACAACATATTTTCAGATGGGGGTCGGCGGCCAATGTCATACATATTTGGGGTTCCTTGACATGAATATGTTTGCGAACGACTGACATAGAAACATGAATTTTTTATAAAACTGTCAGGATTTAGAAGACTTTCTAAATCGACTTTAGGGCCTAAATGGGTTAAGCTCTCATTAGATGTAGTTATTTCTCAATGTTGTACCTGAAAGCTGTTTTACTCATGTCATCCTTTTAAAACGAGATACATGGATGGCATGCAGCAGTAAGTTGAGCCCTACATCAAACAAAATGCCACTTAGCACACAGCACAAAGGTTTTCTTTTGACACAGCCTTTTGATCACAACCCAGTTCTGCCAGTCTTGAGTAATACATAAAATAATTTAGACATTGTAATATCCTGAGCTGTATGATCACAGCAGTGTTTTGTATTCTGATCTGCATCACAGCATAATGTCGCATTCTCTGTAAGCAGAGACGAGACTAATTTAATCATTTGGAGTGAAGCAGTTTTTTTTTTTTTTTTTCTAAGAACTAAATTTAATAAAGAGCTGACCTCATTGCCTCAATGTAATTCTGTACTCTGTTCTGGCGACTTATCGTAGTACAATATCTCTGTGTCGCAGGCCTCGTGTTGGCCAGGCATCGTGTTGTGGCTACATCAGTAGTATCAATATATCTATCGGAATTTTATAAAAGTGTCTTTATTTATTTTATTGTCCAAGACCCCCGATATATTGATATCCATTGTTGGACCACCTAACCCCATTTTGTGATTGGGTCTGAGATCCTACGTTAACTATATTCTTTCTCCAAAATGCCATGATCTGTAAGATTTACACGACGCCACAGCACAACACCTTGTGAGCGTGGAGATCTGCTGTTTTGGGCTATAAATGAAGTTAATTGTAGTCGAGTCATTGAACTACTGCAACCCTTCCCCCACACACACCTTGTTGTTCACTCCTGCTCCCCCCCCCTCCCCCTTCTTCCTCACCCTTTATCTTGGCCAAACAAACAATGCTAAGCCTTTAAAAGCATTGTCATAGGTACTTCAACAGCAAACTCAAAGTGTATAAAAGAAGGTCTGTGAAGGGTTAGATGGATACTAATTCATTGTCCAGTGTTACTAGCAGTAGGTGTGAGAGCAGAGCAGTGCAGTAGGTTATAAATAGGACGTTGATGACGCTGGTTTCACTGCAGCTCTAATCCTTTGTGTACAACACGGTCACGTCGCTTTCAGCCCGTGAGCTAGCATGCTTGCTAACCTCCATTCGTAGCTCTTCCTCAGCACAGCTTGGAGTCACTGTCAGCCCATTGGCTAGCATGCTTGCTAAGTAACTCCCTCCATTCATAGTTGTTCCTCCACCAGCCTAGAGGCACTTTCAGCCTGTTAGCTAGCTGCGTGCTTGATAACCCTCTCCATTGATGGTTGTTCCTCCACCAGCCTAGAGGCACTTAGTCAGCTAGCTGCGTGCTTGCTAACCCTCTCCTTTGATAGCTGTGACTCAACCAGCACACATGTGACTCAACCAGCACAAATGTAGGCTAAGTAGGCGGAGACATAGAAGCCAAAAATGGAACACGTGTGTGTGTGTGTGTGTGTGTGTGTGTGTGTGTGTGTGCGCGCGCCAATAATATTCAGTCTTTTGTCATTGCTCTTGTAATTAAATGTAGCCCTTTTGATGGCATGGTTTGAATTGAGCCAACTAAGAAAGTGAAGTAATTCCCAATTAATCTAAACTGAGTGATTACTTTCACTTCCTGCCATCAGGACACAAGTACACTTGGATCAAAGTTCACTCCTCAGTGACTAAACGCTCCAACCGCATCAACCCAGCCTAATTATTTGGAATCTTCACATTTGGCCAATTACCATATTTCACTAATTACCATTTCTGTACCACTTTAAAAAAATACATTTACAATAACTGTTTCTACTTTTATAAATATTTCGACAAACATTTCAAAAGCAAGCGAGTGGATACAGAAATGAGTACAGATCCAATTGCTGTTGAATGTGTTTGTTGGATGCATTCGTACTTGCAGATATTTATGTAGCATTGATAAGCTACACAAATGTCGGGCTGCAACTATCAATTATTTTCTTAGAGATTTGTCTGTCAATGGCTTTATTTAAAGATTTATTTATTTATTTAATGTATCAATGGCTCAATTAACCGCTTAATCTATTAGTCCCACAATTTTGTGCAAAAATAGTGAACGCCATCGGATATTTTCACTATTAAAACAAAATAATAATAATCTATGACTTTCCCAAAATGCATCTATTAATCTATTTTTTTTGTAAATTATAGATTATTTTGTATAATTGAATTTACTTTATATTTTGAATAATGTATTAATTAGATTAACTGTTGCACGCCTACTCAAATAGCCAGTGCACCTCACACAGAAATAGCTCTCGGTCCCTGCATTAACTAGACTGGAATCTTTTTACAACCAGGCGGTGACATTTACACACACACGGCGTGGGCGTGTGCGTGTGCGTGTGCGTGTGCGTGTGCGTGTGTGTGTGTGTGTGTGTGTGTGTGCGTGTGCGTGTGTGTGTGCGTGTGAGATACTTTCTATGCTTAACTCTCAGCTGGAGGGTTCATTTGTTGATCTTTGACCCTGAGTGACAGTTGGGTCTTTACAACTCAAAGTGTGGGCAGTGCAGTATTAGCCACTACAAACCGCTTGAGAATACTGTACTGTACAGTGAAGTGATTAGGTGTCAGGTCGCACTAAAGTGTAAAGAAACTAAGTACATTTATTTAAATACAATTTGGAGATATTTGTGCTCAAATTTCCAAATACTTATTATTATTACTATTCCAAATATTGTACTTTTACTCCTATTATTTGACAACATTGGTTACAAAACAGACACTTCAGCCCTATATACATTTCCTCCATTTGAAATTGATCGACAACCTCATAATGCGACATTTTGATACCAGTACTTTTACTCAAGTATATTTTGAATTCCGGACTTTTACTTGCAACAGTATTTCTACATTGCAGTATTGATACTTTTTACTTAAGTGAAAAATGTGAGTACTTTCCCCACTACTGGTATTTAGACGGCCTCCTGACGAAACCAGTGATCTGGAACTTTGCTTCTCAATCTTATACATTAATATGTATCTGGCTGCCTAGTGCCTACACCCATATGCAAATATTTTGTGCCAGATATCCCCATACAAGATTTGTCTTGTATGGGATTATTTCTTTCAATGGCACATCCATAAGCTCACAAAATAACATTCAAGAACAGCGAAAATGGAAGCTCTAGACTAAGGCTCTTTCTGAAGTTTGGCCCAAAGCCCAACAGGCAGGCTGAATGACTCAGCTACACAGAGGTCCAGTCTAGGCTGTAGAGGGAGCAGTCGGTCTGTGTGGTGGTGGCTCGTTTTCTGACGGAGGGATTAATGTGCAATGAAAGCGTCAAATACTAATTTAGTCTTAACTAAACACTGGGTGACCTTTCAAAGCAACCATTAGTGGATTGGGTGAATACATGTAGTGGAGTAGAAAGTACAACATTTGCCTCAAATGTAGTCTTGGGGCGGGAACCCCTTTTGGTGTTAGCATTATGTTATACTTTAGCTATTGAAAAATAGCAGATCTACAAGCTCATAGCTTGTAGATCTGCTATTTTTGAAAAATCGAAGAACGACTGACATAGAAACATAGCTTTTTTTTTTGTTAAACTGTCAGGATATAGAAGACATTTTTAGAATCTGATCTCAGGTCTTATATTTAATATTCACTCATGCTCTTAAGATGCCATAATTTCCGTCTACTCACGCTGCGTCTCATTGGTGGCCCATGGACTGTTCAGAAAGCTGCCTAGCAATGACATCATCGATGGAGAGTCCAAGCTAAGATTTATTTTATTTTGATCGTTTCCCTGTTATCTCTTATGGTACAAATCTCATCAAATGGTGGTCCGTGGCACAAATGCTGAATAAATAATGGGCCTTGATATGAAAAGGGTTGAAAACCACTGATCTACACCAAATCTCTTGGCAAATAGTCAATCTTGTTGTGAGCTTGTAGATGGGGCTGTTATTGCCAAATGTTGGCCTACTAAGAAAAGCCCGGAATAGGTTTGGTTATGCCCTATATACCGGTACATCGTTACCGTATGATAATTGCCAAAAAATAAGCGGTCAAATCCTCTTATGTTTTTTTGTTTGTGAAACCCATTCTTTATTCTCCATAGATAGACACACTGCGGCCGTGCAAACGGTACCTCAGTGAGAAGGGCCGGTCTGTTGTCCTGCAGCATCACTGCAGCACAGAGTCACGAGAGGACTGTTCCTCTGTCACACGCTTGTCTCCGCTCACCGCCTTCTCTGGGGCCCACACACGTGACAGATGTCGGGGTCCGGTTTTGAAAAGATTTCTAGAAAGATTTGAAAACATTTGTGAGGGGCTCTAGCCCCTCCTATGTCCAGCTTATGTCCTATTTTACGTCATGATGATGTACGATGATAAGAGCTGATTTTTTTAACTATAATTATTAAGGGAATTTGCCTGGTAGATTGAGATCTGGACACATTGGCTGCATTATTGACGTTTCTGGCGTTGTCAAATCATTCTCTAGCCTTGTCCCAGTCTGTAAGTCTGCCAGTATAGAGAGAGAACTTAGTTTCTACTGTCTGTGGCTTTGCTGTTGGTTCTTGGACAATCTGGAGCGTGGACCAGACAGAGCCCTCAAGCGCTAGTGCTCAGTGCACCAACACAGAACCAAGGCACAGAAATATCTTTTGTTTCGTTTCCCCTTTGTTCCACAAATATATGAATGTGGCTTAGCTAATGTTCCAAAATCAGGAATCCTACAAAATCGGAAGCTCTAGTTAGGGCCGATTCATACTCCTATTTTAGAGCCTTATAAAAGTCGTTTCGGCTCTGTAGAGCCTACAATGTGACGTCATTTGAGGTTCGGGGGGGGGGGTGCGGGTACCGTCCTAAAGTCGGCTCTTCGGTGCTACTGAAAATTTCTGACGAGCCGAAATCATTTCGGCACTACAGCACCGAAATCGGCCCTTAGGTGATCAATCTACAGGCTCACAGCACAGCACTTTGCAACACTCTACTACTCTTTCGCCAAAGAGATTTAGTGTTGAGGGAAATACTTTGTACTTAGTATACTGTGCACTGGGGCACCCTGGCCAACTAAGTATATAGGGTTTAAGTTATGTGGAAACCAAAGTGAAGGTCATCTCTATGATGTCACAGTGGATTCGTGACAACAAACATGAGCACGATTGAAGACCAGACCTGTAGTATATCTGATGTGTACATGAAGACCAGACCTGTAGTATATATGATGTGTACATGAAGACCAGACCTGTAGTATATCTGATGTGTACATGAAGACCAGACCTGTAGTATATGATGTGTACATGAAGACCAGACCTGTAGTATATATGACGTGTACATGAAGACCAGACCTGTAGTATATGATGTGTACATGAACACCAGACCTGTAGTATATCTGATGTGTACATGAAGACCAGACCTGTAGTATATCTGATGTGTACATGAACACCAGACCTGTAGTATATGATGTGTACATGAAGACCAGACCTGTAGTATATGATGTGTACATGAAGACCAGACCTGTAGTATATGATGTGTACATGAAGACCAGACCTGTAGTATATCTGATGTGTACATGAAGACCAGACCTGTAGTGTATGATGTGTACATGAAGACCAGACCTGTAGTATATGATGTGTACATGAAGAACAGGCCTGTAGTATATGATGTGTACATGAACACCAGACCTGTAGTATATGATGTGTACATGAACACCATACCTGTAGTATATGATGTGTACATGAAGACCAGACCTGTAGTATATGATGTGTACATGAAGACCAGACCTGTAGTATATCTGATGTGTACATGTGACTGGATGAGTCTCCTTGCTGAATAGCTAGCTGCTTACTGTACATACTGTACAGAACCCCAAAAGGGTTCCCGTCCAGAAGGGTAGGGTTACAAAAATAATGGGTTAAGTTAGACGAGAGGAATAGTCCAGTTTATTTATTCTATTTCCACCGTTCTAGTCAATTGGTTAAACTGATACTAGTTGATTCCATGGATTAAAGTTCTCAGTCGCCACAACTGATTACATTTGGATTCCATAAAAAATAAAGAGTATTTGAAGTGCTCAAACAGAATAGTGGTGCCAGTGGCTCGGGGGTAGAGTGGCTGGATGGCAACCGTCCGTAAGGTTGCCAGTTCAAACCCGGGCTCCCCCAGAGTAAAGTGTCCTTGAGCAAGACACTGAACCTCTAATTGCTCCCCATGTGCTGGTTGCATGGTTTCCACCACCATCGGTGTGTGAATGTAAATGCACATGCACAATCTATGTAAAGTGCCTTGGATAAAGGCACTATATAAATGCACCATTTTACAATACAAGTTTAGAAGCATCTTCCGGAAACCTGAATAGTCTCAGAAAAACATAAAAACAAAGGTTAATGCCTCAAATCTAATTTCCTCATCTGGTTGGCTGTTATGTGGTAAAGCATGGGTTTAGATTTTAGAATGATTAGACCTGAAACATCACCATTACATTTTCAGTCTTCAGATTTAATTTTGCTTTACTCCGTGATTCACTTGTTTCCATTGCCATTGCCACAGCATTCAAATAAGCTTCCAGTAGTTCCGTGTAGCCACTTAGTCAGACTTTGTGAGATCTCTGCCAACTTATAACGTCTACTGACGTCTAAATTCAACGTAGTGGCTAAAGCGGTTTGGTGACTATACAGAGATGAAGGAAAAATAACACTGCAGAGAATGCACAGACTTTAGCGAGGTCAATCATGTTGCGACGACATCAACGGTTGAGTTTCAAAGCAGTGGATAGGTTGGTTCTAGGCCGTTCTCACCCTCTGTTCAAGAACCTAAATTGAATTAAGATTTCCCCAGACCCGTCCGGGAAAATAAGACCCTGTCTGACTCCTTCTAGCAAGCAAAATGAGTTCTGGTTCCTGGTGGCTCACTGCAGACGTTTCCAAAGGAAATCCAAAAGAGATTAGCCAATTTGCCCAATAAGACCTGAGGCAGATTCTTAAAAAAAAAAGTCTTCTAAATCCTAGTTCTGCACAATTGTTGCTTAAATGTGAATCTCTATTTTCCTCCACAAGAACTGAGATCACGTTTCTCACACGATTCTCATTTCCGTGAAAATGTTGATTGTATTTAGTGCTTGACTTAAACTGCTCTTAAAGTCTCTTGTAGCAAAAGCAGAAGAGTAACAAAAATGGACAGACTAGTGCTGAACGATTCTAGCTGGAATTTAGAAATGAGATTTCATAGGTGTTGTAGGTGGCTTTTTGAAAATAGCTGATGTAACAGTTCTCAGGTGGTGAAACTGGTTGCTTCTTTTGGGCTTGTTTTCATAGACCTGGTCGCTTGTTTCACTCACAGAATCTGGCAAGCTAGCTTGTTACCAAACTGGAGCCTCTGCAATGCATCCCGCACCCACAGCAAAACAAAACCCTTTTCCCCCGCTAGCTTTGCTTTGGAGTTGATCAATTGGTATATGAATTTAGAGTTGATATTAATTATGGTATCTAGTTCACACTGCACGAGTAGTCGGCACTGAAACATGACGAGTCAGACGAGCAGACTAGACTCTAGAGGTAAACACTCCACTGAGGTTCCGACGCGTCGGCAAGGCGATATGGACGGCAAGCGACGGGAGTCTCCTGCCGATCTTCGCGTTAAAAACGTTTGCTGTGAAAGAATTTACATTCAGAGATTTGCGCACGTTTCAAGATTTTTCTAAATTTGCAGATCTACAAGCTTATAGAGTGGCACAGAGTGCTGCTCTGAGCTTGTATATATCCTATTTTTCAACAGCTAAAGTATAAAATAATGGTTAATGTGGTTAAACGTTGAAGTGACAATGTGTTCCAGGTCGTAAAATGGGCTGGACTAACCTAATTTAATTCCTATCGTATCTCACATTTTTGTTTTAGTCTTCTACCCCGACTTTTGAGGCTATACACGACTTTTATCCGTTTCATTTGAACTTATTTCCTGCTCTTTCAAACGTAACATTTTTGTAAATATTGTCATTAATCTGACGCTTTAACCTCCACAGTGAGTCCAGAGGAGGAGGAGGCCTATTATAGCTCAGTGAAATGTCGTATGGCCAGCGTGCCCAAAGCGTTTCTCATTATGTTAACGACGTGCTCTCTTCTGTGTGTGCCCGCAGGTTTCTGAGCGCTGCGTCATGTGTCCGTGGTGGGAATCAGAAGAGTGGGCCCTCTCGCCATCGCAGTCTAACAATTGGCAACCAGGACCACCACTCTCTCTCTCTCTCTCTCAATCTCTCATTCTCTACTTTCCTCCAAACCTCCCACAACAAACAAACTGTCTCTCTCCTTCCATGATAACTATCTATGTAATGGATATATATATATATATAGATACACATGCCAACGTCTGCAGCGATATCTATATATCGGTATGTATATACAATAAAACTCTTCTCCACTCTGAACGAAAAAAAGCAGGATTTTTTTTTGGGGGGATGTGGAGGCCGTAGCCCCTCCCTTCCCTAATCTCGCCTCCACTCGTCTCTTCTACCCTCTTCTCTATACGTTAATTTTTGTTTTTATTTTTTCTGGAAACGTTGAGATGAATGGTCGGCTGACCCTGTTAACTTTTTTTTGTTTTCTCTGTTGCTTAATTATTTTTTTACTTGGTTGCACGCCGGTGTCAACGTGCCGAAAATAGCCGCTCTACAAGCTCCGAGATTTGTGAGCTTGTAGAACGGCTATTTTTTAACGAGCGACGCCGTTGCGAAACTAAGCATAAATGGGGCTTGTCCTCACCCCCAGTGAACACAGAACATGTCAATATCCTTCCCCGCTCCTTTTTTATTATTTTAATCCTTTCTTCCCTCCAAGCAAAATGAAAAGATGTTAACTGAGAAAACTGTCTTTTTTTTGTTGTTTCTGAAAGGAAGGAATGAATGATGGTATCCTGGGTGTTATTTACTAAAAGAAAGGGCAAAAAGTGTTGGATTATAATTTTATTTCTCGTTTTTCTTCATTCCTTTTTTTCCCCCTCCCTATGGTGATTAGGAGTGTGTCTGTTGAATAGAAACGGCTGTGGTTAAAAAATGTTTTAACAGCAGACAGCAACAGTCTATGATAGAAAGAAACACTTCTCTGGTTCTCTCCCTCTCTTTAGAGCTCTGCATTATTATTATTAAATCTGTTGTAAAATCTATGGTCTTCTGAAACGGTCTCCAAAAAAGAAATACCAATAAAAACAAAAAAACATCAAATACCACAGATTACAAAGTGCGAGTCTTTCACCCCTCATCCTCTTGACTGTTACAATCACAGGAATATGTATATTTCATAATCACATATCGATGGTCTGCTTTGAATTGCTTTTATTTTTCCTGTGGGGAATATAACCTGACCTATGGAATTATTTCTCCTGTGATTAAATTTTCTTCAATGGGCCCCAAAAGCCAAATTTATACTATGTCATGCAATTGTGAGTGAATAAGTAAAATGGAAGGATAAAAAATAGTGTAACAGCTCTATATTCCAACAGTAATCGCGAAACGGTGTAACCCAGACTTCCAGTTCCAATTTTGTCTGCTCAAGGTTTTGTTTCATCACTTAACTTCAGTTTCACTTGTTCGGTATGCCTGGTATGCCAGCCTGTATGACTTCTTGCTCCTGATTGTATAAAAGTGGTATCCTCACTATCCTGACCTGAAAATGTAGGTCTGCTATCTGTGGAGGCGCATACGTTGGTCCGGCGTCCTAACAGTCCGACACATGCATGGCTGGTTAAGACTTAACCGTGTGTCTCCCGACAATGACATTCATGGCCGGTTAAGACTCACCCGTAGGGTGTCGGACTATTGTCTGTTAGTATGTTGGACCAAACGCATGCACCCCTTTCGGTTTACTAAAGAGCTGGAAAGACTGGGAGACCAATATTACTGAACTAACATGCTATAGCAATGATTACTAAGGGGATATAGAGCCATTTAACACTAAGAAAATATCAAGTGTTTGATGTGCTAATTGGTATTTTTTATGAAGAGTTGATGACGATGTTTCAAATGTCAAATAGCTAGGGTAGTCTAAAACGGCGTGCACTTGAGTCTGCCGTAACCATGTTGCGCCACTGCTAAAAAAATTAAACTCAAAGATAAATGCGATCAAATAAAATGTAGCATTTTCACCTATAATGACATGACCAAAACTGGGATGCCAGTGATGAGGGCTATTTCAGTGGTTCCCAACCTTTTTCAATTTAAGGAACCCCAAATGATTATGCCATAGGCCCCCTATCCGAACATATTTTGTACCCGGCACCCCATATAACATTTGTGGTGTTAAAGTTTTATTTTCAAAGTGGATGTACATGGCAGTCTCATCACAGCACGTTGTGAGCTAGTAGATGGGCTATTTTATAACTCGGCAACAAAAGTTTGGAAACTTAACTTTGGTCCTTTATGTCTCCACTTTAATAATACCAATTGGTATTATGTCTTATATCATTTTAATCGTTGATTAGTCTTCTTTACAACGAGGTATAGATTGTAAGGATCGGGCGTTCGTGGAATGAGCAACACAGCTAAATGTGTGGGTAGCGCCTCCAAAACAATTGCCAAAATGACAAGTGGTTGGTATTCAACCCTTTGCTATGAGTTGCTTAGTGGATTGGATGATTTTACTCTCCCACAGTAATAAGAGACAAAAAGCTGTGTTGCTCATTCCACGAACGCCTGAATCTATACCTCGTTGTAAAGGTGACTAATCAACGATTAAAATGATATAAAATACAATACCAATTGGTATTATAAAAGTGGATATTTTAAAATATTGGACCAAAGTTAAGTTTCCCAACTTTTGTTGCTGAGTTTAGATTAGATGCCAAGTGGTTAAACTGATTTTGATGGTACACTATTTTGCTCGGGGCCCCTGGAACCTCAAGGACCCTAATGGGGCCCCGGACTCCACTTTGAGACCCACTGGTCCCCCTCCCCTTCCCCCCCTTTTATGTTTGACACTAAATCTGAGCCCCACGCGCACACACTGTACAGTAGTTCTCGTATGAAGAGTGTGACGCATTGTGAGCTTACAGATATGCTTTTTTCTTTTCAAATACATTGACATATTATAAAAACACATGATTTTGAATATGACAATGACCAAAATGGGGTTGAAGGTGGATGAATTTTGAATTTGTGCAAGATGTTGTTGAGGAAAATGTTCCAAACAGACTTTTGGCCCCATTTCAGGCCCCTAACTATTGACTATGTTCACACACACCGGCCATTTTGCTCTCACTCCAAGTTTGCGAGTTGAAAGCTTCATAGCATAATGGCCGCCGTGTGAATATGGAGAATTGCAGAAGGAACTACTGTACAAATTGAGGAGTGGTCGCCTGGCTTCCCAGCTTAGAAGGTGTTGAACAACACTGGGCGATATGTGGAACTATGTGGATATATTGTGATATTTATTTTGGAGATGACTTTTGGTGCTTTCTCAACATTTATACAATGACATTTCTGATGAATAATCAGAGATGTAAATCAAGTGTTTAAAAGCGCCTTTTATTTGAGCTACACAACATCTCCGTACGTGCAACTGGGTGGACTTGACTCCAGTCAAATCTCGTCTTTTCTTAACCCATTTAGGCCTGACCTCAAAATGTAAAAAAAGAATCTTCTAAATCCTCCAGTTTTCTGAAATACATATTTTCACGATTTTTCAAAAATAGCAGACCTACAAGCTCGTAGCGCGCTATGAGCTTGTAGATCTGCTATTTTTCAATAGCTAAATTATAACAATGTTTAAAACACAAAGGGGTTCCCGCCCAAAATGGGTAGACGGAGCACATATTCAGACTTGCGCTTTAGTTTTTTTAAATAGCCCTTTATGAATATAAAAACCTGAGATCTTATGGTTAGAGAAAGGTACAATTTAGAAGTATGTAAGATGTTAAATACTGCTTTGAGTAGGAACTGCTCTTTGTCAGCAAAAATGAATGGCCCGTCATCCCAGCTGGCATGCCTTGCCCTGTGAGCAGGCTGTAATCAGTGCTGCACTGCCAGGAATATGTCGAGTTCAGGTGGAACTACACCCAGTGTTTGAAAGCAACTAAGTAGTTTGAACTTTGAGGTACTTTAGCTTTACTTGAGTATGTCATTTTTTCTATAATTTATACATCTATTCCACTACATCTCAGAGGCAAATATAGTTTTTTTTTACTCCACTACTATTATTTGACAACATTAGCTACAAGTTACTTTGTAGATTATTACAAAACATACATTAACCAATTAAGACTTATTTTATGCTTTGCCTATTCAGAAATTAGCAATTTACAAGCTCAGCTTGTAAAACTGATAGTTGAAAACTTGAAAAAAGTTTAGAAAACTGAGCATAGGCTATAATGGTTCTTACTTATTTTATATTTTGAAACAATACTTTTGTACATTTTGCAATACAGGACTTTTACAATATATTAGTATTCGCACATTGTGACATCGGAAGTCTGAAGCAGTGTTCTCTGATGTTTGGATGAAAATGTAAGGCTTTTATTTTGGGAGAAGCTCTAACAGATTGATTTATCCCCGTGTGTATTATTGGTTAAATATTTTTGTAAAACCCAAACAGACACACTTAACCTTTTCGCAGAACTTTTAAAAGTTTGTGAAATAGATCTAGAAGCTCGAAAGTTGAAATGTAGAGATACAAGGAGTATGCCCAACGGCGATGGTGTGTGTGCTGCATTTTTTTTGTACTGACATTTGTAGGGTTTAGTTTTTGCTCACATGCACTGCTTGCCTCAGCAGGCCCTGCACACCTAAATAAAAGCCTGGGAACCGAGGCTATGCTGCAGTGCAAACCTGACTGAATGGAACTCTAAATGTGGACCATCCCATTGTTGCTGCCGGGTGGAAAACCGCAGTCTCAATGTGAGAACCATGCACTGTCCTACACAGTCTCAATGTCAGAACCATGCACTGTCCTACACAGTCTCAATGTCAGAACCATGCACTGTCCTACACAGTCTCAATGTCAGAACCATGCACTGTCCTACACAGTCTCAATGTCAGAACCATGCACTGTCCTACACAGTCTCAATGTGAGAACCATGCACTGTCCTACACAGTCTCAATGTGAGAACCATGCACTGTCCTACACAGTCTCAATGTCAGAACCATGCACTGTCCTACACAGTCTCAATGTGAGAACCATGCACTGTCCTACACAGTCTCAATGTCAGAACCATGCACTGTCCTACACAGTCTCAATGTGAGAACCATGCACTGTCCTACACAGTCTCAATGTGAGAACCATGCACTGTCCTACACAGTCTCAATGTGAGAACCATGCACTGTCCTACACAGTCTCAATGTCAGAACCATGCACTGTCCTACACAGTCTCAATGTCAGAACCATGCACTGTCCTACACAGTCTCAATGTCAGAACCATGCACTGTCCTACACAGTCTCAATGTCAGAACCATGCACTGTCCTACACAGTCTCAATGTGAGAACCACTGTCACAATGGTTCCGATGTCCAGGCAGAGAGGGAAAAAGTAACAAAAGCAGGCAGAGACAGACTGAATGGAGGGTGTGCAGGACAGGGTGATTTTGTGGCTAGACTGTGGAACAGATGTCAGTATTAGGAGGGCAGACAGAGGTCAAGATTCACAAAACAAACAAACAAACCTCCCGTTGCAGACGTTGGGCTTTTTCGTCGCGGTCGTCTCCACCATGCCATGTCTTTGCTCCTGTCCACCCGTGCATAAATATACTGCTTTTATCCAAATGCGCTTTACATACAGTATAGATATGCATTACATTCTCACACACAGTCATAATACACCGATGACAGAGGGAACCATGCAAGGCACCAACCTGTACACATGGAGCAATTAGGAGTTCAGAGGTTCTTGCTCAAGGACAATTTGACACTAACTCTGGGATCGAACCGGGAACCTTGCGGTTGCCATCCGGCCGCTCTAACCCTGATCCACTGCCGCCTCAGGGGTGTCTGTCTGTCTGTCCAGCCATCTGACTGTAAACAGCAGTGCAGTGCAGTGCAGTCAGTGAAGTATAGGTACATACTGTAGCCATATAAGGTAGTTGTTCTCAAAGTGGGGTCCTTGAAGGGGTCCCAGGGGGTACTCAGCAAAATAAGTTTATATAACATAAAAATCACTCTTAACTACTTTGTTGTGTATATACTTTTATATTTCCAAGCTCACATCGCATTGCCGCATTATGCACTTTTTAATTGTGAAAGCTTTGGAATAATTTAGAAATGTTTTAACGAATCTCTTATTTTCAGATGTGGGTCTCCAGGCCAAATTCGTCTGATTATGGATGGAGGGGGTCCTTCTTTGACTAAATGTCAGAGAAGCATGTGTTTTAAGGCGTTAAGCAGACAAACACGTGCATCTGCAGATATGTGGATATTTGGACTGTGCGAGCGTGTGAGTCAGTGAGAAAACTGAGAATGAATGACTGCGTAGAGCCACACCTAACTAAGGTGTGTCAGCCCTTGATATGCAGGTATGAGGAAGCAAAGGGGCTGTGTGTGTGTGTGTGTGTGTGTGTGTGTGTGTGTGTGGGTGTGTGTGTGTGTGTGTGTGTGTGTGTGTGTGTGTGTGTGTGTGTGTGGAGGACTCAGGTTGGGCTTTAGGTATTTTTAGAGGTCGTGTTTAGGGGTTTGGGGTTATAGACATGTAGTTCTACCTGGTTTACTTTACAGTATACTTATCTGCGTTACCAGTGCACCAAAAATAGCAGATCTACAAGCTCACACGTTGTTGCAGCGCAACGTGTTGTGAGCTTTTAGATGTGCTATTTCCGTGTTGGCCTGTGCTGGGTGACAACCTAACATGATGATCTTCTCTAGCCCCACACAACCTCACTTGATTTATATATACTTGGTTGCCAGGCTCAAAAAATAAGACAATCTACAAATTCACATGTTAGTCACAAGTTGTGAGCTTGTAGATTGGCTATAAATCAGGCAGAACACAGCACGTCCACACACACACACCCTGTGGTTCTCTTTGCTTAAACCTGCTGAACCAGGTTTCATTTGCCGCGTATTTCCTGAGTGTCCAATCATTTGAGTGTTGTACATCAATTTTAAAGTGCTAGGAGGCAATCAATGGTGGAAGAATGAAGAAGTACTCAGATTTTGTACTAGAAATAGCAATAGGCCTACAGTATATACCACAATAACAAAATACTCTGTTACAAGTAAAAGGCTTCTATTCAAACTTTGACTTGAGTAAAAGTACAAATGTTCTGGTATCAAAATGCACTTAAAGTCCCAAAGTATTATAGTACAACATTATTGTCTCCACCAGGCCGAAGGCATGGGGAGAGAGTATGTTTTGCACTTCGTCCGTGTGTGGGTATCCGTCCGTTACCAGCTAATCTCCGGCACCGTTAACCCGGTCGATGCCAAACTTTGCACACACACTCCATGCCAATGCCAAGATGAACCTCTGCCCCAAACTTTCCAGAACGGCCTGTTATAGCGACACCAGGAGGCAGGAGGCCGACTTTTGTAAAACACTTTTTTATATTACCGGGTACTCCTCCAGATTCTGTCCCACAAATCGTTACACAGTATCTCTATAGTCATGACGGATCTGTCCAATATTTCATATTCCATCCTACTTGGCTAACATTGGCTTTCAAAGTTTGCAGAATTGGCCTGTTTTGAACAAAAAGACTCAAATCATGAACGCAGTGTGTAATTTACAGGAAATCGTTCACGCACTTTCCTACTACTAGGCTGAGGAATATATCCCACCCTTTTCACATTGGCCTGTTATAGCGCCACCAACAGGTGGATTTTTGCAAAACACATTTTTGGAACAAAATGCCTCAGATCATCCAATTGCCATCAAAGGCATAAGAACAAATGGAACCCTTTTCACATTGGCCTATTATAGCGCCACCAGGAGGCCACAACCTGACCTGGCCTGGTGGAGACCTGTACTCCGAGAGGCACTTTTTCTAGGTTTAAAATGTTTTTTTTTATAGATCTTCAAGCTCACAATGTGTTGCATTGAGTTATCTAAAACAGGGTATTATCGATTTGATCAGGAATCGAATCGAAGGAAAATGTGGTATTTCCCTTCAAGTACAATTTTGAGGTAGGCCATTTGTACTTTTACATCTACTCCACTACATCTCGGATCCAAATAGGCCTATTATACTTTTAATACAGTACATTTATTTGAAAACTTTAGTAGTTACTTTGTAGATTTTAATTATTACAAAACATAAACTTAACCCTAAATACATTTCGACCAGTTGGAAACAGATGTGCCGCATTGCTCGTAGATCTGCTATTTTAGAAATATTTGTATACTTTTGAAAACATGAAATGAGACATTCTGCTCAATGAGTACTTTCTACTTTTTGTACATTAAGTACATTTTGGTGCCCAAAGATTTTGAATTCTGGACTTTCACGTGTAACGGAGTATTTCTACGTTCTTCTACACAGTAGGTATAGTACAACATTGAGTATTTTTTTCCACCACTATACTAAGGCAGGTTCCTCCTCTGAGACACAGTGCAGGTAGACAGAAATGGTGCCATATTATAATGAGCATTAGTGAGGACCATGAAGACAAGGTTAAAAGTGCTCCACTTGGCCCGTGATAATGGTCTTAGAGTGCCATCTAGTGCCAACAGGCTTCTTTTGTTTAAAGTGCAAAATTTGGCATAGTCTTTCTCTTTTTTATTGGCCTAAAATATTGTCTATCATGAATCCACTTGCTGACCGGCTGTCGGTATTGAGCAAATTTTTTATAGGGGTTTATATGTGACCAATGACCATACCATTAATGGGAAACTTCACCCTTTTTGCAAAAATAAATAAATGTAGAAGATAGAACACTTTCCTGGGGTCTATTGTGAGGTCTATTGTGTTCCTGAATAAAGTGCCTGGTGCTGGGAGTCTGGTGCAACGCACAGGGCCTGACCTGGTGAGAGCAGGAGTGGACCTGGTGAGACGTAGGAGGGGCCCGGACAGGTGTCAACCCACAGAGCCTAGTCCTTCCATGTGCCAGAATGGTACCTCCCAGTCACGGCAGAGTAGTTCAGGAGGAACGGATTGTGTGGCCCTGGTTTTTCCCTAATGGGACTTATCGAGGGTAGCTACTGGGACGTAAGTCGGGACTTGATCACTCCCGGCTGGGTCACCTGAGTGAGGGGTATGATGTTGCGAGACCCGAAACCCCGATGACCTTGGGATACATCACTGAGGATACGTCCCAGGTGCATCCATTTATGTATGTGTTTTGTTATATGGGTATTATGTGGTTTTAGATATTTTAGATTTTAGCAGTGAGCCCAGTGTCTCTGATGTCATGGACACTGGGCTCACTTACTTCCTGGACTAGCATTATGGGAATTGTAGTCCAGGAAGGAAGTGAACCCAGTGTCGATGACATCAGAGACACTGCGCTCACTGCTAAAATCTAAAATATCTAAAACCACATATTACCCACATAAAGACCCCCAGGAAAGTGTTCTAAATCTTCTAAACGTCATTGTCTCTACCAGGCCGAAGGCATGGGGAGAGAGTATGTTTTGCACTCTGTCCGTGTGTGTGTGTGTGTGTGTGTGTGTGTGTGTGTGTGTGTGTGTGTGTGTGTGTGTATGTGTGTGTGTGTGTGTGTGTGTGTGTGTGTGTGTGTGTGTGTCCGTCCGTCCGTCCATCTGTTAACAGCTAATCTCCGGCACTGTTAACCTGGTCGATGCCAAATTGTGCACACACACTCCCTGGATGCGAACGATGAACCTCTGCCCCAAAATTTCCAGAACGGCTTGTTATAGCACCACCAGGAGGCCGACTTTTCTTCCTTCAATGTTATTGGTGCAGTTCCAATTCGAGGTAACGCCCTCTCAGCCGTGCAGTCAAAGTTGGGTCCACAACTTCGGACCCGGGCGTCTACAACACGACGCCACCATTCTGACCCTGGCGTCTACAACACGACACCACCACTCTTTTGTCCAACCATGAAATGGCAACCAATGATGTGAAAGAGGGGCATAACCACGGGAGGGACTTTGACAAAGGGTGAATAAGGAAAGAGTGTTTTAGCACATGTAGGGAGCAACTATATAGGCAAAAAGAACGTTGGTTCTAGAAGTGGTTCTGTTCTTTATTTTTTACGATGCTTTACTGTATATCACATCTGCATCTTCCAAACTGACCACTTTCGGGGTATTTTTGGTTCCAGTTCATTCCGAACCAACTTTTAGGGATCTGAAGTTCTGAACCAATTAATTTGGTTCAAAATTAGGCAGGAAAAAAAGAACAGAATCGGTTCAACCCCGGTGTAAAAGGGGTCAAAGGGTGGGCAGAGGTGGAAAGGGGCAAGGCCGTATTTAACTGTACAGCCATCTAAAATCACACCCGTGTGAAGAGAGGGGCACTCTTATCATCATACAGCCTTATGATGTATGATGATATTGTCAATGGGAATTTAATATTTGTGTTAAGGACAAAATAGCCGTTTTGCTCGTCCACATATGACGTAAATTCTCCATTCATTGTCAATGGGAATTTATTAATCTTTGCGTAGGACAAAAATAGAGATCAGCTGATTTGCTCAGACAATATGACGTAAAAAACAGTGAAACATGTTCTGAGAAGCACATAAATGAGAGGCAGCACATGTGTGAGGAATTGGCAGATCAGGGTGACAGCCCTAGGGTCTCAAAGTATTCTCCTTTAAGATCAGTCCACTGTACTGGTCTACTGTATATTCGAAAAGGGCAGTGGTTTTCAACCCTTTCATGCAAAAGTACATTATTTATTTGGCATTTGAACCATGGACCACCATTTGATGAGATTTAGCCTCTCAGACCCAAAACTACGAACATTTAGCTGGGGACCACCTGGCTGGAATCCCCTCAAGGACCACTGTGGTCCCCCGTACCCGGACCAGTGCCACTGATTAACAACTATACATGTATGTATTGTTGTAGTAACTGTACTGTACTGTACCAGTGGTTCCCAAAGTGGGGTCTGGGGACCCCTAGGGGTCCTTGATGGTGTTCCAGGGGGTCCCTAGCTAAATGATAGTTTGTAACCAAGGGTGTACAAATGGAACCAAATGGACCCGAGTTCAATAAACATTGATTTTACAATATAAATGGGGGTCCCAGAGATAGAAATATGCCGCAGGCATGTCGCGCGTAATTGTAGAACGCAGGGCATTCACTGCATGTGAAGAGTGCGGGCGCAGACACCACAAAACAGTTTGCAATCAAACAGCCAGTCAATATAGGCCTACAGCGCATGATAGACGCGCCGACCACGGCAACGACAGACAGGCTGACGGTGCTGCAGCTGACCACAGTGTTGCAGATGCAGTTAGTAGTGTAGCTGCAAGCAACTCTGACAATATACAGTATTACTGCAGACAGCTACCATTTGGATAGATGCACCAACGCAAAGTATACGTGCCTATTAGATGGGGGTAGCACCCGCAGTTTCATTAAAGAGGATATTTCCAGAGCACTTAACCTGCCAGTTATAGGTAAAGAAACGTTGAATATGTATGTGTTTGGTTCCAAAACACCCCAGAGAATTACAGGCACTGTCAGATCAGTTACGCAACTTTTGGGAAATCGAATCCCTTGGAATCCACATGAAAGAAATGCATTCTGAGAAGTGTATCCTATAAAGCCGTGCATATCCACGGCTATCCAAGCCATGCACGGATGAAATGCCACTTGACAGTTTTCAAATCAGCCTCATGGTGGCACTACAACAGGCGTCTCACACACACACACACACACACACACACACACACACACACACACACACACACACACACACACACACACACACACGTGTTTAAATTACTCCTAAACATTTTGCCAAACATCACACACTCTCCTATCCTCCTGGTGGAGACCTGTGCCCAAAAGGGCACTTTTTCTAGTTAATTTCTGCATCTGGGCCCATTTAACCATATAATGCATTTGGATGGCAAAAACGGCAGATCTGCAAGTTATATTTGAAATGCCATTAATGGGGTTTCATGTCAAACTGCATGGGGGTCCTTGACATTAAAACGGGTTGAGATTCTCCGCTAGATCCGTAAAAATATTCTCTTATGGGGGTCGCTGGCTGGGCCAGGCTGGCATATCTCTTCAACTGGGGGTCTGTCTGCGGGCTAATTAGTGTCAATTTGGGGGTCCTTGACATGTTTGGGAACCACTGCTGTCCCACTGTGCTCTGAACTGTATTGTAGTGTATTGTGCTCTGTACTGTAGGCCTAATAGAGAAATGACAGTCAGTTACCGTGTGGAGGGGTAACTAATACCGTCCGGGTTCCAGTGCTCGGACCACACCACATGCAGGGACAGCCACGTGGACTCTCTCTCTCTCTCTCTCTCTCTCTCTCTCTCTCTCTCTCTCTCTCTCTCTCTCTCTCTCTCTCACACACACACACACACACACACACACACACACACACACACACACACACACACACACACGCACGCGCACGCACGCACGCACACACACACACACACACACACACACACACACACACACACACACACACACACACACACACACACACACACACACACACACGTAGCAAAACAAAGTAAATCCTCGCCTGTGGAGGGCAGCAGCGTTGCACGAAAGTGTGTACAGCCTGCCGGGAGCCCAGAGAAGAAGCAGAAGATCCTCCTCCTCACTCACTGACTCAGTCAGTTTTGTTGTTGTGAGCATCAGCAGCATCCATCCACCTCAAGTCAACAACAGCCCCATGTTAGCATCGTTAGGTTAGCGTCGAGCTAACCAGCTGCTGCTGCTGCTGCTACACAAAGTTTATCTGTGGATAAATGATTTGACGCTGCATGCAGACGCCGGACACAGGTGAGCGACATGGGACCGAGGTGTTTGAAGAGGGTTTTATTGAGCAGCCCGCCTGCCTGCCCAACTGGGCTGTGCTTTGGTTTTGCTTTGAGATCGGAGAGAAGAGAAACCAGCAGACCTGACCCTGTGTATGTAGTATATAGACGACGTGGGGTCGATGCTTTTGCCTCGCATGCAACTGTCAGGCACGACGGAGGGTGCTCTCGGGCTCGAGTTGAACTCTAAAACTTTAACATTGGGAACTTCTGTTCAAATTAGACATCCTCTCTGGGGTGGCAGCACTATAATTAGGGCTGTTTTAAACGAGGTTTGCATGAAATGTAATAATGTATCATAATGGTTGGACACGCATTGTAAGAAGAATGTTCTAGATTTATACACCGCCTGGCAGAAAGGTAACCTATGCTGTGTTAGCCGCTAATATGCTAACAAGCTACTGCTAGCATAGCTTTGTTATAAAAACAAACAAACGTTAGTTTCTTTTTTTTTCACCAGCTGAGAACATGCTATGAAAGCGATGTTTCTTCATCGGTTTAAAGAATGAAAGGTGTCTTTATGTTGTAACGTCCGGACTTGGTAAACAATGTTTATGTGCCTGAAGTACTTCTGAAGCACATTAAGCTACATGTTTTGTTTATTATTATTTAATATTGTCATCTCTACTGCTTTGCGTGCTGTCATCTCTGTTGGCCTGTTGTCACGTTGTTTTCAGTGTTGTGTACACTGTCATGATGATGACATGGTGACAATGTTATCTTTGCTTTGACTCATTTGCACCCCTCGTTTTTTGATGGTGTATGCCAGTGGTTTTCAAACTGGTCCATTATTTATCCGGCATTTTAGCCACGGACCACCATTTGATCACATTTAGCCTCTCAGACCCAAGACTTAGAATATTCTGTTGTCATTGGATAAGATTTTGTCCACAATCCCATGCTGTATTGGTTTTGGTACCATTAGGAGAGATAACAGGCAAACGTTGATCAAAATAACAATTCTTCTGCATTCTCTAATTGTGTAGACTTCTTGTAAATTAAGTAACGTATTGCAGATGTTTAACAATGATTTAACTCTTGGAGAGTGTCAAATGAAACCCAAATGCATTCAGTACGGGTCCATTTGGTTTCATGTTATGCTCTCAAGAGTTAAAGATCTATAAGGGTCTATTTGGTTACAAACTCTCCATTTAGCTGGGGACCACCCGGAACCCCCTCAAGAAGAACCACTGGTGGTCCCTGGACCACTAGTTGATCACCACCAGATAGCTGTAGGGCAGGCTAGTTTAAGGGCTGCAAATATTGATTATTTTCTTAACAATTATTCTACTGATTACTTTTTTGAGTAATCGAGAGGCATGTTTTTTATTTGAATATATTTTTTAAACGTCAACAAATAAACCTGTTAACCACATAAGCTTTTTTTTTTTTAATATATACTCTGTCGCCCCAGACTGTCCTGACTGTCCTGTGTGACATGTTTTTTGAAGCCAAACATTGATTTAATTGATTACTACGAATATTAGTTTGATTAACTGTTGGCTAACCTCGTGGCTAGTATATGTGAGGATTATGATACCTTTTGATGAAATGCAGATACATATCCTCTTAACAAACACATTTCTCAATATAAAATTAAATTGTCCATGACAGAGGGGGCCTGCCGTGGCACCCTCTGTTTCAAATTCTGCCCCCTCAGTTTTAGTTTCATGTAAAAATTATGTGTGCCCCCTCACCATTTTTAACTGCCCCACTCAATCATGTAATCCTGGAGCCGAGGCTGCTGTGAAGGGCTTTTCCCTGGGGAGCGATTGAGTGCCTTGTAATTCATTTTCAATAAGAGGTGAGGCGTGGGGCAAGCCCGGCACAGCGCACTGAAACGGTCGCGTTCATGACCGTTTCATGCACAGCGCACATGCCCGGTCTCTCTTTACTCTAAATGTGACTGTAAACAAACTGGAGTGAAAACAAACTTTTCCTCCTCTGCTGTTTCTAGAAGATTCTCAGAGTTGATAAACTAACACTGTGCATGATTTCCCTGCGCAGGAAGTCATGGGTCCGAGGAGGAAGTCGACGAAGATTCAGCCCGTGGGGCTGAGTGGTGGCGGGGGAGCGCCGGTCCCCAGACATGACGAACCCAAAGACTACATCAATGAGCTGTCTCATGAAGTCCTTTGTCACGTCTTCAGGTAGCCTGCAGGACAGTACACTCCCAATCTTCTGCCATAGTCTGAAAACTCACCTCTTCAGACTCTATCTTAGCCCGTAGCACTTGCTCTAGCCTTGACGACCTTATAGGCACAGGCAAAGGCTAAACTTATGTAATTTAGATAGCATTTTATGTAGACATAGCACTCTATAGTGTACTGTATAGTTTTATTGTACAGATATTCTACTGTAGGTTCTTAGCTTACATATGATCCTTGATGACTATTTCTATGTATTTGATGTATAGAGGGTATGCACATGCTTAAAGTGAATGGCACATTGAGTGGCAAAGCAACATGCAAAGTGAGTTTAACGTTCTGTTTGAATGTATCGGCTGTCAAGGCCAGCAAGTGTATTTTTTTCTGCATAACTTCCGCATTTCTGCATAACTTCCGTGTTTGATGATGATGTCACGCGCATACCCAGAATCAGAAGACTTTATTGCCATGACATGTAAACATGTTAGGAATTTGGTTTGGTGGGACAAGACAGTGCAAAGAATAGTGAATAAATATAAAGTGCAGAGAGTTCAAGTGATCAGTTCAAAGCACAAGTCAGTCCATTCCACTCTGAGTATTTACATGTGGTGTTCTTGCTTACTGTAAATCGCTCTGGATTAACCCATTCTGAACGGGAACCCATTTTGGTGTTGGCATCATGTCGTGCTTTACCTATTGAAAAATAGCAGATCTACAAGCTCATATCGCGCCACCGAGTGGCACGCTACGAGCTTGTAGGTCTGCTATTTTTGAAAAATCGAAGAACGACTGACATTTTTAGAATCTGATCTCAGGTCAGAATGGGTTCATCAGACCAGTGTGTGTCCAGTGGAAACCTCGTATGAATCTGATCTCAGGTCAGAATGGATTAAAAGTGTCTGCTAAATGCTTAAATTGTACAGATACCTGCCCATGAAGGACATCATGTGTATGGAGTGTCTGTCCAGGAAGCTCCACGAGGCTGTCACTCTCTACCTCCGAGTGGTCAAAGTGGTGGATCTGTGTGCCAGCCGATGGTGGGAGTACATGCCTTCAGGCAAGGACTACTCAAAACACTGTAATAATAATTCACTTTATTTATTCATAATGTGCTTTAAAACATTGTTACAGGCCCAGGCCGTAGCGTAACGGTCTGGGCACCGGACTGGTAATCCAGTCGCAGTGTGCCGCGGGTTCGACTCCCGGACCCGACACGGCCTTTACTGCATGTCATCCCCCCATCTCTCTCCCGTTTCCTGTCAGCCTACTGTCTGTCCCTTCAAAAATCAATAAAAGGCGTAAGCCGCAAAAAAATATCTTAAAAAAAAAAAAAAAACATTGTTACAAAGTTGCTTTACAATGAATGTCAAAATAAGACGCTAAAAGCAGTCATTTAAGACGGTAACAATTAACTTTGTGGATTAGCTTTGCGTCACGTTTGTGCCATTTTAGTGATGTATAAGCCTTGAGTCTATTATAGACCCTTACAGGTCTGTAACTCAGAGAATGTACACATGGACTGTGGACAAAATGTGCCATTTGTACACTATAGTTTAGTTCAGTGATTCTCAACCTTTTGAATTTCTTGCACGTCCAGTTTGATATGCATATTTCGACATTTGGCTAAACAGACCCCCATTTGATATATTTAAAAAAAGATCTGTGAGATCCCAATCTACACTGTACAATCCTCAGCGTTATTTCCTCAGCGTTATTTTAACTCTGAGAGTGTACAAATGGAATAAATGCACCCGTAAGGGTCCAATTAGACCCCTGGTGGTCTCGGACCTGACGTTGAGAAGCAGTGTTCTAGAACTCAGTCACAAAGCACAAGGCCTTCAGAGTCAATCAGTTTAAATGTGGTGCCCTTTAGTATTTGAGCAATTTTATTTTTCATACATTTGGAGGTGGCTGTATAAAAGGCCCCATGTGCCAGAGCATTAATTTCGTCACATTATATACTATGGCGATTATGAATATGTATGTCCATAAGATTCACTCGTCAAATTTTATGTGCATAAAGTATACTTTGACCATTGATATGTTTGGCCACTATATGGCAGTCTAAGATAATATATAATGGGCCAAGTGGAGCACTCCATTTGAACCTTGTCTGCTCATTATAAGATGGCACCATTTCTGTCTAACTGCTCTGTGACTCAGCGGTCTATTCAGGAACCTGCCTACCAGTGACATCATCGGTAGCAGTAGTGGAAAAAGTACTCAAATGTTGTACTTAAGTAATAGTGTCAATACTGCAAATACAAAAGTTTGGGCATCAAAATGTACTTAAAGTACCAAAAGTAGAACATAATCATTGTGCAAGTTTTCATTGTGAGCTTGAAGATCGGCTATTTTCAAATGGTCGAAATGTATAGGGCTGAAGTGATTCATGCATGTTTTGTAATAATAATCAAAATCAACAAAGTAACTAAAGTGTTCAAGTAATTGTAGTGGAGTAAAAGTACAATATTTCTACTGAGCTGTAGTGGAAAAGTAAAAGTATTAGAAATTTGAAATACTCAAGTAAAGTACAAATCCCTCAATTGTACTAAAGTACAGTACAGAAAATGTACTTAATGCTAGTTTCCACCACTGACTCAGGTTGGGCTTTGGGTTGGGTTAGCTTTAGGTGTTTTTAGAGGCTGGGTTTAGGGTTATAGACATAGGGCTCCATTTTCGTCACCACTAAACCCCTTAACCCTAATCTTCTTTGCCTTTTTTTTGTATTTTGCAAAACATTTTTGAATAGTTAAAATGGCCAGTCTACAAGCTCACAATGTGTCAATGTAGATTGGCTAGTTGAACTATTCAAAAAAAAAAAAAATCAAAATAGTGAAAAGAAAAGGCAAAGAAGTTTAGGGATAAGGGGTTTAGCGGTTACGAAAATGGAGCCCATGTAGTTCTACCTGGGCTCCATACTACTACACCACTGACTGTACTGCACTGTGTGGCTGTGATGTGGTGAAAGCTTCACAGACTGTTTAAATGTAGTACTGTACACTGTGTGGCTGTGATGTGGTGAAAGCTTCACGGACTGTTTAAATGTAGTACTGTGTGGCTGTGATGAGGTGAAAGCTTCATGGACTGTTTAAATGTAGTACTGTACACTGTGTGGCTGTGATGTGGTGAAAGCTTCACGGACTGTTTAAATGTAGTACTGTGTGGCTGTGATGAGGTGAAAGCTTCACGGACTGTTTAAATGTAGTACTGTACACTGTGTGGCTGTGATGTGGTGAAAGCTTCACCGACTGTTTAAATGTAGTACTGTGTGGCTGTGATGTGGTGAAAGCTTCACAGACTGTTTAAATGTAGTACTGTACACTGTGTGGCTGTGATGTGGTGAAAGCTTCACGGACTGTTTAAATGTAGTACTGTACACTGTGTGGCTGTGATGTGGTGAAAGCTTCACGGACTGTTTAAATGTAGTACTGTACACTGTGTGGCTGTGATGAGGTGAAAGCTTCACAGACTGTTTAAATGTAGTACTGTACACTGTGTGGCTGTGATGAGGTGAAAGCTTCACGGACTGTTTAAATGTAGTACTGTACACTGTGTGGCTGTGATGTGGTGAAAGCTTCACGGACTGTTTAAATGTAGTACTGTGTGGCTGTGATGAGGTGAAAGCTTCACAGACTGTTTAAATGTAGTACTGTACACTGTGTGGCTGTGATGTGGCGCAGGCTTCACGGACTGTTTAAATGTAGTACTGTACACTGTGTGGCTGTGATGAGGTGAAAGCTTCACGGACTGTTTAAATGTAGTACTGTACACTGTGTGGCTGTGATGTGGTGAAAGCTTCACGGACTGTTTAAATGTAGTACTGTACACTGTGTGGCTGTGATGTGGTGAAAGCTTCACGGACTGTTTAAATGTAGTACTGTACACTGTGTGGCTGTGATGTGGCGCAGGCTTCACGGACAGCAGCTTCCTGCTGCTGCTTAAGAAGATGCCGGACCTGGAGCAGCTGTACGGTCTCCACCCTCGATACCTGGAGCGGAGACGAGTCCGAGGCTACGAGGCCTTCAGCATACCCGGAGTACTGGAGGCACTGCAAGCCTGTCCCAATCTCTTGGTGCGTGTGTTTGTCACCCCATGGAGACTTGAATTCAAAAATATTTTTGTTGTCGCATTCCTGAGCCAATAATTTGATGACCAATAGTGGTTCCATATGGAGACGCAAAGAGTCTCCTTTGTGTCACCATAGGGAACTGCTGAAGAACCTATTCCAGGTCCCCAGACCTCACTTTGAGAATCACTACCCTAATGACACAAAGGCCTCTCTCTGTTAACATTTAGGGTGTGGAGACGTCCCACCTGGAGCTGGTGGAGGCCATATGGAACTACATGCCTCAGGTTCACATCCTGGGGAAGTTCCGCAACCGAAACGGTGCCTTCCCCATTCCCGCCGAGAACAAGCTGACCATCCCCATCACCGCGAAGATCCAGACGCTGCATCTAGTGGGTGAGTAACAAGCTGACCATCCCCATCACCGCTAAGATGGGTGAGTGCTGAGGGCTGTCACTGGCATCACATTTTATTTGACAAATATAATTAACGATAAAGCATTTTATTTGTTTTTGGCATTGAACATACCGGTATCTGTAATTGAACATATCTGTCGGTAGCCTGAGGCAGTGTGGCATGCAGGGGAGAGGGGGAGGAGATCGGGGGGCTTTCACAGACAGCTTGAGGGAAGCTTGGAAGGCAGTTGAGAACTTCTTTCCGAAGCTTTTCATTTGTTCAATATTTTCGAAGCAACACACATACGTAAAGGGTGTTCAATAGCATTGATTTATGAAAAAAAATACAAATTATGTGATATCCCCCCCCCCCCCCCCCCAGCGACGATATGGTGATACAAGACTTTGCAAACAAAAGTTGCATAGGGGATATTATATATGACAATAACTTAAATATACAAAGGAATGACTGGCATTTTAATAACTTCATTCTTTAAAACATTTTCACTGTAAATAGCCGAGTGCGTGTTGTATGACGCTTGACGTGTGTCAGAGGCTTTTGTGTTTTCAGTAGTGTTTGCATTTGGTACGTGTGTACAATTTTAAATGAACCATATTGTCGTTTGCTGTGTTTGCCAAGTGTGAACGTTGTGTGGCTTGTTGTGTTTGCCAAGTGTGAACGTTGTGTTTGCCAAGTGTGAACGTCGTGTGGTCTGTTGTGTTTTCCAGGTGTGAACGTTCCAGAGATCCCGTGCGTGTCCATGCTGCGTCACCTCTACCTGAAGTGGGTGCGTCTCACCAAGCCACAGCCTTTCAAGGACTTCCTGTGCGTGAGCCTCAGGACGTTCGTGATGCGCAACTGCGCCGGACCGACCAACTCCCTCAAGTACGTCCCCTTGGTGACGGGCCTGGCGTCGGCGCGCAACCTGGAGCAGCTGGAGCTGGTCAGGGTCCCCTTCCTGGGAGGGCTCATTCAACATGTGGTGGAGGACAGCTGGAGATCAGGTGTGTTCCACATCGGCATCCGTATTCACAACGCAATGAGTCGTCACTATAACGTAGCCTACCTTAGGCCTCACTCACACCTTTCGATCTAGCCCATTCTGACCTGAGATCAGATTCATACGAGGTTTCCGCCGGACACACACTGGTCTGATTAACCCATTCTGACCTGAGATCAGATTCTAAAAAATGTCAGTCGTTCTTCGATTTAAAAAAAAAATAGCAGACCTACAAGCTCGTAGCGCGCCACTCGGTGGCGCGCTATGAGCTTGTAGATCTGCTATTTTTCAATAGCTAAAGCATAACATGATGCCAACACCAAAATGGGTGCCCGGTCAGAATGGGCTAGCATACAACATTGATGCTCGCTAGATGTAAACAAAGGGTAAGTGTCATGGCCGCCCCAATGCATTTCCAATGGAAGTCACATGGTTTGACGCAACATTTTTGTTGTACGGCTTTCGGCTGTGTTTCGACTGCCCCCCTCCCCCTCATACAACAAAAATGTTGTGTCAAACCGTGTGACTCCCATTGGAAATTAATTGCGAGCTTGCATCAGTAAACAAGTCTCATGCATCAGCTATACATCAATCTGTTGTGAAGGTGTGAGTCAGGCCTTAGTGCGAGTGTTTATTGTGTGTGTGTGTGTGTGTGTGTGTGTGTGTGTGTGTGCATTTTTTCAGGGGGCTTCCGTAACCTTCACACCATCGTGTTTGGAGCATGCAAGAATGCTTTAGAAGTGGACCTGGGCTACCTCATCATCACTGCTGCACGCAGGTAGGAATGAGCTGGACAAAAACTATCAGTGTTAAATATTTATTTGTTCGAGGGATGACTTCCGCACACCCGGTTCAATTTTATAGCAGGTGCGTATAGGTCCTCGTATAGGCCTTCTTCAGGCAACATGCCTGAAGAACGTTGCTACGACTCTTAAAATAAACTTCTTGAGCCAGCAAGTAGGCGGTGTGCGGGTTTCTCCTCCTTCCTTAAAATATTTATTTGTTAAATTTTTTGTTAAATTGCTCAGTATTCCGATTGCTATAGAGTTCATTAACGCAAGTCTCTCCGTCTTTCCAAAATGCATTTTTAGGCCAGGGTACCAATTTGATCAGGAGAGAGAACTCTCAGGATAAACACGTGAAATTGGAAGTGAGGACATAAAGAAATGAGCGGACAAATTAGCAAGTTGAACTATAACACTGAAGCTTAAAAATGGGTTCTCTCTCTCCTGATTTGGATGAAGTTTGTGTTCCTGAACAAACTCACTAGTCTCTATAGCAATGATTACTATCATAAATAGAGCTTTATAACCTTTTAACAAGAAACCTTTTGTTTTAACCATAAAATATCACTTACATATTCATTCAAGGTCATATTGCTCTCGTGTCTTTGTGCTGTAAGGCTCCATGAGGTGCGCATCCAACCTTCTCTGACCAAAGACGGCGTCTTTTCAGCTCTCAAGATGGCCGAACTTGAGTTTCCTCAGTTTGAGACTCTGCACCTGGGATACGTGGATGAGTTCCTCCTGCAATGTTAGTTATATTCATTCATCATTTTACTTTAACCCATTCTGAACGGGAACCCATTTTGGTGTTTGGTGCACTATGTTATGCTTTAGCTATTGAAAAATAGCAGACCTACAAGCTCATAGCGCGCCACCGAGTGGCGCGCTACGAGCTTGTAGGTCTGCTATTTTTGAAAAATCGAAGAGCGACTGACATTTTTAGAATCTGATCTCAGGTCAGAATGGGTTAATCAGACCAGTGGTGTGTCCAGTGGGAAACCTCGTATGAATCTGATCTCAGGTCAGAATGGGTTAAGTATATTTATGGCCACAGGGCAAGTGGGGATTGACCAGTGAGTAGTGAGACGGATTGAAATGATTCAAGCTGGAATCGGACGCAAGGACCTACATTTAAAAGTCGTACTGTGTAACCGTTTCAAATAACGTAAAGTTACTTTTTTCATATAATCTCACCGGTATAGAGCGTCGCAGTCCCGCCCCCTCAAGAGACCCGGAAAAGAAATCCCCGTTAATTTTCCTCATAGACTTTTCAGAAAGTATTTATTTAAAGATGTTTACGCCACGGACAAAGCCAACTCTTGTCGTGACAAATCATGACAACAAACAAAACATTTCGGGCCAAACAAAGAATTAGAAAGTAGAAAAAAACGGCAGGTTACAACACTTTTTTTCTTCTTTGTAATTATTTGTTTGGTCCAAAATATTGTGTGTGTTGTCATGATTTGACAAGAGTTGGCTTCGTACGACGCTTAAAAGGTCTTTAAATAAATACGTTTTGAAATGCCTATGGGAAAAATGCATTGGGATTCATTTCCTGGGAAAGAAACATGCGCAGTTGAGACCAAGGAAGCTGAACGCGGAAGTGTTGGCTGCATATAGCCCATTGCGCATGTTTCTTTCCTTCCATGGAGCACCATGGAGCAACATGGCGTCACCCGTACGGTCTTCGCGTCTTGTCCTCTTTAGACAGTCCTTGGGCCACTCGTTGTTCTGAAAGGGGGAGGGACTGCGACGCTCTATAGTGGCATGGGGGAATGCTCAAGTAAGCAGTGATACCTGGTCTGTAATACACCAACAACTCACCCACTGCACTGACCATACGGTGCGCTGCTGCTGTGTCTTTGTGTGTGTGTGTGTGTGTAGGTAAGATGAGCCACTCTGAGCTGGTCCGATACGGTCTGGCGGACGTCATTGAGAATCCTGGCATCATCACCGACATTGGCATGAAGGCGGTCAACGAGGTGTTCACCAACATCAAATACCTGCTCATCTACAACTGCCCACATCTGCACAACCCTCACCACTGGATCACAGGTAGGTGGAACAGTACACGGATGCAAGTTTTATGGTTGTTAATACATTTTTACAGTATATTGCCTGCCAAACCTTTAACACACTTATACACAGCTTATATTGGCTACGCAGGGCTTAAAGTTCTCAGTCCTGGGGACTGATTTCAGTCCTGAGGATTTCATAGGGGTCATTTAATGAGATCACTGCAGATTTGCAAATGATCTTTTTCAGTCTTGGGATTTTTTGGGGCTTTAAGCCCTGGGCTACGTTCTACAAAGAGATTGGGTGTAGCAGGAAAAAAGAACCGTGGTCCAAGTGGTTAAGATTTTCAACATAAACTGAACATTATTTTTGGTTATCGTTTCAATAACGGCGTGAAGTTGAGCAGTCTTCTCTGTCTCTGGAACATTTTTTCAAAACTATTAAATTGGTTAGTCTGATTTCGGTAATCACTTGATTAACCACTTTTCATACAACAAACCGCTAAAATAGACGGTCTTCAAGCTCACGAGTCACAACACGTTGCATTGCTACACGCGAGCTTTGCGATATGTTTGTATGCTTGTAGATCGGCTATGTTTTGAAAAGTGATCCGTTCGATCAACTGTTTCCCCTGGTGATGATGTGTTGTGTTTTATTCTGGGCATTTCCAAGCAGGAAAACGAGCATTGTGCCGTGTTGTTTTTGTCTTCAGATCAGTCGCGGTGGTCGCGCCTGGTGGACCTGACGCTGGTTCGTTGTCATGCCATCAAACTGGAGTCCTTCTCCCAGTTCGTAGAGGCACTGCCCAGCCTGGAGTTCATCTGTCTGGACCAGATGTTCAGAGAACCGCCCAAGGTACCCAATGTTTTCATTAATACACACCTAACTTAGGAATCCATCTGCCTTCTTCTCACATCCATGTTTTGAGTGTTGGTTCAATAGAGGGTATGCACGTGACATTGTCAAATGCATACCGCTTTTATCCTAACGGGAGCATACAGGATAATTAATGAAAGGGTTAATTTTCAGCTCTTCGACCTATTCACTGAATTTGAAATCTCCCAACTTCAGTGAACTTTGTGTCACCATTTGCATCTTATTATTGACACGTCAATAATGAAACTGTTAGCCCCGAGTGTGTGTGTGTGTGTGTGTGTGTGTGTGTGTGTGTTTGTGTATTCATTCATGCATGCAAGGCTGTGCCCGAGTGGGCCTCAGTGTGTGTGCGTGCGCACACGTGCTCTCTTCATGCAGGGCTGTGCCCGGGTGGGCCTCAGTGAATGTGTGTGTGTTGTTCATGCAGGGCTGTGCCCGGGTGGGCCTCAGTGAATGTGTGTGTGTTGTTCATGCAGGGCTGTGCCCGGGTGGGCCTCAGTGAATGTGTGTGTGTTGTTTATGCAGGGCTGTGCCCGGGTGGGCCTCAGTGAATGTGTGTGTGTGTGTGTGTGTGTTTGTGTGTGTGTGTGTGTGTTTTATGCAGGGCTGTGCCCGGGTGGGCCTCAGTGAATGTGTGTGCTCTCTTCATGCAGGGCTGTGCCCGGGTGGGCCTCAGTGAATGTGTGTGTGCTCTTATGCAGGGCTGTGCCCGGGTGGGCCTCAGTGCGGGGACGGGCATCGGCGTGTCCTCGGCTCTGGTCAGCAACCAGAACTCCAACAACGACAACGAGAACAACAACAACAACGATGCCAACCTGCCCCCCCCAGTGCCTCCGGCGCCTGTCGTCAACAACATCAACCACAACAACCAAAGACCACAACCGCAGCAGAATGGCAAGTTACGCACAAACACAGTCTCTGTCCGAGAGAGGGTCCATCCATCTTCAACCGATTATCTGGAGTCGGGTAGAGGTGCTCCCTGATCAGGTTTTTGGGGAACGATCCTGATCACCGATTGTTTTTGTCACGATCGGCTGATACTGATCTTTTGCGTATGGGGAAAACTTGTCAAAACGGTTCCCGTGTGTGTGTGTGTGTGTGTGGAGGAAGGGGAGAAGGTTTAGGCCTGTCGCAAAGATGCAAAACAATATTATACTATACATCTGATTGACTTTATAAAGATTGGGTTCTTCAGATCCGGTAGTAAATTGCCGATCACCGATCGAGTCATCATTGTTTTCAGGCGAGGTTCTCAGAACCTAATTTTGGATGCTGCTCCGGAGGCACTATTACGTACTACTGGAACCCAAAACCCAAAGTATCTAAAAGAGCGAAAGTAGCAGATCTACAAGCTCTGCTATTTTCACTTTATTATTTTTTATGACATGTATAGATCTACCCCTTCAGGGGTGGTTAGGGTTATGATGGAACGGCAAACTAATAACGTCACAGAACCTCACAGGTTCTGGAGAGTTAAAAAAATATAAAAAAATGTCACACCCCTGTGAAGTGAGGGGCGCTCTTATCATACACCACTCACCTTCGTCTTCAATGTTTACACAATGTTTGTGTTTACACAATCGCTCAAAGCTGGAGGACATAGGAGGGGCTAGCGCATAGAATCTAAGGTATAAAGTACTTAACTGTTCTACTGCATAACCCGCTATTTAATCCAATATTCTACACTGCCGAGATTGTTTTATTACCTTCAGAGCATACGCTAAAGTATTTGAAGCTTTCAACCACGGAAATCCGGTCCAATGGTTTGTTGTTGATCAGAAGAGCCAGCGGCCATGACAATGCAAAACGAACTCGGCCTGCACAGCATGTCGTAGTCTAAACAAACGGCCCACTTGCATTGGGCTCAATTTCCCAGAAGCCCTAGCAGCCCAGAGGATGACTTGATTTCCGGTTTCGTCGTCATAACGTGACGTTCTCGTCACCGGGACAAATCCGCTGTTTCTTTTTAATTATTTTAAAACAGCGAATTAAATGCATTAAACAAATAGCGGGTTTAGCGCATTACGCGCGGTGGAACCCCGGATTAAACGATTAGCCGCCGTCAAAGTGTTAATGAGAGTCCCATTCTCCTTCCCCAGAGGCAGTAGAGCTGAACGGAGTAGAGGACGAGGAAGAGGAGGAGGAGGAGGAGGTGATGTTGGAGGAGAACATGGAGGTGGAGCCTCCTCAGGTGGAGGAGGTGGACAGAGCAGGACGCAGGACGGAGGAGGTGAAACAGGAGGTTCTGGAGGAGGTGGCGGCGGCGGCGCAGGCTGGACCCAGTCAGCCCGCTCAGCTCCCCCCACGGGCTCCTGACGAGGAGCGGGCAGGTGGGCACCTCTTATGGTTTCTATCATCGCATTATATTAAGACCTGAGACCAGATTCTACAAATGTCTTCTAAATCATGACAGTTTTCTGAAAAAGCTATGTTTCTATGTCAGTCGTTCTTCGATTTTTCAAAAATAGCAGACCTGCAAGCTCGTAGCGCGCCACTCGGTGGCGCGCTATGAGCTTGTAGATCTGCTATTTTTCAATAGCTAAAGCATAACATGATGCTAACACCAAAAGGGGTTCCCACCCAAAATGGGTTAAGACCTGAGACCTTCTACAAATGTCTTCTAAATCATGACAGTTTTCTGAAATCTGACGCTTCGCTGCCAAAGACGGACAGTATATTACGTCCAACGGTCTTTTCAGTGGTTTACGATAGATGGCGCTCTTTGCCAACGTATGAATGGGTTCTAGGTTGCTAGGTGACGGATACAACCAGAAATGAACCGAAGTGAATGAACCGTCTCAATGTAAACAAACGTATTTACAAAAATGATGTAAACGCGATCCGTTTTGATCAAAAAATGGAATCTGTGAAAAGAATCACAGATTCTGCTGGAGGCAGACGGCAAGCTGTCTTTTCACTTCCGGTTATTTCCTGTTTACTCGATCGCCTAGCAACCATAGGGTCATTCAGACAGTAGTGAGGAGTGCAATGCAACTCAATCAATAAGCAAAGCAAAAAATACATTTTTGGCTGTGGGTCTTCCAAAAAGATGTGAATGAGTTATTAACAGTTTAAACAGTGACGTCTCTGTGCCGTGGTCCAGGTCCCAGTGGGTTCAAGCGTCAGAGCGGAGCGAGCGCGGGCGCAGCGCAGGTCACCAAACCTCCCTGTCCGGTCGTCTGGGACTCTGACAGTGAGGAGGAGACAGCAGCGGGCCAGCAGGCCGCAAGGCCAAGTCCCCCCACCGCAGCATGTCCTCTGCAGCAAGACACGCAGGCCAACACACACAGCCGTGAGTCTGAGCCACACACACACACACACACACACACACCAAGACACAAAACACACACAGCCGTGAGTCTGAGACACACACACACACACACACACCAAGACACAAAACACACACAGCCGTGAGTCCATAGACTGTAAAAAATATGGACAAAGCGTTCTCCGGGTCTAACATGGACGTAAAATGAAGCCTGTTATTCCTGCACTGTAAGTCGCCATCTTTCTAGATCCGTTTGGGCCCAGCTGGCCATTGGCTGGCTCCGTTTTGGCCCAGCTGGCCATTGGCTGGCCCAGACAACGAGGCGGGACTTCCCCCCCTTCTTCTCCGTTGGTTTTTATTTTGACTCGAGTGGGTGGGGACTCCCGATCATAGACTGTAACGGTAGCCACGCCCCTCAGAACATACGCGACTTTATGGTCATTTTCTTAATTAATGGGACCATAATTTTCCAAAAAGAATATTATGACATTAGAAATGAGACTTTAAACTAGTGACTGGAAGCAGAAAGTATTCATGACCATGTTTATTAAGGTAATACAGTCTAGGTGAAGTTGGGCCCAAATACATGGACTTCTATGGGGCTATGGGTTTTTCTGGGTCCAGTCCAGCGCCACAACAGGCCATTATATGAACTACGATTTCCTTAGTGGCTTCACAAAATATCTGTCTGACTGCCCCCCTGCGTGAGTCTGAGACACACATACACCAAGACACAAAACACACACACACGTGAGTCTGAGACACACACACACACACGTCACACACACACACACACACACACACACACACACACACACACACACACACACACACACACACACACACACACACACACACACACACACACACACACACACACACACACACACACACACACACACAGCCGTGAGTCTGAGCCTCACAAAACATACAGTGGGCAATAGACAACATTCATTAGAGTAGTCAAAGTGATACGATTTGTCACACACGTTGCCGCAGTGAAATTTGTTCTCCGCATTTGACCCATCTCTTGGAGCGGTGAGCCACAGCCAAGGAGCGGTGAGCGGCAGCCGTGCCGCGTTATTTGGATATAAACATACCTAGTGAAGGATTGTGTATAAACTAAAGATAGATAAGATAGATATTCTCCATTTGGTCAAAGGACCAGGTAAGTACTAAACTATAAAGTTAAAGTTAAATGTTCCAACTCAAGTGGATGGAGTCCACATCCCAACGATAACAAAGACAATGGTAAAGGAGATAGTTATCATTATATTATAGAGTATCAACCATGTTAAACCTCACAATGATGTGTCCGTATTTTCAGGGAAAGGGAAAACGCCCCTGCGTCGGCGAGGCGGCAGCGCCCCCGCGGTGGTAACGCCAACAACGCCGGTCACGGCGGCCGCGGCACAGACAACGACGACGGAGCCTCGAGACGCGGCGGCCGCTGCCGAGAGCAGCTGTGAAAAGAGCTGTCAGGTGACCAGCGAGCAGATCAAAGCCGACATGAAGGCCGCTACGGAGAACGGTAACAAAGGCCCTGCTGCTGCTGCGGCGGCCGCCGGTGGGGGCAGGCAGGGAGCCGCCGGGCCCACGTACAGACCGGGGGCCGCTGCCCCCGCCAGAGCCGGCGGGGACACTAGCGGACGGCAGGGAAGCGCCGCGGCCGGCGCAGAGAGGGCCGAGGAGGACGTGCGTTTTAGGCGGAGGGTCGTAGCGAGGGTCACCCCCTCCCTACGATCGTCGGCTGGAAACGGAACCACAGAGGGCCCGTCTGCAGCTAGGACCGGAGGGGGGCCCGGGGTGGGAGCGGGGGCCACGGAGGGGGACACTTCGTCTAGAGTGGGAGCTGATGCTGCTGCTGACGCCGTGGGGTCCAGGGGAACCACGTCTGTACCCAGCAGGGGAGGAGCAGCCTCGGCTGGCCAGGCGCGCACGCAGCCGTGCCCTAATATGGCCGGTTCAGGTCCACCGCAGTTGGACTGCAACGGTGTGGACGGTTTTATTCCCAGACGGCCTTGGACTCGGTCCTGCAGCAAAATGTCCTCTATTCCGTTGGTTCCTGAGGCAGGTAAGATGCATCGCAGGTGTGATTTCTTTTTTTGTATCATTTGAAAGGATATACTGGAACTACAGACGGACATATTGCGCATTTATCGTAGGATATGCAGAGTAGGGATGTGACATGAAATCGATTTTTTGATTAGTTTTATCCTTGAGCGAGACTTTGAAACTCTAACTGCTCTTGATGAGCAGGTTGGTACCTGCAGTCACTTGTGTGAATGGATGGATGTGATATAAAGTGTAAAGTGCTTTGGAGAAAAATGCTGTCCATGTGCCATACAATATATTTAAAACAGAATCTCTATGCAGTTCTGTAACTAAAACATCGGAGGGTTTATAGCAAAACATTTGCATTCCTATGTAGTCTTGGCTTGAGTGAGCTGCGCTGTTTGCTCTCAAGTAAACAACCAATTGTTGTTATAACTATGAACAGACATGCCAAGAAATTGTCAAATAAACACGTTTACTTTAAATGAAATGGTTGAAATGATGGCTTTGAAATATTAGGACTTTGAGGAATAATATATTATGTGCATAATATTTCAGTCGTGATGTTGAATTTTGTTTTAATCCATTCATGCCTAATGGAGTAAAATGTCTGATCGATGGGTTGTGCAAGACATTGCAGCGTGCTTCCAGTTTTGAGCCTGGCCTAGAATGACACAAAACAACCACTAGGGGGCACTTGTGTTTCATTCTCATCTTTACCTTAAATCATGCTCCCATTTTCCAGTCCAACCTCCCAATCTCAGTGCGACACTCTTAACCACAAGGCCACAGGTTTTTAATAAGAACCACAGTGCTAGTTTTCAACTTGCATCTAACAAAACCGCTAATAATCATGTTTATACATGCATGGGATAAATTTAATGGATTTCAAAAGACGAAACGGGCATTGTTCATTAATGAGTATCTCCTCTGACCGCTGACTCAAATCACGTATGACATCAAAACAGTGATGTCATACGTCAGACAGAGTGTCCTGAAATCAGAACAAATACTCACAACGTACCCAATATGGTCAGATCTTTTGTTTGGTTGTTAGTTCACCATTAGATAGCTACTACCTAGCAGCTACTCTTCCTGGGGTCCACACATAAAATACATTGCATAATGTGAAAACATTCATTACAATACTTAATGTTCTAGTACCACATTCAGTCTATTAGTAATATTGAAATTAATTCAAATTCCTAATAACTGATTTAATGCTTGCTTGATGTGCTACTCTAAAATGTGCTGTGTGTTTGTTTAGACCTGTCAAGAACACAGCCTCAAGTAACAAAAAGAAAAAAGCGAACTGCAGACAAATCAACCAGCACGTCAGATCCTGTCACCGAAGACGACCATGTACAGGTACAATACACTTTACAGTTACAAGCACTTAGCCAAAGCTCTTATCCAAAGGGACTTAACACATCATGGACCCTTTCAAAATGGCGACCCAGGGTGCCCACTTTCAAGACCTGAAAGTAGTTTTTTTGCTACTCTGTAGGCGTTCCTGCATAACTTCCGGGTATGATTATATCAGACTCGCGCCACGCGCATACCCTCCATTCCAAATGAGCCTGTGTGATCCTCTCTAGTGCCTTCTCTCTAAAAGATTTAATCGAGTTGTTTAGTCTAACCAGTCATTGCAAATGTATTTATATAAAACATGGGCATACAGTACCAAACAAAGTATTCCAAGAAGTTTTGTGACTAAACTATATGCGTATTTGCTCTGCTGCAAAGCTGGTGCTCTACAGTGGTGTTGTCCTGATTAAAATACACTATATGACAGCCTGATGATTAATGTCAGCAATGTTCTAGTCGTCGTTAGTAACACAAGCTAAATTGTCTGCTGCAGGTTTTATCTCTGAAGAGCAAGAACCTTGTGGGCATCACCCTGACCAACTGTGGAATCACTGACCTGGTCCTGAAGGACTGCCCTAAGATGATGTTTGTTCATGGTGTGTATTGCGTGTGTATTTTGTGTAGTGTTTGTGTGTGTGCGTGCGTGCGTGTGTCATGACTTCCTGTGGACATAGTTTCACTTTAAAGATACAAAGTATAAGCCTACACATAGTTGATCGTAAACAGAAGGGGGCCTAGTACAGAACCCAAGGTGGACCCCATGGGCTCTGTACTAGGCCCCCTTCTGTTTACGCTCTGCAGACACTAATACTTTTGCCAGATGCTCACCCCAGAATAGGGACGCTAAGATTTAAGTGGTTTTCCATAATGCTCAATTTATTAATCTCTCTTTGCATAGCTCAATTCATACTCCATCGCACTATGTTGTCACTTGCCAAAAAGAACAGACCTGTTTGGTATACAATTAGATAATTAATATAGTAATTCATGATGATTAAAATGAGATCTAGTTGCTAAGTAATAACTATTGCTTTTTTCCACAATAACTACAAGTGTAACTTATTACCATCGCTGAAACGGTAATAATAGTACACTTGTTAATCCAAATTACTTTCACTTACTAAATTACAATGATACGTTTCTGACTGAGATAAACTATATGGATCCTATAGTTTATCACATGCAAATAAATTACAGATCTACAAGCTATCAACACTATAATTTGTAGTGTAACTAGTTTCTCGTCATAGCAAGTAATAAGTAACGTAATGTTTACTACTTTTTAAAGGATTCTAGCAAAGGCTATGTCCAGCTTTTTGTGTGTTGTGTGTGTGTGTGTGTGTGTGTGTGTGTGTGTGTGTGTGTGTGTGTGCGCGCGCGCAAACTTTGTCCTAACACAAACATTAAATGCCATTGACAATGAATGGACAATTGTGAGTGTTTGTGTAAACACTATACTAGGGCCCCTTTCTGTCACGGGTGTGATTTTATTCATATATATTCTGCTGTTCTGACTATATTCTGACTTAAGAGTGTGTAAATAAATGCCTACATTGTAAACTGACTCCTCTTCCTGAGTAACGTTCCCAGCACTGCTCTCTCGCCCCTCTCTCTGAAGCCACCCGGTGTCGCGTGCTCAAACAGCTGCGTGTGGAGAACGCGCCCATCGTGAACCGCTTCGACTACGCCCAGTGCAAGAAGCTGGACATGGAGCAGGTCCTGGATCAGATCCTACGCATGCCCCCGGAGAGGAACCGCATCATCTACATGCGGCCCATGCACCAGGTCAGTTAGTGTGTGATGGTAGCCTCGGTCCTAGCCTTGCTCATCTGCCAAGAGAAAAGCCTGGTCACAACCTAAGTGCATAGCCGGAACATCCGCCAAATGTGATTTGGGTGATTTTAATACTAGTGTTCTCCGGGAAGATTCTTTATCTTGAATAGCCTTGCCCAGCTGATAATAACTCAGCTGGGCAAGGCTGCGTCCCAATCCATCATAAACCTTATTTTGACGTCTGACCGAGCCAGAATCTCCAGAGTCATCAAGTGCAGCTTAAGTGATTACGATATCATTTTCTGCACTCGTAAAATGCATAGATCTGTAGTTGAGTGTCACACCACAATCAAATGCAGATCTATGAAAAGCTACTCCAGTGAAGTTCTCACAGGAGCTCTTGAGAAGATGGACTGGTCAGATGTTCAAAATGGCAACTCGGTCGAGGACACCTGGGCCTGTTTCAAATCTGTATTTTTGTCTGTTCTTGATAACATTGCACCCACAAAAGACATAAGGGTCAGAGCTCGTACTGAACCTTGGATGACGGGCGACATTTTAAATGCCATCAAACTCAGAAATTAAAGCTATTCTGAGTACAACAAAGGCAAAAATGAACAGCTACTTGAAAAATGCAGAAAACTACGCAATGTAGTAAACAATTTTATCTCAAAAGCAAAGAGTAACTTCATAAATTTGAACATTGAAGCAAACAAAAAGCACCCAGAAAAACTCTGGGGGGCTTTAAACAAATTAAGCTGCAGCAACAAACTGCAAACCAAATCTACAAACGTCTGCATAATTTCAAGTGGCTCGCTTATCACCGACAAACTGGTGGTGGCAAACTGTTTAACAGTTTCTTCAGTTTCTTCTTCAGTTGGTGAGCAAACTTCCCCTGCATTCAGGTCTTTACGGTTCTGATCAGATCCAAGCTCCGAGCTCAAAAAGATGCATTCTCAGTTAAACCTGTGACAACTGATGATGTACTAAAAAAAACTCATCTGCCTTCAGCCCTTCACCAGATTCCTCAGAGATGCGGCAGCCTCTTTAGCCCACATTACAAATGTATCCATCAGTCAGTGTCACGCACCACAGGATTTCAAAGTGGCGCGAGTGAGTCTGTACAAAAAAGGAAACAAACTAGAACCTGGCAACTACCGCCATGTTTCCATCCTTTGTTCCACCAGATTAATTCAGGAACAAATCAGCAGCTACCTAGACCAGCGTAAACTGCTGTTTGAATTCCAATCTGGCTTCAGAACATCCCACTGTCCAATGACACATGCCTACTGTGTTTGAACGACTACATTAACATTCAGTAGATTTTCTGTGGTCTGTGGTTTTTCTGGTTCAAACAAGTGCTCTGATTTTCCTGTGGATTGTGATGTAAGACAAATCCCATATTTATGTCAATGGGCTTTGCCAGCAAATGCCACTGTTGAGGCCTGTTTGCCTGTTTACATTGCAGCTCAAAAAGCTTCCAACCCCCAGAGAGAACTCCAGACCACAGAAAATCCACTGAATGATAGAAGTTTCAGGTTGTGTGGGTGTAATTGAGGTCATAAAATAAAACCTAGAAGAAAAGCGAAAAATAAAAATGAATGAAAATCATGAAACCTTTAACAGTTTGCATGCGTTGTACATTGTAAGTAAGTAAATGTGTGTGTGTGTGTGTGCTGTACATTGTAAGTAAGTAGATGTGTGTGCGTGTGCTGTACATTGTAAGTAAATGTGTGTGTGTGTGCTGTACATTGTAAGTAAGTAGATGTGTGTGTGTGTGCTGTACATTGTAAGTAAATGTGTGTGCATGTGCTGTACATTGTAAGTAAATGTGTGTGTGTGTGCTGTACATTGTAAGTAAGTAGATGTGTGTGCGTGTGCTGTACATTGTAAGTAAGTAGATGTGTGTGCGTGTGCTTCCCAGATTGATTCGCTGGCTCTGGAGCGCCAGTTGTTCCAGGGCCCGTACCCCTACCACATCGCCATCGTGCATGAGTTCAGCAACCCCCCCAACGTTCGCAACAAGGTGCGCATTCGCAGCTGGATGGACACCATCGCCAACATCAGCCAGTGAGTATGTTACTGTACTGATGACGGGAGGGGGCATCGGTTAATCCATTATCGCTGGCGGAGATCGGGTGCAGGCGTGTTTTCCGACATACCAAGAGACGGACACCCTACCCTAGTCCGACACCCTACCCAAACACTAACCTAACCGCCGATGGCGGTGATCTCCATTTTGTGGTCTTTGCAGTGGTTTATGATAGATCGCTCTCTTCGCCGACGCACCGTATGTTAAGAATGGTTCTCGGTTGACAAGCAACGAATACGACCGGAAATGAACCGGAAGTGTAAATGTCTTCGTTTTTGGTCAAAACTAGCACGAGCTCAACGATCACGATTACGAAATGTTTTTTCAGGGTTAAACCGTCACAACACGGCTTTTTTTTAATTTATTTTACATCTGGCATAGTGAGAGAAACAATTTTGAAAATGTCTTAACATTTCCATTGTTTTTTTACATCTTTCTTTCAATTTATATCCAATATTACATCAACATTACAATGAAACACTTATGAAACACTAATGAAAATGTATTGAAAAAAAACCTAAACAAACACTAAGCAATACGCATAAAAAAACCATATAGAAAACTAAACTAAACTTAGCAAACCCACATTATAATCTAAACTAAACTGAAATTGAACAATGTCAAACCAAAGAAACGGGCAAAACTATCATAATATTAACCTTGCTCTGCCCCCATCCATCCTCCTCTGTCCTATCTGTGTCTGGATGTTCCGTCAGTGTGATCCTGTCCTTCCTGCATTCCCTCTGCTTTCTATAAACAATTGTCTTCTTAAAGGGTGAAACTGCAGCTATTAATAGCCGGCCTGCCTCCTGAACATGGTTGATTCTACGGATGGTTTACTGTTAGTTTTAACCCATTCTCACCGGGCACCCATTTTGGTGTTGGCATCATGTTATGCTTTAGCTATTGAAAAATAGCAGATCTACAAGCTCATATCGCGCCACCGAGTGGCGCGATACGAGCTTGTAGGTCTGCTATTTTTTTTAAATCGAAGAACGACTGATATTTTTAGAATCTGATCTCAGGTCAGAATGGGTTCATCAGACCAGTGTGTGTCCAGTGGAAACCTCGTATGAATCTGATCTCAGGTCAGAATGGGTTAAAAACTTTAAAATGACCAGGGACCTCTTTAAGGTGTTAGTGCCAGAAGGAAGGGAGCCGGGCCAAAACCAGAGAGGGCCTTGAAGTCCTCGAGGTGTGCTTGACTCGACATATCCTCTCAGAAAAGAAATGTCTTGCCCGTTACCATAAACCAGATGTTCCTGTTTAACCCATTCTGACTTGAGATCAGATTCATACGAGGTTTTCCACTGGACACACTGGTCTGATGAACCCATTCTGACCTGAGATCAGATTCTAAAAATGTCAGTCGTTCTTCGATTTTTCAAAAATGGCAGACCTACAAGCTCGTATCGCGCCACTCGGTGGCGCGATATGAGCTTGTAGATCTGCTATTTTTCAATAGCTAAAGCATAACATGATGCCGACACCAAAATGGGTGCCCGGTCAGAATGGGTTAATCACACGGATTAAAGTTGTCTCCCGTCATTTTTATAAGATGAAATAAATAGTACTAGCAATAGAATACATGTTCAGAAGCATCTTCCATAAAACTTATTTTATGGTCTCGGACATTTCATAAAAGCAACAATGTGTAAACTGGATGGCTGTATGGAGAACAACAAGGACATACTGTAGGTTTACAATGATAATACTTATCTATATCTTATTCTCTGACCAGAGATCAGATTCTAAAAATGTCTTCTACATTCTGACAGTTTTCTGAAAAAGCTATGTTTCTATGTCAGTCGTTCTTCAATAGCTAAAGCATAACATAATGCTAACACCAAAAGGGGTTCCCGCCCCAAAATGGGTTAAGCATCAATTCTACATATTGTGCTAATTGGTCAGGAATTGTTCCTTTCATGCCGGTTCACAAATCACAGACCGGAATGTCCCGACGGTAGAGACATTTAGTTTTTGCCTTAATCCCTGTGTTGATGACTGGAGTGATGCAGCGCGTTTGTGAGCTTGTAGATCTGCTATTTTGTGGTGGTCTTTTCAGATGGGGGTTCACAGCCAAATACAACAACGTATCAATGTGGGGGTTCCTTGACATTGAAAATGTTTGAGAACCGCTACCCAAAGATCTGTTTTGATCTCCCCCCATTCTGTTCTGATGGAAGTTCAAGCTGTTGTTGCTGCTGCTATGTCTCCTTTGATCCTCTCTGTCTTTGCTTCCGTCTTCCCTTCTCTTTGTCCCTCAGAGAGTTGATCAAGTATGAGTTCTTCCCAGAGGCCACGAGGACGGAGGAAGACGTGAAGAAGTATCCCAGCTACCCGTGGGGACGCGACATTTACAGGCTGGAGGGTAAGTAACGGACGCGGGATACTTCCAGACAGACACAAGCTAGAGGGTAACACATTCTAAAACGGGTAGTCCCAATACTTGATTCTGAGTGGCTGGTTACCGTCACGTGACCGGTGTAAATTTCACCGATAACACACACCTTCAATCACTTTATATCATTCACAGCTGATTCCGCATCTCTGTAGCTGTACTGGGGAAGGGGAGCGCTTGATTGCCTTAGAAACCCATGCCGTGCGGGCGTCTAAGCACCGCCCGGCTCATATGACTGTGAATGTGTGGCTCCAGGCGGCCCCGTAAAGACATCAAGCGCTATTCTCCCGTCACATAGCCTACTTGCAGCAAAACGAGGAAGTGATGTGGCTCACTCTGGTGGCGCAAAACGTAGCTACTTTTGTGAATTTAATAGTTTTATTAGGTTAATATTGCTATATGTTTGTAACCGTTTTAGAAAAGCAATAAGCCACTCGAGGCCCCAGTTTACCGGGTATTATACGCCCCCAGCCATTGTAAAATGGCCGGTAACCTGAGACCTCTCGTGGCTTATTGCTTTAGTATACACACTACTACGACTACTTCATGGATGGGCTGTCTGGGCTGCCGACAAAAGCCTGATAGACTTTTAATTTTTTATTTTAGGTTTTATGACTTCAATTACACCCAAACAACCTGAACTTTGAACATTCAGTCAAGTGGATTTTCTGTGTTCTGGGGGTTTCTCTGTGTGTTCTGAAGCCTTTTGAGCTGCAATGAAAACATAAGCAGATGTCACTGTTGAGGGATTTTGCCCCCCCCCCCCAGGGGCTGAAGTGGAGGGGAGGGGCAGGGTGGAGAGGGACTGGGATAGATCAGAGCACTTGTTTGAGCGTAATTATACAGAAAACCACAGAAAAACCACTGAATGTTCAAAGTTCACCAGACCTTTAAAATGACCCCAGGAGTCTTATAAAGTGAAATACCTTTCAAACCGTGTATACTTAGCAGATCTTTCCTACAGTGGGCTTGTAGATATACTATTTTCACTGAATGAATATTGACAATTTTTTCTGAATTTCGGCCATGCGAGTAAGGACGCTAATGTTAATGTGGTTAAACCTTATTTTATACCTGAATCAAACCCGATTTTTGCACGGAAAATGGTAGTGTTGAATAAGTGTGTGTGTCGTATGTGTGTCTAGGGGTTGTGGATGGAGCCCCCTACAGCATGATAACAGACTTCCCCTGGTTGAGGACACTGCGGACGGCCGAGCCCAACGGTTACGCGCGCTACGACTTTGAAGACGACGAGAGCAGTGAGTAGTGCTGCACGATTCTTGCTGTATGAATCTCGCCTTTTCTCCACAAGAATTGAGATCACGATTCTTACACGATTCTTATTTTTTTCCATGAAAATGTCTTTAGTCTGTAGTTGCTGAACATTACTACATTCAAAATGTGGCCACTATACTGTGGCTTTAAGGTTAAACGGACATCAAAGTGCTCGACTTAAACCTCTCTTATATTATTATCAGTTTGACTGCAGAGAGATCTGCAGAGAGATCATGTTCCAGATCTCCCTGCCTGGTTTACACTAACCTTTGAAGACATGATCGTTGCTTGTCATGAAAATCCACTTTAAAATGGTGTAGTCGCTTGTAGTAGTGTTGAAAGATATTCCAAAGTGGCGAGCGAAGAGGGAACATGCCCACTGCGTGCCACCGCCGAATGAAAGCATAACTCAACTCGTTACTGGGAGGGAAGCTGTTCTACAGTCAATTAACAAAGCCAAAACATAAGTGTAACTAAAATGAAATGGACAGCCAACTTGGGCCGCACGATTCTTGCTCAAATTTAGAATTTAGATAGGTGTCTGAATCTAGATCTCGACCTTTTTTTTTCCGATTCATTGTGCAGCAGTCTGTAGACCTGACCGGCACATCCATCCAGTGTCCCACCACACTCTACCAATACACTGTCAGAGTTACAAATGGATAAATAAACACTGAGGATTTAGCAGTGTGTGTGTGTGTATGAACAAGTTACTGCAGAACTACAGTCAAGTCGAAATACATCCTCTCTACAAGTATAGCATAAGTATTAAAGGTAGTGTAACAGCAGAGCTACCTACACCAAGTAGATACGAGAGCCCCGCATATGCACGCTTTACAATAGGACAAGGATCTATGGTGCGCGTGTTGTACGTACTGTATGTGCGTATATGCGCACACACGCTTTGAAAAGCCTGGTGTAGCTCGGCCGTAAGTAATGTAACGTCCTGTAAACATGTCGATACGTGTCATGTATTTTGAGCACTAAAGATAATGAAACATGGCCTCACTATTTGTTTTTATTGTCATCTCTCTCTATGGCCACTCCGAGGCTCCGTTCACAGCCGACCCTGGTCAGATTTACAAGTACAGGTTTAAAAATAAAAAATAAATCTCTGCTTTCTACGATTTATAATCGTACCCCCTAGGCTAGGGTACGGCATCTGCCACCTACGTACATGTTCGTAGACAACCGTATATATACTCCATATATGACGGTGGCGGCCGTCAATTTACTTTTTAGCATTGCTCCGGTTGCTACGGAGAGCCTCCGTCCTCACCAGCTATGGGATTTTTAAATCCAGCTCCATTGAGCCTCCATTATAACAGGGTTTTCAAAGACTTGTATCTCTAAAGCTTCGAGCGCTGTCCACGGTGAGCTGTCGCACATCCTGACGATCGTAAATAATTTAACTGTTTATGACGAGAGCTAAGGGGTATGAGCTTATGGCTAACGATCACTGTCCTCACAACAACAGCCCCCACCTCACTGATAACCCGGAAATTTATTCTGTGTCTTGTCATAAAATACTCATCCCTTACGGAATTACAAGACACCAAAAACATAAATAAACAAAATCACACTCACTTCCTGAACACAGAAACTACACAAAAAGAAAAGAAAATATTTGTACCCAAAAACAAACAAATATATCACGTATGTTTTCTTTGCCCGTTTGTCCCACGCTTTCTCTCAAGTATTCTGCAAGTGCGAATATCTTGTGTTCAAAAAGCCAAATCAGTCTCTCTGCGTCGCTTAACCATATCAGATCCAGGTTTCCACACATTTTCACGTGGTTCATGATAAAAAGGGCAGTAAAAAAATTAATCTGAACTCATTCTCAATATTGTTTATATTACAGTAAGTGCAAATCCGTTGTTCTTCTATTACTCTATACCAGAACAGAACAATCCAGAACAAAGTTGGGCACACAGATATCTTTGTCTTTTGGATAATGGAGCACAAACATACTTGTCCCTAGCATAACATGTTTTTATCATAACAAATGTTCTCAGCTTTGGTTTATGCAATATATCCTGTGACCATTTTGTTTTTTAAACTATTTAAACTATAAAGTGTGTCTTTAACCGTACAGAGGTTTATAATAGTTATTTTGAAAACCTTTTCATGTAACCCAGTTCTCAGAGTAGTGTGTCCTCGGGTCTACTGCACCTTTTTACCGATGCATCCCAGTTGAAAAATGTCCTGGCAACTCTATTCTTTGGCATAGACTGATTAGTCTATTCCATAGGGCTACGATCCTGCCTCTCCACTTTATCTCACACAGTTCCCATCCCATGTCTCCTGTCATGGCCAATACAAGGTTCCCTTTCCCATGTCTCCTGTCATGGCCAATACAAGGTTCCCTTTCCCATGTCTCCTGTCATGGCCAATACAAGGTTCCCTTTCCCATGTCTCCTGTCATCATGGCCAATACAAATGTATCTGTCTTCTGTCCCGTCACGGCAGCCACCATCTACGCGCCGCGCCGCAAAGGCCAGCTGTCGGCGGACATCTGCATGGAGACGATCGGGGAGGAGATCTCGGAGCGCCGTCAGAGCCGGAGGGGAGTGTTCCAGAGGGTGGTGGTGCTGTTCCTCCATCACTGCGACACGCCGGGCGAACCCGTGGAGGACGACTACATCTAGAACCACACCCACCTCTCCTGTCCTCTGACCGAGGCCCAGAAGAACGCCCAGAAAACTCAACCTTGCTTCTTCCTGGGCGGGACGCCCCCGAAAACAAGCACTGCCGTCGCATCGGGAAAATAATTAAAGATGCCGTGTTTCTGGAGCTACGTGTTGTAGGACTGAACAAGTCTACTGCTGGATGCCGAATCTAGGAGTTTTGGTTTCCGGTGTCAAACTCTGGGGGAACTCCTGTACTCCTGTATAGGCCAAATCCTTTGCCTTAGCTTGGCGAGGGGAAGGAGTCCCCCCCTCCTCTTCCGGATGTTTGGGTGACGTTGCAGGCCGGCATATGCAGAGATATACATATGACGTAGCTTGCAGGCTGGCGTGTGGCAGAGATTGGTGGACGTTGTTGGCAGGCTGGTGTGTGGCATAGCGAGGCCTGTAACTGGTTTGAACTACTATGGGAGCAATGCCTGAGAGAACCTCGGGGTAAAGTTCAGGTTGGCTGGCAAAGTTGGCTTCTTTTTCTTTTTTTGGTTTGATGATTGCATTCGTTTGGATTCGGCTAAATTGCTTTATTGCCCTTTTCTTGAACCAGAAGAACGGATCGATCCCGAGTTTGGTTTTGTTAATATTTCAGGAAACGTGACTGACCCGCCCCCCCCTCTCTTATTTCTATTACCCAGCAATTATTGTCAACCAACCACCATGGATAATATAGGAAGTCCTTTTCTTTCTTTCTTTCTTTCTTTTTCTTCGACTGACATCGTTTTGGTTAATTTATAATAATGCTTCCAATTACATGTTTGATTTTAATGAGAGTTAAAACGACTCAACGTGTCATGTGTGTAGCCCCCATGTCGGCTCACAGCTGAAGCGGAGTGTCCTCCGAGCTGTGATGTGTTGAGAAGAAGCAGGGATCATACTGTAGGTGAGAAGAAGCAGGGATCATACTGTAGGTGTCGCTGGCGTGGTCTTAAAGGCGTTACACCTCATCTACACGGGCGAGCGATGCGAGCGAGCGAATGATGAAATCTCATTAGAATACAATGAGACTGTCCTGATGTACCGCGAGTGTGCAGCGACGTCGTCCACCCCCTCCTATTTTTTTTGCTCGCAGGGTCTATTTGAGCGAGGTTTCGCGGCCCCCCAAAACACTTTTATTGGTTGAGATCTACACGCTACTATTTATTGGTTATTTGATTGGTTCAGGCTACGTCGCAACACAATGGCCGACGCTCCATATCAGGACAGTTCTAAACGTGATATCGCCGTCGGAACGCTCACACCTTGCCTGTGCAGACGAGGTGTTACTGTCCCCCTGTCTGATGAACGCTCACACCTTGCCTGTGCAGACGAGGTGTTACTGTCCCCTGTCTGATGAACGCTCACACCTTGCCTGTGCAGACGAGGTGTTACTGTCCCCCTGTCTGATGAACGCTCACACCTTGCCTGTGCAGACGAGGTGTTACTGTCCCCTGTCTGATGAACGCTCACACCTTGCCTGTGCAGACGAGGTGTTACTGTCCCCCTGTCTGATGAACGCTCACACCTTGCCTGTGCAGACGAGGTGTTACTGTCCCCTGTCTGATGAACGCTCACACCTTGCCTGTGCAGACGAGGTGTTACTGTCCCCCTGTCTGATGAACGCTCACACCTTGCCTGTGCATACGAGGTGTTACTGTCCCCTGTCTGATGAACGCTCACACCTTGCCTGCGCAGATGAGGTGTCCCACTGTCTGATGTTTATTTTGCTGTCACTCACTGTCTACCTCCGCAGCCACGCAACACCATGGACGGCTATCAGTTAGAAGTGCCCTTAGACTGCTCTGTCTCAATTGGCTCTTTTCGACTACAAGGTAGTAAGCGAACTAACCGCGCTGCGCCGCGAAACATATATACACGGGTGCTGGATTCGTTTCCTTGAGGCTATGGCGACGGTCTCAGATGAGGTCCCTTGGAACCTAATTTGGGGCCTTGCTAAGGAGGTTGGTACTACGAACGAACCCAGAACTCATAGGCCTACTTATTTTTTTATTTTCTTCTAAACTAGTGAAAATGGATGTACAATCTCACAACGTGACATGTTTAGTTTTTTAATTTTTTTTTTTTTATATGACCTACCTCCTCCTTCAGGGTGGTTGTGATGCAGGAAACGTAAAATCGCCAAGGAACTTTCACAGGTTCTGGAATGTTTCAGGTTCTGGTGGGGGGGGGGGGGGGGGGGCGGGGGTAGACCCTTCGTAGTCTAAAAGAGCCAAAAGTGACCTGTGTTGTATTTCTTTTTGTTTTTTAGATTTATTTTCTCTGTGCTCTGGGTGTGTGCGTGCGTGTGTGTGTGTGTGTGTGTGTGTGTGTGTGTGTGTGTGTGTGTGTGTGTGTGTGTGTGTGTGTGTGTGTGTGTACGTGCCTCAGCAAGCGCTTCATATAGATAAGAATTTTGAATTAATTACCTCTCCTTTTCCTTTACTCTGAAACAAACAGAATAATCTTTACGTTTTGACACCACTTTTAGCTTCAATGAAAGGGTTTCACAGAAGGCACGAAGGAAAGCCTGCTTTCACGAAGGAATAAACCGTTTAGCCGCATGCAGCCCTAGCGTCGCGGCCACGCATAGGCGAACATCCGAGCAAAAATATTCTTTTGGTAAGTGATATAACTGTAGGGTTTATAAATGGTTTACCCTCAAGGATTTCTACACGTAGCATAAACGTGTGTGGTGGTGTGCTACTGGTAATCTGCTGTGAGCTCTACTTTCAACGGTTGTTAGGCTGACTGTCAGGAAAGACTATATATACACTACAGTACATATACTGTATGGATAGCTTAGAAAAAAACATACAGCTTGCCTACTTATAAAGGACCCAAGGCACTCGTAATGCTGCGTTCACACGGGCACTTGCAAAGATCGCAGCATAATTTGTGCCTTTTGTAAACATCTGTTGCTCACACGGTCATTGACGTCACAAAGCGTGCGTCCGTAGTGTCATTGCAGCTCAGCTGTAGCTTTGCATCTGGAAGTTAAACCCATTTGGACCTGATTCTACAGTCTTCTAAATCACGACAGTTTTCTGAAACACCTATGTTTCTATGTCGGTGGTTCTCGAACTATTTCATGTCAAGGACCCCAGAAATTATATGTATTTGGCCACTGGACCCCCATCTGAAAATATGTTGTTCCAGGGACCCCCCAGACGCAAAGATTTTAGTTAAAAACGTTTGCTGTGAAAGAATATACATGGAAAAATTTGCGTCACATTTTCAAAATTTTCAAGCTGCCGTGCTATGAGCTTGTAGATCTGTTATTTTTCAATAGCTAAAGTAAAACCTAATGCTTAAAACACCAAAATTGGTTCCTGTCCTGAATGGGTTAAACCCAGCTCAGCTTCAGCGTGTAGCTTTGTAGCTTTTGCAGCAGCTATAAACATCGGATCCGTATTTGCATCTTCATGTTGCTGGCCTCCATTGACAATGAATGGAAGACTGTATCTTTGCCTCTGCCCGTGTGAACGTAGCATAAACTATTTTAAGACTAGATCTCTCCTCCCCCCCACCCCCTCCTGTCTCGCTCTTTTTGGTTTTACTTTTTCCTACATACTGTAACTCTCTCTTTGGCAGCCTGGCCAACAGCTACGAGTTAAATTTATTTCAATTCTGTCCTTTTCTTTTCTCCCCCAAATTCGAGGTTCTGTAGAGTAAGTGATATTTTCTGGTTAACGCAGTAACCAGTAACGCTGGTCTCCCTGTCTCTTCAGTAACCAGTAACGCTGGTCTCCCTGTCTCTTCAGTAACCAGTAACGCTGGTCTCCCTGTCTCTTCAGTAACCAGTAACGCTGGTCTCCCTGTCTCTTCAGTAACCAGTAACGCTGGTCTCCCTGTCTCTTCAGTAACCAGTAACGCTGGTCTCCCTGTCTCTTCAGTAACCAGTAACGCTGGTCTCCCTGTCTCTTCAGTAACCAGTAACGCTGGTCTCCCTGTCTCTTCAGTAACCAGTAACACTGGTCTCCCTGTCTCTTCAGTAACCAGTAACACTGGTCTCCCTGTCTCTTCAGTAACCAGTAACACTGGTCTCCCTGTCTCTTCAGTAACCAGTAACGCTGGTCTCCCTGTCTCTTCAGTAACCAGTAAAGCTGGTGTCTCCCGTCTCCTCAGCGCTTTAATAAACAGAATACATAAGATACATTCTTAGGTTGGTTAGAATCTTCATTCAATCAGGACAGTGAACCCCAGCACAAAGACACACAATGGCAAATTTGCAATTTTGTCTGCTCATTTATTGTATCACTTACACTTTGTTTCCTGGTTTGGTTAAATGTATATCCTGACCTGAAGACTCTTTACTAGAGAGATGGGGAGACTTTAAAAAAAAACTGTTGTTAATGATTATCATCAGAATATGCTATTTAGGGCAAATGTTGAAAACCTTGACCTGGGACTGGACAATGTCCCGTGCTGAACTATGAAGAAACGATGCAGTGGATGTGGCGTGGCGACGGGACGGAATGGAGTGGCAGTGTTATAAGGAAGCTTGCGTGGTCGTCGTGGCCTGAATGGCCCTCTATGTATAAGACACTGCTTCTCAACATTGGCCCTCCGGGGTCCACCATCGCTCCAAGTGGACCCTTACATTTATTTTGTAAGATATTTTTGGGGCTTTTTTTGCCTTGATTGTTAGATTAACAGTAGTTTGACAGGAAAGGGGGATAGAGAGAGAAGACACGCAGCAAAGGTCGTCGAGATCGGGACTCGAACCCGCGACACACTGCCTGGACCGCTCGGCCGACCCAGGCCAACGACTACAAATGTAACTTTAATTTAACATAAGGATGAATTGTCTCGTATATAATTGCGATTAACAATTTTTTCTTTTTTTCTTTTTCTTTTTTGGCAATGAACATCGTAACGTTACAATTTGTATTTCCGTTTGCCTTTTATAGGCACCGTAATCACAAATCGCACAAACACAGACATGACAAATAACTCGTGTCATACTTACACAACTTGATACACTTATTTATCTCTGAGACCCGAATTGACCCCATTCCATTTGTACACCGACCTGCAAACTGTCCGTGCCCTGCGTTGAGAAATGTGTGTGTGTGTGTGTGTGTGTGTGTGTGTGAGTGTGTGTGTGTGTGTGTGTGTGTGTGAGAGAGAGAGAACCACTCTGCATAATACTCTGTGGATGTCAATAATGAAGCTTCCATGCTTTGGTTTATATGTTTATAAGAAAAAGAACAAAACTATTTGACCTGATGATGAAGAACATGAATGAATAAAAGGAGATGAGGGACATTGAGAGGAGCTCTGGGGTGTTTGTGCGTCTGTCTGTTCCTTCCAGGGTTGCGTTTCATCGCTGCCGTGGCGGAAACTAGAGCTGGCCACAATTGCATGTGTGTCTTTTTAATAATGTTATGTTCTCATGTGTGTCTCTTTAATATCAATGTTGTGTTCTCATCAACATGTTTGTGTTTTGCCAGTTAATTATTTGGGGGCCCACTTATGCTATCCTCACAGCCGACATGCGGCTTCTCAACCTTTGGGTCGTGACCCCCGGCCAGGGGTGTCCCCACATAGTTTTATGCCATAGTAGTCCCTAGATTGTGTGTGTGTAAAACATTACTGCATCAAAACATTTGGAAAATAGCCCACAAAAGCGTGTACATACGGTACGAGTGACAGAGGTGTGTTCATCCTCTGTGTTTAGATGGAGTGACAGAGGTGTGTTCATCCTCTGTTTAGATGCAGTGACAGAGGTGTGTTCATCCTGTGTTTAGATGGGTGAGTTCATCCTCTGCCAGCGCAGCACAGGTGTGTTGAGCCGGTCGGTCCTGGTTGCACTCAGCCTTGTCAAAGCAGGAAGGAGCAGAGATTTGGCACGTGGTTCGTTCAGATTTTTCACTTCACTGCAGCGTCTGGAGGAAGTACTCCCAAAATGGAATTAATACAAGTAGCGATACCACATTGTAGAGATGCGCTGTTAAACTAAAAGTTATGAATTTGAAACGTTTTACTTTTTTTGGCATAAAGATGTGACAGTAGCTTACCAATTGTAAAAGTGCTCATCGTACAGAATCATATTATATATAATTACGTAATTTATCAATTTATAAATGTTTTAAAAAGTGCAATATTTGACTGAAATGAGAAGTAGATGTCTAAACAAGTATCAAGAAATGGAAATACTCAAGTAAAGTAAACTCAAAATTCTACTTGCTGTAAGTACAATTTGAGTAAGTGTACATGGCTACTTTCCACCATTGCTTGCCAGACCTGTTTTAGTTCTGTATCTGGGTCTTGTCTCGCCCTTATCCCATGTGTCTGTCTCTGCTGCCGACACTGAAAAGTCCTAATTTAACTTTAAGTGTACTACCTCGCCTCACCTATCCTGTAACCCCGGAGGGTCGTTGGGGCACCACAGACGATCTGTTGACCAGCTCTCTCCATCCCTCTGTCATTCTCCGATGTTATCTTCCCATCTTTTCTTTTGTCTCCCTCTTCTCCTGCCACCTCGTACGGTGTCTTGCAGGATGGTCTTTGCAAGGCCTGAGGATCTGGTGATGTGTCCGTAACACCCCAGTTTACGCTTTATGACAGTGGTCAGAAGGTCATGTGGGCCGTTGGCTTGGCTGATCTTTTGCCGTACTTCCTCGTTTGTGACATGTCACAAACTGGAGTGTACTACAGTGGTTCTCCCCCCCCCCCCCCCCCCAGCTAAATTAGTTAATTCAGCATCACAATCATTTTAACACTTAATCCCTATTTTATACGTTTTGAACATAAAAAAAAATACAAATCTCAAATGTTGAATAAGTGTTTTAACACTGGGGGTGCGTGGCAATGCTTTCAGTAAGGGGGTCCCTGACATGAAAAGGTTTGAGAACCACTGGTGTACAGTATAAAACCCCATAAGGGTCCATTTGTATATACTCTCTGCTGTGTGACAGTGCTGCGTGTCTGCGTGACAGTGTCAACTAAACAGTGCCAGTGCAGAATGCAGTCAGGAGTAACAGTCCTGTGTCTGCGTTTACCTCTGTCTGATAAAACACCACTGACCGCACGGGGCTTCTGTTTACATCTACAGTACGCTATGACATCCTCAGTGTTCTTTTAACTCTGTGGACCACCACATTTACAGTAGGCTACACATTAACTTAAGTAAATGTGTACTGTACACATTTACTTAGGTACAGTACTTTTTAATTTTGGGGCGGGAGCCCCTTTTGCTTTAGCTATTGAAAAATAGCAGATCTACAAGCTCATAGCGCGCCACTCGGTGGCGCGCTACGAGCTTGTAGGTCTGCTATTTTTGAATCGAAGAACAACTGACATTAACAGTTTTTTCAGAAAACTGTCAGGATGTAGAAGACATTTTTTTAATCTGATCTCGGGTCAAAATGGGTTAAGTAAATGTAGTCTATTGTTCCTCTCTCTACATGGCAAGTTTTCCGCGTCCATTTCGCTCGCGTTCGTCTCACTATATTTCAACTTTCTTCTTTTTTTTTTTTTTAGGCCGCCTTACTTTCTGTGGCCTTATATGGCCGTGCCACCCCGGCAGCCTATAGTGATCAAAGCCCGACACAGAGGAGCTCCACACAGACAGACTGCACGTTCATAAACCTTCATGTTGTCGTCTTCTCCTAATCTTTGCTCTGACCCTCCCTCTCTCTCTTCCCTCTTTCCACCTCTCCTTTTTAATCCAAGCGTTCTTCTCCTTTGTTTGATCTGACTTTTATATCGGCCTCTCAGACATGCTGATGGATAGTCCTTGGGAGTTGTATTTATTTCAAGCCAAAGACGTGTTGCCAGCGGTGAAAAGTAACTATTAACCCATTCTGACCTGAGATCAGATTCATACGAGGTTTCCACTGGACACACACTGGTCTGATGAACCCATTCTGACCTGAGATCAGATTAAAAAAATGTCAGTCGTTCTTTGATTTTTCAAAAATAGCAGACCTACAAGCTCGTATCGCGCCACTCGGTGGCGCGATATGAGCTTGTAGATCTGCTATTTTTAAATAGCTAAAGCACGACATGATGCTAACACCAAAATGGGTTCCCGTTCAGAATGGGTAAGTACATTTACTTAAGTACTGTACTTAAGTACAATTTTAGGGTACTTTACTTTAGTATTTCCAATACCCAATACTTTTACTTCTAATCCACTACATCTCAGATCCAACATTTTTACTTTTACTAGTTACTTTGTAGATTTGGATTATTAATACAAAACATACATTAACCACTTCAGCCCTATTGACATTTTTGGGCCATTTGAAAATACAGCTTGTAGATCAGCTATTTTCGAAAGAATCTTATACATACATACATCTCATACAAACTTTAAATGAGACATTCTGCCTCAAGAGTACTTTTAAGGACATTTTGATGCCAATCGAGTTCTACATTGCAGTATTGATACTTTTACTTAAGTAACCGCTTTGAGTACTTTTCCCACCACTGCGTGTTACCACCTGGGTTATGGAGTGAGTGAAATAGGCTCTGTCTCTTTATCCCCTCTGTCTTTTACTCTCCCTCTCCTTACAATCTCACCCCGTGACCCTCCTCTCTCTGTCTCTACCTCTCCACTCCTCAACCTGCCTTCTCACCCTGTGACCCTCCTCTCTCTGTCTCTACCTCTCCACTCCTCAACCTGCCTTCTCACCCTGTGACCCTCCTCTCTCTGTCTCTACCTCTCCACTCCTCTCCTCAACCTGCCTTCTTGCCCAATTCCTTCCTCTTCTCTCTCCTGTGTGTCCCTCTGGTACTGGTTTTGACAGCAGATTTAGTTTTAGCCGCAGTCTTTTGAATAAGATCACATGTTAAGTCGTCTGAAATGTGTTTAGATAGGAAACACTCGTGTCAAAGTAGATGGACCATTTATTGAAACCAATGAGATACAGTTCAACTTGGCGTTAAAGGCTCCACGGAGTCCACACTCTGGGAGATATTCTCTGAATTTTGTCGAAGCAGCATGCTAAGCAAATTCAGAGAGCATTATAAAACCCCTCATGGGTATACAAGAACAGGTACATATCAAGACAGTTAGAGATCAACTTGGAACATACAACTTGAATGTATTTTAATACCATGAATGCAGACTCACGTGTCCCTGTATAAACTAACGCTGTGCTTAATTTAGTCCATTGCGGAAATAGCTGCGTGCCAAACTTTCCAATCATTTGCAACTTTCTCCTGTTCTTTTTTTCACATCCCTCGTCATGGCTACCAGTTCCAACCTGAGTTCGTGTGGGAGTTCTGACCAGCCTGCACCGTGCTGAACAACTGAACCCATACACAGCGTCTTTAGACTAGGACAGTCCAGACTCAGGTGAGTCAGGTCTAAGACGTACAGATCGTCAGTATGCGTAATGATACGATCTCCCACCATGCAACACCACTTGATACGCGAGTAACGCGACTGGGCCGGGCATTCCCCCTTGGGTTCAACCTTCTTCCAGGAGATGGTCTTTGGATTGAACTTCCACATAAAATTATTATCTGTGAGTTGAGAGAAGAGCTGGCCACCAAATATGTACAGCTCCCCGTGGCGGGCGAAGGCAGCGTGAGCCACGCGTTCATCGGGAACAGGTAGAGTATAAGGCGTGCTTAGCCAGCAGTCGGTCTCTGTGTCAAACACTCTGATGGTGTTGTGGTAGAACCCCAAACCACCGTTATGATAGAAGCCCCCGAATACAAACATCTTTGTCCCCATGATGGTGGCAGAGTGTAGCGCCGAAATGGGTGGTGGAGCTCCTCCGGGGACGATCTTAGTCCAGATCATCGTGGTGGTGTCCAACTTGTGGATGTCGTTAAAACATATTATGGGGTGCCGAGTGAACATTCCTCCGTGGACGTACATGAACTTCCCAAGGGCGCAGGCCGAGTGATACTTCCTCGTCTCTGGAAAGGACCCGGAAGCCTTGCGCTTCAACCATCTGTGCACGTCAACGTCGAAAGCATACACCTGGCCGGCTCGAAAATCTAGTCCGATGTAGATGATGTTCCCTACCAGCACAGCCGTGCTGCCTGAGTGCCAGGAAAAGGTGGGAATGTCATGTATGACGCTGCAAGTGCCTTGGGTCTCCACCGGAGACAGCTTACTCCAGCTCGAGGACACCGTGTCGAAGATGTGTACATCGATGATCTTGCCGATGTACATGGACTCGTCATGGACTCCGAAGCAGTAGAGCCGCTGTCCCACGGCCACGGCCACCGCTCCTCGACTCATTGGTCCTCCCAGACGCGTCCAGCACAGCATCCCTCACAGCGGATCTTATGTCGAACCGTAAACTTTTAGGACTGCTATACCGTGATATTCTGACGGCAGAAGATGTGTCCTGTTTGGTACAGGGAAAATATAGACAGATTTGTTGCGTTCCTCAAAACAGGCTGCAAGCTGCATGTCTCTTTATTCACAGAATCTTATTTTAATTTCCTCTTTTTCTCACATCAACCGTTTACAAAATACATCTGCATGTGCTCCAAAACTCACATTGTTAATACTGCTACTTTAATCAGTCTCAGTCTTATCAGTTAATTTTTTTAATAAAGAACACATAACTGAATTAATCAAAATATCACAACTCAATTCAATAAACATTTGTACAATCACACAAAACCCTGTGCTAAACTGTCGTGTTAAAGGGACAGTTCACAATTTTTTAACTTAATTTGTATGAAATACCATTAATATAGTGGTTGCAACTGTATTAATTGATTGTCCGAGTCCCGTGGTCGGAGTTCTGCTCTGGTTTTGGTGAATATTAAGTAGTTCCGGTCATTTTGTGGGGGGCATTGTAAATTAATCCACAAAACTTGAGTCATTTCTAAGATAATAGTGAAATTTCGTTCAACTTAGTAGTGATATGGACACAATCACACACAAAAAAAACATAGTTCTGTGTGATAGAGGGGTAAAAAAATGAACGAAAGTTTCTACTACATGGTAGAAATAGGTCAACAATAGCTACAATTAAATTACATTAGTTTTGTGAGTGTAGTGTTGTAGATTCACATATAAGTATTGAAACACACCGGACACAGGGCTGCCTTGTCGACGAGAATGGGATCCTGAATCAACTCAGTCACATTGCATGTAATCACCACATATGACCCACCTGTGTATAACATCCTGGTACCCTATGCAATACAAGTGGCTGGACACTAATTTGAGTTAATTTAGAACAGCCACCACGGGACTCGGGCAATCAACCACTATATTATTGGCAAGTATTTCATACAGCTGCCTAAATTAAAAAATTCAGAACTATCTGAACTAGTCTAGTAAAAGAGCTTGCGTTTTCACAGAAAATAAACAAGGCCATTTTAGAATCAGTCATACATTCAATGCAAACTCCAAGTCTCAAACTAAACCAAAATCCAAAACATTTCTGTATATTCTTAGACCAAACAAAAGAAGAAAGGTTATGAGTCCTTTGAAATAAGTTGTGATGCTTTTGTACACTTACTAACCTGTTTTAGTGTTTTGTAGAGGGAAAATATACAGTACACAGGAGATTTACGTTCTGTTCTTCAAAGCAGGCGCTGCTGCTGCAAGCTGGTATCTGAAGGACGGAAGCCTCCGTGGTCCATAAGCACACAAGACACAACCTTTTACATTCTATGGACACAACCCATGCCCACCTAATAGGCGAAACTCCCCCTGGTGGCTTGACTAAGTAACTACTATTACTACTTTTTTAACACAAAACACATCTGGAATTCTGGATTTGGCCTCTCTCAATGCAAATAAAATAAATAACAAAACAATTGTGCACGTATGTAACAGATTGATATAGAATAGAGATGCAAGACTACGTCACTCCAAATGATTAAGCGGGAGACTCGTGTTTATATTGTGCAAATTCAGGTGTGTTTCCAAATAATCCCTTGTGTGCCAGTACAATGGGGATTTATTAATACAATATTGTGCCACAGGCTACAAATAAAACATGTACAATAAATAGTATTTTAGCAATTTTTTTAGGCTTAAGTGTTACTTTCAATAGCTAATTCTGATTTAAGCTTGTCCATTGAACTTTAGGCCCTCTTAGGCAATTTAAATTATGCAGGTTTAGTCTAGTCTTTTTAGTCAACTAAAAATGAACACTGCCATAAAAGACTCAAAACTAAAATATAATTGCCCACTCTTCTTCAACAAAGATGGCAAAAGCAAACATTATTTGTTCTGTACTTATACAATAGTATGGTACAAAACACTGAAGTCCTTCAACCAGAAACTTAACCTCACTTAAACTATGTCTAAACCTAACCTTATTTCTAACCTTAACCTCAGTAAAACTATGTCTAAACGCTAAACCTAACCTTAACCTCAGTAAAACGATGTCTAAACCTAACCTTATTCCTAACCTTAACCTCAGTAAAACCTCACTAGTTACTTTGTAGATTTGGATTATTAATACAAAACATACATTAACCAATTCAGCCCTATTGACATTTTGGCCATTTGAAAATAGTTTGTAGATCAGCTATTTTCAAAAGATTCTTATACATTTGAAAACTTTAAATGAGAGATTCTGCCTCAAGAGTACTTTTAAGGACATTTTTATGCCAATCGAGTTCTACATTGCAGTATTGATACTTTTCCTTAACAGCTTTGAGTACTTTTCCCACCACTGCGTGTTACCGCCTGGGTTATGGAGTGAGTGAAATAGGCTCTGTCTCTTTATCCCGTCTTTTACTCTCCATCTCCTTACAATATCACCCTGTGACCCTCCTCTCTGTCTCTACCTCTCCACTCCTCTAATCTCACCCTGTGACCCTCCTCTCTCTGTCTCTACCTCTCCACTCCTCTCCTCAACCTGCCTTCTCACCCCGTGACCCTCCTCTCTCTGTCTCTACCTCTCCACTCCTCTCCTCAACCTGCCTTCTTGCCCTGTGACCCTCCTCTCTCTGTCTCTACCTCTCCACTCCTCTCCTCAACCTGCCTTCTCACCCCGTGACCCTCCTCTCTCTGTCTCTACCTCTCCACTCCTCTCCTCAACCTGCCTTCTCACCCTGTGACCCTCCTCTCTCTGTCTCTACCTCTCCACTCCTCTCCTCAACCTGCCTTCTCACCCTGTGACCCTCCTCTCTCTGTCTCTACCTCTCCACTCCTCTCCTCAACCTGCCTTCTTGCCCTGTGACCCTCCTCTCTCTGTCTCTACCTCTCCACTCCTCTCCTCAACCTGCCTTCTCACCCCGTGACCCTCCTCTCTCTGTCTCTACCTCTCCACTCCTCTCCTCAACCTGCCTTCTTGCCCAATTCCTTCCTCTTCTCTCTCCTCTGTGTGTTCCTCTGGTACTGGTTTTGACAGCAGATTTAGTTTTAGTCGCAGTCTTTTGAATAAAATCACATGTTAAGTAATGTGTTGGATTTTAGACAGGAAAGGAAAGTAGATGGACCATTTATTGAAACAAATGAGATACAGTTCAACTTTGCGTTAAAGGCTCCACGGAGTCCACACTCTGGGAGATATCTCTGAATTTTGTCGAAGCAGCATGCTAAGCAAATTCAGAGAGCATTATAAAATAATAAAACCCCTCGTGGGTATACAAGAACAGGTACATATCAAGACAGTTAGAGATCAACTTGAAACATACAACTTAAATGTATTTTAATACCATGAATGCAGACTCACGTGTCCCTGTATAAACTAACGCTGTGCTTCATTTAGTCCATTGCGGAAATAGCTGCGTGCCAAACTTTCCAATCATTTGTCAACTTTCTCCTGTTCTTTTTTTCACATCCCTCGTCATGGCTACCAGTTCCAACCTGAGTTCGTGTGGGAGTTCTGACCAGTCTGCACCGTGCTGAACAACTGAAACCATACACAGCGTCTTTAGACTAGGACAGTCCAGACTCAGGTGAGTCAGGTCTAAGACGTACAGACCTGACTCGTCAGTATGCGTAATGATACGATCTCCCACCATGCAACACCACTTTGTCCACTTGTTACCCGACTGGGCCGAGCATTCCCCCTTGGGTTCAACCTTCTTCCAGGAGATGGTCTTTGGATTGAACTTCCACATTTCATCTGTGAGTTGAGAGTATTTATGGCCACCAAATATGTACAGCTCCCCGTGGCGGGCGAAGGCTGCGTGAACCTCGTGAACAGGTATATAAGGAGTATAAGGCGTGCTTAGCCAGCAGTCGGTCTCTGTGTCAAACACTCTGACGGTGTTGTGTGGTTGGTTGAACCCCGAATAGAAGCCCCCGAATACAAACATCTTTGTCCCCATGATGGTGGCAGAGTGATACGTCGAAATGGGTGGTGGAGCTCCTCCGGGGACGATCTTAGTCCAGATCATCGTGGTGGTGTCCAACTTGTGGATGTCGTTAAAACATATTGTGGGGTGCCAATTGGACTCTCCTCCGTGGACATACATGAACTTCCCCAGGACGCAGGCCGAGTGATTGCCCCTCATCTCTGGAAAGGACCCGGAAGCCTTGCGCTTCAACCATCTGTGCACGTCGACGTCGAAAGCACACACCTGGCCGGCTCGAGTGTCATAGTGTCCGCCCCAGATGTAGATGATGTTCCCTACCAGCACAGCCGTGCTGCCTAGGTACAAGGGAAAGAAGGGAATGTCATGGATGACGCTGCAAGTGCCTTGGGTCTCCACCGGAGACAGCTCACTCCAGCTCGAGGACACCGTGTCGAAGATGTACACATCAATGACCTCGTCGAAGTTTTCATGGACTCCGAAGCAGTAGAGCCGCTGTCCCACGGCCACCGCGGCTAGACCGCATCTCTCTGGTCCTCCCAGACGCGTCCAGCACAGCATCCCTCACAGCGGATCTTATGTCGAACCGGAAACTTTTAGGACTGCTATACCGTGATATTCTGTCGGCAGAAGATGTGTCCTGTTTGGTACATGGAAAATATAGACAGATTTGTTGCGTTCCTCAAAACAGGCTGCAAGCTGCATGTCTCTTTATTCACAGAATCTTATTTTAATTTACTTTCTTTTTCTCACATCAACCGTTTACAAAATACATCTGCATGTGCTCCAAAACTCACATTGTTAATACTGCTACTTTAATCAGTCTGTCTTATCAGTTCATTTTTTTAATAAAGAACACATAACTGAATTAATCAAAATATCACAACTCGATTCAATAAACATTTGTACAATCACACAAAACCCTGTGCTAAACTGTCGTGTTAAAGGGACAGTTCACAATTTAACTTAATTTGTATGAAATACCATTAATATAGTGGTTGCAACTGTATTAATTGATTGTCCGAGTCCCGTGGTCGGAGTTCTGCTCTGGTTTTGGTGAATATTAAGTAGTTCCGGTTATTTTGTGGGGGGCATTAAAAGTAAATTAATCCACAAAACTTGAGTCATTTCTAAGATAATAGTGACATTTCGTTCAACTTAGTAGTGATATGGACACAATCACACACACAAAAAACATAGTTCTGTGTGATAGAGGGGTAAAAAAAAAAATGAACGAAAGTTGCTACTACATGGTAGAAATAGGTCAACAATAGCTACAATTAAATTACATTCGTTTTGTGAGTGTAGTGTTGTAGATTCACATATAAGTATTGAAACACACCGGACACAGGGCTGCCTTGTCGACGAGGATGGGATCCTGAATCAACTCAGTCACCACATATCATATCAAGTCATGTAATCACCACATATGACCCACCTGTGTATAACATCCTGGTACCCTATGCAATACAAGTGGCTGGACACTAATTTGAGTTAATTTAGAACAGCCACCACGGGACTCGGGCAATCAACCACTATATTATTGGCAAGTATTTCATACAGCTGCCTAAATTAAAAAAATCGGAACTAACTGAACTATAGTCTAGTCAAAGAGCTTGCGTTTTCACAGAAAATAAACAAGGCCATTTTAGAATCAGTCATACATTCAATGCAAACTACAAGTCTCAAACTAAACCAAAATCCAAAACAACATTTCTGTATATTCTTAGACCAAACAAAAGAAGAAAGGTTATGAGTCCTTTGAAATAAGTTGTGATGCTTTTGTACATGTTACTTATGTTACTTACTAACCTGTTTTGTAGAGGGAAAATATACACAGGACTTCTTCAAAGCAGGCGCTGCTGCAAGCTGGTATCTGAAGGACGGAAGCCTCCGTGGTCCAAAAGCACACAAGACACAACCTTTTATGCCCACCCAATAGGCGAAACTCCCCCTGGTGGCTTGACTAAGTAACTACTATTACTACTTTTTTAACACAAAACACATCTGGAATTCTGGATTTGGCCTCTCTCAATGCAAATAAAATAAATAACAAAAACAACAATTGTGCACATATGTTACAGATTGATATAGAATAGAGATGCAAGACTACGTCACTCCAAATGATTAAGCGGGAGACTCGTGTTTATATTGTGCAAATTCAGGTGTGTTTCCAAATAATCCCTTGTGTGCCAGTACAATGGGGATTTATTAATACAATATTGTGCCACAGGCTACAAATAAAACATGTACAATAAATAGTATTTTAGCAATTTTTTTAGGCTTAAGTGTTACTTTCAATAGCTAATTCTGATTTAAGCTTGTCCATTGAACTTTAGGCCCTCTTAGGCAATTTAAATTATGCAGGTTTAGTCTAGTCTTTTTAGTCAACTAAAAATGAACACTGCCATAAAAGACTCAAAACTAAAATATAATTGCCCACTCTTCTTCAACAAAGATGGCAAAAGCAAACATTATTTGTTCTGTACTTATACAATAGTATGGTACAAAACACTGAAGTCCTTCAACCAGAAACTTAACCTCAGTTAAACTATGTCTAAACCTAACCTTATTCCTAACCTTAACCTCAGTAAAACTATGTCTAAACGCTAAACCTAACCTTAACCTCAGTCAAACTATGTCTAAACATGACCTTATTCCTAACCTTAACCTCAGTAAAACGATGTCTAAACCTAACCTTATTCCTAACCTTAACCTCAGTAAAACCTCACTAGTTACTTTGTAGATTTGGATTATTAATACAAAACATACATTAACCAATTCAGCCCTATTGACATTTTGGCCATTTGAAAATAGTTTGTAGATCAGCTATTTTCAAAAGATTCTTATACATTTGAAAACTTTAAATGAGAGATTCTGCCTCAAGAGTACTTTTAAGGACATTTTTATGCCAATCGAGTTCTACATTGCAGTATTGATACTTTTCCTTAAGTAACCGCTTTGAGTACTTTTCCCACCACTGCGTGTTACCACCTGGGTTATGGAGTGAGTGAAATAGGCTCTGTCTCTTTATCCCCTCTGTCTTTTACTCTCCCTCTCCTTACAATCTCACCCCGTGACCCTCCTCTCTCTGTCTCTACCTCTCCACTCCTCTAATCTCACCCTGTGACCCTCCTCTCTCTGTCTCTACCTCTCCACTCCTCAACCTGCCTTCTTGCCCAATTCCTTCCTCTTCTCTCTCCTCTGTGTGTTCCTCTGGTACTGGTTTTGACAGCAGATTTAGTTTTAGTCGCAGTCTTTTGAATAAAATCACATGTTAAGTAATGTGTTGGATTTTAGACAGGAAAGGAAAGTAGATGGACCATTTATTGAAACAAATGAGATACAGTTCAACTTTGCGTTAAAGGCTCCACGGAGTCCACACTCTGGGAGATATCTCTGAATTTTGTCGAAGCAGCATGCTAAGCAAATTCAGAGAGCATTATAAAATAATAAAACCCCTCGTGGGTATACAAGAACAGGTACATATCAAGACAGTTAGAGATCAACTTGAAACATACAACTTAAATGTATTTTAATACCATGAATGCAGACTCACGTGTCCCTGTATAAACTAACGCTGTGCTTCATTTAGTCCATTGCGGAAATAGCTGCGTGCCAAACTTTCCAATCATTTGTCAACTTTCTCCTGTTCTTTTTTTCACATCCCTCGTCATGGCTACCAGTTCCAACCTGAGTTCGTGTGGGAGTTCTGACCAGTCTGCACCGTGCTGAACAACTGAACCCATACACAGCGTCTTTAGACTAGGACAGTCCAGACTCAGGTGAGTCAGGTCTAAGACGTACAGATCGTCAGTATGCGTAATGATACGATCTCCCACCATGCAACACCACTTTGTCCACTTGTTACCCGACTGGGCCGAGCATTCCCCCTTGGGTTCAACCTTCTTCCAGGAGATGGTCTTTGGATTGAACTTCCACATTTCATCTGTGAGTTGAGAGTATTTATGGCCACCAAATATGTACAGCTCCCCGTGGCGGGCGAAGGCTGCGTGAACCTTGTGAACAGGTATATAAGGAGTATAAGGCGTGCTTAGCCAGCAGTCGGTCTCTGTGTCAAACACTCTGACGGTGTTGTGGTTGAACCCCGAATAGAAGCCCCCGAATACAAACATCTTTGTCCCCATGATGGTGGCAGAGTGATACATCGAAATGGGTGGTGGAGCTCCTCCGGGGACGATCTTAGTCCAGATCATCGTGGTGGTGTCCAACTTGTGGATGTCGTTAAAACATATTATGGGGTGGTGCCGACTGGACTCTCCTCCGTGGACATACATGAACTTCCCCAGGACGCAGGCCGAGTGATCGGCCCTCATCACTGGAAAGGACCCGGAAGCCTTGCGCTTCAACCATCTGTGCACGTCGACGTCGAAAGCACACACCTGGCCGGCTCGAGTGTCATAGTGTCCGCCCCAGATGTAGATGATGTTCCCTACCAGCACAGCCGTGCTGCCTAGGTACAAGGGAAAGAAGGGAATGTCATGGATGACGCTGCAAGTGCCTTGGGTCTCCACCGGAGACAGCTCACTCCAGCTCGAGGACACCGTGTCGAAGATGTACACATCGATGACCTCGTCGTAGTTTTCATGGACTCCGAAGCAGTAGAGCCGCTGTCCCACGGCCACCGCGGCTAGACCGCATCTCTCTGGTCCTCCCAGACGCGTCCAGCACAGCATCCCTCACAGCGGATCTTATGTCGAACCGTAAACTTTTAGGACTGCTATACCGTGATATTCTGACGGCAGAAGATGTGTCCTGTTTGGTACAGGGAAAATATAGACAGATTTGTTGCGTTCCTCAAAACAGGCTGCAAGCTGCATGTCTCTTTATTCACAGAATCTTATTTTAATTTACTTTTCTTCTCACATCAACCGTTTACAAAATACATCTGCATGTGCTCCAAAACTCACATTGTTAATACTGCTACTTTAATCAGTCTCAGTCTTATCAGTTAATTTTTTTAATAAAGAACACATAACTGAATTAATCAAAATATCACAACTCAATTCAATAAACATTTGTACAATCACACAAAACCCTGTGCTAAACTGTCGTGTTAAACGGACAGTTCACAATTTTTTATCTTAATTTGTATGAAATACCATTAATGTAGTGGTTGCAAGTGTATTAATTGATTGTCCGAGTCCCGTGGTCGGAGTTCTGCTCTGGATTTGGTGAATATTAAGTAGTTCCGGTCATTTTGTGGGGGGCATTAAAAGTAAATTAATCCACAAAACTTGAGTCATTTCTAAGATAATAGTGAAATTTCGTTCAACTTAGTAGTGATATGGACACAATCACACACACAAAAAACATAGTTCTGTGTGATAGAGGGGTAAAAAAATGAACGAAAGTTGCTACTACATGGTAGAAATAGGTCAACAATAGCTACAAATTACATTAGTTTTGTGAGTTAATGTGTGGCCTCCAGTGCCCCCCAGAAAATGACCGGAACTAATTATTTCACCAAAACCAGAGCAGAACACCCACCACGGGACTCGGGCAATCAACCACTATATTATTGGCAAGTATTTCATACAGCTAAGTTCAAAAATTCGGAACTATCTGAACTAGTCTAATCAAAGAGCTTGCGTTTTCACAGAAAATAAACAAGGCCATTTTAGAATCAGTCATACATTCAATGCAAACTCCAAGTCTCAAACTAAACCAAAATCCAACATTTCTGTATATTCTTAGACCAAACAAAAGAACAAAGGTTATGAGTCCTTTGAAATAAGTTCTGATGCTTTTGTACATGTTGTTACTTACTAACCTGTTTTGAAGAGGGAAAATATACAGTACACAGGAGATTTACGTTCTGTTCTTCAAAGCAGGCGCTGCTGCAAGCTGCTGGTATCTGAAGGACGGAAGCCTCCGTGGTCCAAAAGCACAACCTTTTATGCCCACCCAATAGGCGAAACTCCCCCTGGTGGCTTGACTAAGTAACTACTATTACTACTTTTTTAACACAAAACACATCTGGAATTCTGGATTTGGCCTCTCTCAATGCAAATAAAATAAATACCAAAAACAACAATTGTGCACATATGTTACAGATTGATATAGAATAGAGATGCAAGACTACGTCACTCCAAATGATTAAGCGGGAGACTCGTGTTTATATTGTGCAAATTCAGGTGTGTTTCCAAATAATCCCTCGTGTGCCAGTACAATGGGGATTTATTAATACAAAAATATTGTGCCACAGGCTACAAATAAAACATGTACAATAAATAGTATTTTATATAGTAATTATAATAGTATTTTAGCTCACCACCGGAGCGGTGGTCACCTCACCACCGAAAATCCAGACTATGAATAGGCCTTTAGGCAATTTAAATGATTTAGGTTTAGTCTAGTCTTAGTCAACTAAAAATGAACACTGCCATAAAAGACTAAAAACTAAAATATAATTGCCCAGACTCTTCTTCAACAAAGATGGCAAAAGCAAACATTATTTGTTCTGTACTTATACATACAATAGTATGGTACAAAACACTGAAGTCCTTCAACCAGAAACTTAACCTCAGTTAAACTATGTCTAAACATGACCTTATTCCTAACCTTAACCTCTGTCAAACTATGTCTAAACCTAACCTTATTCCTAACCTTAACCTCAGTAAAACGATGAGACTAACCTAACCTTATTCCTAAATGTAACCTCAGTCAAACTAAGTCTAAAGTCTGGCGGCGAGGAATCTCCACTGGGATTGACTCACTGGGATTGACTCACATAGCTGATCTACAAGCTCAAAATGTTCAGCTTGTAGATCAGCTATTTTCAAAAGATTCTTATACATTTTAAAACTTTAATGAGACATTCTGCCTAAAGAGTACTTTCTACTTTTGGTACTTTAAGTAGCCTACATTTTGATGCCAATACTTTAGTACTTTTACTCAATTACATTATGAATTCAGGACTTTTACTTGTAATGGAGTAGTTCTACATTGCAGTATTAATACCTTTACTTAACTCTCCCTCTCTTCACAATCTCACCCCGTGACCCCCTCCTCTCTGTCTCTACCTGTCGACTCCTCTCTGCCTTCTTGCCCAATTCCTTCCTCTTCTCTGATTTGGACAGCAAATTTAGATTTAGTTTTAGTCGTAGTGTTTTGAATAAAACCACATGTTAAGTCATCTGAAATGTGTTGGACAGGAAACAAAAGTCACATTCTTCTGTTTATCATGACTCAAGATTATGCTGATGGGCCGGGGGCTCATGAGGGAATCGGAAGGTTCCTGCTTCGATCGGCTATTTTCCAAGAATAAAATGACTTGTCTTTTAGTTCTACTGGATCTCATTTTAGTCTATAGTTTTTTGTTGTTAACGGAAATGTCAGTAGGCCTAGTCTTGCAGTGCGTTTTAACAGAACGACAGCGAGCGACACTTGAATTTCATTGACTATCGCCCACTATCGCCGGGCGGCGTCGCCCGAAAGATTAATTATTTTCATTTTTTCGGCCGACGATCCTCCACCCACTTTTCGACCATTGCACTTCTGGAAAATTCGTCTGGCTGTCGCCTAAAACTGTTAGTTTTAGTCATCGTATCTTAGTATTTATTTCCTTTTCATTTAGTTTTTGTCAGTGAAAAAAGGTAGTCGACGAACATTTTTCGGCAGTTTTAGTCCATAAAATCAACACTGCAATTAAGACACTGAACCCTTTCAGTATCTGCTCCCGGTGAGCATGGGTTCGGTGCTTTGCATGGTTTCCTCCACCGTCATCAGTGTGTGGATGTAAAGCGCTTTGGACAAAGGCGCTATATTATAAATGCACCATTTACTGGCACTACGTGTGAAAGTGTTTCATAACAAGGAGAAGAATGTAAATGCTAATGGTGACACTGGGATTGGGATTGACCTTTCGTCACAAATGGTGCATGTCCATATATGGTATATTGGTATCGGGGCACACCCATGCAGAGTCTCTCCATGCTTGGCTGCCATTGCTAATAGCCCTCCACTCTTGGCTGCTGTAAACATAGAACGTTATCCAAACATTGCCTTATTAAGACACACAGTATGCACAAAGAGAGAGAGAGAGAGAGAGGACATGGACAGAGAGAAGAGGCATATAGGCTATATGTTAGAGACCAGGAGGGAGTAGAGATTGTGATACATTTTTCTTTTTTTCAACTCTGTTTGATCCTTTCTTGTAGTATGACCACTATACTGTGGAAGTCAGATCGAGACACAGAGGGAGTGTGTGTGTGTGTGTGTGTGTGTGTGTGTGTGTGTGTGTGTGTGTGTGTGTGTGTGTGTGTGTGTGTGTGTGTGTGTGTGTGTGTGTGTGTGTGTGTGTGTGTGTGTGCACGCTTTCCGCAGAAGATTTAAAATTCAAGTCCTCCCACGAGTCCCACCTGTCTGGCAGTTTATCATCGTTACAGCTCTCTTCTCTCTGTCCACACATAAATACACAGACAAGCACAGCACACATACCGCAGACATGTGCGCACAGTGCGCACACACATGCATTTACACACACGCACACCCACAGACATACACACGCACTCACACAAACACAGGCACTCACGCAGACACGCACACGGTACACCCAGACTATACTGTAGTGTACACACAAAGCATACACACATTTATTTCATAAAGTCACAGTGAGTCTAACCCTCATGAGTAGTGTTGAGAGAACAGTGCTCTTAATTTCCTCCCAGACTCTGTACTGGTGGGATATGAACTGTGGCTACATAAAAACATCATTCTAACACTCTCTGTACACTTAAAAAAACCTCCTCCTGGTATAATGATCATGTTGTTGGCGGGGGGAATCACAGCACTCCATTTTTAAGTATACATACTATTAGGCTATGTAGAAATACTCTGTTACAAGTCCGGAATTTACTTGAGTAAAAGTACAAATTAACTATTGGTATCAAAATGTAGCCTACTTAAAGTACCAAAAGTAAAAGTACTCATTATGCAGAATGTCCCGTTTCAAGTTTTCAATTGTATAAAAAAATATTTTTAAAATATCAGATCTACAAGCTCACAATGCGTCGCATTGTGTTATGATCGATGTATGATCGAACCTTATGTTTGAATGAAAAGTGAAAATAGACGATCTACAAGCTCCCAATGCCGTGTTAAGCGCTAAGCGACACGTTGGGAGCTTTTAGATCTGCTATTTTCACTAGTTTGGGTCGGACAAACATCTCATTTCTGTTTTGTGCCTCAAATCATGAACGCCTTGTGCAATTTCCGTGAAATAATTTTGCCCAATCATTCCTACAAGGCTGAGGAATACATCCCTGCCTTTTCACATCCAGCAGGTAGCTTTTAGCAAAACACATTTTGGGAACAAAATGCCTCAAACCATGAATTTGAACGTCCAATTGCCATTAAAGGCGTAAGAAGAAATGGCACCCTTTTCACATTGGCCTATTATAGTGCCACCAGGAGGCCATGATAATCTACCTGATCTGGCGGCAGTGGTGGAAACTAACAAAGTACATTTACTTAAGTAGTGGAGAGTAACTAAGTAGGCCTACATTTGCTTAAGTACAATTTTGAGGTATTTGTACTTTACTGTAGTATTTCCAATTTCCAGTACTTTTACCTCTACTCCACTACATCTCAGATCCAAATATTACATTTACTCGATTTATTTGAGAACTGGTCCAAACATAAAATGAGACTGGATCTCTTATCCACTAGTCCCTACCTAACCTTTTAGTCTAGTTTTTATTTGTTGGCAAAATTGTCATTATTTAGTGTTAGTAGCTTATAGTTTTCATTTAGTTTTAACTTAGTTTTCCTCAGTGAAAAAAAGGTAGTCGACAGACATTTCTCATCATAGTTTTAGTTGATGAAATCAACACTGCTGGAGCCAGAGCGGCAAGACGGGATGATGTATTCGGAAACCCCTGGAATGATGTGGTCAGCGCTCCGACTGACCAGAGCATTGGTTCATTTAGTCTGCTCACGTCATCTAAAGTCGAAAATCCGCCACAGAACATTGTGCAGTGGTGGAATGTAACTAAGTAAATTTACTTAAATACTGTACTTAAGTACAAATTTTGAGTTGGCCGGTGCAAGTTCCAATACTTTTACTTCTACTCCACTGTGACTACAACTCTGGAACTCTCTCCTTACTGGCCTACCGGCATGTGCACTTAAGCCTCTCCAATTGATCCAGAATGCCGCAGCACGCTTAGTCTTCAACCAGCCAAAATTCTCACATGTTTCCCCCCTTCTCCGATCCCTCCATTGGCTCCCGGTTGCTGCCCGCAACAAGAGTACAAAACTCTGATGCTGGCCTTCAAAACAAACAAAGGTATGGCAGGCACCCCCATATCTTCAAAGTCTGATCGGACCCTACAAACCCCACCCGCTCGCTCAGATCAGCCAAGTTAGGCTGGCAAAACCTTCACTAAAACAGACTGCCCATGCCTACAGACAGTACAGACACAACCCAACACTGCCCCATGCCTACAGACAGTACAGACACAGCCCAACACTGCCCCATGCCTACAGACACAACCCAACACTGCCCCATGCCTACAGACAGTACAGACACAACCCAACACTGCCCCATGCCTACAGACAGTACAGACACAGCCCAACACCGCCCCATGCCTACAGACACAACCCAACACTGCCCCATGCCTACAGACACAACCCAACACTGCCCCATGCCTACAGACACAACCCAACACTGCCCCCATGCCTACACACACAAATACTGAGTGTTGAAATGAACACTCAGTGTTTATTTACAGTATACGCAATGTTAATTTACAGTAGTTCATTCAGTTAAATTAACACTAATTTATCTGGTCGCTTTGTTTACTTTCTACCCCCCCCCCCCCCCTCTCTCTCTCTCTCTCTCTCTCTCTCTCTCTCTCTCCCACTCTGTCATAAATTTCTTTGTTTTCCAGCCCAAGAACCGGTCCATATGGGGCATTGAGGAGAGGCCTTAGTGTGTGTGTGCGTGCGTGCATGCATGCATGCATACGTGCACATGTGCTCAGGAGGGAGAGGGGGAGGGGGAGAGGGAGAGAGTGAGAGTGAGAGAGAGACGAGAAAGAGAGAGAAGGAAGATGGTAATTATTTGGAGTAACAGAGCATTACTTGACTGTTAAGACACACACACACGCGCGCGTGCAGGAATGGGGGTAATACATTCCACATGGAGTTTCAGGGGGCTGTCCTGTCGGCTGCCTGCGCAGAAAAACTCCAAATTTAGAAGAAATATGAAAATCGTCAAACGCTTCTTCTTTTTTTCTTCTTGCCCTGTCCCCTCCTCCTCTCCTCCTCTCCTCACCTCTCCTCTCCTCCCCTCCTACTCTCCTCACCTTCTCTCCTCTCCTCCTCTCCTCTCCTATCCTGCCTCCTTTGTGCCTCCATCGCCTCCTCCCCCATTTCCTCTCCTCACCCCCACATCTCTCCTCACTCCATACCCCCCTCCTCCTCCCCTTCTCTCTTCCACCCTCTCTATCTTTCATTTCTTCATCCGTCTCTCTCTCTCTCTCTCTCTCTCTCTCTCGCTCTCTCTCTCTCTCTCTCTCTCTCTCTCTCTCTCTCCCCTCCTCTTCGTCTCTCTCTCTTTTTTCCCAGACAGATTCCTACAGGTCACTGGCACGGGTCATGGGAGTCCTCTGATGACAGCCAATCACACCCCCGGCTGGCTCGGGGGGTTGTGTGTGTGTGTGTGTGTGTGTGTGTGTGTGTGTGTGTGTGTGTGTGTGTGTGTGTGTGTGTGTGGGGGGGGGGGGGGGGGGGGGGGGGGATTTCACGGTGTTATAGCCACACCCCCTACATCCATATTAGGTAAGAGAGGAATCCTCGGATTCATAGGCCAGCTGCCTCATAAGACAGAAAGAGAGAGAGAGATAGAGAGAGTGAGTGAGAGAGAGAGAGAGAGAGAGACCTGACGGCTGTCTCCCATTCGGAGGATGTCTTCTCAACCTGTGGAAACACTGTCTGCGCGCCAACCGGACTGTTAGCTGCTTGTTTAGTTCTGTGGCCTTTTAGCTGCTGTTTAGACGCTTTAAAAGCTGTTAGTGGACAATCACAATACACCAGAAAACATATGCCGTTTTATCTTCATAGAACTTCATTTCGAAACAGTGGCATAGCTCTGAGGATGCATTCTACTTGAGCCGTAATATATTGGAAATGGCTGGATAGCAGGACTGCATGCCTGAGTCACGTGGGGCCATGGGATGCCCCAGCGAAACACCAAGTCACCTGGAGAATGGAGATGACAGCCATGTGGGCCAGCAAGCGTGCCAACCAGGTAGCCAGCCATCCTGTGGGCCAGCAAGCGTGCCAACCAGGTAGCCAGCCATCCTGTGGGCCAGCGAGCATGCCAACCAGGTAGCCAGCCATCCTGTGGGCCAGCAAGCGTGCCAACCAGGTAGCCAGCCATCCTGTGGGCCAGCAAGCGTGCCAACCAGGTAGCCAGCCATCCTGTGGGCCAGCGAGCATGCCAACCAGGTAGCCAGCCATCCTGTGGGCCAGCGAGCATGCCAACCAGGTAGCCAGCCATCCTGTGGGCCAGCGAGGATGCCAACCAGGTAGCCAGCCATCCTGTGGGCCAGCGAGCGTGCCAACCAGGTAGCCAGCCATCCTGTGGGCCAGCATGCAAGCGTGCCAACCAGGTAGCCAGCCATCCTGTGGCCCGGCGAGCATGCCAACCAGGTAGCCAGCCATCCTGTGGGCCAGTGAGGATGCCAACCAGGTAGCCAGCCATCCTGTGGCCCGGCATGCAAGCGTGCCAAACCAGGTAGCCAGCCAGCCTCAGCATGCAAACTGAGGACCAGCCAGCCAGCCTGCCAGCCAGTCAGTCGGTAAGTAAATGGGCACAAGTCAGTATAACCTGTATCATTAAACCTTGTTGACCGGGGTCGCCCAGGGCTCTATGCTTGGCCCTCTCCTTTTTTTCTCCTTCATTGGGGATGGACATTAGACAAATATATAGCCCTATATTCTGATAGCAGTCATTGCTTGTTTCAGTAACGGGGGGTATCCCTGTCTCTCCGGCTCTTTAATACACAGAAAATGCATCTTCAAGTCGGGATACCCTTTTTATCCAATCAGGACCTCATATGGGATATGGATATATACAGGATCAATAAATGAAATTGCAGGCGATGACACGAACCAAATGAGCAGACCAAACTGGAATTCATGGAACGCTAAAATTGAAGCTGATAAATGGGGAATACTCTCTCAACCCACACAAACATTTATTTGTTTAAGAGCTGTAAAGAGAGCTGTTTGTTACCAAACAAACACTCTATATAACAATGATTGCGGTATTACTCATTATTATCAGAGTATATACAGCCTTAACCTGTGATGCTGAATATCCTTCGGGACAATAGAGACTTATTATTCACACAAAACCAACTTTTTTGTTTTAGCCCAAAACTATGACTTACAACTGAGTGTAAGACTGGCCCCTGATGGCTCCATCCGTGTTCTATGATGGCAGAACAACATGTATGTCTTTTCCTGAATGCTGCTCCACGTATAGACGTGTGTAGCTCATGTGTGTGTTTGTTTGTGTGCATGTGTGTGTGTGTGTGTGTGTGTGTGTGTGTGTGTGTGTGTGTGTGTGTGTGTTGTGTGCACTCGAGTCCACAGTGGATGACGTCCTGCCATGCAGTGGTGCCGAGGAGACGAGAGGGGACAGGGACACGCATACGTAAGCACACATGCAAGCACACACACACACACACACACACACACACACACACACACACACGATAGGTGCAATCGATGGGTGTTTGTTTGTTTTATTGCCTGCTTAAAGTCCTCAATATTAACGTATGCATTGGTAACTGAGAGTGTACAAATGTGTATACGCCCTCAGATTTAAATTAAACACAGACAGACAGACAGACAGACAGACAGACAGCTGGGTTTGGGGCTGAGTGGGCAACAGACAGTGACAGATGGGATGTGAGGGGGGTGACAGGGCAGAGGTCAAGGGTCAAGGCCATGTCAGAGTGACGGCGTCGCAGCGGCAGGCAGGACAACAGCGGGGTCAGTGTTAGGAGGCTAATGTCACACACAATCAGTAAAAGACTGTTTTAACTAGCCACGTAAGTCCCCTAACCTCATATCAGTCTTAACCGGCAACGTAAGTCCCCTAACCTCATATCAGTCTTAGCCGGCCATGTAAGTCCCCTAACCTCATATCAGTCTTAACCGGCAACGTAAGTCCCCTAACCTCATATCAGTCTTAGCCGGCCATGTAAGTCCCCTAACCTCATATCAGTCTTAGCCGGCCATGTAAGTCCCCTAACCTCATATCAGTCTTAGCCGGCCATGTAAGTCCCCTAACCTCATATCAGTCTTAACCGGCCATGTAAGTCCCCTAACCTCATATCAGTCTTAACCGGCCACGTAAGTCCCCTAACCTCATATCGGTCTTAGCCGGCTATGTAAGTCCCCTAACCTCATATCAGTCTTAACCGGCCATGTAAGTCCCCTAACCTCATATCAGTCTTAGCCGGCCATGTAAGTCCCCTAACCTCATATCAGTCTTAGCCGGCCATGTAAGTCCCCTAACCTCATATCAGTCTTAGCCGGCCATGTAAGTCCCCTAACCTCATATCAGTCTTAACCGGCCATGTAAGTCCCCTAACCTCATATCAGTCTTAACCGGCCACGTAAGTCCCCTAACCTCATATCGGTCTTAGCCGGCCATGTAAGTCCCCTAACCTCATATCAGTCTTAGCCGGCCATGTAAGTCCCCTAACCTCATATCAGTCTTAGCCGGCCATGTAAGTCCCCTAACCTCATATCAGTCTTAGCCGGCCATGTAAGTCCCCTAACCTCATATCAGTCTTAACCGGCCATGTAAGTCCCCTAACCTCATATCAGTCTTAACCGGCCATGTAAGTCAGTTTCACTTCATTGTTTCCTAATCACAGCCAGTAGGCTCCCAGTATACTGTACATGCAGTAGGTCGATAAGATCGTCTTGATAAGTACCCTACTGGTGATTATCAGTTGATATCATTTGAAGCGGGTGACAGGCGCAGGACGTGTCTACACCTGCATGGAGAACGGAAAGTTGCGTGGACACCTTCTCTCCAGTTGAAACTTGAAAGGACGCGGTCTGTACTTTGCTGACCGAGAGCCATAGATGATTGTCAAAGCTGCGTGGTTTATGTTCGTGGTTCTCAAACATTTTCAACTCAAGGACCCCCAAACTGATATGCACTTGGCCGTGGACTCACAAGAGAAGATTGATGTTTTATGTATTCAAACGCTATACATTTTATTTTATTGTTATTATTATTATTATTTAATCGCTGATCTACAAGCTCACAACGCTTTCCCATTGCGACCCATTGTGAGCTTGTGGATCCACTATTTTCGAATAGCCTAATTTACGAAATTGTAAGTCGTTCTACCACTCGCTCAAGAGGGAATCCCTGAGTGTATAGTATGTATGCGCTTCAGGCAGTACTACTTGTCAATCAGTGGGTGTCCTACCTGAAGCCAGAGTCTACATTTTTGTTTAATATTCATTAGTTTCAGATATAGCTTTTAGGGCAGAGAAACAGTGATTGTTTGTCATAAATCGACTGCAAGTTAATTTCTAATGTCTGTTGGAGCTAACTGTGGCAGTACGTTGTGGGGAGGTGCACGTTCTATGTATATTGTGTGGTATAATGGTTAACCGCATGTGTAAAGCAACTAATTTAGTCAAGTACTGTACTTTTACTTTAGTGAGTATTTCCAATTATTTTACTTCTATACTCTCAGAGGCAAATGTTGTACTTTTACTCCACTACAATTATTTGAAAACATTTAGTTATAGCCTACTAACTTATTACTTACTTTGTAGATTACAATTGTTATTACAAAACAACCACTTCAGCCCTATACTTCTATAGCCTGTGTTCCAGGCTGATTCGTTAAGTTCAGAGGATTTGTATTGTCTTAACTTAACTTAACTTAACGCAGTTAATCAGGCTGGAACACTTCGGCTACTACACTTCGGCCATTTGAAAATAGCCGAGCTACAAGCTCACAATGTGTCTTGCAATGCCTTCTTTAGGGCAACGTTATAGTTTATCCATGTGCAACTCTCAGAGTCAAATAAACACGTTTTGCTGTCTCTAGCGATGCTCTGTTGGCATGCAATTGTTTAAGTCATGGGTTTGTGGACGGTACAGAGGCCAGTGGAGAGGACGAGGAGATGTATATTTGTTTAGAGAAGAGGAGTCAAAAGTCTGTGGGCTGCTGTACTAGCAAGACTTTCACACAACCTCTCTGTGACCTGACACACACACACACACACACACACACACACACACACACACACACACACACACACACACACACACACACACACAGGCTCACTAACACTGCTCCCCCAGGGCCCGAGGGACCACCGTTCCCAGGGTCCCCTTCGCGTAAACGCAGAGAGAGGAGAGAGACGGAGGGGAGGTCTCAGTTCCCATGTCATATATAGAACACACACACACACACACACACACACACACACACACACACACACACACACAGACAGCTGGCTTTTTCTGGGAGGCTAATCTAGCGCGTCTTCGGTTTTTGCTCAGTAGACGTGTGCACACTGCCCGCACGATTCCGAATGAACCCTAGTATTCTTGAGTTGAGATGCATTGTGAGCTTGTAGATCGGCTATTTTCAGTGAAGATAATTGGTGTTGAGGGGGAAAAACATACACGCACACTCATGCATTCCTTCTCCTAGTTCCCAATATGATGTCACTTCCTGCGTTTGAAACAGTGTTTCACACTAAGGACTAAGGATCAATATTAAGGTCTTTCCACAACCTTTAGTTATTATAGCGTACATGTGCTTCATTCACATCTCAGGTGCGTGTGTGCGTGCGTGCGTGCGTTATGAGTCTTTCTGATCATTGTTGTAGTGTAGTCTTTTCTGGTAATGTGTAGTTCTTGTATGTTGGAAATGTGTAGTTTTTGTTGATTATGTGTAGTTTTTGTTGTAATGAGAGCTGAGTTGACAGATTCACATTCAGATTGAGATTTACACATCGTTGTCACACTTCACAGTGTAGGAGTGAAACAGTTACTCTTCAAACTAATCGAGTTAATCGATTATTTAAAGAAAACATCAATGGAAACAATCAATAGTTTCAGCCCTACAAAATCCTTATTATAAAAGCTTCCATCATATGTCAACAGCAGTGTTGATTTAATGCTGCTGGACACATACATACTACTGTATTGTAGTTTCATCATGATCAGTTCCATCATCTCTTAAAAACCTTAATAAACATTAAATGGCATATTTTAGTTGACTAAATCTACAGTTGATTTTGTCAACTAAAATGTGTTTTGGCGGGCCTTGATGGTGTCGTGATGGCTGATTTTGCACTTGGTTGCATGCTGAAAATAGCCTGTAGATCTGCTGTTTTCAGAGCGCAACCAAACATAAAATGTTTATAACATTTTAGTCTAGTTTGTATTTGTTGACGAAATTGTCAATATATTTAGTCTTCATTTTAGTCATCATAGCTTATTATCGTCGATGAAAAAAGCCAGTCGACAAACATTTTTCGTCATAGTTTTAGTCAACAAAATCAACGTTGTATCATTGCTGTCGGGCAGTAACCGGTTTCCACCCTACAGAGACGATATTGACAGGGTGGTAACTAGCTGCAATTTGTCATTGTCAGCCCATACATCCAACAGAAAAGTCCTGTCTGATTGTATTAAATGACGTCAAACTCACCAACATTGCAGCTGTACGAAAAGCTTGAATGTTCCTCTTTCTATCTGCAAAGTGTTTGTTTCATCCACCGTAGACATGTTATGAGCTACTTTCTGTCAAGAAATCCCTTGTCAGAGTTTGGAAGCGCTCGCTTTCAGTAAAGCAACGTCCTGCTGCCTCCTGCATTATGTGCAAATTCAAAATTTCGAAAGAGGATATTTTATGCTTTTCGTACAGCAATGTCGGTGAGTTTGACTTTGTTTAATACAATCAGATAGGACTTTTCTGTTTGGATGAATTAGCAAATTGCGGCTATAGTTGCCACCCTGCCATAAACTCATGCGGCTTGTTGTTGGTAATCAGTAATAAATTGCAATAAGAGAAGGAGAGGTTGAAAGAAAGAACGAGAGTTTCTTGTGTGTCACTGACGGAGATAGGAAAGACAAAGCCTCCCTTGACCATATTAGGAAATGTTTGGCTCTCCAGGAGAGATGGCTCGACTGTTATCGTTGCCTGTCTAAACGCACGCACGCACGCACACACACACACACACACAAACACACACACACACACACACACACACACACACACACACACACACACACACACACACACACACACACACACACACACACACACACCTCTCCCCCACCTTCCAACCCCCCCCCCCCCCCCCCCCCCCCCCCCCCCCCCCCCCTCTCTCTCTCTCTCTCTCTCCATACATGCCACAGTGTGCTATTCCTGAACTTCATCTAAAGATCTTTGAGCAGGTGCTTGCACTGAAGTGATCTGCACCTCTCTACAGTGTAGCGCTCATTAGAAAGTTACAAACCTATCATTTCAATGTAGGCTAAACGTTTTCATAATTCATCTAGCTATCTATCTCAAAGCCATAATAATTATGAAATGTGTTTCCTTTTTTTTTGTATTTGTCAGTGGCGTGCACAGACATTTAGAGGGGCAGGTGCTCAAGTGAAAAAAAAGGGCACCTTGTGCAGCGCATTTTGGGGCGGAAACCCATTTTGGTGCTTTAGCTATTGAAAAATAGCAGATCTACAAGCTTGTAGGTCTGCTATTTTTCTTTAATCGAAGAACCACTGACATAGAAACATAGCTTTAGATTGTGGGGGCCTAAATAATATAGTAGAAGCGTTTTTTTTTTTTTTTCAAGATTTGATCAATGTCACCGCATGGTCCACACACTACAAATTAAGAAAATAAAATAAGAAAACCTTTATTTATTTATTTTAAGAGAAAAATTGCCAAAAGGGCAGGGGGTGCTCTAGCACCCCGTAGTGTCTATCTGTGCACGCCACTGGTATTTGTACTGTGTCAAGGATCATGTGACCGTTCCCCACACAGTTACATTTTGATATTATTATCAATTATCAGTGAGAATTGTACTGCCTATAGTAGGCTACAAAGCTAGTTTGTGTAAATGCTGAATGCTTTACAATACCTTTTACATTTTCAGGCATTTCTTATAGCATTTAGCAGTGGCGTGTTGGGGTCAACTTTCATCCACGTATGGAAAACGTAGGCTACTTTATACATTTATTGAGAGAGACATTAATGCTAACATCCTCCAACTGTCAAACATTAGTCTAGCTGTCAGAGCAACAACTGCTGCCTTTCTGTCTCCATTGGAAGTTCAAAGTACACACATGGCCTGGATTCCTATATACAGTAGTTGCCTGTCTAAGACAAGTAGGCCTACTCTCTCTCTAACTCTCTCCCCCCCCCCCTTTTTATAATTTATTTAACATCTGTATGCCTGGTGGAAGATGAAGGCTCCTGCTGCTCATGCGTGTGAAAGTGAAGACCTATACTGGTGTGTTTAGTTTGCTGTCAGGATGTTTTGGCTATTAGCACACACACATCCTGGGAGAGGTCAGCCGTATTTGTGAATCCTCCGCCACCCCCATTGGTCAGAAACCTCCCCATGGGTCATGCTCCCATTGGTCAGAAACCTCCCCATGGGTCATGCTCCCATTGGTCAGAAACCTCCCCATGGGTCATGCTCCCATTGGTCAGAAACCTCCCCATGGGTCATGCTACCATTGGTCAGAAACCTCCCCATGGGTCATCCTCCACAGCCCACGCAGGACTTTCCCCAGCTAGCATGGAAGAACATGATGCGAGCATACGGTGGTGGGAAAAGTACTCAAAGTTTTTACTTAAGTAAAAGTATCAATATTTCAATAATATAGTAGGCTACTGCTCTGTTACAAGTACAAGTCCGGAATTCCACAAAAGTGGCATCAAAATGTACTTAAAGTAGTAAAAGTATATTACATCATTATATTATATCATTATGCTTTGTAATAATAATCTACAAATAACTAGTCACTAAAGTTTTCAAATAATTGTAGTAGTCCAGGAGTAAAAGTACTATATTTGCCTCTGAAACTAAAAATGCATCACTGTGGACGTATCCTCAGTGATGTATCCTCCTACGGTCATCAGGGTTTCGGGTCTCGCAACATCATACCCCTCACTCAGGTGACCCAGCCGGGGGTGATCAAGTCCCGACTTACATCCCAGTAGCTACCCTCGATCAATCCCATGAGGGAAAGACCAGGGCCACACAATCCGTTGCTCCGGAACTATACTCTGCCGGAACTTGTGCAATCTTTATTTTTTTAGAAGAATTTTGAAAGTGTGAGCTCAGATGGATTGTAAAGGATGGGCAGAGAATTAGCATTGTGCTTCAGCCCTTTATCGGTCATTGAGTTTGTATTGCCTGTGAGTCGGTTGGATATGTACATTTATGATGGTGATTTTCTTGTTGCAAGTCCAATAAATAATCCATTAATTCAGAACTACTTATTTGGAGCTGGGCATTTGTAGAATTAGCCTCATGCACACATGGGCTAATAGTGCTTTGGCTTTTTTCTTCAGGTTTAGTTCATCTATCTGGACAAATCCTTGCATGCTCTAAGTGTTCAATTGACCCTGAGGATTTTACTGTGTAAGTGTGGTTTAAGAGAGAAAGACATCTTAAGGCTTATGGTTCTTAAATCATTTTTATCCCTTCTCTGTCTCTCTCTCTCTCTCTCTCTCTCTCTCTCTCTCTCTCTCTCTCTCTCTCTCTCTCTCTCTCTCTCTCTCTCTCTCTCTCTCTCCTTTGCCTTTTATGTCTCTCTGTCGCTGCTTTGACTAGAAAAGGGAATGTATGTATACTTGGCTGGCCAGAAGTATCCCAGTTGAAGGAGACAGAGAGAGCAGGGGGAGGGTTTGTATGTGTATCAGCACTGCAGCTTGCAGTGACTAACTATCTTTCAGAAAGATCGCAGAGCTGAGACAGGGAATGTTTATACAAAGCAGCTTATTTTCCATGATCCCCAACATAAAAAAAAAAGAAAAACCTGGCTGATGCCTTATATGGAGAGTCTGAGACGGGCTCCAAGAACCCAGACCTTCAGGATTCCTGGTTAAGGAGCCTGAGATACTCACTCACACACTCTCTCTCTCTCTCTCTCTCTCTCTCTCTCTCGCTCTCAATTGGCATTGTTGGCATGACATGTGTTGCCAATAACTTGCCAAAAGCACAATTGCAAATATGAGACAATGTTAGAAGAATTGAAATGAATAATAATAATAATAATAACAACATTAGTTAATTCATAATATACATTCTTTATTAATATCTCATATCAGTCTTAACCGGCCACGTAAGTCACCTAACCTCATATCAGTCTTAACCGGCCACGTAAGTCCCCTAACCTGAGTCTTAACCGGCCACATAAGTCCCCTAACCTCATATCGGTCTTAACTGGTCACATAAGTCCCCTAACCTGAGTCTTAACCGGCCACGTAAGTCCCCTAACCTCATATCAGTCTTAACCGGCCACGTAAGTCCCCTAACCTCATATCAGTCTTAACCGGTCACGTAAGTCCCCTAACCTCATATCAGTCTTAACCGGTCACGTAAGTCCCCTAACCTCATATCAGTCTTAACCGGTCACGTAAGTCCCCTAACCTCATATCAGTCTTAACCGGCCACGTAAGTCTCCTAACCTCATATCAGTCTTAACCGGTCACGTAAGTCCCCTAACCTCATATCAGTCTTATTTAACCAGCCACGTAAGTCCCCTAACCTCATATCAGTCTTAACCGGCCACGTAAGTCCCCTAACCTCATATCAGTCTTAACCGGCCACGTAAGTCCCCTAACCTGAGTCTTAACCGGCCACGTAAGTCCCCTAACCTCATATCAGTCTTAACCGGCCACGTAAGTCCCCTAACCTCATATCAGTCTTAACCGGCCACGTAAGGCCCCTTACCTCATATCAGTCTTAACCGGCCACGTAAGTCCCCTAATCTCATATGAGTCTTAACTGGCCATGTAAGTCCCCTAACCTCATATAAGTCTTAACTGGCCACGTAAGTCCCCTAACCTCATATCAGTCTTAACTGGCCACGTAAGTCCCCTAACCTCATATCAGTCTTAACCGGCCATGTAAGTCCCCTAACCTCATATCAGTCTTAACCGGCCACGTAAGTCAGTTTCACTCCTGTGTTTCCTAATGGCTGGCAGCCAGTAGGCTCCAGTATACGTGCAGTAGGTCGATTGCATGGTGAGAGAGAGAGGTGATTCCACTGTCGGGTGAAACCTTATACAAAATAATAAATACATTTATTCCGATAGATCCGGTGTAGTTATTATTGAGTCACAAGCTCTTAATGCATTGCATTGGTTAAATATGTAAAAGCACATTGTGAGTCTTGTGACGGAACGACTAATACTATATATATATATATATATGTCATGTATGTGTTCCCAGAGAGAGAGAGAGAGAGAGAGAGAGAGAGAGAGAGCCCCATGAGGGCCCCTGGGCCGGTGATTATTTTGCAGCCCCCATTGCGCGCGTGCGCACAAAAGTTTCGTTTCGTTTTTTTTTCATCTTTTTGACCTAAATGTAACAAAATCAATGGCCATTTTCAGGGCCTCAAACCCAGTACCGCGTGGTCCATTTTCCCTGAAGGGCCCCTGGCCAATTTGGCCCTGGTGTGCACATGTGGGTGTAGGAGGAGGAGGAGGAGAGGGAGTGAGAGACAGACGGACAGGAAGTTCACATTATTTAGGTCTACTGGGGTCAAGTCATTTCCTGTTTTCCCTCCCCACCAAATGCCCCAATGTTTACAGCCCCTACATTCCTGTAACACACACACACACACACACACACACACACACACACACACACACACACACACACACACACACACACACACACACACACACACACACACACACACACACACACACGCACACACACGCCTACTTTAGTATTTCCATTTCTCAATACATAATGTTAATTCTTCTCTTCTACAATAGTTTGCCAGCTTTCGAAACTTGTTACTTGTAGGCCTACAAAACATACATTAAGTGATAGATTATGTCATTTTAGGTTTGAACATAAAAAGCATAATTGTATACGAGCAGTCAGAGATAGCTCGAGCTTGCAGATCTGCTAATTTTTTTTATTGTGAAACTTTGTGCAAGTTTCTGAATATATTTAAAGCGAACATTTTAAGCTAAAATCTTTGTTTCTGAAGGTCCCTGGGGATGGCAGATCAGTGGCCAAATACATTATAATTTTGGGAGGTCCTTGACATGAAGGAGGATTGTTAGGATTTAGGAATCGGCCTCAGGTCTTCATGGCAAAAAAACAAAAGTAATTCAGTTTGTTTAATTTTGCTTTAATTGTATTGCAGGTTTGCGGTGCTGCCGAGCCATGATTGATGATCAGCAGGTACGTATGTTTGTTCACATAGGTGCTGGGCTGCCGTCATACGAGTGTGACTGTGTGTATGGTTCTGGTCCATGGCCCATGGTGCAGTGCTGCATCTCTGGTCAGATGGTAGTCTGAGATGAAGCACTGTAGCTCGGGACGGGGGACATCAGCACTCAGCAGCAGGTTCTACGTTGTACTGCGAGTTTGGTCATTTTATCGTCTACTCAGGCATAATGTGACCCCAGACCGTTTTAAAGTTGATCGATTCAGTATTTAGATATTTGATATTCATTTTAGGCTGCCCTGGCTGTGGCTGCACCCTTCCTATACAAACCCAGTGCAGCCTTCCTATACATTACAAACCCATTGTAAATGCAGAGTTGTCGCCCACGATATCGCTAATGCTATCAATGGATCGGTCGCTAGTGCTAATATGGTTTATGCTGCGTAAATGGTGCGCTGTGACTGGCCAGTCGCTGTGATTGACAGCCTACACCTAAACCTAACCCTAACCTTAACCTCAGTAAAACTACACCTAAACCTAACCCTAACCTTAACCTCAGTAAAACTATACCTAAACCTAACCTCAGTAGAACTATACCTAAACCTAACCCTAACCCTAACCTCAGTAAAACTATACCTAAACCTAACCCTAACCTTAACCTCAGTAAAACTATACCTAAACCTAACCCTAACCCTAACCTCAGTAAAACTATACCTAAACCTAACCCTAACCTTAACCTCAGTAAAACTATACCTAAACCTAACCCTAACCTCAGTAAAACTATACCTAAACCTAACCCTAACCTTAACCTCAGTAAAACTATACCTAAACCTAACCTCAGTAAACTATACGTAAACCTAACCTTAGTAAAACTAACGCAGTGGCTGGGGGGCGTTTCCAATAACCCGAACCCGCAGCATAAACCATATTAGCGTCGCTAGTATACGGCAGTGACATAGCAGAACATTAGCAGAACATGTATGACTAACACTTCCGGTTCAAACGTGACAACAAGAGCTCTTCTTATCTGCTTATTTCGTCCATATCTCTGACACTGGCCACCTACCGCCCCGTATGGTAACCGGCGTTCAAGGTGATAAGCCTGAGTAGACGATGATATTTTTTTTAAGTGAAATATAAATACATCCTATCTCTTCTCCCCTCCTTTCGTCTCCTCTCCTCTGCTCTTCCATACATCCTATCTCCTCTCCTCTCCCCTCCTCTCATCTCCTATCCTCTGCTCTTCCCTACATCCTATCTCCTCTCCTCTCATCTCCTATCCTCTGCTCTTCCCTATACATCCTATCTCTTCTCCAACTCTCCTCTGCTCTCCTCTGCCCTTCCCTACATCCTCTCTTCTCCTCTCCTCTTCTCTTCCCTAATCCTCTCCTCTCCTCTCCTCTCCTCTCCTCTCCTCTCCTCTCCTCTCCTCTCCTCTCCTCTCCTCTCCTCTCCTCTCCTCTCCTCTCCTCTCCTCTCCTCTCCTCTCCTCTCCTCTCCTCTCCTCTCCTCTCCTCTCCTCTCCTCTCTATCCTATGCCTCCTCACTCCTCCTCTCTCCTCCTCTCTCCCGGGGTCCAGTTTTCCCAGGAATCCCTTAACCAATCACAAAGGGGGATTCCTGGAAATACTGTTCTTGGGGGCGGGGCTTAACAGCTACTTCAAGACTCCATTATGTTGTTGAGTTTTCTGTATGCACAACTATACATGTTATGTGAAGGTATCACAGGGGGTGAGATAAAGAGACCCTCCCCCCCTCCAATTCATTCATTTTATATTGCCATTTTATTTTCTAAGCAAAACGTTGTAGCTGGGACATTGGTTTGAGAACCACATGGGCACAATACCTATATGTCATTAACAGGACACTTATGTCATAGAGTCGCTTAAATTACAACACGTCCCAATACTGGTACTCTATAATGTGAAATATGTTTTTAATCTCATTTTCATGTCTGTTGTCTATCTATTATCCACATATACACATTCGACATACGCCAATGTGACCCATTGCCAAATGGGTCAGCGACCACGACTGTGACTCAGACATAACACATAGTAGCCGAAACGGCTGTTGTGGGCTTTATAGATATTATATTTTAATAGTAAAATTATATGTAATAGTAAATATGTTTAATGGATTACAATTGTGACTTTGGTGAATTGAGTACAGGACCCCAATGGAATCAATATGGACTTTTTATACCCCCTTTCTTGGATAAATCCTTTTAGCATACCTTGTATTGTAGGCTATACTGTACTTCCCTAAGCTTGTCCATGCAAACTGTTAAAGTATTCAATCAATCAATCAATCATGTCTCTTTGAATGTGCCTCGTTTCAATAACTGATTTTAAGTGTTATTTATTTGTTGCTGTTGTTTGATCCGTTTTTATTTTATTTGAATTATGTTGACTGTTAAACTAAGTATGAATGAATAAAATCAAAGGAGAGATCCAACTTTACATGTTTTATGTATTTATGTTTTTAAAGTGCAACTAGAATTAAACTCTATATAAAAAAAACTTGAGTCTCTTTTCCTCATTATTTTATTATTACGTTATGTGATTAAAGGGCAAGACCACTTTGGGTTGTGTACCTTGACATAATGTAACTAATGTTACATAATGTAACTGCAGGCAGTGATTAGAAATTGATCTTTCAAAATATGCTCCTCATTGATGTGTATGCTGAAACAGCTCTCAACTCTGAAAGTCACTCTTTTAGCACATAATAAATAAACACAAACAAAGTTGTTTTTTTCTTTGTAAGTATTAAAAAACATGTGTTTGTGCTAAAAACGTGACTTTGAGAGGCTGAGAGCTGTTCAACAAAGTGGTCTTGCCCTTTAACTTACATATAAAGCCAACGTGCATTGGTCTCACACACACACACACACACACACGCACGCACACACACACACACACACACACACACACACACACACACACACACACACACACACACACACACACACACACACACACACACACACACACACACACACACACACACACACGGCCACACGCACACACACACACACACGGCCACACGCACACACACACACACACACACACACACACACACACACACACGCACGCACACACACACACACACACACACACACACACACACACACACACACACACACACACACACACACACACACACACACACACACACACACACACACACACACACACACACGGCCACACGGCACACGGCCACACGCCCTATCCTAGATGCTCTTGCAGAGCCCCGCTCCAGAATGTAAAGTTGTAGATTAATTTTTTGTCAGTGAGTCAGTCATTTAAAACCAATACATTCCTTCTGGTGGTTTGATTGCTGAAACATGATTTGAGACTAGTTTGTGGGAGGGGCTAGCTGGCTAAAACGTGCATGCAATGCATGATGGGTACATGAATCTAATTCCAAAAATAAACGTTTACTAGTCAAAATGTACCATAATTTCTCCCAAATCTCATCAAGTTATGTTTCAATGATGTCGCATATTGAAATTAACACAGTATATCTTTTTGGATAAACGTTATATTTTATAGTAACTAACCATCGATGAGACTGGTATGTGTGTGCATGGCTACTCCACGTCGCCCGTGTACAACTCATACTTACCTGGCAGGGGAGACACCATGATCATGAAGGTGGTTCACCCAGGTTGAGGCTTGGCCATTGCACTCCGGCCGAGCTGATATACTTGCGAATTCCTCAAATGTGGGAATCTCGACTGCATAATTTGTGGTAGTGGGGGACTGCGTTCGCGCTCTCCCCTGATTAACTGTTAAAAGGAAAAACCAAAGTATATACTCTGTGTGCCTTGATGTTGTGGCAGAATAACAGGTAATAATTATATCAATGACTTTTACTTCACCACGATGATGATATTGATAATGTTCGTACGCATTGGTTGATGTTGCAGATGTCATTTTTACGCTCTCTGGAGTTAAATTATTGTTAAAGACCTGTATTACGTAATTTACCAAGAAGTCTACAGATAATTAGAGAATGTAGAAACATTGTTATTTTGATCAACATTTGCCTGTAATGCATGGCATTGTGGACTGACTGGACAGAGTCTTATCCAACAATAACAAAACATTCTTTAGTTTTGGATCTGCGAGACAAATCTCATCAAATGGTGGTCCGTGGCTCAAATGCAGAATAAATATTTAAATGGTCCTTAAAATCACTGGCTGGCCTACAGTATTTTATATACGTTTGACGGAACGCTGCGCCCTCTTGTGGAGAATGGCTTGAACTGCAGTTATCTTTGGACAGCAAACATGTTTAGCTCAACATGACACTTTGTATTGTCTTGGTGTAATGCTATTGTTTTCTGTACTACGTGTTGTTGTGGGTGCATGACATGTTGAATAGACCTGTGATGATGAATATCCTTCGGGACAATAAAGAGTATTATCATTAATGGTCGCAAGGAGTTGCATTGGTGTGGACTGGCCTTAACTATATTGGCGAGATATCTTCAATAGTTGCTCTGTTAGAAATTGATAATGCCAAATACAAATAATCTACGCATTTACTTTTTACAGTGACAGTCAAAGTCACACTTTTATCACATAAACATATGAAAACAAAACAAAACTAAAAACATACATTTGTTGTTGATACCAGTATTTGAAGATCCAGATCCGTGTCTCTAGTTAATTTGGCCTACGGCTTTTTCTTCCTCCAGTAAAATGTAGAGGAAGTTATTTTATTTTAAGAAAATGTCATAGCAGGTTGAGAATAATAATAACTGCCAGAATCTACTTAGTTTTCATTTCTTTCTTTGCTAAAAGGTGTGATTGATAGCCGTTTCACCGTGCAATCCAAGTCAATGTAGAGATGATCAATTTCTAATCAACAGGGAAACTCTATTGAAGATATCTCACCAATATCTGGAGTTAACTCAAGGCAAGGTAACTATTAATTTGAACCATAGTGGTCATTTTGCTTTAACCCATTCTGAACGGGCACCCATTTTGGTGTCAGCATCATGTTATGCTTTAGCTATTGAAAAATAGCAGATCTACAAGCTCATATCGCGCCACCGAGTGGCGCGATACGAGCTTGTAGGTCTGCTATTTTTGAAAAATCGAAGAGCGACTGACATTTCTAGAATCTGATCTCGGGTCAGAATTGGTTAATCAGACCAGTGTGTGTCCAGTGGAAACCTCGTATGAATCTGATCTCAGGTCAGAATGGGTTAAACCTGATGTATAGTTCAAGAACATAGATCTACAGGCAGACAACATGTCACACAATGCAACACATTGTGATTTTGTAGATGTGCCATTTCAGGTGCGTGGACATTTATGAATCAAAGTGGCAATTTCTTTCATCGTGCAGCCCTACTCAGCACGCAGAATTGAGTCTGAGAACATTTCCAGCAGGTCCAACATTTTGTGCAGAACTTTAATGTGTCATTGGTACTTGGTAGTGACACCAGTTAACCTCAACCAGATCAACAACATCAAATGTTCACAACCCACGTCCTCGAGGGTGAGTCGATTCATTTCCACGATGGTTTTGATGAGAATCATATATAGGCACATAGCAGTCAGTCAGGCATGTTTAAAGCCACTTTAATTTGAATTCCAGTGTGTCGAGCAGATCGAGTATCTCGCCAAAGTAGCCGTTCTCTTCTCCCAGATTCCTCTCCGTGTGGACCAGCTCCTGGTACTGGCCCCTCAGGACGCCCAGCGTGAACGACAGAGTTCCGTCGGAGCGATACCGAGACAAACACACCGGAGCCATCGCCAACAATGTCCGCAAAGTCTGCAATAGGACAGACAGGGCATACAATGAATCCACTAAGACCAGAGACCGATTCAAAGTCTGCAATAGGACAGGGCATATACAATGAATCCACTAAGACCGGAGACCGATTCTACAAGTGTCTTTTAAAAGGTTTTCTGAAAAAACACATGTTGCTATATCGGTATTTCATGTCCGCCGACCCCCATCTCAAAATATTTCGTTCCAAGGACCCCCCCAGAAGCAAAGATTTGAGTTACAAATGTTCGTTTAAAAATATATATACTGTATATTCAAAGATTTGCTCAATTCTTTCACACACACACATTCCCCTCGATTATCCAATGAATAAAAAAAAGTAATGATAGATAGAACTAGAACTGCACTCTGTCGAGTGCATACTTGCTTGTTGCACACTAGTAGGCCATAAATGGCCAACTAGTGCGCAAGCAGAGCGCGCAAGTCCTTTCGACCGCTGTAAACTGTCAAATCTCAGTATCTCTGTGAAGGAACGTTTGAAATGATTAATGTTTAGATGTAACTATTTGCTACCTACCTACTTTATGCATATAAACACCTAGTATTATTAAGTATGGTTCAAGTTTCTATCTATATAAGAAATACTGTTTTATCGTTGTAGATATATTCTGGATCCCTTTTTAGTTTTTCAGAGACAAATAAATCATTGATATGTGTTGATATCCCCCAGCTGTTCCGCCATTTGATGCTTACGCAGAAAAACATCAAATCTGTGCCTGGTTTGCTGGGACCAAATGACCACAAATGACCATATTTCTTACGTCATCATTAAGAGCTAGTCATACACATACACACCACGTACTCTGGTCCCAGCAGATCAGGCACAATTTGCTATTTTATTTTTACTGATTATGTATATAGTATACGTATGACTAGCTCTAAATGATGACGTAAGAAATATATATAGTATATATATAGTATATAGGCATATACTATATACGTATACATATATACTCTATACTGTATAAAGTGTGTAGTTGTAAGTTGATTAGCGGTATACTGTGGTTACTTTGCGCCAAAAACCGTGACAGCTGTTCCGCCATTTGATGCTTACGCAGAAAAACATCAAATCTGTGCCTGTGTTGCTGGACCAAATGACCACAAATGACCATATTTCTTACGTCATCATTAAGAGCTAGTCATACACATACACACCACGTACTCTGGTCCCAGCAGATCAGGCACAATTTGCTATTTTATTTTTTACTGATTATGTATATAGTATACGTATGACTAGCTCTAAATGATGACGTAAGAGATATGGTCATTTGTGGTCATTTGGTCCAGCAACACAGGCACAGATTTGATGTTTTTCTGCGTAAGCATCGAATGGCGGAACAGCTGTCACGACGAAGGAGACCGGGCGAAAACATTACTTGCGCGCTCTGCTTGCGCAAGTAATAACCACCAAGACAATATAATAGCATCCATATATTTATTTCGCACGCACCTTCTCTCTCCAGTCGTGCTCAGAGGAGTCCAGCAGCTCTGGCACCAGAGTGCACCATCCTCCCTCTAGAAGCTGAGGCTGCAGGGGCACCCTGGAGTACTGACGCAGGCGCTCCTCGTGGGCCTCGTCCGGGATGGGCTCCATGCCGGGCTGCAGAACCACCTCCTGCATGGAAAGGACGGTACAACGGTTCATTACTACTCCATCTATTTAAGTTCAAATCTGGAGTAAAATCTTTTTAAGTGAAAAAAATTAAGGTTTTATGAGCCAATGAACATTGCAGTTTTATGAAAATTCTTCTTCTGCTCCTAAATACATACATGCAGTATCACATGTTTATGGAACTTTACAGCATGGTAGAGGGTCATGCCATATAGCACTGAAACCAGTCTCACTCCAATTGGCCAAAGGGGGGGCGCTAGCAATAGTTTGAAAATAACAGGCATAACTCGTGTCTCATTTGGCCAAAAGCCATGGCACTTGTTTCCACATGTACCTTGACTCATCTGTGACTTTGACCAGTAAGCTCTGCCATCAGATTTTCCACCATTTTGGGCAGTTTGAAAAATGCAAACAAAAATGCACTAACACTGGGTGACCTAAAGTGGCACTGTTGAGCTGCCTAAAAGGGCTAATTGCTTGGTCCCGTCTTTTTTGTTATTAAACCCCTCTGACGTGTCACATCTTTGAGGGGCACTAGCCGCTCCTATGCCCAGCTTTCTGGGTTTGTGTGAACACAAACATTGGCTTGTGACTTGATTGGCTGATCACGGAATGTGATGTACTGTATGATGATAAGAGTGCCCCTCACTTCACACATGTGTGATTATTCTTTTAATGCTAATTTTGGTCATGAGTGGTATGGCCGATTTGATACTGTAGCCTAGGGGATATTTCTCATGTTTTTTTAACATGCTTAAAATACATCTTGCAGGAAGAGAGAGATTTAAAACTTGAAACCAACTAGGGGACTAACTAATAGGTCATTTGAACAGTGATGCCTGCCAGTCACAATGTGGGAGAGGGTCTCAATTTTGTGGGATGCCTGAAAGGTTTTGGAAATGAGGGAAGGGGACGTCTGGTCACCCTACGCCCTGCGGTCTTCAGGGCAGCGTCTTTGGATGGGTGGAAGGTCGTCATTTTGGGGGTCATGGCGATGGCGGATGCGCTCTAGCTCCGTCATTACATCCGCTTCTCGCCTCAGGAAGCACACCAGGTGGTGGAAGGAGACGCAGGGCTCGCCTGTGTCTTGGAGCTTCAGGTTGTGCTCAGCCCATAGTTTCTGCGTCCAGCGGGGTAGCTTCAGGAGGATGTCACGGGTGACCGGGTTGAAGGTTACGCATACGGACCGGTCGCGTCCCAGTTCTTCCAGCTTGGCGTCGAGATTGTCGACGGCCTGCGCGAGGATGTGGCAGTCCTCGCCCGTTCGCACTGGCGGCAGGCCGATTACTTTGCCGGTAAGTGCTGCGATAACGACAGCGGGGCTGTTATAGCGGTCTTGGAGCCTCCTCATCGCCTTTCTGTACCCACCTCTCGGGTCTGGGTCCCAAAGGCAGTACTGTATGACGTTCCTGGCCTCTCCCGCCGTGTAGTGGTTGAGGTATTGCGTCCTTTCGGAGTCTGTTACCATGGTCTCGTCCCCAAAGTGGCTTTCGAAGATCCGCACAAAACAGGGGAAGTACAGAAGATCCGTCCCGTCGAAGGTCTCCAACACGATAGGGCGTCGCGAACGGGCTATCGCAGAGAGGCCATCGGCGATTGCTTTGAGGAATGCTTGATGGGTGTTCCGATGACCGACCCCACCATCCTCAATGCTCGTGTCAAAGGGTACTTCGCTGGCCATGTTTCTGTTTCTGTGGGCTCTCTTCACAGCGTCTTTTCTTTAAATAGCTGGCTGGAGACCAGAGATGACCACACCTATTTTTATTAAGCTAATTGGCTTAAGCCGTTGTCTGTCAACGCAGTTCTCCCGCATCGTGGAAAACAACATCATCGATTAGCCCTATTCTAGTCCTATTTTTGGAGGGGCGCTCTTATCATCGTACATCATCATGGATCATCTCATACTGGCCAATCAGAATGCCTGTTGCCTGTGATTGGTTAGCTTTACATATGACGTAAACATTTCAAACGGGTGAAGACAACTGAAATGACAACTGAATGCATGTGATGTCCCTTATTGGCTAAGCGCCTGTGATTGGTTGGCCGATTTGCTCGTTTACATATGACGTAAGTTTTCCCTTCAATGTCAATGGCGTTTAATGTTTTGATGTTTAATTTACGTCATATTTAGTGGACATTTGACCTAATTTCTCCGTTCATTATCAATGGCAAATCTTGAGACGTGTGGGGACAAAAGCTGTTTGAAATCACACTCATGTAAAGTGAGGGGCGCTCTTATCATCATACATCATCATACATTATCATACATCACATTACGCGCTCAGCCAATACAAATCATCACATTCTGTGGTACAAACACAGCGCACACAAAGCTGTGCATTGCCCCTAAAAAATATATATATATATAACTTGTGGCCTATTGCTTCATGGGTTCGGGGCCTTAACCCATTCTGACCTGAGATCAGATTCTAAAAATGTCTTCTACATCCTGACAGTTTTCTGAAAAAGCTATGTTTCTATGTCGTTCTTCGATTAAAATAAATAAATAGCAGACCTACAAGCTCGTAGCGCGCCACTCGGTGGCCACTCGCTATGAGCTTGTAGATCTGCTATTTTTCAATAGCTAAAGCATAACATAATGCTAACACCAAAAGGGGTTCCCGCCCAAAATGGGTCTGTTTGGCGTTTTTTAAGGCATGCATATTAGACACACCAAGGGACCGACATGCGGTGCTTGCGGTTAGGGTTTGATGTAGGTTGTCGGTCTAATGACAGTCGGACCAATAGTATGTCTAAACTAAAGTGGTTTGGGCTTTAGCCTTTCACTGATGAGTTGAATGATGTAAATGCATATTTGGCTGGGTTTTTACCCTCTCACTGATCATGTCGTAGAGCAGCGTGATGATACGAACACGGAGACCTTCGCCCCCTTCGCCTCTGAACAGCTCCGATAGGACCTGCAGCCCCCCATGTGACAGGAAGTGGTTCTGAGCTTGCGGGAAGTGACGTAACAGGGACCCCACTGCAAACAGAACCTGAGTGCAGAGACAGGACATATTATTATTATTAATATATATAGCTGATCTACAAGCTTGACGATTTTCTTTTCTTTTTAAAATTATTTGTTTTAAATATAGATTAAACTAGAAAAAGTGCCCTTCTGGGCACAGGTCTCCACCAGGATAGGAATGTAGGACATTGCAGCTTGCCTTCATCTGGTGGTTGGATAAAAGGGCAACAAAAGTAAATTAGAGGTAAAAACACTTTTCGGCCAGTTATAGCGCCACCTTGAGGCTGAGTTGAAATTGTTCATGTGGCCTTTCTTCCTCGGCCTAGTGGGAATGTGCGTGCACAATTTCACGGAAATCACGCGATGTGTTCATGATTTGCAGCATTTTGTTTGAAACTGAGCTGAACTTTGGAAGCCAATCTTAACCAATCAGGATGGAGTCTGAGAAATCTGAAAGACCCGTTTCGTTGAATGGCTCTAGAGAGACTGTGTACCAATTTGCGCGATGTTTGGACAAAATCTGTAGGTGTACTGTGCAAAAACTTGTTTTGCACAAAGCGGCCTCCTGGTGGAACAGAACAGGCCGTTCTGGAAATTGTGGGGCAGAGGTTCATCGTTGGCATCCAGGGAGTGCGTGTGCAAAATTTGGCATCGACCGGGTTAATGGTGCCGGAGATTAGCTGCTCACGGACACACACACGGACGGACACACGGACGGACACAGTGCAAAACATACTCTCCCCCCATGCCTTCGGCCTGGTGGAGACAATCAATGAGTTTGATTAACTCTTGCACTCCTGCTAATAACTTTCTTTCTAATTATTTTTAACACTATGAGTGTCTGTACCTTCTTTTTAACACTATGGGGTCTTGGAGTGGCCAGCAATGTCAGCAACCTCTGGAGGGTGCCGTTCTCTGCCGCCTCCACCTGGACTACTGGGTTACTGCAGGACAAAGGAACAATATTATTGTTATGCCATGATTAGTGTCTCCAGACAACCAGAGATCTTCGCCCACTGAAGAGTGTACAAATGGAACCAATAGACCGGTAAGGGTCAAATGGAAGTTGTTGTGATTTGGCACAAAAATAATTGAATCTGTTCCGATTGCATTAAACGACGTTACACTCACTTTATGCATGTGCATACCCTTTTATCGATTATTATTTTATTTATTTTATTATTAGTGATCTTTCTATCAATTAATCAATCAATTCTATCAATTAAATTAATCGTGAAGCATGTTTCTTTTTTACACCATTTCACAACACATCACAAGGCGAAAACTTGTGTGGTTGTTGATCAGCAATTCTGCTACTTTTGCGCAACACTTGAAGTAGGTAACGAATAGGATCAAGGGATTGGTGGGTGGCAGTTGCTCAGGGCTAGAGTGGCCGGTAGAGTGGTCAGATGGGAACGTGAGGTTGCCAGTTCGATCCCAGGCTCCCCCAGAGTTAGTGTCAAAGCGTTCTTGAGCAAGACTCTGAACCCCAAATTGCTCCCGGTGTACCTTGCATTGTTCAGTGTGTGAATGGGTGAATGTAATGTACAATCTATATGAAGCGCCTTGGATAAAAAGCGCTATATTAATGCATTCATTGGCGGTGGTTCTTCCTACCTGGACAGAGCAGATCCCAGAACAAACGCAGAACCTTCTTGTAGCTGGTAGTTAGAACTGTTCAGACAATCTAACATGATCTGAAGACCTCCCATGGAGAACAACGTCTGGGCATTATCCACCTAACACACACACACACACACACACACACACACACACACACACACACACACACACACACACACACACACACACACACACACACACACACACACACACACACACACACACACACACACACACACACACACACACACACACACACACACACACACACACACACACACACACACAACCCAGTGAACCCAGGGTACATGATTCACTGATGATGATGCGTCTAGGTTGGAAGAACTATTAGTTAAAATGATAAAAAATGCTTAAGATTACAGCCCTATCATTATTACCAGAATATAGAGCTTGTGTGTGTGTGGGTGTGTGTGTGTGCGTGCGTTTGTGTGTGTGTGTGTGTGTGTGTGTTTGTGTGTATGAAGTGTACCTGATGCACCAGGTATTCCAGTTCCAGCAGGATTTTCAGTTGTCTCTCTGTGGTGATGTTGGTGCTGCGAAACTGGGCTAGCAGGCGGCTCAGAATCTGCATTAACACGGACACACACGCACGCACGCTCACATTAAAAAATTAACTATAGCGCCTCTCCAATACATGGCTCTTTGGAAGATTATGTCATATCGCAGCCAAGTATCATGGGATTTTTAATGTATGTTTAGAGCGAAGTCCAGCGAAGTCTATTTCACTAAAATATTATTTAAAAGAAGAAGCAATACTTTGTAGACTTTTGGCTGACCTGAGCATCAGTCTCCACAAGCATGTCCAGGTCGGCCATGTCTCTCTTCAGCTCCTCCATGGGGCGGAACTGAGACCTCACCGTGTCCTACAGTACAAACACAGAGTCGCAGCCAGTCTGCTATTTTTGAAAATTCGAAGAACGACCGACATAGAAACATAGATTCTTCAGAAAAATGTCAGGATGTAGAAGACATTTTTAGAATCTGATCTCAGGTCAAAATGGGTTAAGGTTCCATTTGGTTCAAATGGAAATGTCTAGTGTGGGGTGTCGCTAGGCAACCAGCCGCCAGGTGAGCATAGTAGTAGCCCAGACAGCCAGTGGGGAGGAGGCAGAACGCAGCCAAGGAGAACACGCCTACTCGGCCTCGTCATCTCCGGCCAGACGTACTACCCCGCCTACCTATTGGCTCAAGGCCAGGTGTACGCGCCTGCGCCACCTTCCAGGGAAGGTTAAAAGGGAAGGACTGTCTGCTTCTGCGCTCATTCCCCACTGACTGTTGACAGGGACAGTTCGGGCATGCTCGGCGGTAAGCGATATCTCGCCCATCCTCTCGCACCAGGCATATCTACATTAATATGAGCGTGATACTAAAAGCCTATTTCTCCTCCTGTATAGGTCACCCGCTGCCCCGGACGAATCGATAACGACGAGAGTTCCACTTCCCCTGGGAGAATATTGACCAGGGAAAGAAGCACCTGTCAAACCCGGGGACAGAGTGTGATCTGTATATTAGGGCGCACTAAGCCCGTTAGGGAAAAGGACCCTAACTAACCTAACTAACTAACTAGCCTATCCTGCCCGTGTGACGGGCGCCAGAGAAGAGGCGGAGTTCTGTTGTTTAAAGACATTTTTGAGTTGCATCTAATGCCGCACGCCTAAAAGCGCACTTATCCCAATAAACGGCCTTGGTGGCCCAATCTGATCAGTGCCTTGTGTGTTGGTGTCCGCTCAGTGCTCACACTAGAATCAATGTTATAGAGCAGGTGTTGTTACCTCATTGTTGTCTGAGTTCTCTGCATGCAGCGCTTCCATCTTCTGCAGAGCTTCCTTCAGCTCAGCAGTGCTGAACGAACGATTCTGGCCTTCCTCCACGTTCTGCCTGGACAGTATTTATAACTACATTGCAGCATTGATCCTTTTACTTAAGTAAACTGGTGGAAACAGTGTTTCAGATAAGATAATCCTACCTGAGTTTGCGTGCAGAGTTTTTCCTCTGCTCCTCTCCCTGTCGCACCTCTCTCTGGCCTGTCTGAAGGTTTAGCCGGACGTGGGAACCTCGTGGCACTGCCTCCCCTAGATATTCATTCATTCATAGTGTACCAAACAGACGGTTAACACGGGAACCTTGTGGCACTGCCCCCCTAGATATTCATTCATTCATTCATTCATAGTGTACCAAACAGACAGTTAACATGGGAACCTTGTGGCACTGCCTCCCCTAGATATTCATAGTGTCAAACACACAGTTACAGACACAAACAATAGCCTGGCCCAGCCTGTGTGGTTTCTGGTCTAGAGGGGCGGGCGCAAACAGGCAGTGGATCCTATTGGTTCACCGATCTGAGCGCCCGCCCCCGATTGAATATCAATCATATCAGGCGACCAGGAAACTTAATGACCAGGTAAGAGGATATCAACACAGTGGAAACAGGAAGGGTAGTAGTAAGGCCGTAGAACAGACGACTTGGGACACCGGTCATTTAGGAGAGAGAACCCACTTTAACTGGCTTTTAGTTCATTAATGTTAAACATGAATTAAAAATATTATTTATTTATCATTTATTATAAATATATACATAGTGTTTGTAGGGAGGTGGCCCTTCAAGATTGTTCGAAAAATAGTGGGTCCAGAGGCTCGAAAAAGGTTGAGAAGCACTGATGCCATTGCCGCGCCAGTCGAAACTCTATACGGCTTGTGCAAGGACGCGCTGCGATTGGCCAGTAGCCACTTTGAGTGGCAGTCGTGGGAAAACGCTCTCCCCAGAACATGATTTACTATTGTCTGTCTATCGGGTCACAACTAGTGTGGTTATAACTAAGCACAACAAGCCGTGTAGAATTTAAAATGTGGCGCCATTACCTGGTTTGAGGGTCTGCCACTCGCTGGTAGGTTGGACCACCTTGAGGTCTGATTCTTCCTCTTCTGTTGCGGTTGTTGCATCCTCTCCGCTGTCTCCACCTCCGTCTCCGCCCTCCACCACAGTCAAGGCGGAGTCAGGCTTCACAGGAAGGAAGGAAGGAACACACAGGAAAACGTTACACATCCTTTCTTTGCACAATGGCATTTCAGCACGTCACCCAATTTGCATATTATCACTCAGAACAATGTCCAATCAGGGAATAAATCAATAAATTCCGTACCAATACATTTCTTCACCAAGGTGTCTAGTAACACATCTCACAAAAATTTAAACTCAGTTTCCCTAGGAGAATGTGTGACAGCTGCTGAAAGTTGGGGTGCCATTAATAACCTATATGCAGGCAACATTTAAGTAGCATGTGACGGTTCAAACTAGGCAGTTTTCATGATTCTGCCTGAATCCATTGGAAGCTTTAGTTTTGCATGAAAAACACTACTTGACCGACTGTCTCACCTTTTGGCGGACGGTGGTGGCGGACAGACGACAACAAAGCAGCAACATGAAGGCACATATCAACCCATCAAACAATCCTCTCGTACTACAATTGGCTCTCATCGTTGTAGTAGTGCCTGAATTGACTGAAACATTGAAATGACATCTGATTGATTGATTGATTGATTGAAAATGTTATTAACAGTTTGTAGAATGGGTACAGTTCAAGGAAAGTACAGGTCAATACAAAATCTGCTAAGAGGATAAAACCAGAAAAAGCACTAAGACTTGTTTACATAAGGGTCCTCATTTTTCAATTCATCAAAACATTTAAAGACATACACATATACACTTCTCTAATCTCTATGGAAACAAAAGAAAGAAAGAAGAACAGATCAGCACACATATACAACAATATAACACATAACACTAACGTCTTTCTCCTGATCAGCAGGTTCAAATTGAATCTGACTATAGAGGTTCAAATTTAACCTTTGATCAGGCACGAGAAAGAAGTTTAACGTGTGTTATTCAATATTAATATAGGCTATACATTAGCCCCTTTCGGGACCCTACGTAAAACTTTTTTGATATTTTGTTTAGTTTTACGTTGGGTCCCTGCTCGCTAGTGTATTTTCGTATGGAAATTCCTAAATGCGGATGTGGAGATTCTCTCTAAAACGCCTCCCCGCGGCATGTGACGCCATTATTTTCCTTGAGTTATTCTGAATTCGGTAACTTTAAGTAGCTATACATCCCGGTGCGAATATCTCCTGTGGCGCGGAAGCCGTTAAGTATTTTTAATCTTTGTTTGACCGATTTGGTCGCTTTATTTCTTCTTGTTTGTTTACCGTTTATTGTACCGCCTCCCGGTGTGCGGTTGGCTTGTGAGGCTACGTCCCTGCCTCTGATCTGCTGTGTCATAGCTATAGCGCCACTAGCTAGCCAGATAGGCGGTACAATGAGGTGTCAATAAACAAGAAGAATCCAAGCTTCCAAATCGGGCAAACATATATTAAAAATACTTAACGGCTTCCGCGCCACAGGAGATATTCGCAAAGGTATGTATGTGTACTTATACTTTACATATTCAGAAAGCCTCATACTGAAGAATATCGTCAAACAGCGCGGGGAGGCGTTTTAACATGTAAACACGAGCCAGTAAATGTTTTAATCAGGTGGCATGGACGACGAGGAACAGGACCCAATGCACTGGGTCGAACAAATGTCAGAAACTTCAGTAGCATTTGGGTTCTGCTTGGAGGGCTAGCTATACATATAAATATTCTTTCTCACTCACCTGTTTCAGTGACCTCTCTTCAACGTTACAAAAGGGTAAATGCCACTAATAATATAATAAAAATAACAACAAAGTCTTATTTTTCTCTTCTCAAACAACAGATAATAAGACATTAGTGCCGTATGTGTTATATTTATATTAAACACAACAGATGTGGCGTTAACCGTTAACAGTAGAAACTCTTCCGCACACACCACATGTCAATTGTCATTTCCACACAGCCTGCTCATTGGCTGAAAGAGCAGCGACAGCCAGCTGCCGACTGCTCATTGGATGAAATGCCACCAATAGGAAAGTGACAGGAGTCTCGTTGCGGCAGTAGCGTAAAGCAAAGCCTGATCGTACGACGGTCGCTCGCGCGGAAAAAAAATAGCAGATCTACAAGCTCACAACGCGTGGCGTTCGCCACGCGTTGTGAGCTTGTAGATCGGCTATTTTAAGGCACTCGCGACCGCCGTACGACGGAGCATAAATCATCTAGGCTTGTGTGTGTGACGGCGGTGGTTGGAAAAGATGTTCCACAAACTTTTATTTGCTTTATTTCTGCTGTTTGTTATCAATGGCGCCCCTCCTTCTGACGCACAGAAGAAGGTGCATAAAGAGGTAGATATTAAAATAACGATTTATTTATTTGTGTTGTTATTATTGTTATTCATAGCAATTCAAGTGCAGTTTACGTTGTGGCTTGTGTGGTCATTGATGCTAAGCTAAACTAAACATTAACCGACATAGGATGTTGGCTAACGTTACGTGATTATGATAATAATAAAGTCTTCATTCTCGACAACGTTCACTTTGCAATGATGCATTGGGTAGCATTTAATAATGAATATAAGGGTGAATGTTATGTGGGCAAAGGATAAGTTAATCTAACTTCCTATCCATTTCTGTTTTTTTTAAGTCATCAGATCAAGGAAGTAACGTTTAGTGAGAATTATCTGGGCTTTGCAGCCTTTGCTCATTTGGAATAGTTGATGGTGATAGATATTAAAAAATGGGATCCATCTTTTATAATGAAAGCAAGGACTGTATAATTTGTAAAGACATACTGTAAATCTATAACTTCAAATAACCCAGCTGGGAGACCAATTAAATACCGTGCTGTACCTTAAAAATGAGTGATTAGCCCTTTAAATGACAATCACTGTACCAAAAATAGAAACATACCTTAAAAAATGATTTGGAGGCAGGATGAAATAAGTTTCAAAGAGAGCTTAAGGTTTAACAATTATTTTAGTCGGTATAAAGTAAATTTACATAGAGAATGTGCTACATGGTTCAGAATATATTTACATCAATATAATTTAGAATAATCAATTGTTGATTCCAAAAAGAACCCGAAGCTGAACTCAACTGAAAACTTCACAGCATTTGTTCCAGGCTAAATACTGCAGATCCCGTCAGATTTGTTGATATAATGTTCATTGGCTGGAGATGTTTTATGTCCGCAATGTCAGATGACAAAACCAGTGTTGGCTGTCCCTCATTAGTCCAACGCCTAGATGATGAGGATGGCGTCATCTTCCTTGGTTCAGTCATTGATGCCCATTGAGGCCTGGAGAGCGGCAGCGCCTAGGCAGGCGTTGCGAGGCAACCTGTAGATAACTTCTTTCCCTGTACCAAGTTACTAGGCCAACTGGCCAAGGTCAAACTAGACTGATAACACAGCAGCTGCATGTTGAGTTAAAAACAGCGCCTACAGTATTGAAAGTTTGTATAGCTGGAGGCAGACCCCATGGAGACTGAATAAGGAACATGGTGACTGAATAAGGAGTCAACAAGATATTAAATGGGACCGATGAAAACATATTTTGACCATAAACATGGATGACATGACATGACATTATGATGATAAGGAGAACAACAGGCAGTAGGTTAAGAGTAAAATGATGAATAAGGTGACAATATCAATGACCCGGCCTGGCTCATAGTTCAGGAGAAGGAGAATATGACCACTGGACATTAGTTTGTATACAAATAAGACCCTTTTTATCTATCAGATGGCCATGCACTCACTGTAATATACATACATGTACAATATAATACACACAATGACAAGTATATTGGGATCAAGGGGTCATTTTTGGAGATTGATTGACATTTTCATTTCACAGTATGTAGAATGGGTAGGAAGAAAGCACACGTTTTGATTCATTGAAGTATTTATTAACAGATTGGAGAATTACAGACGGTACATTTCAAGCACAACAAAACTGTTAACTGTGGACGACATAACACCATAAAGCATTGTTTACAATAGGGTCCACCATGTTCAATTCATAACATTTAGAGACATACAAATATACACTTCTATATAGTCAAAAACAGGAAATCATCAGGAGGTAAAAAGGGGAAAAACATACAGTGAGGGGAAAAGGGGTGGGTGGGGGATTAAGATTTTACTGGGGCCAGTTTCGAATTGCAGCTGTCAGTAGGTGCCCTTTGAGAGCGGTTTTGAAGGAGTCAAGGGATTTGCATGTCTTAATGACTGTTGGTAGGGCGTTCCACATTTTGGTGTCATAGGAGCGAAAATAATAGTCCCGGCTTGTTTGTGCCGAATCTGGGTTGCACATGGTTTGTTGAACTCCCTCTGGTGTTATGGGTGTGGACTTCGTTGACATTAGTATTTAGACAGGTACATGGGTATCTTGGTGGTGTAATATTATATATCTTCGTGTGATAATATCTTTGTGTGATAATATTGTCACCCACTTTAACTGAGAAGCCGTCTGCCTTGCTGAGATTACTATTTGATCCAAAGAAAATGGATTCATGTGCCAGAGGTGCAGATTCTACCGAGCGTTATTGGAGAGTTGCATCCTATTCATTTAGTTTTCAATACTTGTTTACAACAGGGTCCTCCATTTTCAATTCATCTGATTTGATCAGTATTCAGCTCGCATTTGCACAGATGTGTTTAAGTACACGGTCAGAATAGATCCGTCATCAAGGGATTATACAGATTTCATGATAGTATTATAGTGCAAGGTTTGGTAGTACTATGAGCCTAATCCTACATCAGGGGTGTCCATACTTTCGCACCATATTATTAAAGTCACATACAAATGCATTGCATTTCAACAAGCCGTGAACAAAACACAAATAACTTATTTAACATTACCAAATGTAATCGGATGTACTGTACAAGCCTACAAGGTGGTTTCTGTTTAGCAATAGCTACCAACCAACACACAGGAGTAAAAGGTGTTCAATAGCATTGATCTATATTAAAATCATCGTACATCATCATGACGTAAAATAGACACTATGCCTATTTGCTCAGACACTATGACGTAAAACTCTCCATTCATTGTCGATGGGAATTTAATGTTTGTTTAAAACCCATTCTGGGCGGAAACCCCTTTTGGTGTTTTAACTTAGCATTATGTTATACTTTAGCTATTGAAAAATAGCAGATCTACAAGCTCATAGCACACCACCGAGTGGCGCGCTACGAGCTTGTAGGCAGGGCTCGACGCTTAGCATTTTTCCAAGTAGCTCGTGTGCTCCTAAGTTGAAATATCTAGTAGCACACAAATTATTTTAGGAGCACGATGAAAAATTATGTGTTTTTGATATATACAGCTTTTATCCCCACACATCTCAAAATGAGCCATTGACAATCAACAGAGAAATTACGTCAAAATTCTGCTAAATATGACATAAATTAAACATTAAACGCCATTGAAGGAAAAATGTATGTCATATGTAAACGAGCAAATCAGCTAACCAATCACAGGCAACAGGCATTCTGATTGGCCAGTATGAGATGATTTCTGATGATATATGATGACAAGAGCGCCCCTCACTTCACATGGGTGTGATTTTTCTTTAATGAAGTGATATGAGGTAGGGGCGGGAAATAATGTCAAAATATATAACTATCTTTTCAGCAATTATCACAAAATAGTGATATTCATCATGATATCATTGTGTTTGTTTTCATATAATCTATACAATCAATTTGTTTTATGCTAATACTTTGTAGATAGATAGATAGTAGCTGTTGCTCATGGATGGATAGACAGGCTATCCGTTTTTATCCTGCTGTTCTATCATGTTAGTGTGACATTCAGTGCAGAGGCTGCTCGATGGTGAATTAGTATTGTAACATTCTCCTTGGCTTTGACTGCTTCAGTTCAGACAGTAAATCAGTAGTCTACTGTAGCTGATATGTCCGATGTTCTAAACTATAGTCTGCTATGCAGAAGGAGGTCGGACAAACTAAACCTCGGTGAGTCGGCGTGGTGGAAGGAGGTGGTGGGGAGACAGATCTTTGCCTTTTTTTTGTTGCTCATTATGCAGGTCACACAATGACCACTGACTGACTGATATGAATACCGGTAATCCAGCCAGTTCGGTCATTCGTATTATCATTTACGCTGCGCACACGCTTTTGTAAGCAAACGCTAAGCAAGGGTTGTTTTTGATGAACATCAATCCGTCCTCTCCATGTGTGTGTGCGCACGGCTGCACACTGTTTCACCTGTGTTAACCAAACACAGGTGAAACAGTGTGCAGCCGTCAAGTTAAGCACAATTAAGTTACGTTTGAACTTCGAACATTACAAACAAACTTTGCAAATAACGTGTCGGGGTCCAAGCAATTCCTTCTGAATCTGTGCTATCGTGCTAATGCTATCCCGCTGCGTTTGTCTTCTTTTCTGTCTACCGCTGCTGACAGCAAGCAGTGACAGGGGAAAGAGCAGCGACACAGGGAGGGGCGGGGCGGTGGGAGCAAAGGGGACAGATCTTTAAATGAACGCCGCATTGAGCTCGACACGTTGTTAGCTTGAAGATCTGCTCTTTTTGGCGAACGACACCGCCGTACTACAGAATATAAATTTAGGTATAGAACTGCGACTATAGAAAGTGCACTTGCTGTATCAGAGCCTTGTCTTGATCACGATTGAACGGTCAAATTCTGTAGTCGCACCGGTGCTACAAATTGAAATTTACAACTCGCACAGTGCTATTTTTTGTAGCATATGCGAGTACCTAGTCGCACTGTCGAGTCCTGCTTGTAGGTCTGCTATTTTTGAAAAATCGTGAAAATGCGGCACACATCTTTGAATATATATTCTTTCAGAGCGAACGTGCTTTTTTATTTCAATTTTAAGACAAACTGTGGCCGGTAACTAAAAGCTGGATGTAGGAGGGGCTAGCGCCCCTCAAAAATGGAGTTAGGTGGTTTCTTCCGGACAGCAATGAATATATAGCTCGACCTTTTCTAATGTTTGTCTCTTGTTTGTTGTCACCCTCAGTCTTTGCTGTCGGAGAAGGTGGGTCAGATGATGGAGTGGGCGTCCAAACGTTCCGTCATCAGGATGAACGGAGAGAAGTTCCGTCGCTTCGTTAAGGCGCCGCCCAGAAACTACTCGATGGTCATCATGTTCACGGCACTGCAGCCACAGAGGCAGTGTGGCGTCTGCAAGTACGTAATACCACCGAAGTTTGGCCTGAAAGTAATTTGACAGTATAACTGTTGGGGCTGCTCGATTATGGCAGAAAACATAGTCCTGATTATCTTTGGTCAATTTCTAATTTACTCATTCTCTTTGGAGCCAAAAAAAAGTGGGTTTTCCTTTTTTAATTGTGTAAATAACTAAATAAATTGGTTATATATATATATATTTGCCTTGTGGCAACAAACAAAATGGAAGAAATACAGTAGGGCTATTATAATTTAGTCATTTAGCAGACGCTCTTAATCCAGAGCGATTTACAGTAAAGCAAGAACAACACATGGTAATTCATCAATCAAATACATAGAAATAAATAGTTATCAATGTTCATAACATAAGCAAGCTATCCAATCCAATCCACTTTATTTATATAGCAATAAGATATACTGCGGTGCAAGATCGTTCAGTGATTTAAAGACAAACAATAAAATCTGGAAATCAACTCTAAAACGGACGGGGAGCCAGTGAAGGGAGGCCAGAACAGGTGTAATATGGTCACGCCTCCGGGTTCCAGTTAGGAGAATTTTGGACCAGTTGTAGACGTGCCATGGAAGACTGGTTTAAACCAACATACAGTGCATTGCAGTAGTCTAAACGAGTGGAGATAAAAGCGTGAATGACACGTTCAAAATCGTTAAAAGAAAGCACAGACTTTGGCAAGCAGCCTCAGGTGATCAAAGCTGGAACTAACCACAGCGTTTACCTGTTTGTCCAGTTTTAGTGCATTATCCAATTTGACCCCAAGGTTAGAGACAACAGGTTTGGCATAAGGCTGCAGGGGACCAAGGTCGGTGGGTTACAACACCGGGGCCACTAGGCCCCAACGACTTTCATTTACACTGAGGAAGTTGAGAGCCATCCAGTCCTTAATGTCATTGAGACAGTTAAGAAGGGGTGTCAGGGAGTCGTTGCTTCCTTTTTTTTAGTGGCTAGCACCCTAACATCCTTCTAACAGTAGAATATCTGTACCATTTAATGGGATTTCTATCTCTGAGACCCCAATTTACATTGTAAAATCAATGTTAATTTAACTCTTGGAGTGTACAAATGGAACCAAATGGACCCGTTAGTGTCCATTTGGTTCCATTTGTACACTCAGAGTTACAGACCCATAAGGGTCCATTTGATTCCAAATGATGATTTAGCTGGGTCCCCCCTGGAACTCCCTCATGTACCCCTGGGGGTCCCCGGACCCCACTTTGGGAACGACTGGTCTACATAATATGCTATCTAAATTACATAAGTTTAGCCTTTGCATACGCCTGTAAGGTTGCCGGGGCTAGTGCAAGTGCTACGGGCTAAGATGATATTCAATGAATGTTCAAGTCATCTGACTATAATGCCAGAGACCACATCACAAACACGATGAGTACTAAGGTTTGGTATTGTAGTACCATTAAGTCTATTCTTTATATTTCAGACAAGCTGATGAAGAGTTTCAGGTGCTGGCGAATTCCTGGCGTTACTCCTCTGCCTTCACCAACAAAGTCTTCTTTGCGACGGTGGACTTTGACGAGGGCTCTGACGTCTTTCAGATGGTGAGCTTCTGATTTTATTGTTCCATCAGTTTCCGATGCCTTGGAAATATTTTTGATGATGAAGATAATTGGCTAATCACAATTATTTGAGATAATCGCAATTATTTTTGGCGTAATCATCATAACCGTCGAAATAAAACATTTAAAAGCCGAAATAGCAGTTCTACAAGCTTACAATGCGTCACGTTTATTTTGTGTAACATTATTAAATATGTCAGACTTGTCAGTAATTTCTTAGTATATTTAATCCATTTTGGGCGGGAACCCTTTTTGGTGTTTTAAGCATTATGTTATAATTTAGCTATTGAAAAATAGCAGAAGTAGGTCTGCTATTTTTGAAAAATCGTGAAAATGTGGCGCAAATCCTGACAGAAAACTGTCAGGATTTAGACTTCAGATTTCTGATTACGAGGCCTTATATAGGCAATCTGAAAATTAAAAAATATTCATTATGTTACATGTAATGTAATGCAATCAATCTTTCTCTTCCAGCTGAACATGAACTCTGCCCCAACATTCCTGCATTTCCCAGCCAAGGGGAAACCTCGCAGAGCGGATACCTTTGAGCTGCAGCTCAGGGGCTTTGCAGCTGAGCAGCTGGCCAGATGGGTGGCAGACAGGATGGACATACACGTAAGTACGAAGCAGGGGGGCAGTGAAGCCAATAGTGTCTGAAGCCAGTAGGAAATCCTGACTTCCTGAAAGTTCATATAATGGCCTGTTGTGGCGCTGTCATTGGGCCCAAAAAAACCCATAGCTCCATAGAGGTCCATGTATTTGGGCCCCACTTGAGTCCTAGACTGTATTACCTTAATAAACATGGTCATGAATACTTTCTGCTTCCAGTCACTAGTTTAAAGTCTCATTTCTCATGTCATAATATTCTTTTTGGAAAATTATGGTCCCATTTATTAAAATAATTACCATAAAGTCGAGTATGTTCTGAGGGGCGTGGCTACTGTTGCAGTCTATGAACGGGACCACCCCCCGCTCAAGTCAAAATAAAAACCAACGAAGAAGAAGGGGGGGGAAGTCCCGCCTCGTTGTCTGGGCCAGCCAATGGCTGGGCTCAAACTGATCTAGAAAGATTTACTGACAGGCTTCATCTTACGTCCATGTCAGACCCGGAGAACGCTTTGTCCATATTTATTTACAGTCTATGGTACAAAGCAAGCGTAATCGATCCTCATTTTGTCCATGTCATAGACAAAAAGTTTCAAGAAATGTCAACATTTTACAACTAGTGAAAATAACTGTGTGTGTGTGTGTGTGTGTGTAGATCCGTGTGATTCGTCCTCCCAACTACGCGGGACCCCTTCTCTTGGGCTTCCTCTTGGCTGTGATTGGTGGACTGGCCTATCTTCGACGTCACAACCTAGAGTTCCTTTTCAACAAGAATGTCTGGGCCTTCGCTGCACTGGTAATACACACACACACACACTCACTCACACAACACACTTTTTTAGTATTCAAATAATCGAGAAGCACAAATGTAAGCGTTAATTTGGCGCACAGCAGTGTCTTTCAAAAACAGCGAAAAGACCCGTGACATGCCTAAGCACATTTTGAAAAGAGGGAAGCACGCACAACTCCACTGTCTCTTGGAACATTTTACAGGGTGCACGGTCAGGAAACACTTTAGAAGAAGGAGAATACCAGCACTCACGGAGTCCTTTAAGGCACTTTATTGTTTCATCTTTACAAGGGAAAGGCAAGCTGCAAGCAGCACCACAACGAACGCGTTTCGGCCAAGGGCCTTCGTCAGCGTTGAAAATGTTGTAAACAAGGCAAAGTGTCACATTTATACTGTCCGACAGTGCGACATCCTCCCCTGTCGATGCAAACAACAACCAGGTAACCCATTAAATGCCTAAGCACACCCTCTGAGACCTGTATATAATCTCAATTTGTAACAGAACCATGTCAACCTAAATCTAAATACTACTTCTGTGCTGTCCAAGTGAACGCATTGTTTGTGCCTACATGTGTGCCTTCGTTCCGTGTCAGCTGCCTTGACAGAAAGAATGCTTCTCTTTTTTGCCTCCGTTAAAGATGTGAATCGTTGGACAGCACGACTAAATAAATCTGCCAGGCAACTTTTATAGAGCACATTTTATTGAAAATAAAGTCAAACTCAAATGTGCATCACAGATGACAGATCACACCCATAAATATCCAGTAATGAGTCTGACGTTTGCCTTATTTGACTGCACTGGACCCATTTCACCAGTAGATGGCAGTCACATGCACTGTGTTAAATTAAATAAATTTCACACAATTTTATAGGTTTCAGTGGTTATGCCCATCAGCATAGGTATATAAACCCTATTGCGTTCCGTTACAGTTGTTGCCTCAAAAGTGTCCTTCACTGAATATCCGGTACACACGTTTTTATAGAATGTATTTGATTTTTATTTTATTTATTCATGAAATCCTGAAAAAAATATTGAATTTAGTTTTTAATTCATGACTTTTGCCTTCTTTTTTTTAAAATAATAATTAAAAACCAAATGTAGGAAACAAAAAATAAAGGGACGCATGCAAAAATGTGTCCGCGACCCACAAATGGGTCCAGAGACCCACTGTTTGGAAACCAGTGCCTTATTTGGAAGAGTGTGTGTGTGTGTCACATTGCAGTGCTTCTGCCTAATCATGACCTCGGGGCAGATGTGGAACCACATCAGGGGACCACCCTATGCACACAAGAACCCCAACACTGGACAAGTGGTAAGCTGCTGCTAGGTGGCTGTACAGGCCTACATGATCGTCTAATCGCAATTACTGTAGTTTGTCATCGTTTCCATGTTGAAAAATGTTCATACATTAACCCATTTAGGCCTGACATCGAAATTTAAATATGTATGTCATGTCAAGGACCCCAAATATTATATGTAATATGCCGCCGACCCCCATCTGAAAATATGTTGTTCCAGGGACCCCCCAGAAGCAAAGATTTGAGTTAAATACTGAAACTGTGAAAGAATATATATTCAAAGATTTGAGGCACATTTTCACGATTTTTCAAAAATAGCACGGCACTCGGTGCCTGTAGATCTGCTATTTTTCAATTGCTAAAGTATAACATAATGCTTAAAATACCAAAAGGGGTTCCCACCCAAAATGGGTAATTAAAAAAAAGCTGAAATAGCAGATCTACAAGTTTACAACGTGTCACAAAGTATTGATACTTTGAATGTGAAAGAATGTGAGTATTCTTTTTCCCACCACTGATAGAAAAGAGCGATGTTTATTTGATCCTTTGTGTTTTCAGAGTTACATCCATGGCAGCAGTCAGGCTCAGTTCGTAGCAGAGACACACATCGTTCTGGTCTTCAGTATCCTTCACCACTACCTTAATCTTATTTAAGTCTTTGTTGTCTCCGCCAGGCCGAGGACTCATGTTTTCGCATGTTTTCAAATCGGACACTTGGTGGCGTTATAACAGCCCGAATCACGTTTTGGCTTATATAACTCCTGTAGGTCGTACAATCACAATACCGGTTGTTGCACGTGCCGTAGCACTTGCACTAGCCTCGACGACCGTAGGCATATGCAAAAGTTAATTTATGTAATTTAGTTGTTTATGTAGACATAGCACTCTATAGTCTATACTAGTGTATACTCATAGCTTCAGATATTCTACGGTTAGTCGGATGCTAGGTTCTTAGCTTACTTATGATCCTTGATGACAACTTCTAGGTGTGCTCACGCTTTTCCGACACACCAAAGGTCCGAAGCGCGGGGACATGCGATGGTCCGACATGCGCTGCTCCTGTGCCTGCGGTTATGGTTAGGTTAGGGATTGAGGTTTCGGATCAATAGTTATGTCGGAACTAAAGCCTGTACCCGTATTTGATGTATTACCATGTGTTGTTCTCGCTTACTGTAAATCTCTCTAGATTAAATGCTAAATACCTAAATTGTCAGTAAAGTACGTATGTAATTCACAACCGGCTACAACCAGCTCTTTTTCCGCACCTAAAAGAAGACAATCATTCATTCATCTTGTAGCTATAGTCGATGGTATGTGACTGAGGGGACTGAGGGTCTGCCTCCAGCTGGAGAAAAACAGCATTTATTTTTATTTCATATGACATGAAAAAACTAATTCCAATGACTTAGTGTTTGTCAAGGTGGGTCACAAGTGTTCATGGAAATGACTCTGACTTTATAAGGTTTGACCTTTGACCCTGGGTGTCAGATGCTGCCGTTACCATGGGAATAGTGCTGCTGTGTGAGGCTGCCACCTCCGACCTGGATATCGGGAAGAGGAAGAGTATGTCAACCAACACACACACACACATCTTTTAACAATATAATTAAAATATGTATATATTCTTGTATTAGTTTAAAGTGATTAAATACAGATTCTAGGCAAAACATTGCAACCTAGTTTGTGTTGTAAATGCCATCGCCACATAATATGGCGATGGTGTGATTTGTATCCTGAAACATGTATTGTCGAGTTTCCTAAGTGTGTGTGTGTGTGTGTGTGTGTGTGTGCATCAGTAATGTGTGTTGCAGGTATTGGTCTGGTGATGCTTTTCTTCAGTTGGCTCTTGTCCATTTTCAGAGCAAAGTACCACGGATACCCCTACAGGTATGAGTCTAATGTGGAGTTTGATGCCGAATGGGCTTCTTTTGGATAGAAGGGGCGTTACCTAAAATTAATACTTATAATATTGAATAAAGCAACTTAAAAAGGGTAGCCTAGTTATAGCTTAATAACTAGGCTAAGTTTGAACTTAGTGTCAGGTGGTGCAACTGGAGCCGCCCTGGGTACTGTACAGTAGGTGTAACAATGACCCCGGAAGTGTTATGAATCTTTCGTTGTGCTCGAAGCATAAATTGGTCTTGTATGTATTTGTATGTATGATGAATTATGAGACACAATATCGGACATATCTTATTTAATTGGTTATATCTAGGATTGGATGAAGTCGTGCTGTGGTTTTTCCATTGAGCGTTTTGTTTTGTGTGTCGAAGCTTCCTGATGAGTTAGACTCGTCCAGCAGCCATGCAGCCGTCGTCCCGGTCTGAGGAAAGTGTCGACATCTCTACGGGTGGTTCTCCCCAAGTGCCTTCACGACCTACGATGCTCTCCTCAACGTCTGAACCAACGGTAGCTCGGCGCTCGGCCCATTTCCCCAACAAGCTCCAATGGCCCCTTTTCGACTCCGACGACCAAGTGGGCCGCGTCGTGTCACCACAACGTGTACAACAACAGGTTCTGGGTTCTGTTTCCATGCGGTACGGCTCCGTTTCACTTGAGGTTCTCCTCCCCTAATTTGGGGTCTGCTGCTCAGGAGGTAACCAGGCCAGAACTTAAAATTGTTTCTAAAATTGCAGATCTACAAGCTCGTACCTTTCTGCAATTATTAGTTTCTTTTTTTAATTATTTTTATCCGTTTTCTTTTATAAGAGCCCGCCTTCAAGGGGGGGCTGTGGTTATATTAGAAATGTAAACGTCACAGAACTTCACTGTTTCGTGGTCATGGAAGGTTCTGGGTTATGTTTTGTAGTCAAAAAGAGCCAATGATTGATTGATTGATTGCACCATGAAGCAACAGCAAGAAGCATAACTGCATCTATGCCAGATCACTTTGAATTCAGCAGGTATAGAGAAGTGCCAATTTATTTCCTGTTAGCTTATTAGCAATTATTTATTGCTAATATTGGGGGGGGGGGTTCAATTTCAGTTTTGTCAACATAGGAGATCATTTTGTTTACTTGCGGGTGATTGGTATTTCTGTACACACTGGGGCCCGTCGTTTGACGTTGGTAAATGTGTGCATTATTCAGCTGATAAGTGTCCGCAGGTCCTCAAACCTTCTTAAATTGTCTTAAATTCACATTAATGTATGAATGAATGCTGAGAGTATTGTGAGACGACGGTGTCGCCATGGATTTAAATTTGGCGTAAATGTTCATTAACACAGCATCTGTACATACTGCTGCTGTGTCGAACTTGTTAAACTACATCAACTGCGAATAAATGTTAATGTTATTGCCCTTAAAACTGATTTAGAGTGGTGCGTTAATGCTGATACTGATGCCGTCAATTTAGTTTTAGTCTTTTTCTGAAACGAATAAAAATATATATCCCTCCCCGCTTTTTTTCTTCAAATGAATTCGAATTGATTTAGCACTTTTTGACAGACAAAATATCATGTTTTTAAAACGCAACACCCCTGCTTTCACTCTTTCTCCAGTACTCGCTGAAGTGGCATTTCTTAGAACCTCATTGTTGGCACTTCATAAAACCTTCTCCCTTTCTCCATCAGTAATAATGACTCATGGTTGAAAGGTAATGACTCTGTGCTCTGTATGGCCCACTTTGCACCTGCTATTCCTGTACATTACTGTTTCTCAGCGTCTGGTCCGGGGATCACCAGTGGTCCAAATGTACTCTTTGACGGCTCTGTCACTCTCAGAGATATAGTAAACACTGAGGATTTTACAGTGTAACTAGGGGGCCCCGGGATTTAAAGGTAATCATATCTAACTGGTGGTGCAGCTGTGCCATATTATGGTCTGATCTGGTGTGGACTGCAGAGTGATTTGAATAGTCCAGGGCTAGATGTTCTACCATGCTAGTTTAAGCACGGGTAGAGCCTACCTGTTGTATAATTGTCCATATTGCCCAATCCTGGGCATATATTATTCTCATTTAAGATTTCTATTTCAGTTCTTTTGCCCTATTTGCATCCTTAAAAAGACTGAGTTCAATATGTTTTGACTTAAGTTGCAATCTTGTGTTGATCGTCATACTTTTTCTTTTTGGCTACACTTCCTGGTTATATATCTGTACTTCCTGTTCATATTCAAGGAAGCTCTTAGAAGGAAGTGAAGTGGTCACGTGACTGGGCTGCGCCATGACACTTTCATGGACACTTTCACGGGAGCCAAACTACACCCGGAAGTTCGGCAGAATGCACTGGAGTCGATGAGAGCTCAGTGACCAGCTCATGAACAAACATTATTTATGAATGACTGAGACCTTTTGTAAAGTGATCGCTTCTGGAAAATAAAATAATATATATAACACGTTATTTTAGGCTGTCTTATTTTTTGATGTGCATACTACTTAATGTGATTTATTTTTTCAAAGAGCAGAGAGCAGCCCAGGCAGAAAACTTACTATGTGCTCTTCTATAAATACCTCAATAAAAATAAATAGTTATTAGGTCGAAAAACAACCACTCGGAAAAAACGTGTGATATCACTTATGTCTTCTGTCATATTCCTGAACCAATTATATGACAAAGCTCGCAATTGTTCATGTATAATGTTTGTTATGAGCTGGTCCAGCCGGCTCCATTCACTGTATTCACATGTATTCATTGCACTACTGGTGTGAGTTTGGCTCCCGTGAAAGTGTCCATGAAAGTGTCATGGCGCAGCCCAGTCACGTGACCACTTCACTTCCTTCTAAGAGCTTCCTTGGTTCATATTATGTGAGTTAGACGTTTGAACTCCATGCCACAAACAAAATGCATCTTCGACCAGGTGTAACCTAGAAGTGTGCATACTTGAACGGCTACAGCGCCCTCTGGTGGGGGGGGGGTTATTTCCCTCAAGTCCTGTCTGTCATATTATCATTCTAAACGGGTTTCAAAACCAGCAGGACATAAGCTATAGTAGTTCATCGCCTCTTGTCGGGTGTCCCAAACTGTTGCTTTTCAGGGTTCAAATTTTTAAAATGGCAAAAGTAGCAGATCTACGAGCTTGTATATCGGCTACTTTTTGCGTGACGCTGTAGTGTGATTAAGTAGGACATTCATTTGTATGGAGCCGTTTTTTCTGTATATCGTCGCTGTCGTCTGGAAATTAACCTTGAACGGTATGTCCAAATCCGTTACTTTTCAGGAAATGGAAAAAAGAACCTGGACCTTATTTAGTAACAAGCTCTTAATACTGTTCATTGGTTTCATATTTGCAGCTCAACTAAAACCTATTGAGAGGGGAGGGAGGCATTTTACCGTCTGTGTGTGCAGTTGACCTGTCCTCTAGTGAACGAGGGCAGGTGTTAATACCCAGGTGTAACGAGGGCCACATTCTCATGCTCTGTGTGTATATATGTGAGTTTGTGCACAAAGTGTTGGTATGCATATTATTTTGTATATTCATGTGCAGAGAGAGATGAATATGTGGTCTCAGGTGAATCTTTTCTGACATTAAAGTGCCTTAAACTGCCTGAAGTGTTTTGTGTGGTACTTGTAATTCTCTGACGGGCGGCGATGCCAAACGTGAACATAAATTCAATCTATGTCAAACATTTCAGGCTATTTGCTATTTTTGAATTAGCCCACCAACGAGACAGACAAACATATAAATGGTGCCATTGTCTAAGTAACATGAGCATTTATGAAGATAAGGTTTCCATCTTGCATCTTAAACTAAGCAGTCTTGACTTGTCTAGATAATTAGAAAGCAAAGGTCATGTGGGTTAACTATCACTATGGTGACCTGAGTCACTCAGGCTGAGTAATGTCAGGAATTTGCTGTGTCCAGGTGGTTTCTTTGTTCATGTCTCTGAGGAAGACGACTTTTACTCTTGTTAAAATGCTATGGCCACAGTTTAAATGTATCGGCTCTGATTGCAAGTTAAAATAACTGTTGCTATGATTTTGCCTTCAGGTGAAGGTGACGTGTGTTTGTTTTGTCTTTTATTTTACCACCCTAACATTATGTAAACGTGGCTGCTCTGCCAAGCCTTGGGGGATCTTCTTCAATGTGGCACTGTATTGTGTATGTTAATTTATGCAAGTATGTTAAAGGTAGGGTATGTGATTTTTGGGGTTAAAATAAGTGAAAATATGAATAAATCAAAAATACATTGCATGGACAAATGTCCGGGCCCCTCCTATGTCTCACCAGGTCCACTCCTGCTCTCACTAGGTCCAGCACCTGTGCGTTGCACCATGACTCCCAGCACCATGCACTTCATTCAGGAGTGGTGGATTCTCGAGCCGCAATGGTTCTGCAGGCTCCACCTGGCCCATGGTGGTGCCGCTCTGTGTGTTTTGGGGCTAAGACACCCATGAGGTATAGTAACCAAACAGCAATCTCTCTTCAAACCACTCCTTGTCTTGGACACTTGAAATAACAGTAGAAATATTGTAAACCTGCAGAGTGTGATTTCGATGGCGTTGTGGTGGTGGGATTGGTGAGCATTCTGTGCTAAACCTCACACGGCAACTATTTTTATCTCTCTCGAAGATAAAAAAAAGTGACGATCATCACTAAGAGGTTTTATTTGTCACCAACTTATGGCACAAGCAGTGAAATGTTGTTGCGACGTCCCCCCCCCCCCACCCAAATGGGGGGCAAAGATTTCATCAGAGTATCAACAGCCTAGATACCACAACTTCCTCTTCTAAAAAATGACTTCTTGAATTGGCAATGTATGTTACGATGAGATGACCCATTGCTGTGGTGTCATGCTTTATGGGGTAAAAAGTACTATACCTACACATATTGAGTTTAATTCAGAGTGAAGTGTTTGACGAAACTATTGAATGCAGCAAGAATTAGTGTCTCATTTTCTTCTCGCTCATCAGGCCACAAACATTGACTGTAAAAAAAGATAGTGGACTTTTACTATTGGATATAATACCCAGTAGGTGGACTTGTGTGAGGTGAGTGAACTTACTTGACATTATTTCTCCAACAAATGTTCAAACTAAGTAGTATGAAGTTTTGTTTAGTTTTATGCTCTCAGGCCTTCCCTATGCACTTCTTGATTGCACTCTTTCTTCTTTTCCCCATTATGTCATCTCATTAAGAGCCTCATTAACCTTTTTTTGCTGTGTTCTAAAACAAACGGATAATTATATTTTGAAAATGAGAGAACATTTAAAGTTTGACTCGGATTCTGACCAAAAATTAAGTATCGATTCTTTTTTTTATCATTTTTATTAGATCAATTAATTATTACACCCCTCAATCCACATATAGTATGTGCACCATTTATTTTCAGTACTATACATTCTACAAACAGGACTACACACAACCGGTTAAATTACTGTTTATTGCAAGTTTTGTGATAAAGTTACGGACTGAGTACATCCATCAAGTTATCTTTGTCAAGGTCCAACTTGTTCTATAACAGGTATTTGTATTTAAGTTTATTTTTGTATCAGTTTGGATGAGACTGAGACCTGGAGTTAAGATGGCTGTCCATAGAAAGGAGCAGCTGCTTCAGAGGTGCTTATAAGGAGCTGATGGAGTAGTTTAATCATTCACCGCATTCAAGCATAATCTCTTCCTTAAATTTGACAGATAAATTCAGTTTTACAGTTTACAAAAATCCAAAAAGTACAAAAGATATTAGGTGACTTCAATCCTACTGCATACCATAACAGATCTGTTCTCAGCATGTGGTCTTGTATGAGGTGAGTGTAAACCTAATTGCACATTATTTTTCTTATCTTATCTCAGATACAGCGAGTACAGTATATTGACAGTTTAAAGGAATTTCCTTGTCTTGGTATGCTCTCATGCTTTCTGCTACACGCCTATCTACTCTTGATTGTACTTTCAGACTTTCCATTTTATGTTCTCATTAACTTTTTTTGCTTAATACCCTTGTTTCTGAGTTGTAAAGCAGTATTATATGTGATAAGATCAAGCAAGCAAGTATGAACCTTTAGTACCTTTAGTAGTAAAAACTACCAATGTATTTACACTCCTAAATGCAGCATGGCCAAAATAAACGTAACTTGTATCAATGTATTTCCTTTACTTTAGGAGAGCACCATGACATCCATGCCATCACCGACTCCGTTTCCTACGCTTGATACTACCATTGATTATGATGATTACAAGTCCCTCGAAAATTACTCCACAATCCAAACACCACCATTGTGCAGTGAGCAAGCAGAGTGTGTCATCCTGGTTGTGGTAAATGTGATCATCGTCCTGCTAGGGCTTTTGGGGAATGGCCTGGTCATCTGGGTTATCGGCTTCAGGATGAAGAAGAGGACAGTCCCAGCAACGTGGTACCTCAGCCTGGCCCTCTCCGACTTCATCTTCTGTGCAACGCTGCCTTTCAACATCAATCTACAAGCAACAGGATCTTGGAACTTTGGACTATTCATGTGCAAGTTCACCTCCTTTATTTTGTTTCTCAACATGTTCAGCAGCATCTTCCTGATGCTAATCATCAGTGTTGACCGTTGTGTGTCTGTTGTGCATCCGTTTTGGGCCCGAAACAATCGCACGGTGAAACGGGCAGCAGTCGCCGTTGTGATTGCCTGGCTCTTCTCTATGCTGCTGAGCATTCCCTCGTTAGTGGTTCGTGACACAATAGAAGATGATCAGGTTATTCACTGCTACAACAATTTTGAAATGTCAGTCTTCAGCTCTACAAGTGTCCCTGTCTTTCGCTTTGTTCTAGGCTTTGTGTTTCCTCTGGTGATCATCACTGTGTGTTATTCTATTATCATTGTAAGGATGAAGAACAACAGCATGGCCAGGTCTGCCATGCCCTTCAAAATCATGACTGCCCTGATAGTCACATTTGTCATCTGTTGGTTTCCCTACCACATTTCGGTTTTACTAGAGATTAACCACTTTCACAATGCATTTTTGGCAATGATATCAGTGACTCTTGTACACGCAAACAGTTGCCTGAACCCGTTTCTCTATGCATTCATGGGCAAAGAAATTAAGCGGAACTTGTGGAGTGCTTTTATTTTGAAAATGGAAAATGCTTTCAGTGAAGAGAGACCCTCTGAGTTGTCAAACCTATAAAACAGCTCTTCAAAAGAGCCTTCAAGGTCCTTGATACGAAATCTCATTCATAATCACTGTGTCATACTACATGGATTCTTTCTCCAGGGAGAATTCATCAAAAGGAAAAAGACAGTTGCATTGGCATTGGGAGTTTGGGACTATATCAACCTCAAGAGGGGACTGTAAGGTGCAGCTTCGACACACCTCTTTCAGCCAGAATGTCAGTGCTGGCATGTTTGCTAGTCTGGTAGGAAAGAGGGGGGTCCCATGCACCCGAAATATATATTTTTCTAACCTACATTTTTGGTTTGATGTTTGTTTTAAAAACACCATTGACAATTAAGGGCAAATTTACGTCATATTGTCCCTCATTATGTCATATTGTCTCTTTATTGTTAATAATGGCATTTAATGTTTGTGTTGGCACCGTTTGTGTCACCTAATCAACATGAGTTGGACTTTAATATACCAGTAATACGCCTTAAAGGTGATAAAGTGACCGCTAGGGCAGAGACACTAATGGAATAACGTCAAGAATGGGTAAAGTTTTGGCCCAGGCTGTAGCGTAACGGTCTGGGCACCGGACTGGTGATCCAGTCGCGGTGTGCCGCGGGTTCGACTCCCGAACCCGACACGGCCTTTACCGCATGTCATCCCCCCATCTCTCTCCCGTTTCCTGTCAGCCTACTATCTGTCCCTTAAAAAAATATCTTAAAAAAAAAAAAAAAATGGGTAAAGTTTTTCAGTAATTCATTAATATCAATTAAACTCTACTCTCTCAGCGATATTATCTGGGAGTTGTCTTTGTGTCATTACTGTAAATAAACTCTCAGAATTGTGGAATATTTGGACGGCAGTAACATTAGCGTTTTCTCTCAGTCAGTTGATTCTTTATATCCATATGAGTGAAACCACCGAGATCAGGGAAATGGCTGGGAATGTCCTTGGCAGTCAAAAGGGCCAAAGCGATCTTTATAATCGTAATACTTAGGCACAAACCAACTATTAACCAACAATATTGATGTAACTAAGAGATTTGATGATTTAGCTATATTTTATATAGGCCTACAGAGGTGTGTGTGTGTGTGTGTGTGTGTGTGGTGTTAATTACGTTGCGTCACTGCTCGCGTTGTGTCCAAGGTTATAATAGTTTTGGTTTTTTCATTATAGTTTAGTTTTAGTTAGTTTTGACATATTTTTTTCGAATTCAGTTAGTTTTAGTTAGTTTTTAGAGCGGGTTTGCTAGTTTTAGTTTAGTTTTTATTTTGTGAAAATGCTTAGTTTTAGTTTAGTTTTAGTTTAGTTTTAGTTTAGTTTTAGTTTTTGCTGCCTTACGGTGCTGAAAAGTGCCGTAAAAACGGCTCGGGAAATAAGGAAAAGTACCGAATTAATTTAAAAGGTTTATATTCTAGATGTCCGTAAGGCATATAAATATTGTTAAAAAAACGATAACGAATGCCATTTTGTCTATCATTTCAGTTCGTTTTAGTTAGTTTTGTGAACACACAATACAGTTTTAGTTTAGTTATCGTTTTTTAATTTATTTTAGTTTCAGTTTAGTTTCAGTTAACTAAAATGTTTTTTTAATTCTAGTTTTCGTTTTTTCGTTAGTTATAGTTAACTATAATAACCTTGGTTGTGTCACTGCTTGCGTTGTGCGTTACAGAGTCACTGCTCGTTTACATAGTCGCAACGCTACGCGGTCGCAATTAGCGCCCCTCACTTCACACGTGTGTGATTTTTATAATCCTTAAGGTGTCTATGAAGTTTGATGTTCCCAGAGCTTTCTTTCTCTTGTATTCATGACACTTGCCACTGGAAATACATGATGTATATGTGTGGGCAGGGATATGTATTCTGGCAGGTATTTCTGGTTCTGTGGTGGAGTTCATTCATTCTGATTGTGACACTCGCTGCCTTTGGTGTGGACTCTACGTTCCTCTGCACCGAAGCTAGAGCGCACTGAAAAATCATTACCATTCTGACAAGTAAAGAACATAACTTGATATCCCTCATCCTGAATATTCCTTCCTCCTGCACGTAGATGATCTAAGAACAACATAATTTGCCCTCCCCGCCCTGAGCTAAATTGAACCAGACAAGTAGATCTGGCCTTCACCCCCTGATCATGAACAGTGGCTTTAGTTTAGTTTGCGAGGAAAGTAAATAAAAAAAAACCTGACACGAGCATCATAGATGGAATACCTATAATGTTTTCTCTTTTGAATAACGAAGTCAGGTGTTCCTGGTATTTTATTTGTGGTGTTATTTAACATGCCATTATAATTGCACATTGAAAGCAGGGAATCATAGCTTCAAATGGACATATTGGTTGTTCAGTTTGACCCACCATTTCTGGAGATATGGCTTATAGAGTAATGTCTTGCAGAGAAACAGCGAGTTGAGAAAACAGGCTTGAAAGGTTCACTTCTGTGGACTCTAACATTACGCCACGGCGTCAGCTAATGGGGATCCATTCAATAAACAATAAACACCTCAGAGTATCAACAGCCTAGATACCACCACAACAAAATGACGACTTGATTTGGCAATGTATGTTACGATGAGATGACCCATTGCTGTGGTGTCATGCTTTATTGGGTAAAACTATACCTACACATATAAGTGTTTGACGAAACTATTGAATGCAGCAAGAATTAGTGTCTCATTTTCTTCTCGCTCATCAGGCCACAAACATTGACTGTAAAAAAAGATAGGGGACTTTTACTATTGGATTATAATACCCAGTAGGTGGACTTGTGTGAGGTGAGTGAACTTACTTGACATTATTTCTCCAAAAAATGTTCAAACTAAGTAGTATGAAGTTTTGTTTTGTTTTATGCTCTCAGGCCTTCCCTATGCACTTCTGGATTGCACTCTTTCTTCTTTTCCCCATTATGTCATCTCATTAAGCCTCATTAACCTTTTTTCGCTGTGTTCTAAAACAAACCGATAATTATATTTTGAAAATGAGAGAACATTTAAAATTTGACTCGGATTCTGACCAAAAATTAAGTATCGATTCTTTTTTTAATCATTTTTAATAGATCAATTAATTATTACACCCCTCAATCCACATATAGTATGTGCACCATTTATTTTCAGTACTATACATTCTACAAACAGGACTACACACAACCGGTTAAATTACTGTTTATTGGCCCAGGCGGTGGCGTAACCGTCTGGGCACCCGACTGGTAATCCAGTCGCAGTGTGCCGCGGGTTCGACTCCCGAGCCCGACACGGCCTTTACTGCATGTCTTCCCCCATCTCTCTCCCGTTTCCTGTCAGCCTACTGTCTGTCCCTTAAAAAAAACAATAAAAGGCGTAAGCCGCAAAAAAAAATCTTAAAAAAAAAAAAAAATTACTGTTTATTGCAAGTTTTGTGATAAAGTTACGGACAGAGTACATCCATCAAGTTATCTTTGTCAAGGTCCAAATTGTTCTATAACAGGTCATTAATTTGTATTTAAGTTTATTTTTGTATCAGTTTGGATGAGACTGAGACCTGGAGTTAAGATGGCTGTCCATAGAAAGGAGCAGCTGCTTCAGAGGTGCTTATAAGGAGCTGCTGATGGAGTAGTTTCATCATTCACCGCATTCAAGCATAATCTCTTCCTTAAATTTGACAGATAAATTCAGTTTACAAAAATCCTTGAGTAATTTTGAGAAGTACAAAAGATATTAGGTGACTTCAATCCTACTGCATACCATAACAGATCTGTTCTCAGCATGTGGTCTTGTATGAGGTGAGTGTAAACCTAATTGCACATTATTTTTCTTATCTTATCTCTGATACAGCGAGTACAGTATATTGACAGTTTGAAGGAATTTCCATGTCTTGGTATGCTCTCATGCTTTCTGCTACACGCCCATCTACTCTTGATTGTACTTTCAGACTTTCCATTTTATGTTATCTCATTAACCTTTTTTGCTTAATACCCTTGTTTCTGAGTTGTAAAGCAGTATTATATGTGATAAGATCAAGCAAGCAAGTATGAAGAGTTTAGCAGCGTCTATTAGATTTAACATGTTTTTAACAGATATTTCAATTATTACTACCTTTAGTAGTAAAAACTACCAAAGTATTTACACTCCTAAATGCACAATGCAGTATGGCCAAAATAAACGTAACTTGTATCAATGTATTTCCTTTACTTTAGGAGAGCACCATGACATCCATGCCATCACCAACTCCGTTTCCTACGCTTGATTATGATGATTATTTACTCCATTACACAATCCAACCATCACCTTTGTGCATTGAGCAAGCAGAGTGTGTCATCCTGGTTGTGGTAAATGTGATCATCGTCCTGCTAGGGCTGTTGGGGAATGGCCTGGTCATCTGGGTTATCGGCTTCAGGATGAAGAAGAGGACAGTCCCAGAAACGTGGTACCTCAGCCTGGCCCTCTCCGACTTCATCTTCTGTGCAACGCTGCCTTTCAACATCAATCTACAAGCAACAGGATCTTGGAACTTTGGACTATTCATGTGCAAGTTCACCTCCTTTATTTTGTTTCTCAACATGTTCAGCAGCGTCTTCCTGATGCTAATCATCAGTGTTGACCGTTGTGTGTCTGTTGTGCATCCGTTTTGGGCCCGAAACAATCGCACGGTGAAACGGGCAGCAGTCGCCGTTGTGATTGCCTGGCTCTTCTCTATGCTGCTGAGCATTCCCTCGTTAGTGGTTTGTGACACAATAGAAGATGATCAGGTTATTCACTGCTACAACAATTTTGAAATGTCAGTCTTCAGCTCTACAAGTGTCCCTGTCTTTCGCTTTGTTCTAGGCTTTGTGTTTCCTCTGGTGATCATCACTGTGTGTTATTCTATTATCATTGTAAGGATGAAGAACAACAGCATGGCCAGGTCTGCCATGCCCTTCAAAATCATGACTGCCCTGATAGTCACATTTGTCATCTGTTGGTTTCCCTACCACATCTCGGTTTTACTAGAGATTAACCACTTTCACAATGCATTTTTGGCAATGATATCAGTGACTCTTGTAAACGTAAACAGTTGCCTGAACCCGTTTCTCTATGCATTCATGGGCAAAGAAATTAAGCGGAACTTGTGGAGTGCTTTTATTTTGAAAATGGAAAATGCTTTCAGTGAAGAGAGGCCTGTTGGCAGAGCTGCCATTACAGCGATAGGAGGAGAGATATAGCCTGGGAGCTAGTCGGACATAATAAGAAATCAAGAGACGAGTAGGCAGCAATTACATCCACTCCTTCAGCATGTCAACAACATCTGAAGCCAGCCGTTTATTCAGCAGTTATATACAGACATGTTGATAGGTATTTCCTGCTGAGCATCTGGCGCTTCAGAATAAGAGCAGGTATATTTAAGACAATAAGATCACATGTTAACACCCCCACTTGATCGTATATTGGTAAACAATAAAATACAACCTTAAAACTTGTATGTTAAACCTTGTATCTTATTTTACACTATTATCTTCACATAAATCACTTTGTTCAAAATAAATACAAATCCTTTTCAATACCAATAAAATGTTTCAATAAATATGTGCAAAATGTAAGCATCTCTTTTACATCTGTCATCACATCACTGGTTGCAATCATCAACTTCAAATACCCATGTCATTTCTCAAATACATGTTACTTTCAAATACTCATTAATAAATAGCAATACATAAATCACATAATCAGATAGCATATCACCCAAACACAAATGAACACTTATTTTTCCTTCTTTTCTTTTGTTTTACTGTGTTGTGACAATAATGCTTCATCACCCTGTTTTTGTTTTCACCCCCCACTGCATTCTTGCCCTCTGGCAATATAGTCAGGGTAAATTTTTCATTTTCTCTCATCACTCCATAACAACTAGAACTGCACTCTGTCGAGTGCATACTTGCTTGTTGCACACTAGTAGGCCATAAATGGCCAACTAGTGCGCAAGCAGAGCGCGCATGTAATCTTTTCGCCCGCTGTAAACTGCCAAATTTCAGTATCTCTGTGAAGGAACGTTTGAAATGATTAATGTTTAGATGTAATTATTTGCTACCTACTATACATGTAATCATTTAGTATTAAGTATGATTCTAGTTTCTATCTATATAAGAAATACTGTTTTATTGTTGTAGATATATTCTGGATCCATTTTTTGTTTTTCAGAGACAAATAAATCATTTATATGTGTTGAAAAAAAAGGTATATAAACTGAATTAAAATATGTTATACAGTATACTTTTTCTGTAAACGGTGGAATCTCAATATCTCTGTGAAGGAACATTTGAAATGTGTAATTATTAGGTGTAACTATTTACTACCTATCTAATTTATGTATGTAAACGCCTATAAAAAAAAGTATATAAACTGAATTAAAAATGTAATTTTAATTTTAAATCTATTTCATGTTAGACTATAGTGATATTAATACTAAATCATGGTCAGAGTAATATGTGTCTCTAACTTCAATTTCTATAATAATACTTTCACATTTGTTAAAATATACATGATCTAAAATATTTCCGTAATCTGTAGTTGGATTTGTATTTAATTGTTTAAAGCCTAATTTTGACATGTAGGTCTTTATACTTCTTTCTATCTCAGTATTATGGTCTTCATTGAAATCTCCTATTATCAAAATTGCAGAAGTCGGAGATGATATGTACTGTATCATGTATTCGAGAAATGTGTTTAATTTTGAAAGGTCTGTTTTAGGTGATCTGTACATAAGAATGATATATAGATTTTTATCTTTTACATGTATACATATATGTTCTACTTTCTCTAATATCCTGCTTTCAGTTGGAATTCTTTCAATGGAAATATCTTCTTTTATAGCAAACATAACTCCCCCACCTATATCTTTTTCTCTGTCATTCCTCATTGTATTGTAATTCGTGTTCGTTTTTAATTTAAAAGTAATGTTATTATTTTTCTTTAAGTGTGTTTCAGTAAAAGCTATTAGATCCAACATTTCGAGTTGGGAATCTGAGTTTATATCTTCTAAATGTGGTAGATAACCTCTGACGTTCAATAATCCAATATTTAATGAATGTTTTAATGGTAATTGAGTTATTTTACGTATATTAGGATTTTCAAGAGGTGATTGTCGTAATCGTATCATTTCTCTCTCTACATTCTTATCTACTTTGATCTTCGTAGGATTAAAGTCAAGTATATATAGATCTTTTATCCTTTTTACTCTGCTGAATGCTACATAGGCTTGTCCCGGGTTAAAATGTGAGCCCTTCATAGATACGACAATCTCTTGTATAGTTAAACCTTGGACCTTATGAATAGTTAATCCCCAAGCTAATGTCAACGGGAATTGAAATCTATTTGTTGATCCTGTTTTTCTGCCTCCATGGAAAATGATAGCTTCATGTCTGTAAATTGGAACTGCTTCTGGATATTTTTTATAGGTACTATTAGCCTTCGCATTAAGACCAACATATTTGTCTTGGAATTTAACGAGTATTACTGTAACATACGTGCTGTTTTTCCCAAAGTCAATATACTCAACAAATCCTCTGATACCGTTGACTAATCCATCAGATACCATTACATTAGTAGTCAACATCACTTGTGCACCAATTGCTATACTGAGTGTAGTTGGTAAACCTCCTGTTTGTGATAGTTTCCTATTTGTGCAATCCAGATCAAATAGTCGTGTGTCTTTATCTTTTCTACTATCTTCTGCCTTTATATGATAAATAGTAATATTCAATTTTTCAAGTTTGTAGTTATTGTGTTCATCGACAGATTTATTCTCTGCAAACACATGAAGTGCATCTTCTGGGTAATTATCAGCATTAGCATTTATTTCTCTTGATTGTAACTGTTGGATATCCTCATCTGTTATTTTTCCTTCTCTGACTCGATTCAACATTACAGCAAAGTTCAAATCATCTTTCTGGCGCATTACTTCATTAAGTTCCAACAATTTAAATGAATCCCATCCATTACCACATATATTTGCAATTGCATTACTTGTACCTTGAAAGATGTATTTTTGCATTACTGGTGGTAATTGGAATAGATCTCCAACAGCTAAAATAGATACATTGCCAAATGGTTCTTGTACCTTTGAGCCATTTTCCATAACATTTGTGCCTTTAATTTGACTCAATCGTTTATGTACTTGGAGAAAAATGTCTGCACCAATCATAGAAATTTCATCTATAATTAATAATTGCAGATTTTGTAAGGAATTTTCTAGTAATGCTACCTTTTCTTGATTCAGTGGTAAGAAAGAATTTCCAAATCTCGATGATTTTAAAGATAAAGCTGAATGGAGTGTCACACCTCTAATATTGAAAGCTGCTATTCCCGTTGATGCCGTAATCATAGAAATAGTGTCATCAGGTTGTATGAAGTTGGCTGTTTTGAATAATCTCATGCAGTCGTAATGGATCAGTTTAATAAGATGACTCTTTCCTACCCCACCTGATCCACTAAGGAAGATGTGATATGGGACAGTTTTCTTTCCTTCCTTTAAATCAATAACTGTATTTTTACACCATTGACGATGGAAATCCATTAATTGTTTTTGTTTCTGGTTCAATGATCTCATCATTTTACAATATTCTTGATGAGATAATATATCTCTCCTAACTTCTTGTTTGAAAAGATCCCTTGTGTAGTGTCTTTGTTTGCTAGATACAAGTTCTGTGTTAGCATCCAGGTCCTCTTGACTTATTTCTCGTTCCGTCTCTTCATCCTCTTTTCGTATAAGTATTTCTTCGTGTTCCGTACAAGGAGCGATATTTTCCCAAGCATGTTCCGGTGGACCATTAGTTTCAAGGTTCCTTATAGCTGCATCTATTGCTTCTGGATTTATACTGTATTTCTTCTCATTTTTGAAAATGACATCAATCTTGGCATTATAATGATTTTCATAATTAATGTATTTACTTATTAGATCATCCTCTTCATTTCGCCAGGGTAAATACAACATTAACTCAGCACGGAAGTGTTTTTCCTTTTCCGTTTCTTTATTGTATTTATGAAATCGAATGACAGCTTCTTTACATCTTTTGTACATAATACCGAGTCCATGTTTTAGAACTATGAACTTATTTCTTTGGTTTTCTTCCTTTTTTTCAATTTCTACGTCTTCTATTGAGTCATCGTCATTCGTTTGTCTATTGTAATTAGCAACAAATTCTGCTAAACAAATATCTTCTAATATATCTGGCCTTGCAGCGTACCTTTCGATAATATTAGAATAAAAGATATCCTGTTCATCATCTTGCATCTCTTGAATAATTTTCAATGGCTTCATCATTGATACCCGAGAATTCTTAGGGTTTGTGTTTATAAATATTACCTTAGTGCTCATTTTCTTTAAAGGTATTGACAGTATTCTGTATGCTGCTTCTTGTGCTGAAACTTCTCTATGGTTGAGGAATACTGATTTTATTTTATTTATTTGATCTTTGAATTCCATGTCTCTGCTTTCATTTGATACAATTTTTAATAGTTGTCCCATGTTCTTGTCGGTTTTCATCATGTATGAGGCTACATACATTACACAAGCGTATGGGTCTGTAATGTATTGTATATCCATGTTAGCTTTCCAGGCCATAAGAATGTCGGGATTGTAGTTATTGATCCATATTTCACTTGGTCTTCTTTTTAGTATAACCGTATTTCCTCTCTTTGAAACGGCTAGAGCTGTTTTGTATTCGTCCTCTGTAAGTTCTAGTAATGTTAACATTTCATTCAACTGCATATGCTCTGGTTGTTGGTCTTCATGTATAAATGTCATTACTTTTTTTAATATAGTACGTGCTCGGTTTAAATCCTCATCCGAATCTGTTTCCCTTGCAATTATAATTAAGGGACTTGGTGGTTTTGGAAAATTAAATCTACAATTTCCTTTATTCTTACATGCACATGAATGAACGTGTGTTTGTAATGTTTCTACTAATTTACTTAACTCTGGTTTTTCATTTTCATCCGGTAAACTACAGCTTATGATTTCATCTATAAATCTCTTCACTTTTTCCTCGTCATCTACGTCTAGTTTCGGAGCATCTTTGATCCATAAAATACTATGAGCATGAGGTGAACCTCTTGCTTGAAATTCGATTCTGAAAACAAAGTCGATAACTTCTCCTAGTGGTCCTAATTTAGATTTTATAAAATCTCGTATAAAGGTTTCTAATCTATAATTAAATTGTCTTGCAGCAGTCACAGGATTTCTTCTTAACCATTTGCTCCTATCCTCAAAACTCATATTCATTATTTCTTCAGTGGTGAGATTGATTTCATGTTGTTGACTGTCCGTCAGTGATGAAATAACATTGGTTTACTTCAATCAAATTAAAATATTTGTCACATTCTTGAGTAAATCCTGTTACCTTAATTGTTGCTGTACTGTCTGTAATCCAAAAGAAGAAGTATATTCCGTTAGTAAATTTACGTTGTTCACTTTTAGTAACTACCTTTCCACAGATTTTCCATCTTTCACGACTTCCAAATGATAATGAACTTAATGCTGAGATTTTAATTACGGGGTCCTTCTTCATCCTTTTATTTGAAGGTATATCTGTAGATAGTTCCATTGTTTTTCTGCATGTTTCGGTGTGGAGGTGTCCTATTGATCTAGATCTGTGTTTACAACAGGCTTCCGTGTGAAATTGTCAAATGATCTGGAGTGTTGATATGCCCGAGTCTGTCTGCGTCTTCCTCGGAGAGTCCTGGTTTCAATATCTTCCTTCTTTCACTGTGCATAGGATAGCTGAGAGTCTTTGGCTGAGAGTCACCCCAGCTAACTGGTACACCTGAGAGTCTTTCACCCTTTCTAGCCTTCCCCCGTGGACGTGTCAAATGATCTGGATTGTTGATATGTCAGTTTCGGTGTGGAGGTGTCCTATTGATCTAGATCTGTGTTTACAACAGGCTTCCGTGTGAAATTGTCAAATGATCTGGAGTGTTGATATGCCCGAGTCTGTCTGCGTCTTCCTCGGAGAGTCCTGGTTTCAATATCTTCCTTCTTTCACTGTGCATAGGATAGCTGAGAGTCTTTGGCTGAGAGTCACCCCAGCTAACTGGTACACCTGAGAGTCTTTCACCCTTTCTAGCCTTCCCCCGTGTCAAATGATCTGGATTGTTGATATGGCCAAGTCTGTCTGCGTCTTTCTCGGAGAGTGTTAAATGACTGAGCTTCTTGCGATATTATAACTTAGTTTTTGCATATATAATTATATACTTAGATATATATTTAATTTTGCAAACCACACTAATATTAATAATTATGGTAACATTTTTGACACGTTGTGACTTTTATACATTCCAGAATCATAATGTTGTATTACATACGTCATTACTGAGAGCAGTTATACAATATCTATATACGTATATAGGCATATACTATATACGTATATCTATATACTCTATACTCTATACTGTATAAAGTGTGTAGTTGTAAGTTGATTAGCGGTATTCTGTGATCGGCCTGGTCCAAAAACCGTGACAGCAAAAAAACCGTTCCGCCATTTCAGGACCCCCCCAGAAAAACATCAAATCTGTGCCCGTATTGCTGGACCAATGATGACGAAATGACCATATTTCTTACGTCATCATTTAGAGCTAGTCATACACATACGTGTATGACTAGCTCTAAATGATGACGTAAGAAATACGTGTATGACCAGCTCTAAATGATGACGTAAGAGATATGGTCATTTCGTCATCATTGGTCCAGCAATACGGGCACAGATTTGATGTTTTTCTGGGGGGGTCCTGAAATGGCGGAACGGCTGTCACGACAAATGGACCAGGCCGATCACATTACTTGCGCGCTCTGCTTGCGCAAGTAATAATCAAAGGTTACATTTTCCTGGTAATCAGATTTAGCTTGACACTCGTAATCCTTTAAATATTGAGGTGGTCTCCTCTCTCTTTTTGGATAAATTGTACTCTGGCTACATTCACCTGCCTGAATGTCAACCAGATCACTCATCTCTGTACTCTGGCTACATTCACCTGCCTGAATATCAACCAGATCACTCATCTCTGACTCTGCATCTTGTTTTTGTGTCTCTTTTGGGATTACACTAGTCTTCCCAACTTCAGGCAGATGGTTTACAGCCCTTCTCAGCCCTTCTGTTTGAGTCTGACTCGCAATGACACTCTTTTGAATGAATTTTACCAATCTGTGTTTAGCTACAAGTACTTTCCCTGTGTTAGGATAAAACACCAAATAAGCTGGGCTGTATTTGTCATAGCCTACAAAGATACCTTCTTCACATCGTGAATCCAACTTTTTCTTGTCTTGCTTGTATGCATAGCATGGTGACCCAAATGTTCTCATTCTCGAGAGGTTTGGCTTCTTTCCTGTCAACATATAATATGGGGTCTGTCCTACACGCTTGTTGAAACACCTGTTTCGAATAACAGCAGCAGTCATTACTGCATATGTCCACAATTCTTTTGGTAAACTGCTTTCAATCAGCATGCATTTGGCCATTTCAAATAGTGTTCTCCTATTTATTTCAGCTGTCCCATTCTGAGTTGAGATCTCATGTCTGATGGCATTTTTGCTTAGCAATGCTTGAAATAGACCAGAAGCATACTCGGTACAATTATCTGATCGAATACACTTAATTTTCCCATAAGGTGAAACATCAGCAATGTATTTATCTGTAGCTTTGACTGTGTCACTCTTAGATTTCAAGAAATAAACAAAAATTGCTCCTGAATAGTCATCAGTAAATGCTAGAGTATATTTGAATCCATCTTTAGCCGTTGGATCGATTGGTCCAAATAAATCAGTGTGTACAAGTTCTAGTGCAGCTTTAGCCCTTTGGTCTGGCTCTCTGTTTCGGCTCTGAGCAAATTTACCTTTTGTGCACACTTCACATGATAATTTGGAAATATCAACCTTGCCCTTAATTTCCATGCCCTCAGTTACATTCTGCAATTTCAACACATCTTCGTAGTTGCAATGTCCTAGAATTTCATGCCACGTTTTGAGATCATAACACCCATGACATTCATCAACAGTGTTTAAGTAAAACAGCCTGTCATGTACCTTAATGTCGAATGTCGTACCATCTTTTTGGGTGAGCTTGTTCTGTCTCTCTTTGAAGAAGACTGTGGCTCCGTTGGATATCGCTGCGTTGACTGAGAAAATGTCTTGGGGAAAGGATGGAACATACAGCGCCCCCTTCAGCATCGTTTCCACCTCTCGACCCTTGTCATCTCTCAGGTAAACTATTGCAGCACCTCTCTTCAGCGCTATGCCAGAGGCCCTCACTCCATCAGCCATCTCCAGAACATGCTTCCGTGGCTCGAAACTCTCGTCGAAGTTTCGGAACTTCTTCACGTCGGTCACAATGTGTGACGTAGCCCCGGTGTCGACCATCAGCCCAATGCTCAGAGCAATGCCCTGACATAGTCTCTGCTTCGGTCTCCCGGTGCCGTCCAAGTCGCAGTTCACCTGGCCCACCTTAAAGGTGAACGTGCGCGCCTCTTCATCCTGCGTCACGTTGACGTTGTCTCTCCGTCTTCTCCGCCTGCAGTTGGCATCGTTGTGCGTGGGATTTTTGCAAAGACTGCACCACTGTCTCTGTTCTCTCTGACCGGCAGCACCTTCACACTCGAAAGCTTTATGCCCCCTCTGGCCGCAGTTGTAACAGCACAGTCTCACGTCTTTGTCCTTGCTTCTTATTATCATCACGCTGTCAGCCCCGGAATTGCTACTGAACTTTTCAGTGATCTCGTAACTCCTCAGTTTGGATTTAAATGTGATGTTGTCGTCACTTTGTGCAATGTGGATGGAAAATGGCTTATATGATTCTGGGAGCCCCTTCAGAATCATAGCTGTCAGTAAGCCGTCACTCAAAGTCTCTTCCGCATTCCTCAGTGCCGTGATGGAAGCTTCAGCTCGAATAATATAGTCTGTAATTGTTTCATTAGCAGCCTTCTGGAGCGAAGTAAGCTCTGTGTACAAACTAATCACTCTTGGTTTCCCATTGCCAGCATAGTGATCCTTCAGAATTTGTAACGCCTTCCTCCCATCGTCTGCTGCATCACGCATAATCAAAGACAAACTTTTATCGTCAAGTACTTGAATTAGCTCAGCGTATGCGTCCTCATTTTTCTCGGCGTCCTCAGCGGCTCTTGCTTCAGCTTCGGCGTCTCTTGTGGCTGCTTCGTCCCCATCGAGCACGTCTTCGTCGTCGATAGCAGGCTCGTTCAGTATGGTGTATTTCAACCCTTTCAGCCGTAGGTGCCCGAGGAATTTTACTAACCATAATTCAAAGTTGCGTTCATCTCCATCAAAGCAAATCCGTCTCCACCGGCTTCCATTATCCTCCGTCCTGCTGGGCCCATAACCTGTTGGCAGAGCTGCCATTACAGCGATAGGAGGAGAGATATAGCCTGGGAGCTAGTCGGACATAATAAGAAATAAAGAGACGAGTAGGCAGCAATTACATCCACTCCTTCAGCATGTCAACAACATCTGAAGCCAGCCGTTTATTCAGCAGTTATATACAGACATGTTGATAGGTATTTCCTGCTGAGCATCTGGCGCTTCAGAATAAGAGCAGGTATATTTAAGACAATAAGATCACATGTTAACAAGGCCCTCTGAGTTGTCAAACCTATAAAACAGCTCTTCAAAAGAGCCTTCAAGGTCCTTGATACGAAACCTCATTCATAATCACTGTGTACGTCATACTGTAAAGATAATGTTTTCTCGGTTTAAAGAGACCTCTGTATAATCTAGAAAACCCTACATGGATTCTTTCTCCAGGGAGAATTCATCAAAAGGAAAAAGACAGTTGCATTGGGAGTTTGGGACTATATCAACATCAAGAGGGGACTGTAAGGTGCAGCTTCGACACACCTCTTTCAGCCAGAATGTCAGTGCTAGCATGTTTGCTAGTCTGGTAGGAAGGAGGCGGGTCCCATGCACCCGAAATATATATTTTTCTAACCTACATTTTTGGTTTGATGTTTGTTTTAAAAACACCATTGACAATGAAGGGAAAGTTTACGTCATATTGTCCCTCATTACGTCATATTGTCCCTCATTACGTCATATTGTCTCTTTATTGTTAATAATGGCATTTAATGTTTGTGTTGGCACCGTTTGTGTCACCTAATCAACATGAGTTGGACTTTAATATACCAGTAATACGCCTTAAAGGTGATAAAGTGACCGCTAGGGCAGAGACACTAATGGAATAACGTCAAGAATGGGTAAAGTTTTGGCCCAGGCCGTAGCGTAACGGTCTGGGCACCGGACTGGTGATCCAGTCGCGGTGTGCCGCGGGTTCGACTCCCGGACCCGACACGGCCTTTACCGCATGTCATCCCCCCATCTCTCTCCCGTTTCCTGTCAGCCTACTATCTGTCCCTTAAAGACAGTTGTCTTTGTGTCATCACAACTGTAAATAAACTGTCTCAGAATTGTGGAATATTTGGACGGCAGTAACATTAGCGTTTTCTCTCAGTCAGTTGATTCTTTATATCCATATGAGTGAAACCACCGAGATCAGGGAAATGGCTGGGAATGTCCTTGGCAGTCAAAAGGGCCAAAGCGATCTTTATAATCTTAAAGGTATATTCAGTGATTTCACTCAAAAACCCTTAGGTTTCGTTTTTGGCTGGGACCTAAGCCTTTCATCCAATCAGGATAGAGAGCCAAAAACGAAACCTAAGGTTTTTTGACCCCCAGAGGTTAACTGGGGACAGGGAGGAACTCCTTATATGGCCAGCACACTCTATAGTAGGGAGGATTATCACAACAAAACAAAAAAATAAGTGATATTTGAATTAAGTGAAATCACTGAATATACCTTTAATACTTAGGCACAAACCAACTATTTTCTAATAACAATATTGATGTAACTAAGAGATTTGATGATTTAGCTATATTTTATATAGGCCTACAGAGGTGTGTGTGTGTGGAGTGTTAATTACGTTGCGTCACTGCTCGCGTGGTGTCACTGCTTGCGTTGTGCGTTACAGAGTCACTGCTCGTTTACATAGTCGCAACGCTACGCGGTCGCAATTAGCTCCCCTCACTTCACACGCGTGTGATTTTTATAATCCTTAAGGTGTCTATGAAGTTTGATGTTCCCAGAGCTTTCTTTCTCTTGTATTCATGACACTTGCCACTGGAAATACATGATGTATGTGTGGGCAGGGATATGTATTCTGGTAGGTATTTCTGGTTCTGTGGTGGAGTTCATTCATTCTGATTGTGACACTCGCTGCCTTTGGTGTGGACTCTACGTTCCTCTGCACCGAAGCTAGAGCGCACTGAAAAATCATTACCATTCTGACAAGTAAAGAACATAACTTGATATCCCTCATCCTGAATATTCCTTCCTCCTGCACGTAGATGATCTAAGAACAACATAATTTGCCCTCCCCGCCCTGAGCTAAATTGAACCAGACAAGTAGATCTGGCCTTCACCCCCTGATCATGAACAGTGGCTTTAGTTTAGTTTGCGAGTTAAGTAAATTAAAAAAAACCTGACACGAGCATCATAGATGGAATACCTATAATGTTTTCTCTTTTGAATAACGAAGTCAGGTGTTCCTGGTATTTTATTTGTGGTGTTATTTAACATGCCATTATAATTGCACATTGAAAGCAGGGAATCATAGCTTCAAATGGACATATTGGTTGTTCAGTTTGACCCACCATTTCTGGAGATATGGCTTATAGAGTAATGTCTTGCAGAGAAACAGCGAGTTGAGAAAACAGGCTTGAAAGGTTCACTTCTGTGGACTCTAACATTACGCCACGGCGTCAGCTAATGGGGATCCATTCAATAAACAATAAACACCTCAGAGTATCAACAGCCTAGATACCACCACAACAAAATGACGACTTGATTTGGCAATGTATGTTACGATGAGATGACCCATTGCTGTGGTGTCATGCTTTATTGGGTAAAACTATAGGCCTACCTACACATATAAGTGTTTGACGAAACTATTGAATGCAGCAAGAATTAGTGTCTCATTTTCTTCTCGCTCATCAGGCCACAAACATTGACTGTAAAAAAAGATAGGGGACTTTTACTATTGGATTATAATACCCAGTAGGTGGACTTGTGTGAGGTGAGTGAACTTACTTGACATTATTTCTCCAAAAAATGTTCAAACTAAGTAGTATGAAGTTTTGTTTTGTTTTATGCTCTCAGGCCTTCCCTATGCACTTCTTGATTGCACTCTTTCTTCTTTTCCCCATTATGTCATCTCATTAAGCCTCATTAACCTTTTTTCGCTGTGTTCTAAAACAAACCGATAATTATATTTTGAAAATGAGAGAACATTTAAAATTTGACTCGGATTCTGACCAAAAATTAAGTATCGATTCTTTTTTTAATCATTTTTATTAGATCAATTAATTATTACACCCCTCAATCCACATGTGCACCATTTATTTTCAGTACTATACATTCTACAAACAGGACTACACACAACCGGTTAAATTACTGTTTATTGCAAGTTTTGTGATAAAGTTACGGACTGAGTACATCCATCAAGTTATCTTTGTCAAGGTCCAAATTGTTCTATAACAGGTCATTAATTTGTATTTAAGTTTATTTTTGTAATTTTGTATCAGTTTGGATGAGACCTGGAGTTGAGATGGCTGTCCATAGAAAGGAGCAGCTGCTTCAGAGGTGCTTATAAGGAGCTGATGGAGTAGTTTAATCATTCACCGCATTCAAGCATAATCTCTTCCTTAAATTTGACAGATAAATTCAGTTTCACAGTTTACAGTTTACAAAAATCCTTGAGTAATTTTGAGAAGTACAAAAGATATTAGGTGACTTCAATCCTACTGCATACCATAACAGATCTGTTCTCAGCATGTGGTCTTGTATGAGGTGAGTGTAAACATAGTTGCACATTATTTTTCTTATCTTATCTCTGATACAGCGAGTACAGTATATTGACAGTTTGAAGGAATTTCCATGTCTTGGTATGCTCTAATGCTTTCTGCTAGACGCCTATCTACTCTTGATTGTACTTTCAGACTTTCCATTTTATGTTATCTCATTAACTTTTTTGCTTAATACCCTTGTTTCTGAGTTGTAAAGCAGTATTATATGTGATAAGATCAAGCAAGCAAGTATGAAGAGTTTATCAGCGTCTATTAGATTTATGTTATGTTTTTAACAGATATTTCAATTATTATTTATTACTACCTTAGTAGTAAAAACTACCAAAGTATTTACACCCCTAAATGCACAATGCAGTATGGCCAAAATAAACGTAACTTGTATCAATGTATTTCCTTTACTTTAGGAGAGCACCATGACATCCATGCCATCACCAACTCCGTTTCCTACGCTTGGTACTACCATTGATTATGATGGTTGCAATTACACTGAGTCCCTCGAAACTTACTCCACAATCCAAACACCACCATTGTGCATTGAGCAAGCAGAGTGTGTCATCCTGGTTGTGGTAAATGTGATCATCGTCCTGCTAGGGCTTTTGGGGAATGGCCTGGTCATCTGGGTTATCGGCTTCAGGATGAAGAAGAGGACAGTCCCAGCAACGTGGTACCTCAGCCTGGCCCTCTCCGACTTCATCTTCTGTGCAACGCTGCCTTTCAACATCAATCTACAAGCAACAGGATCTTGGAACTTTGGACTATTCATGTGCAAGTTCACCTCCTTTATTTTGTTTCTCAACATGTTCAGCAGCGTCTTCCTGATGCTAATCATCAGTGTTGACCGTTGTGTGTCTGTTGTGCATCCGTTTTGGGCCCGAAACAATCGCACGGTGAAACGGGCAGCAGTCGCCGTTGTGATTGCCTGGCTCTTCTCTATGCTGCTGAGCATTCCCTCGTTAGTGGTTCGTGACACAATAGAAGATGATCAGGTTATTCACTGCTACAACAATTTTGAAATGTCAGTCTTCAGCTCTACAAGTGTCCCTGTCTTTCGCTTTGTTCTAGGCTTTGTGTTTCCTCTGGTGATCATCACTGTGTGTTATTCTATTATCATTGTATGGATGAAGAACAACAGCATGGCCAGGTCTGCCAAGGGCTTCAAAGTCATGACTGCCCTGATAGTCACATTTGTCATCTGTTGGTTTCCCTACCACATTTCGGTTTTACTAGAGATTAACCACTTTCACAATGCATTTTTGGCAATGATATCAGTCACTCTTGTCCATGCAAACAGTTGCCTGAACCCGTTTCTCTATGCATTCATGGGCAAAGAAATTAAGCAGAACTTGTGGAGTGCTTTTATTTTGAAAATGGAAAATGCTTTCAGTGAAGAGAGGCCCTCTGAGTTGTCAAACCTATAAAACAGCTCTTCAAAAGAGCCTTCAAGGTCCTTGATACGCAACCTCATTAAAACAGTTTAAGACTGAAACTACTCAAAGAGGGTTCTCTTACTCCTGTAACTGTAAAGACCCGTTACAATGTGAAAGTTAATGACGAGAAATGTAACAATTACGATATGTACTGTGATGCCCAATGTGACCCATCTGTTTATTGAAAAATAAAAATAAAAACAAAGTTTCAAAAAGAAAAAAACAGTTTAAGAGCCATAAACGACAAGACGTTTTATTGCCAATTATGGACCGGATGCCACGGGCGACAAGACGTGCTCCCTTGAAAAATAAAAATAAACATTTCGATGGCGTTGTGGCATTCTGTGCTAATCCTCACGGCAACTATTTTTTATTTCTATTATCTCAAGAAGAGTGACGAGATCATCACTAAGAAAGGTTTTATTTGTCACCTGATGGCACAAGCAGTGAAATGTTGTTGGGACGTCCCCCCCCTTGGTGGGGACAAAGATTTAATCAGAGTATCAACAGACTAGATACCACCACAACAAAATGACTTCTTGATTTGGCAATGTATGTTACGATGAGATGACCCATTGCTGTGGTGTCATGCTTTATTGCGTAAAACTATACCTACACATATAAGTGTTGGACGAAACTATTGAATGCAGCAAGAATTAGTGTCTCATTTTCTTCTCGCTCATCAGGCCACAAACATTGACTGTAGAAAAAGATAGTGGACTTTTACTATTGGATATAATACCCAGTAGGTGGACTTGTGTGAGGTGAGTGAACTTACTTGACATTATTTCTCCAACAAATGTTCAAACTAAGTAGTATGAAGTTTTGTTTTGTTTTATGCTCTCAGGCCTTCCCTATGCACTTCTTGATTGCACTCTTTCTTTTTTTCCCCATTATGTCATCTCATTAAGCCTCATTAACCTTTTTTTGCTGTGTTCTAAAACAAACAGATAATTATATTTTGAAAATGAGAGAACATTTAAAATTTGACTCGGATTCTGACCAAAAATTAAGTATCGATTATTATTTTTATAATTTTTATTAGATCAATTAATTATTACACCCCTCAATCCACATATAGTATGTGCACCATTTATTTTCAGTACTATACATTCTACAAACAGGACTACACACAACCGGTTAAATTACTGTTTATTGCAAGTTTTGTGATAAAGTTACGGACTGAGTACATCCATCAAGTTATCTTTGTCAAGGTCCAAATTGTTCTATAACAGGTCATTAATTTCTATTTAAGTTTATTTTTGTATCAGTTTGGATGAGACCTGGAGTTAAGATGTCTGTCCATAGAAAGGAGCAGCTGCTTCAGAGGTGCTTATAAGGAGCTGATGGAGTAGTTTCATCATTCACCGCATTCAAGCATAATCTCTTCCTTAAATTTGACAGATAAATTCAGTTTACAAAAATCCTTGAGTAATTTTGAGAAGTACAAAAGATATTAGGTGACTTCAATCCTACTGCATACCATAACAGATCTGTTCTCAGCATGTGGTCTTGTATGAGGTGAGTGTAAACCTAATTGAACATTATTTTTCTTATCTTATCTCTGATACAGCGAGTACAGTATATTGACAGTTTGAAGGAATTTCCATGTCTTGGTATGCTCTCATGCTTTCTGCTACACGCCTATCTACTCTTGATTGTACTTTCAGACTTTCCCATTTTATGTTATCTCATTAACATTTTTTGTTTAATACCCTTGTTTCTGAGTTGTAAAGCAGTATTATATGTGATAAGATCAAGCAAGCAAGTATGAAGAGTTTAGCAGCGTCTATTAGATTTAACATGTTTTTAACAGATATTTCAATTATTACTACCTTTAGTAGTAAAAACTACCAAAGTATTTACGCCCCTAAATGCACAATGCAGTATGGCCAAAATAAACGTAACTTGTATCAATGTATTTCCTTTACTTTAGGAGAGCACCATGACATCCATGCCATCACCGACTCCGTTTCCTACGCTTGATACTACCATTGATTATGATGATTACAATTACACTGAGTCCCTCGAAACTTACTCCACAATCCAACCACCACCACCATTGTGCATTGAGCAAGCAGAGTGTGTCACCCTGGTTGTGGTAAACGTGATCTTCGTCCTGCTAGGGCTTTTGGGGAATGGCCTGGTCATCTGGGTTATCGGCTTCAGGATGAAGAAGAGGACAGTCCCAGCAACGTGGTACCTCAGCCTGGCCCTCTCCGACTTCATCTTCTGTGCAACGCTGCCTTTCAACATCAATCTACAAGCAACAGGATCTTGGAACTTTGGACTATTCATGTGCAAGTTCACCTCCTTTATTTTGTTTCTCAACATGTTCAGCAGCGTCTTCCTGATGCTAATCATCAGTGTTGACCGTTGTGTGTCTGTTGTGTATGCGCGTTGGGCCCGAAACAATCGCACGGTGAAACGGGCAGCAGTCGCCGTTGTGATTGCCTGGCTCTTCTCTATGCTGCTGAGCATTCCCTCGTTAGTGTTTCGTGACACAATAGAAGATGATCAGGTTATTCACTGCTACAACAATTTTGAAATGTCAGTCTTCAGCTCTACAAGTGTCCCTGTCTTTCGCTTTGTTCTAGGCTTTGTGTTTCCTCTGGTGATCATCACTGTGTGTTATTCTATTATTATTGTATGGATGAAGAACAACAGCATGGCCAGGTCTGCCATGCCCTTCAAAATCATGACTGCCCTGATAGTCACATTTGTCATCTGTTGGTTTCCCTACCACATCTCGGTTTTACTAGAGATTAACCACTTTCACAATGCATTTTTGGCAATGATATCAGTGACTCTTGTACACGCAAACAGTTGCCTGAACCCGTTTCTCTATGCATTCATGGGCAAAGAAATTAAGCGGAACTTGTGGAGTGCTTTTATTTTGAAAATGGAAAATGCTTTCAGTGAAGAGAGGCCCTCTGAGTTGTCAAACCTATAAAACAGCTCTTCAAAAGAGCCTTCAAGGTTCTTGATACGAAATCTCATTCATAATCACTGTGTCATGCTACATGGATTCTTTCTCCAGGGAGAATTCATCAAAAGGAAAAAGACAGTTGCATTGGGAGTTTGGGACTATATCAACCTCAAGAGGGGACTGTAAGGTGGAGCGTCGACACACCTCTTTCAGCCAGAATGTCAGTGCTGGCATGTTTGCTAGTCTGGTAGGAAGGAGGGGGGTCCCATGCACCCGAAATATATATTTTTCTAACCTACATTTTTGGTTTGATGTTTGTTTTAAAAACACCATTGACAATTAAGGGAAAATGTACGTCATATTGTCCCTCATTACGTCATATTGTCTCTTTATTGTTAATGGCATTTAATGTTTGTGTTGGCACCGTTTGTGTCACCTAATCAACATGAGTTAGACTTTAATATACCAGTAATACGCTTTAAAGGTGATAAAGCGACCGCTAGGGCAGAGACACTAACGGAATAACGTCAAGAATGGGTAAAGTTTTTCAGTAATTAATTAATATCAATTAAACTCTACTGTCTCAGCGATATTATCTGGGAGTTGTCTTTGTGTCATCACAACTGTAAATAAACATAACATTAACGTTTTCTCTCAGTCAGTTGATTCTTTATATCCATATGAGTGAAACCACCGCGATCAGGGAAATGGCTGGGAATGTCCTTGGCAGTCAAAAGGGCCAAAGCGATCTTTATAATCTTAATACTTAGGCACAATTACTTCTAATTACAATATTCATGTAACTAAGAGATTCGATGATTTAGCTATATTTTATATAGGGCTACAGAGTTGTGTGTGTGTGTGTGTGTGTGTGTGTGGAGTGTTACGTTGCGTCACTGCTCGCGTTGTGTCACTGCTTGCGTTGTGCGTTACAGAGTCACTGCTCGTTTACATAGTCGCAACGCTACGCGGTCGCAATTAGCGCCCCTCACTTCACACGGGTGTGATTTTTATAATCCTCAAGGTGTCTATGAAGTTTGATGTTCCCAGAGCTTTAATTCTTTCTCTTGTATTTGTGGCAGGATGGGCGTTAGCGTTCCCACGCTGTCACGGCCCGTCCTCCGCCCACTGATTAGGGCTTGATGAGTGTCCTGGCTGGCTTTATAAGGTGACGTGTCGGCCGTGTTTGTCAGCTGTCAGTCTCTCTCTGCCACACTGCTGGTGGGTTTCACGGCCAGGAGTTATTCCGCGCATTGAGGTGATCATCCTTAACAAAGCTGTCCCGTCGGGTGACAGGGTGTTTGGTCCGCACTTCAGTGCAGCCTTGGAGCTACTCGCTCTGGCCTGTGTCCTGTTCGGCGTGTTGTGAACCAACACCACGCCACCTAGTTGTATTATTTACCTGGCTACCGCTGCAGTGGGTACAACGACGGTGCACGTTGGCCTCATTAAAGCGGGGCCGGCACTACACCTGCTGCTTTGCTGAACCATTCTAACCATTCTACACACATTCGTACTGCCGGGTTGAGAGGGCTCATCCCACAGCCACGAGTGGTCGGTCGCCTGAATCTGTGCCCTGGTTGATAGTAGCCCATATCGGGCACCATTACCTATATTTCTCCTGTATTATATATCGTATTCCTCCTTACCCTTGCTGGTGTATGTATAGATACTTGGTGCTGTATTATATATATATATACCTCTAATCTGGATACGACTGGGCCCTATAGGCCCACTATAGGCTGGAGAGAGTACTGTCATTATTATTACCCTGTATATGCTCATATTATATCTATCCTTCTTGCAGGACTGGTGCCGGGGGCAGCTACGCTGGAGCAGTGTGCAGCCGCCCAGTGGTGGTGGTAAAGCCCTTTTCCTTTGAGTTTGTTATTGTGTTGTGCTTTATTTTGAGTTGCTGTGTTGCATATATTACCACCACCCTGGATAGGTGAGCCTGCCAGCTCCCCTCATTCCCCCGGTACTGGCTTGTAGGGGTGCGATAGTGATATATATATATATATGTATTTATGTATTATCCATATATAATATATATACATGCTCTATGCACTTTATAGCACTTAGACCTCCTGGGAGCTGTTGTTTATTGTTGAACTGTCTGCTTGCTATATGAAATACTTAACTGACTTGTTTTTATAACTTTTATATTGTTAAAACAATTAATTTAATAAAGACTTTTGTATATTTGTTACACACGTTTCTGCCTTGCCTATCTATTATACTGTATACTGAATCTGTGTTTGGGGAGTCATTACGTGCTCCGGGTGTTCAGTGTTGTATTTAGTAAATATCTCCTGGGGCGCAATTCCCCAGGTGGCGTAGTAGGCTACCTTAAGCAATACCACCTTACCACATATTCATGACACTTGCCACTGGAAATACATGATGTATATGTGTGGGCAGGGATATGTATTCTGGCAGGTATTTCTGGTTCTGTGGTGGAGTTCATTCATTCTGATTGTGACACTCGCTGCCTTTGGTGTGGACTCTACGTTCCTCTGCACCGAAGCTAGAGCGCACTGAAAAATCATTACCATTCTGACAAGTAAAGAACATAACTTGATATCCCTCATCCTGAATATTCCTTCCTCCTGCACGTAGATGATCTAAGAACAACATAATTTGCCCTCCCCGCCCTGAGCTAAATTGAACCAGACAAGTAGATCTGGCCTTCACCCCCTGATCATGAACAGTGGCTTTAGTTTAGTTTGCGAGGAAAGTAAATAAAAAAGAACCTGACACGAGCATCATAGATGGAATACCTATAATGTTTTCTCTTTTGAATAACGAAGTCAGGTGTTCCTGTTATTTTATTTGTGGTGTTATTTAACATGCCATTATAATTGCACATTGAAAGCAGGGAATCATAGCTTCAAATGGACATATTGGTTGTTCAGTTTGACCCACCAGTTCTGGAGATATGGCTTATAGAGTAATGTCTTGCAGAGAAACAGCGAGTTGAGAAAACAGGCTTGAAAGGTTCACTTATGTGGACTCTAACATTACGCCACGGCGTCAGCTAATGGGGATCCATTCAATAAACAAACAATAAATAATAAACACCTAGCTACATGTTTGGGCATGTACCGTATTGCTCTAGTATGTGAAGAGTCTGCCTGTGCTATTAACTCATTTTGGAAAAATGGTGAAAAGCTGTAATTTGCGCGATGGCAGTCTCTCAGTCAAATCTGGTCACAAATGTTGAATGGTTTTCATTTAGTTCTGTAAAGCGACTTTGGGTACCTTGAAAAGCGCTATATAAATTGTAGGCCTATGTATTATTATTATATTATTATAAGCATGTGTCAAAAATAGATATTTCTCCCATTTTCCTCTTGCATTATAAGGGCTTTTCCCAAAAAACACCAAGGTTTTATTAAAGTTTAAACTGGATATCAATCTGGTACAACAACCAATTTATTTTTATTTATGGTGTCTGATTTATCTGTTTTTTGTGTTGTGGACTATATACGGATGAAAATTTGCATCTCTTAATTAATCCTGTGTATTTACATTGCATCCTACATTACATTTTGCAATATGCAAAATGTGTGTGTGTGTGTGTGTGTGTGTGTGTGTGTGTGTGTGTGTGTGTGTGTGTGTGTGTGTGTGTGTGTGTGTGTGTGTGTGTGTGTGTGTGTGTGTGTGTCAGAGTGTGTCAGTGTGCGTGCCTGCGCGCATCCGTCCGTCCAGTTCCCCACCACTCAATTTTCAATTCAAAGGAGCTTTATTGGCATGAGAAAACATACATTTACATTGCCAAAGCAAGTGTCAAAAATTAAAATACAATAAAAACAGTTTAAAATGGGGAAAGTATATACAGTTTGAGGGGGTACAGCATTTTGTAAAAGGAGCTTTGTGACATTGCATCATTGTATGCATGGTATAAAGCTTTTCTGAAACAAATAGCAGCATATTTTTGCAGTCACTTTGGGACAAATAGCAGTATTTTTCCCCTCAAGACTATTTAACTCAGGTTCCTCGTTGCTTGAGCCACGTACAGTACACCACAGAACATCAGGTCACTGAAACACACACACACATCTTTGACAGTGGCTGCTATATACATATACAAAGGGATGACAGTGGAACTCATAGCGAAGGACATATCAAAATATCATTCATCTACAGTGGGAATGTATTCAAACATCTGTCTCACAAACATCTGTCTCACTATCTCACCTTAACCTCCACCTTCCTACACAGATGTGTACCTGCTGCAACTAGCTAGCCAGTAATAGCCTGTGGTTACATTTTAACAGACATACATATTTATGAGGTTAAACCATGAGTCATGCCACGGTGCCACCTGCAAGCTGGGAACTCAAACGTTTTTCGCTCAGGTCACCCCTGTAAATAACTTTTTCATCCACAGCACCCCTGAATTATCATTGATAGCACCTCACATTAATGTCATATTATTATGGTACATACAATGTACATCTTTACCCCTTAAATAGCCTATGTCACAAGTAAAGCTTGAGTGAGTATCCTTTTCCATTTTGGATAGATTGAAAATCTCTCTCTCTCTCTCTCTCTCTCTCTCTCTGTCTCTCTCTACCCCTGAGCTACATGCCAGCCACATAGGCTACTGTACGAAGATTTATTTGCATTTTTACATTTCTCATCTTCGTCCCCTATGGGACATAAGGCTTCAATGAGCGCTCTCCATTGCATCCGATCCCTGGCAGCATGTTGCGCCTCTCCCCAGGACAGGTTAATCTGTTCCAGCTCCTGTGTCACAGTTTGTGGATAAATATATGTCTCTATATAGCTTATGCAATTTATATTTCCATGTGGGGAGTGCGTCAGCTAAGTTTGGAGGTAACAGGGGGTGCATGGTCAAAAAGGTTTGGGAACCGCTGCTCTAGGTCAGAGGTTTTCAACTGATTGTGAACCAGGAACCACTACCCAAACTGAGAATCAACCAGGAGACCACTGTTGTGTTGGGTCGGTATATGGGCTAAGATTAGTGTTTTTGGCAACACTTCTTACACTATAATGCATTACAATCAGCTTATAACATGGTATGATTATAAATAAGAACTACTTTCAACCATTTATAACACTGCTTCTCAACTAATTGTCCATGACCTGCATGTTCTTAAATAATGACTGGCGACACATTGAAATCAAGCCCTTAATTAGTTAACGGTCATTATTTAACTGAAATATGATGCTTGTGAGTAGAGCTTTTTTCAGTGTTTTTGAGAATTTCTCTTACTTCATCCAGCATTCTATTATTAAACTCACGTTAACTGATATACTTATTTGTATGAGTGAGCAGATATACTATACTATTATATGGGCACATAAATAACAATGATGACTCAACCAGGCCACTCAACCCCAAATTCTTGAGATTTTTTTATGTGGAAGTTCCAGTAACTTCTGTTAACTACATTGACGTGCGTCATCTTATAGGTCACCAGACCATGACCTTTGACACGAGACATGAATGGGCAGCCAGTCAAGGTCATGGAAAATATGTGTGATGTGGTCTGCTCTAGCTCGGGTCGTTTACAGCAATGTCCATGTTCACCTATGTGACTATGAGCACCAGGGGCGCTGTTGTGCCAGATACAGAGAGAGAGATAGTGCTGCACTGTTGCCTGCTAATGAGCGAGAGAGAGAGAGAGGGGGAGATAGAGAGAGGATGGGGGGGGGGGGGGGATAGAGAGGGGAGTTGCAACACTCAGTTCACACGGGTGTGATTTTTTTAGAACGTGGGAGGTAGCACCGTATAGGGCAGTGTTGATTTCGTCGACTAATACTATGACGAAAATTGTTCGTCGACTACCTTTTTTCCCTTACGATAACTAAATGGAAACTAAATAAAAACTAAGCTAAGGTGGCTAAGATAAGACTAAATATATTGACAATTTCGTCAACAAATATAAACTAGACTAAAATGTTAGGAAGTGACTAGTGGAGGAGAGATCCACTATAAGTCATTTTACACTTGGTTTGCATGTGACTAAAACTAAATGAAAACTATTCAAGAGACTAACTAAAACTAAAATCAAATTTTGCTGCCAAAATCAACACTGGTATAAGAGCGTAAGCAAGTCTGGAAGACTGGATGTGATAAATGTGAATGAGAGTCTCTTCGGCAGTGTGGGATAGCTGCTGATAGTGGTCGGACGAAGGCAGGAAAAAGGCTTCTGGTTGACGTGGAACTGGAAGGAGAGTGTGGGATCCAGGAATGTCAGTATTGTGCTGCTATCTGTCTCATTTCATCTCAACGCCCATGCAACCACACAGATATGTGTGGGCCTGCTGCAACTTGCTGACCACAGTGGCCAGTAATAGCCTGGGGGTTACATTTTAACGGAGATACATTTATGGGTTTTATCCTTCAGTCATGACATAAACCCTTTTTAACACCGACCAGTGTTAAATATACGACTGCATGAATAAATGAATGTATAAATAAATATTCCACAACTACATGAAAAGTCATAACAGCATCAGTCAGCATTTATGTGCTGTATGGTCAACAAGTATACTGTAGGCCCACAGGTCAGTAGTAGCCAGGTGGTATTCCGGACAGGTCTGTGCTTGTTCGTCAGCCTGATGGCGGCCAGGTAAATTGTAGGCTACTGCAGTGTTGTAGTGACAATTAATGTGGCCAAGGGGCTTGTTAGTTGTGTTACAGAAGAATACAGAGTGAAAGAGCAAAACAACAATTGGCTACTCCTCTCAAATGTGCTACATAGTATGTGAAATAGCTTCGGGAGACTCAGTTCACCTTGCATGTGGAAAAGAAAGCAGTCTCTAGGAATGAATATCAAAATAATTAATTGAGTGAATTGTAGTACAAAAGACTTGACTTCTTTACTACTGCATACCCAGATCTATTCTCAGCACGTGGTCTTGTGTGAGGTGAGTAAACTTATACTTGCACATTATTTTTCCAACAAATGTTTAAACTGCTAGACTAGGACTCTCTTTGTTTAATTCCCTTATTTTATTCCCCTCCTATGCAACTGTCTTTATTTTGGAGGACCCCGATGTAAACAAATCTTAGTGCTTTTTCTGGTTATATCCTCAGTTTAGCTAGTTTTTGTATTGACCTGTACTTTCTTTTGAACTGTACCCATTCTACTGTGAATTCAATTTTCAATCAAACAATCAATTGTACGTTCAGTTTCAGTCTCATTAAGCCTCATTAATCTTTTTTACATTGTGTTTCAAAAAGGTTATTTTAAAGCAACATAATAATTTGTCTCATTTGGGTGAAAATGAGACAAAACAGTAAACTCAATTCTCTGCTTAAATCAATTTGTCAATCAATCACACTTTTGACAAAAACCTCACAATAGGCAAAACCACTCTTTATTTCGGCCAAATAAAAACAAAAACACATTTTCATTAATTTTCATATTTTACAAATATTTTATGCAGAATGGTAAATGTGGACTGCAAAGGTTAAACATAACAACACCAACAACCCAACATTGTTCACACTAATGTCACACTAATATTACCAGTAAGACGCATAAGGGCGAGAAACAATACTTTTAACAATAAGTTTAACAATAATTTAACTAATTGAACGTGAAAAATGAAACCCTACGGGTGCATTTGGTTTAATTTGACTAGATTTAGCATGTTTTTAACAGATATTTCAATTATGATACTACCTTAATACTTTGACAAAGATGTCAAATGTCAAATTGATTGTTACACCCCTAAATTCACAATGCAGTATGACCAAAATAAACTTAACTTGTATCAATTTCCTTTTCTTTAGGAGAGCACCATGACACCCTGGCCATCACCAACTCCGTTTACTACGCTTGATACTACCTTTGTTTATTATGATGATTACAATTACACTGAGTCCCCCGACGTTTACTATCCAACACCACCACCATTGTGCATTGAGCAAGCAGAGTGTGTCACCCTGGTTGTGGTAAACGTGATCTTCGTCCTGCTAGGGCTTTTGGGGAATGGCCTGGTCATCTGGGTTATCGGCTTCAAGATGAGGAAGAGGAGGACAGTCACCACGACGTGGTACCTGAGCCTGGCCCTCTCCGACTTCATCTTCTGTGCAACGCTGCCTTTCAACATCAATCTACAAGCAACAGGATCTTGGAACTTTGGACTATTCATGTGCAAGTTCGCCCCCTTTATTTTGTTTCTCAACATGTTCAGCAGCATCTTCCTGATGCTAATCATCAGTGTTGACCGTTGTGTGTCTGTTGTGTATGCGCGTTGGGCCCAAAAACGCACGGTGAAACGGGCAGCAGTCGCCGTTGTGGTTGCCTGGCTCTTCTCTATGCTGCTGAGCATTCCCTCCTTAGTGATTCGTGACACAGAAGAACATGATCAGGTTATTCACTGCTACAACAATTTGGAAATGCTACCTTTCAGCTCTACAAGTGTCCCTGTCTTTCGCTTTGTTCTAGGCTTTGTGTTTCCTCTGGTGATCATCACTGTGTGTTATTCTATTATCATTGTAAGGATGAAGAACAACAGCATGTACAGGTGTGCCATGCCCTTCAAAATCATGACTGCCCTGATAGTCACATTTGTCATCTGTTGGTTTCCCTACCACATCTCGGTTTTACTAGAGATTAACCACTTACACAATGCATTTTTTGCAATGATATCAGTGACTCTTGTACATGCAAACAGTTGCCTGAACCCGTTTCTCTATGCATTCATGGGCAAAGCCATTAACTGTAACTTTTTGAGCGCTTTCATTTCAAAAATTGAGAGTGCTTTCAGTGAGGAGAGGCCCTCTGAGTCTGAAAAAGAGGTTACAGCCTAAAAAGAAATTAGCATATGTCTTGTCCACACCAATGATTTGCAATGCAATGAAACTGGTACATTTCATTGCAGAGAGAAGTCACAGTTCACTGTTGCAAGTGGTTTCAAGTTAGCGAATCATTGGTTTGAACTGGGCTTTAGACTACTTCTTATTTTTAGAGAGAAATGTAGGTTGTAGGTGTGATTGATAGATATGTATGTATGATAGATAGATATATAGATAGATAGATAGATAGATAGATAGATATACTATAATGTTTTTTTCTTCAGCGAAACTATCAGAGAGCGCATGATGCTCTCTTATTTATTGGGCTTCATCAGCATAGAATATACATTCAATATTACAGCCATACTCCAAAAGTGGTGGTCTGTGAGGGCAAGCCTAAATGTGTCAAAAATATAAAGTATTTCTCCCATTTTCCTCTTGCATTATATATTTGTTGTTGTTTTTGCCGCTGCTGCAGCTGTTGTTTTAGCAGACATTTTAAAGATAGACCTATATAGTACATGGTTTATATACAAAAGAAAACTTTATTTGTATAGCAAGGATGTAGGCCTATATGAAATCCTTAGATCTTTCATGGCTGTTTTTTCTTATAGCATAGATTATGGAACATTTCAAATTTCGAATGGAAATGGTTCATGGGTCATTTTAACTATTATTAATGAAAACATACTTATGATTATTCAATATAAGCATTAAGCAATGTCATCAATCATAAATCCCGACTCCTCCTGTCCACATGTTGAAGTGTCTTTGGGCAAGACACTGAACCCTACATTGCCTCCAATGAGTTGTTGCAATAATAATAATAATATTAATAATTATTATTATTATTATAAAAAGGGAAGATCACTATTGCTAGAGGTACAGCAGTTATAGCAGTTTTTCCCCTGTATATTAATACCTTACCCAGTGTACAAGTACAATTTTGAGGTATTTGTAGGCTACTTTACTGTTTCTTAGTATTTAGTATAGCCTACTTTTACCCTTGACTCCACTACATCTTGGATCCAAATATTGTACCTTAATTTACTCCACTACATTTATTTGAAAAAGGTAATTTAAAAGGTAAAAAGGTAGATTTACACTATTACAAAACGTACATTAACCAGTCCTATGTACATTTCCGCCATTTGAAAATAGCCGATCTACAAGCTTTCCTTTTCAAAGGATTTTTATATGTTTGAAAACTTGAAATGGGACATTCTGCACAATGAGTACTTTTGGTACATCAATTTATTTACTTTTTCATGCCAATACGTTTGTACTTTTACTCATTTACATTTTCAATTCTGGGCTTTTACTGTAACAGAGTATTTCTACATTGCAACATTGATTGATTGATTGATTGAAATATTTATTAACAGTTTGTAGAATTTACAGTACATTTTAAGCACAAACTCAATACAAAGACTGTCAACTGTGAGTGGACGACCCAATTAAGCATTACACTTGTTTACAACAGGGTCCACATTGTTCAATTCATCAAAACATTTAAAGACATACAAACATTTAGAGACATACAAATAGACATTTCTATGTAGCTAAATTCATCATATGGGAAGCAAAAAAGGGAAAAGATACAATATACAGTGAGGGAAAATGGGGTGGGGGGGTGGGGGGGATTCAGATTTTACAGAGGCCAGTTTCGAATTGCAGCCATCCGTAGGTGCCCTTTGAGAGCGGTTTTGAAGGAGTCAAGGGATTCACATGTCTTAATGACTGTTGGTAGGGCGTTCCACATTTTGGTGGCATAGGAGCGAAAAGAATTTAGTCCCTTGTTTGTGCCGAATCTGGGTTGTACATGGTTTGTTGCACTCCCTCTGGTGTTGTGGGTGTGGACTTCGTTTACATTAAGGAAGTATTTAGACAGGTACATGGGTATCTTGGTGGTGTATCGAATCTTGTGGACCAGACCCATTGCAAGATGCTGTACTCTGTCGACGACCCTAAGCCATCCCAGCCTGTCAAAGTGGGCAGGGGTGAGGTGATACAAACATATAGTTTGTTTACAGTGCTCTAAACTTTAAACAAACATTTCTCTGTAGGCCCTATAGTGTTTTATATTTTGTGATGATATTGAATTTTGTTATTTTTTTGTGTCAATGAATACATAGGACGTGAATGGAAACATGACCAAGGTTGTGCTATCCTTTTAGACCACAAGGTGGTGCTATCCTTTAGAGTTTTACCAAGTGTTTGACAGTACTCCGTCTGAACGTTGCTGTTTTACATTTCTGTCTAAACAAGTATAGCCTATTCAATCAAGATCAATGGCTGGGTGTCTACTTTATTTGTATCTCAATCTCCTTTTACTGGGTTGCGTTTTGTTTTTAATTCAGAAATTGTGGCGTAATCTAATGTGAACGTGATGACGTCACAGCACAGGGTTCATAGTTCATACTATAGGGACGTAACCAGGTAAGTGTTCAGTTGTTCTTGTGGATACTTCTTCAGAAATCGTGATTTAATCACCTATCTGTCACTATCCATGCTGTTCTTGTCCTTGTTTCATATTTTATAGTCACGTCATACAGTACCATTGATTTTGGGAAAAAAAGAAAAAAGGAAAAAGAAAAATATAACCTCAAAAATGGAATTAGGTGATGCTCTGTGTGTGTCGCTGCTGCCACCCCATTCGACCGTTATCAGGTTCTCCGCACACATGACTCAACTGAAACATCACTTATCACCACCATCCCATCCCTTAGCCCCTTTCGGGACCCTACATAAAGCTTTTCTGAAATTTTGATGAGTTTTATGTTCGAACAAAATGTCAGAAACTTCAGTACCATTGGGTTCTGCTTGGAGGGCTACCCATCCCTATGCTATGGAGACTCTTATAAGGTTGGTCAAGCGAAATAACAGCAGTTTGCAGTTACCTTTTAAGGGCACAAAAGCCTATTCATGAAGGTACCTGAGTCATAGGTGCATGTGTAGGCTACTGTCTGAGTCTGACCTGGTGGTCTGTCTGACCAAAGTTCAACAACTTTATTGTCAACATGTGAAATGCATTCTGAAATCTGCACCTCACACAGTCTCAAGGCGATAAAAGAAGATAGACTTATTTATATAGCACATTTCCATAGTCACAAAGTGCTTTACAGAACAGGGTAAAAAGACAGCAACATAATAAAAACATTAGAGATAAACTACAACAAGATATCAGTAAATAAAATAGGCAGAAAAATGTAGAATAGGCCTACACATATCAATACAAAGGAAATTGGCAAGTGGAATTTAAGATAAGGCCTTAACTTAACATAAAGGTGAGTTTGATGATAGGGATTTTGTACGTCTTAAATTCACAGGTAGGCCTTCTGTAGGGTAACAAGAAGACTCACCCCGGTGCGTGCCCGTTTTTCCTCCCGGAATTTTCCCCAGTGAGGGGGATAACTTTGTAATATGATATTGGCTGTTTGTATTCTTTTTGGAAAAATATAAAAAGATACTCCTGTGGAAACTGGAAAGGCTATATTATATTACTTATTTTGACCCTATAAGCAATTTAGTATTATTTAGTATATGTAAAGTTTTGCCCCCTCAAATGGTACCTCGTCAGATAATCCCCACATATCCTACAACAACTTCTGTGAACAGACTTCACTGTAGTATTCTACTGTAGGGCGTCCATTAAGCTTTAGGGGCCCGGATTGCAAAAGCCCTACCACACTTTGTAATGATCTGGGCTGTACTGTGATGGCCTCTAGGAGGGACCAGCATGCCTGACCATTCACAGCTTTAAGTCAGATAAACATTGAAACTCACCGTTAGAAAAACGTTTAACATTGATGCTGATCACTGTCTGTTGTGTGAGTGGCAGGGGATCAGGGCTATAGAGTGGCCGGTAGAATGGCCGGATGGGAAGATTTCCGCATCACGTGTACACCAGGGCTGCCATATTTCAGAAAATGTCAAGAGTGAGACTCTAGTGTCTTAATGTGTTCGACGCCGTCCGAAGTGCGGCGGCGATTTTTTTTTGCTTTTTTTAATGTCAATTTGGCCCGTTTTAACGTTGATATTTAACCGTAACACTGATGTCTTCACCTCCATGCCAGCTGCTCTCCCTGCACTGACAGCCTCCTCATGCTTAAAGTAGAAATGAAAAAGATATCTATCTATCTATCTATGCTCCTCAGACCCAGCCAGCCAGCCAGCCACACACATAGTGCTCAGACCCAGCCAGCCAGCACGCCACACACATAGTGCTCAGACCCAGCCAGCCAGCAAGCCACACACATAGTGCTCAGACCCAGCCCGCCAGCAAGCCACACACATAGTGCTCACCCAGCCAGCCACACACATAGCTCCGTAAGGGAGTGGTTGCACCACTCAAAAAATCTTCAAAAAACTGAAGAGGCTACTGGAGATTGGAGAACCTGATTTGGACATGATCTGATGCAGGACATGGACAATGTCACTATGACAGAAAGAGAAGATGGGTCTGGCCACATTCATTCACCCCATAATCTCAGTGGAAATTGGGGAATATGTCAAAAACTGGAATGTGGGAAAATTCCTTATTTTTACATTTTCTTAGTTCATCTTTGGGCTCTCTCTCTCTCTATGAACAGAAACAAGTCGCGATGCGGCCCCTCCCCCTTCACTTCACTTCACACACACACACACACACACACACACACACACACACACACGACTTTGTCCCTATAATGTGCACGGGCTATGGCACCGTTCCACTTCCTCATATCACGCAAGAGACGCCACACACCAGTATAGAAGAGAGATAGTCACAGGTCACCTACTCACTTGTTGTAACTTGTGGGGCCCGGGGCTATATTGTCTTCCATGAAAAATATTTCGAAGCGATGTTAAACTCCGCATGGCTCATTTCCATGCGTCACACACACAGTCAGGGACCCTGCTGACGATTTGGTCCACTGTTTACTTTACCCTCCTGCATATATCAGCGCTGCATGCAGATCGGCTATTTTACCGTTTGTGAGGACACACACATGAGCGTGCGTTATTACGCGGCGGAGCCGCAGAGAAAATTGTTATTTATCATTATAATGCGTGTGAAATGGCATGTGGTGCGTGGTAAAGGGTTAAATTGCGTGACTGTCACAGTCACACTCAAAGGGTGAGACATGGCATCACGTGTACACGTTGTTTTTCCTTCTCCAGTGTCATAAGTCCTCCTCCTCCAGATGTGGCACAGAAAACACTGCTTGAAACCCGCCCCTCCCCCAATCCACTAGTGCTGCGGTGATTTATATGAGCAAAAACGAACGCGGGCTGCGGGCAGGTCAGGAATTACCTTCATAATCATATAGGGATTAGGGAGGGCACTCTGCAAGTCTGCAGAAACAAAGAGGACAAAGAGGAAGCAACAAAAACATCCCAACCCCCACTTTTTCCAGTGGTAGTCGGAGTTTGGAGTCAGTTGCTCCTTATGCTTGTGGACTGTGGAGTTACACTGTTACACTACTGCATACTGTAATACCCATATCAATTCTCAGCAGGTTGTCTTGTGTGAGGTGAGTGAACTTACTTGCACATTATTTTTCCAGCAAATGTTTGTGAAGGAATGTCTTTGTTGTATTCTCTCAGGCCAGGTTGTAAACAAGTGTAATGCTTAATTGGGTCGTCCACTCACAGTTAACAGTCTTTGTATTGAGTTTGTGCTTGAAATGTACTGTAATTCTGCAAACTGTTAATAAATATTTCAATCAATCAATCAAAGCCTTCTCCTATATGCACTTTTCCCATATTGGGTTCTCATTAAGTCCCATATACTGTAAGCTTCTTCTGTGTTTCAACAAAGTTTATTTAAAAGCAACACAGGGATAATAATATTTTGTCTCATTTGCATCACAGTAAGAGGGGAAAATGAGACAAAATATACATTTTGAGTCAGACTGATCAGTCAGACTCATTTCATAGAAAGATAAATCACACCTGTGTGAAGTGAGTGGTGCAAAAGTTCCAGACCCACAGGAAGACGCCCAGGGTACCGGCCCGCTTCCGGCGAGCCGCCCCGCTTCCGAAACGGTCGAGAAATGACAGTTACCCTGTGGGCCCGGGGTCCCCGGAACATCCAGACCCCCAGGAGGGCAGCCCAGTTCTGGCGAGCCGCCCCACGTCCGAAATGGTTGAGAAATGACAGAGTTACCGTGTGGGGGTCCCCAGGGGGACCACTGTACTGTACTGTCACTGTACTGTACTGTCACACTCAAAATCATCATATATACAGTTAATGTGTGTGTGTGTGTGTGTGTGTGTGTGTGTGTGTGTGTGTGTGTGTTAGACTCACTTGGTGGTGAAAACCAACCAACACTATTTTCAGGCTCGGACGGACACAGGCAGCCAGCCAGGGACACAGCCAGCCAGCCAGGGACAGCACTCAAAAAGTCAGTTTTTCCCCCATCAAAGTTTTTCTTTTTCACAATGGCTTAAACACTAAATCAATTCTCTGAACCAAATGTCTAAACCTCACACTTAGGTAGTTAGACACAATACTCAAATATCATGCACTCATTTTTGCTAAATTCTAAGATTCTCACCCTAGCTGTAAAAAACTCAACAAAAAACATCTCACTCATTAAACATATTTTACACTGTGATGCACTCATGTTGCAAAATGGTAAATATGGACTGCACAACACAAGGACCAACAACCGGAAATTGTTCACACTTTCTAATGATGTGAGTGTGTATGTGTGTGGCAGCAAGAAACGCTCTCCGTTCCAACCAGTATTCACGTTGAGCTTGATTGATTGATTGAATACTAAAAAAAGGGATGATAAAAATTGTTTTTAAGTTCCTCGATTCATTGTAAATTGATTCTGGTGACTGATATTGCTAATGCTAATTAAATTTAGTTTTTAATTAATTTTAATACATTTTCGTATTATTATAAAATAGGCCACTACTCACTACTGGTTGTCTGAGTCTAAAGTGATGTCCGGTAAGAACTTAACCAAGATGAAGAAGAGTGGATCTGAAGATCCCTTTTTAATGCAGAGATACCACTACCTATAGAGCCCTCTCTGGTGGCAATAGGAGTCAAACACTTACTGTAGCAACCATTGTTGTCTTAACACCTGACGACTAGGACCACCAGACCACCTGTCTGGGACCACCAGTGTTATAAAACAAACATGGTTAAATTCTCCTTGTGGAATGCCCTGATCCCTTCCTTTAAAACAGGCCTGAAAATCCACCTTTCAGTAGGCCAAAGGCACATAATTATAGTGTTTTATATTTTGTATTGAACAATATTGAATTGTGTTGTTCATTTTCGTGTCATGCTTATGAATTGATACATTAGCACCCGAATGGAAACAAGGTGAAATTGAATACATTAGGACCCGAATGGAAACAAGATCTCAAGGACTTTGTTTTGGTGCTCCTATTCCTTTAGACTATATATGTCAAACTCAAGGCCCGGGGGCCGTGAATGAATTATCTTTGGCCTGCGGGATGATATTTAATTAGTATTATAATTGGCCCTCTGGTATATTGCATGGACCTCTTCACTATTGATCAGCAGTGATAGTATATCACTTGTGGTCAACTTTCAGCTACCCCTCTCCCCAAAAATGGTTGAAACACAGTCCGGCCCTCGACTTGTACCAATTTCTTTATTTTGGCCCACTGTGTATTAGAGTTTGACATCCCTTAGACCAAGTGTTTGACTGTTGCTCTTTTCATTTCTGTATAATCAAGTATTCAATCAATCAATGAATCAATGGGAGCCTTCAGGCTCTGGTGGCCATTAGCCTGGGCACCATTTCATTTCGGTAAATGATCCGGGCGGGAGCGGATGATATCGTTACGTCATGGTGTAGTATTGTTTTGTAGTCGACAGACAGGAACAACAGGCGGCGGCAACTTCCTTTTCCCTCTAAATAAAAGCTACATGCAGGCTACGAGAGCTTTTATTGTGAGGGAAAAGGAAGTTAGATGTCACTGGGATACAAACATGGGAACATGTCACTGGGAACATGTAAATTCATTCACAAAATAACAGATCTACAAATGAGTCCCGAAATACCTATCAACGACACCAACAACCCAAATGATGTGATCTGTCCGATTGGACATAATACATTACCGGTATTAGCCACTTTGCACAGGTGGCACAGACACTATCAATGCATCTCTAACTTTGATTTAGTTGTATAGGCCTACGACATAATATTTCAATGTACTGTAATGTATTGTATTACTTGCAGTATCGTAAATTGTGATTACCGGTACAATACTTTTTAAATTGCGAATTGCATTTACAACATTTCCCCCCTGTTACTTTAGGACTGTTGTTGTTGTTGTTATGCTGTAGTTGTTTTTCCATGTACTGTTTCCTAATTGTTCTGTAGCATTTATATATTTCTGATATAGTATAATGTGGGAAACGATATAGTCCCAAATGTCTAATTGATAGGCTACATCTAGATTATTTCCTTAGCAATTATTCTTTTTCAATTAATTAAATAATCGAGGAGCACATTCTGTGTTGCACAATCATAGCTGATCTGCAATCTCACAACAAGGGCCATTGAGATGTGTTGTGAGCATGTAGATCAGATATTTTCACTATAAAAGGCTACATTTACCCCCGTAATAAATGCACAATGTAGTGTCGCCACAATGAACTTAACTTATGTATTTCATTGTCTTTAGGAGTGCACCATGTCATCCATGTCAACAGTGACTTCATTGCCTAACGGTGCAGATGACTATGGCACAGTTGATGAGGATTATGATTACGTTATTCATCCATACCACCACTACAACGTCACATCAACACCACCATTGTGCAGTGAGCAAGCAGAGTGTGTCACCCTGGTTGTGGTAAATGTGATCATCGTCCTGCTAGGGCTTTTGGGGAATGGCCTGGTCATCTGGGTTATCGGCTTCAAGATGAGGAAGAGGAGGACAGTCACCACGACGTGGTACCTCAGCCTGGCCCTCTCCGACTTCATCTTCTGTGCAACGCAGCCTTTCAACATCAATCTACATGCAACAGGATCTTGGAACTTTGGACTATTCATGTGCAAGTTTGCCCCCTTTATTTTGTTTCTCAACATGTTCAGCAGCATCTTCCTGATGCTAATCATCAGTGTTGACCGTTGTGTGTCTGTTGTGTATACGCTTTGGGCCCAAAACAATCGCACGATGAAACGGGCAGCAGTCGCCGTTGTGGTTGCCTGGCTCTTCTCTATGCTGCTGAGCATTCCCTCCTTAGTGATTCGTGACACAGAAGCACATGATCAGGTTATTCACTGCTACAACAATTTTGAAATGTCAATCTTCAGCTCTACAAGTGTCCCTGTCTTTCGCTTTGTTCTAGGCTTTGTGTTTCCTCTGTGGATCATCACTGGGTGTTATTCTGTGATCATTGTAAGGATGAGGAACAACAGCATGTACAGGTCTGCCATGCCGTTCAAAGTCATGACTGCCCTGATAGTCACATTTGTCATCTGTTGGCTTCCCTACCACATTTTCATTTTACTAGAGATTAACCACTTTCACAATGAATTGATGATAACTGGATTTAAGATAGCACTGGTTCTCGTACATGCAAACAGTTGCCTGAACCCGTTTCTCTATGCATTCATGGGCAAAGACATCAAGCGGAACTTTTTGAGTGCTTTCGTTTCAAAAATCGAGGATGCTTTCAGTGAGGAGAGCTGGCCCTCTGAGTCTGAAAAAGTGGTTACATTTATGTCTGAAGCTGGTGTGGAATTGCAGCAATTCGACACCGGCCTCTAGAAGTCTCCATATAAACTGGGTGGTGTGTGAGGATCCGTCTGGTAGCAGGAGCGGAGAACATAATGCTAACACACAGTGATGTATTACACATATCTTCTGGAGTTTATTACACACTTATATACAGTAAGAACAGTGGATCTATGACGTCCCTAGTAGATTATGGAAACCATGATAAGAACAGAATGAACAGGGACACGCATGCATCTCATATCATATTCCACATACGTATACAGTCAGTCCCTCCGATGCAGTAGTAGAGATTACTAGAGAATCATCATGTCATGGTTATCAATAGGCGTATGCAGATAAATGTTTTGTCACTGAGTCAGGCAGCTGAGGCCATATGACGGATTTATAAGACTATATGAGGTTGAAAGTTTGATCTCAGGTCTGATCCAGACTCCTCCCCTGATTCTCACTCTCCCCAAATAGAAATTGAGTCAAAGGGAGGTGTCAGTCACCAAAGGTCACCAAAGGCCACTGACACTGACATCTGACATGTTTGTATCAATAGAGTGGACAAAGGTTTTTGGGCTTGCTTTGTTTTAACTTCTAATCTTAAATAAATAGTGCAGTAAGCAGTTCCTTTTGTTTTAAGACTTTCCCTTGATTTGTTTTTAAACCTAACTGTGTAGCTGTTGTTCTAAGTTGTAGCTTTCTATCTTCTAATTGGATACATTACCAAAGACCTTTCTTTTATTGTAATTTTAGCTTTGGTTTTATTGTGCAAGGTCAAATTTTTCATTTTAGAAGTGTTTATCCTTTTAAATTTAGTACAAACCATCATTTTACCAGTTAAGCGTCTCAATCATGACAATCAGGCACGTCAAAGCTGAATTAAATGTGAGCCTTATAGGTGCTAAAGCTGAGAGAATTTCTTTTTTTACTTTTGATTTACTTTGATACTTATTTTCGTGATCTTTCTCATACTAGAATGTTATTCCATTCGGAGCTTGTAATCTGAGTCTCGTGATCTGAAGGCTTGTGAGTTTTAGCCCATTATTCTATATTATTGAACTATTGTAATTAAATTCTATGTATTTTTGTCAATAAATATATTTTAAATCTTAACTTGTTGGCTTTCTTTCTGTGTATTAAAAGTGGATATACATGACACTGCAGAACTCATAAAAACACAAGTGAACATCAGAACATAGTAAAGATTTACTGATATCAATATTTTCTATTATTTTCCTATCTCATATTGATAGTAGCCTATTATATTTATACGTACACTACACCACATTGCAGCTAACGATAGCCCCGCTGTATGTCAACTTTATCTTTGAATCTGCCTTGTAATGTTGTACTAGTAATGTTCTTCTTTCATGCTAATACAAGTGTGTGTTTAGTGTTTACGTACGTCTGTATAGTTACATAAAGTTAGCTTAAGTTGTGGCAAATCTGCAAACAAATGCTTAAGGTGTCTAGTACTATCACAGAAAAATGTGTTCCAACCCAACTCCCTTGGGAAACTTTGTGACAACTGCTGAAAGTTGGGGTACCATTATCAACCAATATAAGGCATTTTTTTTTTTTTTACAAATGTCAAACATGAAAATAAAATAATAAAACAGGCTGTGTTCGGACAGGAGGTTATGTCCTAGAGAAGTGGAAAAACTACATTTGATCACATTAAATAGGAGTTCATGATGAACTCAAGACTAGACACTGCAAGGATGAGGAGGCGAAACAAAACCAACATTACATTAAAGTTATTTTCTTTAGCAGAAAATGTCGAACTATAGCTTTGGCCTTTGTTATTTGGGCGAGAAGAAGTTGAAGATTAATAGTTTGAGATGAAGAAATTGCCTAATCTGGATGGCCCGTCGATCAAATATACGCAGGAAAGTCCTTCGTCAGTTGTTGTAGTATTAGCAAATACAGCAACTACTATAGTGATGGGCAAATTAAGCTTAAATTATAAACCACTGAACCACTTGAACCAATCGTTTCACAAATGGTTCAAACTTCGAAGCTTAAGTGATAGTGACATCTGCCGGCGAAATGTTAGACTGCAGTCAAATATTAGGTTGGCCTTAGAGGCTTTTAGACAGGTGTTTGTATATATACACACAGACTGAATATCTTGTTCTTTATACAAATAAAGATTTATGTACATTGTGTCATTATATAAATAAAATATACAAAGACTGAATATCAAATAAAGATTGATGTGTATTGGCAGAGTGTGCTTGGGAAACAGGATGTGGTGGGCGAAAATGTACTTTTAATTTGTGTTTTTTCTATTAATTTGGTCATTAAGGTCCACAGAATGAGAGGCCTGCTCTGCCGGAAACATTGCGAAAAAGGTTGTGGCCATTTTTGTATACCACACCATACTGTAGACAACCAATAGGCTATAAGGCAACATTTCCCAAATGTCATCTTGCTTTAAGTAGCATGTGGCAATTGTGACATGTAAACTAGGGGTTTTTCATGATTCTGAATCTATTCCAAGCATTAGTTTTGCATGAAAAGCACTCCTTGGCCTAATTTCAGCCATAGCTACTTGCCAAAATGTGCCCAAATGTGCAGACCTCATCACTTTTGTGCTGACCTCATCACATTTGTGATGACGGCTATGGCCGTTTTTAGGCCAAGGAGTGTTTTTCGTGCCAAACAAATGCTTGGAATGGATTCAGAATCATGAAAACCCCCTAGTTTGACATGTCACAATTGTCACAAAGATAGACCAAATATACACCCAAACCTAAATTCTAGCACTATAGCCTCACAGGAAGCCACAAGCTAGTCATAAAACCTGCCACTGGCTAGTTGAGGAGCCATTTTGATTGATTGATTGAAATATTTATTAACAGTTTGTAGAATTTACAGTACATTTTAAGCACAAACTCAATACAAAGACTGTCAACTGTGAGTGGACGACCCAATTAAGCATTAAGCACACTTGTTTACAACAGGGTCCACATTGTTCAATTCATCATGGGGTGAATTAACCTTAGAGTATATCTCTAAGGAATTAACCCTAAAACCCAATAAAGCTAAATAAACCAAAATCCTAAACAATATGGTAAACAGTTTATCAGGGATAAACTGGAGAAAATCTAAGAGTGGTTAGATCAGGCTTCCTTCAAATACATGCTTGGTCCTTTAAATAGCAGCATAAATATATGCTAATTAATTATTGAATAATACAAAAGATACATGGAAAGGCCTACACATTTTTCATTATGCCTAGATATTTCATTTGGTCATACGTCTATTTTATCCCATTTATAAAAATGTATTTAGTTTTGGCGTGATAGGCCTATCACCTGAAGGCGGAGTTGAAGGGGTGCGCATTCTTGTACACGCAGCCAGGAAGGGACACACACACACACACACACACACACACACACACGCATCACATCACATCACAGTGCATTCATGTGCGTTTTGTAAACATTACAATGATGCTGGCCAGCGGTGGTTCCCCGTCACGGGCACGCGCGCACGCACTGGACTCTACTTTTATTATTTTAAGCAAAGTAAAGAAGAACATGCATGGGGCCAATTATGCCGATTTTTAACGCGTATCATCACTTTTTAACAGGAGGACCCAGCTCTACAGGTTGAAACTCTACCGAAGCAGGTAAGACTTAAAAAGGCCACACAAGTTTACAGAACACCTGGAGGACGTCTGTGTCGCTAGCCGAAAAATAGTCCCTGACAACAAGTATGGAATATGGAAGTATTCCATACACAAGTGGCTCTTTTCTTGTCGGCCAGCGACGCTGTCGGCGTGTTTCGTCGGTCGATCCTCAAAGCGACAATGAATGCAAAACATGCCGCGTTGAAATCCAGGAAATCACTTTCTCTGACACTGACAAAGTAAAATCTGCAGGTCTGCAGGATTTATACTACTAAACAAACAAACCAAAAAAGGAGTACGATTTCTTTTTTACACTAGTTGTAGTCTGTAGTACATGGCAGGTGTAAGGTTTAGACATTTTCCTATCTGTCAAAATCAATAAAATACATCTACGACTCTATACATCTACGAGTCTCCTTAGGCTTCATGTTAGCCTGGCAGGTACAGACAGTGCTATACAGGTCTGTCTGCCATGGCAGGTTTGCAACTAAGACGTTTATGTCCGGGTTGAGGTATAGGCTATAGGTTTAGGTTATAGTTTAGCCATATGGTTCACACGACACTCTTATGATATGACAGTCATGTTTCAGGGCTAGCCATGGTTCACATGACGCTCGTACTGTCATGATAATCATGACAGTCATGTTTCAGGGCTATGACAGTCATGATTCAGGGCTATGACAGTCATGTTTCAGGGCTATGATAGTCATGTTTCATGGCTATGACAGTCATGTTTCAGGGCTATGATGACAGTCATGTTTCAGGGCTATGATGACAGTCATGTTTCAGGGCTATGACAGTCATGTTTCAGGGCTATGATAGTCATGTTTCAGGGCTAGATAGCATATAGGCAGGCTGTTATTTAATAATAATAACTAGTGAAAGCCATGCCTCATCAGTCATCATGATTGATGGATGGATGGAAATGGACCTGCCCCAATGAAGGGACCAGGCCAGGTCACAGTGTCATTTTGTGCGTTGCCCATAGACTGTAAGCGTTGCCCCTACATGTTGTGTAAATTAGAAGTGCATTCTGGGAGTGTTCTGTCAACACTGACCTTATCTCTCCTGCAATACACTAGAGAGGGGAAATGTGTAGGAGTAGGCCTGTTTTGATCTGTTTACCTCCCCTGATATGTAAAGTAAAGGTTCTTTTTAACTGAGTGAGAGGCTGACAGGGAGACAGTAGGACAGCTGAGTGTATTATTTGATTGATTGAGTGAGTGATTGATTGATTATTTGGTTTATTTCGAAGTGTGTGTGTGTGTGCACACACAGAAGTAGCCTAGATCTATAAGTAATTTGCTCCCTCCAACCATTCTCCATTATAATTAACAATAACAATTACTTGCTGGTCTATTTATGAACAAATGTAAAATATCCAATGTTAAGAATGCACAGGAGAGAATTCTAGGAACAGTAGGCCTATCAAGATTTCTGCCTCTGCATCTATTTTACAAGTTTACAATGCAAGAAGGGTGTGTGTACCCATAAGAATTATGTTGTGCAAGCAGTAACATTCTTCACAAAGAATGGTAGGCCCTATTTTGACAAAGAAAACCTGACATGAGAAGGCCTGTGTTACTGTGTAGTGTACTGTATCTTCTCTACACATGTAGGCTACTCTGCATTGCAGTGGGTGTACATGCACATTTCATAAGGGAATGGGATGTTTATTAGAATGGCAATTCAAAAAAAAATACAAGGAAATACAGGAAAGTTCATGCATTGATAATTACAACTGTCATGAATTTTGATGTTCTAGTAGTCTTGTTTGAGTCCAATGAACAGTAACATACAGGGGTGGAGCGTCGACCATATATGGTGGCATGACGTGTCACGAGGCGTAACAGACTGACGACCATATACGGTGGCATGACGTGTCCTGAGGTGTGAAGGACTGACAGCTATGTATGTATGGTGGTGTGACGGATGGAACGATGGACGGAACGACAGACTAATTTTGCAGGTTTTCTACGGTCGCAATAAATGAACCATTTATTTGTACATTAACTGATCAAATCAGTCAGTCTATCAACTAAAGGTCCCCAGTATGGTAGTTTATGGGTCCAGAACGTCTATTTAGCAAATCATACACTGATATTATGCACTACTATGCAACGGTGGGCTATCAGAAATTATGTTAATCTCCAGGGGTGGCTGGGTCAGCCTGGGTGTGCTGCCTGGTATCAGTAATTTGGCAACCTCACAGAGGATATGCCTTTGTTCTCTTATCTGACCATCATGCAAGGCGTGCTTGGCCTCAAATTGAAAACATCAATCGGTTTCTCTCTAATGAAAGTCTACAACAGTTGTTTCTCCATTAGTGGACTCATAGTGGGTCCGGGCACAGACCCACTCTGGGAACTCAAAGGCCTTCATTTGTAAAGGCAAAGCACATGTAGGGGCACAGCTGTGGCTCAAGAGCAGGGTTGCCAACTCTGCTTATTTACTGCGACTTTGGGCTTGTTTTCTTTTCCAGAGTATCAGGAAAAAAATATGAGTCACTGGTTGCATTTTTTGCGTGGCTTGTTTTGAAAATCTAACAAGCCAACATTTCTTTGATAGGTTTGGGGGAGTATGAATCACATTGACTGATCGTCCTGGTATCTCTACTTGGCTAAACCCTGGCTAATGTATGTGAGCAATAGTATAATCATTTAATAAATGACCAAAACATGCATTATTATAGACATACATAATATGATAAAGGCATCACATATTTCTTATTAGGATTATATGGCCCTATTATAGGGCTTGTTTTGCCTTCTTTTTCGAGGGGAGATTGGGCTTTATTTCTCTCGCAAGAGTTGGCTTGTGTTTGGCTTGCTTTTGGAGGTGGGTTGGCTTATTTCTCTCACGAGAGTTGGCAACACTGCTCAGTCAGGAGGTAGAGAGTGGCCACTTGGGAAACGTGAGGTTCCCGGGTTGATCCCCGGCTGTGAGCCGATGAGCAGGTTGGTGCCTTTGGTATGGTTACTTTCTTTGGCCGTTGGCGTGTTTTTTCCCCACGCACACTACGCCTTTATTGACATGCCCAAAGACATCATGAGTAAAAAAAATCAGACCAGTCTCAAGCGAGTGGTGCAACAGCACCCCCTATTGATACTCTAAACATAGTGACAGTCCCATAGTCCCACCGGGACAAAGCTGTTCCTTGGAGTGGTTGCACCACTCAAAAAAAGGTTGCAAAGCTTTGGATGAAATGTCAGCCTGGTTTCCAGGCTGGAAACCACCAGGCTCGAAATGTAGTCTGAAGTATAAAGTAGCATAAAATGATAAATATACTTACTTTCCACTACTGCATCAATGGTACAGAAGTACTACATTCTATTAGTTTACATTTACAAGCACTGGTAAAGATGCAGATGATGCAATATAAAAAGAAATGCCTAAAGTTATAATTGAAAACCAAACAAGCAAGCACAAGTCTGGCTTTGGTGCTTTTCAGAATGAGTTTAAGGTGTGCGTGCGTTATGAGAAGCAGGGTGTAGCTGTGAAGGAGGATGCGTGCTCTACTTCCCTGAACAAATACAATGTTTAACAAAGGCTGTAGTTCTGTATGAAGGGTGGCATTATATTGTTACAATATAAACAATATAATGCCACCATACATACATACTGTACGTACTACATACATACATACATACATACATACATACATACATACATACATACATACATACATACATACATACATACGTGTGTGTGTGTACAGTACAGTATGTATAGTATGCATGTATGTGTGTGTGTGTGTGTGTGTGTGCATGCATGTATAAAATACATACATTAACCACATCATTTTGGCCATTTGAAAATAGCCGAGTTTGTAGTTTGTAGATCTGCCATCTTCAAAAGATTTTTATACATTTGAAAACGCTTTTTTATACTTTTACTCAAGTACGCTTTGAATTCCGGACTTTTAATCGTAACAGAGTATTTCTATATTATTGTAGTATTGATACTTACTAGGGATGCATGATATAATCAGTAGCATAATCGGAATCAGCCATATCGGCCATGAAAAATAAAAATGCCATATCGGAACGGTCTAAAGAATAATAAAATTGTGTCTAGTACCTCTAGTCTAGAACAAAAGCCAATTCAAATATGATGTAAAATCTTAGGTCAAAATAAACATTACATTTTCCTATGTTTAATTTGTGTTCAGTTGTGAAAACAGACACTTGGAAAAGAATAGGCTATTTATTGATTGATTGAATACTTTATTAACATGCTTTGGGCCAAGCTACTAGGGCCTAATATAGGCTTGTTTCCATTGTGGTCCTCTGTATAATATCGGAGATCGGATATCGGTCATAATAATGTCGTAATCGTGCACCCCTAAAACTTACCAATGCCAACTTTCCACGTCTTCTCTAGCTGTTAGCGATGAGCAGGCAGTAGCAGACAGACGGAGGACCCCCCCCCCAGACACCATGGACCCCGATAAGAAGCCTGGGCGTCTGGCCCAGCTTCGCCAGCGAGCCTGGCCGCTCCTCAGCAATCTCCGCAAGGGCAAATTCAACCCCTACAAGCATGCCGTGGACCCCGCGTACGAGGTGGACCAGCGAACGCTCAGCTCCTCCGCCCCCGATGTGAGACTATATGCCAGTCCACGAAACCCGCCGGTGTCTCAGGCCAAGGTTATGATTAGTTTTTTCCACTTTTTTAAAAACTGTTCTTAGCTGTAGTTAAATGTTTTACTTTGTTTTAGTTAGTTTTACTGTTGTACTGTTTTTTTATTGCAATGTGTGGTAGTCGGGGGCGAGATTGAAAAAGAAAAGCCAGAAAAATCTTAAAATAGCCAATCAAAAATGTCAAATTAAAAAAAGCTAAAAACACATTATGCTTATATGTATGAAATATTGACGAAAACTAAAGGACAATTTCTCTATGATGTCATAGATCGTTAAGTTATAGGTAGTTTTGTAAACACACAATACAGTTTCACATACACTAGTTATTGTTTCTTTGTAAAGCCTTGTTTTTATTCAGTTATGTAAACTGTGTTTTCAACTGTAGTTTTACTGTGTGTCGTTAGTTAACAATAATAACCTTGTTTCTCAGGCACACATCTCAACCACCGCATCCCCGCTCAGCAGGCCTCATCTGGGGCACGGCAGCAGCGACAGCAACCTGGGTGCTTCTGGAGACGGACGGAGGTAGGGCCAAAACTAGACATTTAATATTTGTTTTTAGTTCAATGTTTGTTTTAAAAACGCCGAAATGACAAAATGACGTTCTTGTCCCTAACACAAACATTAAATTCCATTAACAATAAAGAGAATTTAATGTTTGTTTTGTCACCGTTTGTTTTACATCACCATTACATCACCTAATCAACATCAGTTAGACTTTAATATATAAGCGCCCCTCACTTTTTAGTATCAATCAAATAATCTTGAATATCTTCTGTTTGATAATTTGTTTAATATTTTATATAAGCTAATCAGGTTTTCTTTTATAATCAACTACTGCAAATTAAGGTTCATTGTCTGATTAGCCTGTATGATTAATACGATTATTTGATTAATAATAATTGTAGGAGCCATGAATTGGACTATTGTAATAGTTTGGTCAATGAAATGAATGGGCCGTCACTGGTGTTAATGTGATTGATTGACGGGCATAGGGGCGGACCTGGTTCACTCAAGAAGGTGGCCTAGCTGTTCACCTGTTTGACACACAGTGAGAGAGAGGGGTGTGTGTGTTTTGTTGACCGCTTTATTTTGCTTCATTTAATTTACTTTGTTTACGTTGAAGCTGTGGTCATTTTGCTTTACGTTTGAGCACCGTTATGAGTTATTTACATTGCTTTAATAAAACCCTTAAAATGCATCATTTGGATCCAGCGAATTCCTTTTGTTTGCGGCGGAGCGCGTCTGACAAAATGGCCCATCGCCTCTCAGCGACTTTAAAGTTTATTTCTCATGTAGTCGCTCTACAATAATAAAAATAATAAAACCCAAAATGTTAGAATATGGAGATAAGAGGTTTCTACCCGACTGCAGTAGTATTAGCAACAACTAAAGTGACACAGAGGCGCGTTCCCAGATGGAAAGGTGTAACAACGTAAGTATAACAGGTCTAAATGGGTTCATAACTAGACGTTAACTGTTGACTGCTCCTCCTAGAAGGAAGCCACACGGTGTGGACAGTGTAGACGGGTCCTCCTCCTACTCCCAGGAGTCAGCCATCAGCAGTGGCAGCGAGGAGGAGCAGATGGAGGAGTTTTATGCCGGGGAGGAGGAGGACGAGGACAAGTGGCACAGCTACTGCACTGGCATGGAGGCGCAGCAGCAGGAGGTCCCAGCGTCCAGCAGAGGAGACCCTCCTCCCAACATGGAGATGTCCCACTCCCACCACACGTCACAGGTGAGGAGGAGGGGGAGGCTTTGTCATGTGTTTTGATGTTTTTTTTTTTTTACATTTAAAACATCACTCAACTCACGATACGATTCGTATCACGATATGATTTTTCACAATCTAAAAAAATATATATAATTTTTTTTTTTATATAATTTATCTTCCCCCCTGAGATGTTTTATTTAACTACATTGCAAAAGAAGTAGCATTACTTTTGACAGTGCAGAAACATAATTGCCTTCCTTGATGAGCATCAACGACCATAATCACCTGGGCACAGTCACAGACACACACAGCTCCCCTCTACAGTGCTCTACTACTGAAAGTGACTATCATTTCTCTCCAAAAGCACTTGAATATGATGGAATAGGACTAAAGCTCACATTTCACATCACACACTAGCCCCCCCCTAAAAAAAAACGGGGGGTTTCTTTTGTGTTGAAAATCGATTTATTTCAATGAATCAATTCATATCGTCAAGATTAATATCGATATATATCGATATACGATATATCGGTACATGCCTAGTAGAATATAGGCATTTATTTCATTTTGTATATTCTTACCTCTCTACTCTCACCTGTACCATCTGGCTTCCCCACGGGGATCAAAATCTTAAACCTTTAGAACAAAAAACAAAACAGGGTCTTCCAGTAATACAGCTGGCAAAGGTATCCTTTTCAAGTAGACTGCTTTGCATGTGCATATAGCTGAGTTTGGGTTCGTCCGGAGGTCGGAGCTTGTGGATGGACTATTTTCCTCTGAATGCCCTCCCCCTGCCAGAATAGGCATGTTGGGTGTGAGACTACTGTAGTCTCGTGTAGCCAGAAGGAAGCTGGCATTTCCGTTCACGATTTGTTAAATAAAATATCTTTGCATTTTATTTTCTGATTTCTATTTCTTGCTAAGCAGCAAGCTATATACTGTATGCTCATATGATTTAGATTTTAGGATACATTTGCGCGACTGTAAAGACGACAGGGAAGTGGGGAGGAGGCTTCACTTACGTTTGCTCATGATCAGAGCTTCGGTGCTCCAGACTGTATGACGGAAGCATTTGAAAATTGCGAGAGGTAACAGACTGGCAACGTGAGAATAGGGTGAGACCATTCAGCCACGTACACCACCACGTTGGTAGCTCTTGCTGAATTATTAGTAGGCCTATATTTACCTAGTTTGGTGCATGTATGCTCGTTGCAATACGTGTGCACATGTCCGTTTTCTCTTTTGTTGCATCTTGTCTTTATGAAACAGACAATAGGAAAGCTGAGAAGCCCCGAGGGGAAAACAGACAGACAGCCGGACAGTAGGAGAGCACACGGGGTGTCAGTGGACAGATGAAATTTGGTCCTATAGGACAGCTGGTCCAGTTGAGCCTGCATCTAGATTCTAGAAGCTGTTTTATTCTGATGAATGTTTGGCCACGGTGTCGAATGACATGTTTCCAAACATGTGTTGGGCGTGTCGACACTTTCAGGTATCTGACAAGGCTGTTGAGGCTAGCCTTATGTCATACTTTGTTGTATGCTGGTGTCGTGCAGTGAAATGAGCAGATCTACAAGCTCACGCCGTAGGTGTCACATGCCAGTATGTTGTAATGAGCAGATCTACAAGCTCACAATGTGTCACATACGTGAGACACCAGTATGTTGTAATGAGCTGATCTACAAGCTCACATTGTCGTGTCACATGTTGTTTGCTATTTTGTAAGCTATTTGACAAATCTTTGCAATTTCTGCGAATACTGACATGCCCTTAGCACAGTGGTTCCCAAACCTTTTAGGGCGAGACCTAAAAGAGAGATTAGACGTTTGTCCGGTACACAGACTAGGGAGAATAGCAAATCTACAAGTCCACACGGTTAGTCTGTCATCGATTGATAGGACAGCTACTACCGCTACAAGCACCTACTTACACGGCATCTAGCAGTGCTCTTAAAGTATCTGACCATTCTTGTAAATGAAAGCCATACTACACGGCGTATGAGACAGCTAGGTTAATCAGTCACCATAAGGCAGAAATAATGATAATCTCCCGGCAAGCCGGAATCAGTCAGCCAGTCAAAGCGTTGGCTAATATCAAATATTTGCAGTAGCATCCTTTGTCAATAGCCAATTGTACTTGGTACAATGTGGAGAGCAGTATGTTTATTTCTCTGTATAACTTCCACCCATCTATCTCCATTAGAGCAAGGAAATGTCATTTTGATAGAGCCACTGGTGTCGTATTACTACAGTATGTACTCTATACTGTGCATTACTACTGTATGTGCAAGAGAGAACACATGTTAGTGCTGCAACTATCCATTATTATCCAAGCAATCAGTCTGGGCGGCAGTGACTCAGGGGTGCTCGGTATAACAACCCAATGTGAACCGCAAGGTTCCCAGTTCGATTCCGGGCTCCCCCGAAGTGTCCCTAGAGCAACACGCTGAACCCCTAATTGCTCCCGATGTACAGGTTGGTGCCTTCTATGGTTTCCTCCACCATCAGTGTTTGAATGTGGATGTAATGCACAATCTAAAGCGCTTTGGATAAAAGTGCTATATAAATGCACCATTTAGTCTATCAACTCCTTTTTTTGATTCAAATAACCGAGATCATCATCATCCTCATTATCATCGTCATGCATCATGCTCTTTTGTGTTTACTTTTTTCTCTGAATAAAGGTTTAGCCAAATCATGCTAGAGAGACAGAAAGAGGAAGAGTCATTAGACTTTTGACAAAAGTTCCTCATGCGGTATTTGTCACAACTGTTCACACCTTTGCACATCTTTAGCAAGATAACACCCACAAACAACACTGTGACAGCTATTTGCAGTTGTGGTGGGGATGCTGGATGTCTGTCTGTCTGTCTGTCTGTCTGTCTGTCTGTCTGTCTGTCTGTCTGTCTGTCTGTCTGTGCTAAAATGAATAATGTTTATTTAGCATCTGTAAACATTTCACTAGAAGCACAATCAAGAAGATGTAATTATTAGGCAAAATGAGGAAGAGGGCAAGCGAACGTGGAAGTGTGTGTGTGTGTGTGTGTGGGAGGGTGGGGGCAGGCTGATTATGCTGCCATGTCTCCCTCCCCTGTAAACACAAGTAGCTCTATCAAAGTTTAATGTGCTTTCATATAGGCAGCTAAATAAAAAGTCAATCAAAATGTAGTTTACTCTGTCGCTACAACATGTGACAGGACCCATCAACAGGACTGGGTGTCCGAGTAAGTTGTAATATTACTTATTACTTATCTTACTGTGTACCTACCGTATACAGTGGTGGACAGTAAATAAAGTACTGTACTTCTTTGAGGTATTTGTACTTTACTTTATTTAGTATACTTTTACATCTACTCCACTACATGTCAGAGGAAGATATTGTACTTTTACGCCACTACAATTAATTGACAACTTGAGTTACTAGTTACTTTGTAGACTTTGATTATTATTATAAAACATACATTAACCGCTTCAGGCCTATATACATTTTGGCCATTTGAAAATAGACGATCTACAAGCTCACTTTTTCCACCACTGACCGTATGTATATTAACTAAGTCATCAACCTTAAATAATATAGTTAATCTTGCTATTTTGTTTAGTCTGAAATGCGTGCACATGTATGTTAGATCAGTGCGTAATATGTTTTTAGATCACAGAGTTGTGAAGTAGGGGGTCGTCAGAATTGGCCACGTGTGTGTGTGTGTGTGTGTGTGTGTGTGTGTGTGTGTGTGTGTGTGTGTGTGTGTGTGTGTGTGTGTGTGTGTGTGTGTGTGTGTGTGTGTGTGTGTGAAGTGAAGTGAAGTGATGAACATGTTGTTCATCACTTCATTATGAACATTATTTTATTTCAAATTTCAAAAAAATGAATCAATATTTTAATTAATAATTTAATTTAATTTATTATTATTTGGGCCTTGTCAAGTTTTCAGACCCGAGTAAAGAACTAAACTAACCTACAGTATATAATACTATTAAAAAGCAGAAGTGACCCAGTAACTTGAGCCGCGAAAAGCAATGCGAGAAAATGCAGGAATACGGTTGTGGTTTTCAAATTCAAACTAACTTCTGTCTGATTATTTAAAATAGTCAAAAGTTTGTTCCACACAGAATGTGTTTACAAGATATTTTGAATACATACGTATACATACATACATGCATACATACAGTACATACATATATAAACAAAACAATGGTTTTAACACAAATGGTCTCTTATCGGGAGGCCCCTGACACAACATATTTCAGATTAGATTGATTCTAGGCTTGTGGTTTAGTTTCTTGAGGCATACATACATTGTCTCTCTGCATCCTGTGTATATGTGATCTGCATTCTGTGTATGTGATTGATGTGTGTTTCCTGTCCTACTTGCTAAAGGAAATAGCATGCCATTCAGAGTTATATGAGATCATAATTTCCCCGATATAGTCTCAGCCTGTTATCTTTGAACACCTTTTAAACGTTGTTTGCCTTAGTGTGCTTGCCTTGTGTTACTTTACTTACCTTGTGGGAGTGCTGTGTTACAGTGTTGGAATCGTGTTACCTTTGTTTGATCCATGATCCCAGTTGACTTACTAGTTCCTGGTTTGGATTGGTTCTTAACCCATTCTGAGACCTGAGATCAGATTCAAAAAATGTCTTCTATGTCAGTCGCTCTTCGATCTTTCAAAAATAGCAGACCTACAAGCTCGTAGCGATATGAGCTTGTAGATCTGCTATTTTTCAATAGCTAAAGCACGACATGATGCTAACACCAAAATGGGTTCCCGCCCAAAATGGGTTAAGTTTGAAAATGGAAAGAATTCATAACACATCATCATTTTCCGACCGCGGTTGAGATCATGTGATTTCACAATGCCACGCCAGACTTTCTGGTCCTTCATTGCCATCCCCAGTTCCTGCTTACTGATGCATGTGTCCCTAGCGATGACATCAGGGAACGACAGTTTTCTAACCTCTGGTCTGCTTTGAGGCAGGACTCCAGAGAACAAGGGAAGATATAACCTCATTGTCAACTCTGTAGCAGTGGCCGGCAAACTGTGTTCTTCTGGATCGGACTAGTGAAGAAACACGGGGAAGGTTGCCGTATAATTGATTAGTCGATGGGTGGCTCTTCCAAGATACATTTTGTGCTCTCATTAGAAGTAAGTGCCATCCAACAGTTTCTCTAAGTGTCCATGTCTCGGAGCCATAGAGTAGAATCGGCTCGACAGTCGTCTAAACTGGGATGACCAGATTTTATGCATGTCATTGCAGGCTGACCAGGCCATACCCTTCCTAGTTTGAAAGTCCTTTTGGGAAGAAGATATATCATACTATAATTCAATCTGAATGAATGAATGAATGAATGAATGATAGAATGAATGAATGTCAGAAACACCACCGTATCTCCTCATTGCCTGCACCAATCGCTCCCACTTTTCACACAGGCATTGACCATAATAATATGGAGGTCTTAACGAAGCCATTTTTTCAATAAGATTAATAATGAATTTATTAGTGAATAAAAACCCGTTTATTTGTCCGTGGTCTATCTCCGACCGAGCCACACTATTAGCACACATCTCTCCATGCCAAAAAAAAATCTGCACGCTCCCAGAATCCGGCTAGGCTACATTTTACCGACGCAACTGTCATATTTACTGTACAGATATTGTTTTTACATCACCACACGATCCCACGGGACTCATCTCCCCGCAAATCACGTGTCACCAGTGAAATGCATGTTGGGACGGACACAGATTAATACTGGGACACAGTTTCCGGCGCAACATTCCCCTTGCATTCTCCAACGCACTTCCCCTTTTTCACACCGCCCCCAGGCAGGCATCAGACCTATGCATCAGACCCACATGAGGAAAACAACTCGGTCCCATAGTACAGCTACTCTTGCGTCAGTCGACATAACTTCTTCTTTGGGGAAGCATCGCGGCCGGGTTGCGTGGCACAGGCACCTGAAAGCTCCGACAGTTGGACGGAGGCATGTTAACGTGGACACACACACACACACACACACACACACACACACACACACACACACACTGTTTCGACACCACACTGTCCGCCCCCTCCTCAACCACCTCCTTCGCCGTGCATTACACATGAGCTACATGCACGCTCAAAGCCTGGACACTGACAACCACAGCTTACAGCCCTGCGCGCACCCAGCGTGGCTGCGTGACACACTGAACAGCACGATCACAACGGAATGCTTATCTGTCGGGGTCTCGGGGTGGCCAAATGGAGACGTTTGGGGAAGACAGATCCCGTGCCGTCGGAACAACACAATGACAAAATACATACAGACAGATGCAATGACAACGACACGTTCCTAAATCACACAAAACATCAAATTCTTATCCTGATTATATAAAGAACAAACTACAACTTGCTTTGAAGCCCAAAAAGCCAACCTCCGCGTTCACCGTTTAATAGCTTATATCTCCATGGGCAGCAGACGGTGAGCGGTTAGGGACCGTCTACAAAGTGCAACACCGAACTTGAAAATATTCAATAACTTCCATTTATAGGCAGAATATCACCACCATATTTACATCACACATCAATGGTGTACTTATGATTGTACTACAGCATTTAATTAGCCTATACTTTAGTGCCCAACCCAACTTCCCAAGACCATCTGTAAACAATTCCCCCCCTATCAGTAATGTGATCTATTACATCGCACACTGAACATGATTTGCTGTTCATATATTAAGAACGGGTAAGGACTAGTATGAACAACACAATGAAGCTTAATTTCCCACCAAATGCACACAGTGTTTCACAGTAAACTATCTATCTGGGACAGCAGTGATAGCGAGCCTACCTACTGTAGGCCTACTGCATGTCAACGACATACAGAAAATTAGGTAGATGCTAGAATGCTAGATTGATTTACTTGCATATTAATTGCGTATTAATTTCTTGTGCCGTTTGTGAAACTGTGTAAATATCTGAAAACCGCTTACTTGTATTGTAAATAAGATAGGAGAGACCCTAAGTCTGTGCCGTTTGTAAATAAGCTAAGAGAGACTGAGAGACCCTACGAGTATGCTGTTTGTGAAACAAGCTTTTAATATCTGGAACCCTTTACTTTCTTCTTTCCTGCCTTGATCTCCTTACCCCCCCTCCCCCCGCCCCCTTCTTCCCTTTCTTTGTGTTCTTGGAAAAATAACACGATGGGAAGTTGGGAACTATGCACTAAAATGACTTTCACCCACTTTTATACTTGTAAAACTGTGATGTGACAATAAAGCTGATTCAGATTCTGAATTAGTACACGGCTTGGTTGAATGCTTGGTTCTGATTGGTGTGTTATTTCTTGATAACGACCACTCCGCTCTAACCAGACCGCTGTCTAATCAAAGCCTCAGAGCACCTGGCTGCACTGCTTGGATCTTTTTTAATGCTCTATCAACACACCGGGCTGTATTTTGCGTGTCTTAAGTGCCAGGTCTTATTACCTAACTTGATTAAACTAAAGACCTGGAGGCGTGATCAATGCCATTTGGCTATTCTGAGTGGCCAAAGAGCATTGATCACGCCTCCAGGTCTTTAGTTTACTCAAGTTAGGGAATAAGACCTGGTACTTAAGACACGCAAAATACAGCCCACCATGTCATAATCACCCTGTCTGTGATTATAGTTATAGTCACCAATGTACACAGTTTTTAAATGTACAAATATTTATTTACATAATAGGTAGTTAACCCATTTTGACCTGAGATCAGATTCTAAAAATGTCTTCTACATCCTGACAGTTTTCTGAAAAAGCTATGTTTCTATGTCAGTGGTTCTTCGATTTTTCAAAAATAGCAGACCTACAAGCTCATAGATCTGCTATTTTTCAATAGCTAAAGCATAGCATAATGCTAACACCAAAAGGGGTTGCCGCCCCAAAATGGGTTAAACAACTAGTCGACTAGTAAACTAGGCAACTAGTCGACTAGTAAAACAGTGAATGCCCTACCACCTAGCCATTCATCATCCCTGGCTTATAGTCCATGATGTGTTGTTTCTTTACAGTGTGAAGCGGGAGGGGAGTCGCTGACTGGGTCGCGGAAGGAGGACGTGGTCAAGGACTCTCCCAGCAGGTCCTACCTCCTCAACGTCATCCTGAAGGAAGGCAGGAATCTGGTCATCAGAGACCGCTGTGGTAAGCAACGGGTTCCCACGTCTCACTGACCGCTGTGGTAAGCAACGGGTTCCCCCCACGTCTCACTGTTGGAGATGTTGTAGAAAGAAATCAGAATCAGAATCAGAATCATTTGAAGTATTTTATTTGTCACTAAAAACTGTTCACACATCTGGAGTAAGTGAACACGCAAACAATATCGCTGGGACAGCTATTTGGTGTCACATGCATGCACGAACGCACAGACGTAGTATATACTAGTATATTCCGTAAGTACAGTATATACTGTACAAGACAAGTAAATGATTCTCTCAACAGTTATCCCGTTCTCTAGTGCAGTGGTTCTCAAAGTGGGGTCCGGACGGGTGACCCCCAGGGTTGCTTGGTGGGTTCCAGGGGTCCCCAGCTAAATTATTGATAGTTAGGAACAATATGGACCCATTTGGGCCTGACGTCGAAATAAAAAAAAACGTTCGCTCTGAAAGAATATATACCTATTCAAAGATTTGGGCCGCATTTTAAAAGTATAACAGAATGCTTGAAACACCAAAAGGGGTTCCTGCCCCAAAATGGGTTAAACGGTACAGCCACGGACCACCGTTTGATGAGATTTAGCCTCTCAGACCCAAAACTTAGAATATTTTGTTGTCGTTGATAAGAGTTTGTCCACAATTCCATCCTGTATTGATGTTGGTAGGTATCATAGGAGAGACAACATGCAGACGTTAATTAAAATAACATTTCTTCTACATTCTCTAATTAAGTAATTAAGTAAATATAGCAATGCAGATGCATTTAACTCTTGAGAGCGTAAAATGTAACCAAATGGACTCGTTTCATTTTCCAGTCTCAATGGTTAAAGATCTATAATAATTAATTGCATATTTATAATAATGAATTGCATTCTATAGCGCTTTTCCAAGTGCTCAAAGCACTTTACAATGGTTCATTCATACATACATTGGGAGGTGAAGCGGTGAACAGTCGACGCCAGCGTCCTCACTTCCCACATTCACACACACCAATGGTGGCAAGCTCACACCGACCAACTCATTGGAGGCAATGTAGGGTTCAGTGTCTTGCCCAAGGACACTTCGACATGTGGACAGGAGGAGCCGGGACTCGAACCGCCGACCCAGGGATCATTGGACGACCTGATCTACCTCCTGAGCCACAGCCACCCCTAAAAGGGTCCATTTGGTTACCAACATTTAGTTGGGGACCACCTGGAATCCCCTCAAGGACCACTGGTGGTCCCTGGACCACTATTTGAGAAACACACCAGTGGTACAGCAACGTGCTCAAAGCCTTGCTGGGCTCAAGGCTCAGCAAGACTTTTATCCCTGAAGCTGTCAGAGCTTCTGTCAAGGACAAGGACAGCAAAGCAAAACAAAACCGCATTCAGTCTTTAAATATACAGCCTTGTAGATTTGTGTTTACTTGCACTAAAGTGGATCAGTTTGGGGATTTACTACGAGCCAAGGTTTCCTCCCAATAGTGACGATAATAAGCCTAACCACACATTTAAAAAATAATAATACTAGAAGTTTTACTCTGCCTTTCTTACTTGTACTGTACCGGTCTTTCTTACCTATTGTACTGCAACTGTGAGTGAGGAGTTACATTAACACAAGAGTTGTCCCGATCCGATCACGTGATCGGAAATCTGGGCCGATCACATGATTTTCAAAAGATCGTCCGACCCGTTCCTCTGCTGAGCAGAGCCATAGAGTTAGGGCTGAACTGATTCAAGATTTATTTTGCTATGCATGGATATTTACATCCACATCCACATGCAGCTCCACTTCTAAGTCTGCCTGCAGCCTCTGTCTGTGTGTTTGTGTGTGTCCCTGGTGTGTGCACATCTAACACAGACATGTTGTTGATGTAAGATCCCTAGATCCCTTTAGAAAGTTTACAACTTCAATTCCACTGGAGTTTGGAGCTATAGCAATAGCAGTTACCAGCATGTAGAAGTAGCATGCGGTAGTTTTTTGATCGGATTGGGAAACATGTCTCAAAATCAAATGATAGGAATCGGATCGCGAGCAAAACAAGTGATCAGGACATCCCTAATTAACATTGACGATTGTACAGTGGAGTCTGGGTTTCCAGTAGGGATGTAGTGATGAGACATTTTGGCCAACATCGATATCCGATATGATTAATTGCTGGCATGGCCGATAACCGATATAACTAATGTCGATATGATCTAATTCTGTATTAAGAAAATATAAAAATGTTGTCGAGGCTTATAAACACTGCATTTGAAAAAAGCAATGCCTCTTTTTTCCAAAACTAGGGATGCAACGTTATTGAAATGTTGTCCCATGTCTCAACATAAACAGCTTGAATGTAGTATTTTTATTTTAAAAATATTCCAACTTGTTGACTCTTTTGAAAGCTTCTCCAGAAAACATTGATAGAATATTCAGCCTTCTTCATAACAAAGGGCATTTTCAGGCTTTTTTTTTTTTTTAAAGTGCACTGCACTTGCAATACGAAACACTTTATTTAGGCAACGTTTCTGTCAGACCTTCTTCAGGCTCATGCTGAATAATAGGCAGCCCTATTATTCAGCCCTGCCTACGCACCCGTCTCAGAGGGTGTGCATAAGACTTTGTTGCCTCACATAAAAATCTGATATAAACTGAGTTGAACTATTTTACCGATACGTACTGTATGACCAATATATCGGTTTAACCCATTCTGACCGCGCACCCATTTTGGTGTCGGCATCATGTTATGCTTTAGCTATTTAAAAATAGCAGATCTACAAGCTCATATCGCGCCACCGAGTGGCGCGATACGAGCTTGTAGGTCTGCTATTTTTAAAAAATCAAAGAGCGACTGACATTTTTAGAATCTGATCTCAGGTCAGAATGGGTTCATCAGACCAGTGTGTGTCCGGCGGAAACCTCGTATGAATCTGATCTCAGGTCAGAATGGGTTAAGGCCAATATCGGCCGATACCGATGTGTTTGCCGATTGATCTCCCATCACTAGTGTCCAATATATAGTTTAGTTCAGTGATGGTCAACCTTTTGAATTACCAGAACAGGGACAGGTTCTTCATGGAGTTAAAACATGCCTTGTACAGTGATTTGACGGTGAATACACACCCATACCCTGCCTCAATGTTGTGGAATGTGTCTGTGTGTAGATGGCATGGTGATTAATTATACACAAACAGACACAATCAGAGTCAGGCCCAGGGTGGATCTATAAACACCGTCACCCCTCTGTCTGAGGTGAGCGGCATTCCATGCCGTCAGCACAGCGGATCCCGACCTGTCTGAGGCACGCCCAGCATCAAACGTCCTGAGGTCCCAGACTCTCCCAGAAAGAGAGAGTCATCATTTCTTTTACTTAGGCCTTTGAATTCCTTTCGGAACATAGGCCATTGATGAGTCGTTTCCACCCTCGTCTGTCATCATTTCACCATGATGTAAACAAGTGGCTCTATCGTGTGCTTCATCGACACCCACTAATACAGGGGTTCTCAACCCGTGGGTCACGACCCCTCGGGGGTCAAATGATGTTGGGAGGTCCCCAAATTATTTCAACCTTCCCCCTTTTTGTCCCCTTTTGTTTTTGCAAGTGAATGGCTGGAAAATGGAAATGAAGAGTTTACATTATAGAGTACACATGGAGTACATGCATACACTTTCCTTAATGATTATATCTGGTTTGAGTATTTATTTATGATATAATGTCTCTCTTATCAAGGTTATTTTTGCAGTCAGTTTGTATTGGGGGTGGTCCCGATACATGGCCAAAGCATTTCCGGGGGTCCCCAGCTGAAAACGTTGAGAACCCCTGACCTAATACACAGCAGCGGTTCTCAAACATTTTCATGTTGAGGAATCCCAAATTGATATTACGTAGCTAAAATAGCCGATTCACAAGCTTGCATCGGATTCAAACCTATAGTTATTAAAGTGGATTATGTTTAGTTAATTTTTTTTTTTAAGATTCCAAATGGTCAGAACAAGTATATTACAGTAATACAGCTCTTATCATCATAGATCATACATCACCTCATTCCGGCCAATCATAATTTGCGTCCTCACTTTTGTCTTCAATGTTTGTGACACTCAAAACTATCAATTGTCAATGGCATTCAATGTTTGTGTTTACACAAACCCTCAAAGCTGGACATAGGAGGGGCTAGTGCCTTATCAAAAATAAAGGCTAACACATTTGGAAGATAGATTTCATATGCACCCAAAATACCAGGCTTCCATCTAGTGGTGAATGAGCTGAATTGCTAGACCTAGAAGTCAGTTTAGCTCATTCATATGGTATGTATCATTTAAAAAGAAACTGCACAAAAATGGGACTAGAGGAGAAGAGATCCAGTAGAACTAAAAGACAAGTAAAGTGATTTTATGTGTGTTTGCGCTCGGGTGTTGCCCTCTGAAAATAGATCTACAAGCTTAAAACGTGCCTCGCTGTGAAGCGGTGTGAGCTTGCAGATCGTCTATTTTGAGCATGCAACCAAGTGCACAATCGGGCATTATGATGCCATCAAATACCTGCCAAAATACATTTTTGGCGACAAAATCAACTGTAGATTTAATAGACTAAAATGACATGATATTTAGCCGACTAAAACTAGACTCAAACTAAAACATTTCAGATGACTAAAATATTACTAAAACTTAATGGAAAATACTAAATAAAAATGTGCTGTCAATATCAACACTGCCTCTGATTAATGTAAATATTAAAATACTGTTTCCATTCGCAGGGACCAGCGACCCTTATGTGAAGTTCAAACTGGACGGCAAGACCTTCTACAAGAGCAAAGTGGTTTATAAAAACCTCAACCCCACCTGGAGCGAGTCCTTCTGTCAGCCCGTCAGTGATCTGGACAAGACAATCCACATCAAGGTGAGCTACGGTCAGAGACTGCTCACATGGTTCTTGTCCAGTTGTTTTCAACCTTTTTCATATCAAAGTCCATTATTTATTCTGCATTTGAGCCACGGACCACCATTTGATGAGATTCAGCATCTCAGGCAAAAAACTTTAATAGGATATTTTGTTATTGTTGGATAAGATTTTGACAACAATTCCACGCTGTATTGTTGTTGGAGAGATAAAAGGCAAAGGATCAAAAATAACAATTCTTCAACATTCTCTAATTGTGTAGACTTCTTGTAAATTGAGTAATGAATCAATCACAGCTCTCCACCTACTGATTACGTGTGGTGATACTACGTAAGTTCATTGGTCGGGTTCTGAGAACAAATAGGCTGGAGTTAGGAATCATTCTTAGCTTGGTTTATAGAGCACCGAAGTCTGACGTCACTTTCAGTAGAGGGCGTCTGTCCCCAGGTTCATGTATTTGTTTAGTTGCATTGAAATCCCCATTGAGGCGATTTGAGATCGCCTCATATAACAACTGTGTTTGAAAAATGAACATGTCACCCCGGCCGCTTCACTCATATGGATATGAAGAATCAACTGACTGAGAGAAAACGCTAATGTTACTGCTACTGAATTAGTTAGATTTTCGCTAGAATCAGACTGTATCATATATGAGTGACTGACTGTTGCAAACGATACAGAGACACCTCCCTGACAATAACGCCGAGACAGCTTGTTTATTTTTGGACCACAACGCTTATAGTAGACGATATTAAGATCACCCCATGTTATTCTCCATAGAGAAATTACTTCCGTGAACCAGGGGAATGGTCGGGATGAGCGAGTTACGTCAGGACTTCGGTGCTCTATTAAAGCAAGGAAGCAAGTCTGCATGGGTTAGGACAAATGTTACTGTATGTCCAACGTTGGGCAGAGAGAGGCTTCAATCCATTTCAATTAGGCTCACACAAACACCTCCTTCCGAACAGAATACCAGATTCTCACATGCCATAGTAACTAGATTGAGCACAAGTCATACACCCATTCCGTGTACACCTCTGTGCTGCTTACGGAACTTGCCTATCGGGCACGCAGGCGTGCCATTAATGACGGTAAGGCGCGCCGCACCCTCTCGTTTAATATTGCTTAATTCATTCTGCTTGTTATCCATGCAGGTGTATGACCGTGACATAACGTCCGATGACTTCATGGGCTCCAGCAGACTCCTACTGAGTGATCTGCAGATAGACAAGTAAGTCGTTGCAATGACCTCATCGTCGCACACATTTCTGTCCAATGCACCCGTCCACACTCGCGCAGCTCGCACACGCACGTCCGCACGGCCGTCTCCATATATGAAGATCACAACACTGACCTCATCAAACCCTGGATAGCCAGACATCGAGAACACTGTATCATCACCTAGATCTGCATATATGGAGCCGGGCCAGCAACTCTACATCTGACCTCAAATCCTTAGATCTCCATATATGGAGCTGACCTGTTCTGACATTCCATATGTTGATCCTTCCCCACCCGTCCTTCCTCTTCAATGTCTCCCTTTTGACTGTTACCTGTCCATTCAAACTCTAGACGGGCCCACCCCAATGTTATTGGCGCAGCCACGCCCAGCAGCCGGCAAAAACTCAACAGAGTTCTCAACAGGCCCTCATCAAACCCTGTACACTCAAGACACTGACCCCGCTGCCACCCATAGATCTCCATACAGTATATGGACCTGTTCTAACATTCCATAAGTTGATCTGACCTCATCAAACCCTGTACACTCAAGCCACACTCCATATATGGCCATACCTCATCATCAAACCCTGTACGCTCAAGACATTTCCCCCGCTGTGACCCCTATATCTCCATATATAGAGCTGACCTGTTCTGATATTCCATATGTTGATCTGACCTCATCAAACCCTGTGCACTCAAGACACGCTCCATATATGGCCAGTATTCATTCCATATGTTGATCTGACCCCCCATGCCAAAGCACCAGCGCTCGCCCAGCAGTCTGCCGTCTCCCAGGCGGATGCGTGCACGCCCTCAGGGCGTCTTACTGGTAATAATAATAATAATAATATCTTTTTTCTCCAGGGTGACTGAGCTGTCTCTCCACCTAGAAGATGTCAACAGTCTAGAAGACGACATGGGAGTCATTCTGTTGGACGCGTGTCTGTCTATGAGAGACGGAGACGGCACGAGTGACTCGGTAATACAATCTGTGCTTGGGAACCTCCTCAAAGCATAGGTTTAAATAAATATGCTGCTCAGGCATTTAAATGCAGCCAATTATACTTGCACCAAAAGAAGTTGAGCAACAGCAAAGAATGCAACTTTCCTTGCATAAAGGCAAGGAAAGTACTTTAATATTTGTTTTATTTATCCAATCAATTGTTGCATTTTCTCCCTGTTGTCCTACAGTACTAACCAAGCTGTTGTTCTCTTTTACACCTAACCTGCATGCTACAGCCATTGAAATGGCCTCAGACACCAAAGAGAAATTTTAGGGTAAGGTATAATAACTGATATCTTTAAATCGTTAATTCAGTAAATTCATGGTGGATTAGACCAGTACAGTGGTTCCCAGGCTTTTTTGGACATCTGACAAAAGCTGCACGTTCAGATTTTGTGCTTCTGGGGATGAGAATCATTTTCAGCCAGATTTTGATACATTTTGGCCCCCAAGTGGGGCCCGGACCTCAGGTTGGGAACCACTGGATTAGACAGACTCAACGTACTGTATGTATGATGATCACGCGACATACTAAATCCTACACAGCTTGTAACCACGCCCCGTTTCTGTGGCCAATGTGGAACTGCCTCTCGCCTACAACAACTGCAAACCTTTGTTTTGGCCAATAAGGTATCGTTTTTGACCGCGACCGAAGCGTGCCGTCTCAAGCGACGCCGCGACTGCCACTCAAAGTGGCTATACTGGCCAATCACAGAGCATCCTTGCACAAGCTGGATTTAGTATGACGCGATGATGACACACATGAGTCCATTTCACTCCCAATCAGTTTCAACTCTTAGGGCCATACTGATGACAATAGGGCCCTCAAAGTTTAGATCTCTAATGAGCCTCTCCTCTCCTCTCCTCTCCTCTCCTCTCCTCTCCTCTCCTCTCCTCTCCTCTCCTCTCCTCTCCTCTCCTCTCCTCTCCTCTCCTCTCCTCTCCAGTCTGGAGTCTCTCAGAACACCAGGAGTCTGTCGGAACAGAAGAGCCAGCTGTGGAGCCGCGTGGTGCGCGTCACCCTGATCGAGGGGCGGAGCTTGCCAGTGGAGGGACAGGGAGACGTCTACGTAAGCCTGAGACTGGGAGAGCAGAGGCACAAGAGCAAGGTACGGCTCCAGGCACCAGACACCCACCCGTAATGCTTCTAATAGATATACGCTTTCTAGAGCAAGGTACACCCACCCGTAATGCTTCTAAGAGATAGTGGCTTTCTAGAGCAAGGTACACCCACCCGTAATGCTTCTAATAGATAGAGGCTTTCTAGAGCAAGGTACACCCACCCGTAATGCTTCTAATAGATAGAGGCTCTCTAGAGCAAGGTACATACACCCATAATGATTCTAATAGATAGAGGCTCTCTAGAGCAAGGTACACCCACCCCTTAATGCTTCTAATAGAGGCACTAGAGCAATGAATCTGATAGTTAGGTCAAGAGCCAGTTAAGATAGATTGATAGATTCTTTATTTTTGTGTCATGCACCCAAGGCGCCCAGCCCACATGGACTTATATGACACACCATACAAAGAAACTTTTTTTTTTTTTTTTTTACACCAACAAAACATTCTGCCTTTTTCCCCACGCTTTTCTAAAGCATTACCTTTCCTAAAGCATGAGGTTTAGTCCGACAACGTGACCAGACGTCTCCGCGTTTCCCAATCGCAACCAATTAGGCTCCAGCATTCATGCATTAGGTCGTTAAGATCGTTTTGATAAGTTAAATATTTTACTCAAAATCCCACAGTTTTACACATGTAACGGCCAAGCTACACCAGGCTTTTCTCGTGCGTTTACTCTAAACGCGGGGACCGTGCGTGCGTAAGCCAAATGCCCTGGCTACATCGATCTGTCAGACGTGCGGCAGATTTGTGCGGGACCTTCCGGGAGGATATATAGATACGCGCGCATGGGAGCATACGCACGTAAAAAAATTAGAACCGATCCTATTTTTAGAGCACGCGTAGGATGGCCCGCGGTATCCGTGCGTCTGGTGTAGCTGGTATCATTGACATATATTGGTCCTATCCAAACGCACTGTACGCGCGCAGTAAACGCATACGCACGCGCGCAAAATTCCCTGGTGTAGCTTGGCCGTAAACCTGTGATGTGACAATAAAGTTTTGATGTGAGATATGCTGTATAATCAATTCAAAGAGTGTTGCTTTTAGAAGAGTGCAATAGTGACCTACAGTACTTCTCAACATTCCATTTGAGACCCTCTCTGTCTCCCTCCGCAGAACATCGATAAAATGGCGAATCCGCAGTGGAGAGAGTGCTTTGACTTCAACCAGTTTAACGACGACACATACTTCAAACTGGAATTGGAGGTGGTTTCCAAGGAGGGTCGTAAATGCGAAAGCTACGGAATGTGAGTCGCGACACATCGCAGCGATTATTCTTAAAAAGATACATGAAACACTTCAGCTCTATAGATTTCGGCCATTTGAAAATAGCCGATCTACAAGCTCACAATGCATCACAATAGGACGCACTGTCAGTCTGCTATTTTCGAAATATTTTTAGACATTTGATAACTTGAAATGGGACATTCTGCATCGTGAGTACTTCCTACTTTTGGTACTTTAAGTACATTTTGATACTTTTGTACTTTTACTCGAAGATTATTTTTACTTCTGACTCGCAACAAAGTAATTTTTTTTGTGTGGTATTGATACTTTGAGAACTTTTTCCTATCACTGCTTATAAACCTTCAATGGCTTTATGGTCTTGCGGAACCCTTTACATGTGTATGCCTGTATTGTGTCCGTTTTCTGTGTTAATGCGTGTGTGTGTGTGTGTGTGTGTGTAGGTGTGAGGTGGACCTCTCCAAGCTCCCGGTGAATCAACCCCAGGTGTTCAAATCAAAGCTGGGTTGTTATGGCCCAGGTGAGCTGGTCTTCCTGATCACACTGAGCGAGTGCAGTGGCGTCTCCATCTCTGACCTCTGTTCCCCAACCCTGGACCAGCCACACGGGGAAGAAGCCCTGCTGGACAAATATGTAAGTGCCTGGTACCGCGGACATCACCCTATTCCATATGCATATGCAGTGGTGGGATAAGCACTAAAACATTTTACCTAACCCATTCTGGGCGGGAACCCCTTTTGGTGTTTTAACTAAGCGTTATGTTATACTTTAGCTATTGAAAAATAGCAGATCTACAAGCTCATAGCGCGCCACCGAGTGGCGCACTACGAGCTTGTAGGTCTGCTATTTTTGAAAATTTCCGACGTCAGGCCTAAATGAGTTAACTAGGTGTGCCATGCACATTTTTTGCATTTTTTTTGCCATGGCAGAAAACAATTGGGAAACACTGACTGTAGAGTAGCCCGAGTTAAGTTTTATTCGTTTTATTGGGCGATTTTGATTTTGACTTTTAAGACATACATGGTTTTCGGCGGCTACTTTGTGACAGGTCTCACGTTTGGATCACGTGCAAGTCTTTCCAATTCTATGGACAATGGCGGTGCGCACCGAGCTGCAGTATTTTTCTTCCTTGTTGTCACTGGCCACTGGCCACAATCTCTGTAAAGCGCCTTGGATAAAGGCGCTATATAAATGCACCATTTACTACGGCCATCATGAAATATTTTCCGACATTAAGACATGCGATCACGCTATTTTAAGGCACACATTCGTGCAAGGGAACGATATACTCTATCGGGTGATTCTTAATTAGTATTAGTATTAGTAGTAATTAGTAGTAATTAATCTGGCAATAAATATGTCTGTGTATGTATGTGTTTGTCTCACAGAGTATAATGTTTGTGTATGTATGTGTTTGTCTCACAGAGTATAACGTCTGTGTATGTATGTGTTTGTCTCACAGAGTATAAAGAGGTCCTTCAGGAACCTGCGTGACGTGGGGTTCCTCCAGGTCAAAGTGATCCGAGCTACTGACGTGATGGCAGCTGATTTAAATGGTACGTTTAAGCTCATACGCAGAGTTTAAAAGTAAACTTGTGGGTCACGGACCAGTTTGTATGGGTCTCGAGTAAAAATCCCATTTTCTTTAACCACATGAATTCATTTTAAATAATTGTATACATTTTAAAACAAACAAACAAATCTAAGAAAGTCCATAAATAAAATGTAACATTAATTCAGAAGTAGTGCAAATAGCCGATCTACAAGCTCGAAAACGTGGTGCGGAGTGAAATGTTGTGCGCTTGTAGATCTGCTATTTTCACTAGTTTGGGTCCTCCTGGGCAAAGGAGACTTTTGGGTCTCGACCTGAAAAATCGAGATGTTTAAACGAGCAAGACAAGAGGCGATCAATAAATAAATCTAATCACCCATGCTGGTCTAAAAGTGTATAGATACCTGCCAACCAGCGCTGTCCAGGTAAACAAAATTACACTTTCAAAGTCACAGTACACATATTAACCAGTTAACAGTTTCTTCAATATTATTTTCCAAAAGTAAAAAGTTCAATTGCTCAGTCTGGTAGAAAAGTACTGTATTTGAAGGCCATAGTAAAAGATACTTGTTCTGTTCAGAATTTGTCGTCTCCCATCTTTCCACAAAATAATACAAAATGTTTGATAGTGGGCTCGATATGAACCTGGCTCGATAAGCCTGATCGATAAGGTGCTCGTTATCAATACAAAATTTACGAGCTCCATCCCTAGCTATAAGTAGCATGTGACGGGACAAACTAGGGGGTTTTCATGATTCTGAATCCATTGCAAGCATTAGTTTTGCACAAGAAACGGCCAGCTTGTAGATCTGCTATTTTCAAACGATTCTTATACATTGGAAAACGTAAAATGGAACATTCTGCATAATGTGTAGGCTATACTTTTACTTTTGTACTGCAAGTACATTTTGACGACAATGCTTTTGCATTTTCACTCAAGTACATTTTAAATTCCAGACTTTTACTTGTAACTTAAGTAAAACATTTGAGTACTTTTTCCACCACAGATTTTTAACCCATTCTGGACGGGAACCCCTTTTGGTGTTTTAACTAAGCATTATGTTATACTTTAGCTATTGAAAAATAGCAGATCTACAAGCTCATAGCGCGCCACCGAGTGGCGCGCTACGAGCTTGTAGGTCTGCTATTTTAGAAAAATCGTGAAAATGTGGCTCAAATCTTTGAATATTTATTCTTTCAGTAGATAATTTGTCATGTTGTTTTGCAGGAAAGAGTGATCCGTACTGCGTGTTGCAGCTGGGAAACGACCGGCTGCAGACCCACATCGTCTACAAGACCCTGAACCCAGAATGGAACAAAGTCTTCACATTGTCAGTGTTCCAAACATACTTTTCTATAGCACAAAAAATATCATACTCTTGAAGTCCAGGGATTTGTTACAAGACTTTCTTTATTACTTCATTACTTGAGTATAAGTACTTGGCTACTTTCCACCAGTGGACTTAGGCCCGACTCACACCTTTCGATCTAGCATACAACATTGATGCATGCTAGATGTATACAAAGGGTGTGATACATCTTGCCCCAATGCATTTCCAATGGAAGTCACATGGTTTGACACAACATTTGTGTTGTACGGCTTTCGGCTGTGTTTCGACTGCCCCCCCCCCCCCCCCACCCCCTCATACAACACAAATGTTGTGTCAAACCATGTGACTCCCATTGGAAATGCATTGTGAGCTTGCATCAGTCAATAAGTCTCATACAACAAGCATGCATCAGTCTGTTGTGCACGTGTGAGTCAGGCCTTATTATATGTGCCGTCCTGTGTCTCTGCCCTCCTCTACAGTCCGGTCAAAGACATGCATGAGGTCCTGGAGGTGACCCTGTTTGATGACGACGGAGATAAACCACCAGACTTCCTGGGAAAAGCAGCCATTCCTCTGCTGTCGGTATGATATTTACAATGGGTGTAACGATACATTCTAACAGCGATACGATACGAATACCGGAAGACTCGACCCAGTGCTTGCCCGTTTTTCCTCCCGGAATTGTCACCAGTGAGGGGGATAACTTTGTAATATGCTATTGGCTGTTTGTATTCTTTTTGGAAAAATATAAAAAGATACCTCTGTAGAAAGGCTATATTATTTTACTTATATTGACCCTATAAACAATTTAGTATTATTTAGTATATGTAAGGTTTTGCACACTCAAATGGTACCTCGTCAGATAATCCCCACATATCCTACAACAACTTCTGTGAACAGACTTCAATGTAGTAGATTTTCATAAATTATATTTGTACTTAGGCTGTCTGCTGTCATGGAAGTTTATAGTTAGAGAAATTCAAAGTCCAGCCGTCTGCTGTCCAGCCTCTCCCACCCCTCACATTGGGGACAATTCTGGGAGGAAAACAGAAACGGGGCGAGTCTTCTTGTTACCTACGATGCGTATATCACGATACAGGGTTGATGTATTGTCTGTGTAAAAAGCCCGTCCTCTCTCCAGATCCGTAACGGGCAGGAGATTGCTTTCTCGTTGAAAAAAGAGGATTTGGAAGGCTGGACGAAAGGGACCATCTCTTTGGAGCTCGACGTCATATCTAACCCTGTGAGTGCACCCTGATGAGACAGATAGGTTAAAATAATGTTTTTATTGGGCATTATCGGCAAAAATAAATGTTTAAAAATCTCAAATGTACAAAACGTTTAAATGTGAGTAAATAAAAAAATAGCTCCTATTTTGACTATTTGCTGGACGACGAAGTATACAGATATCGTCGAGCTCAAAGCAGATCAACAAGATATCAACATAACTGTCTTTTTGTCCACATCCTTTTTCTGTCATTTAATTAATAGTCTTTCGTTCTCCTCCTCCCCCATTCAGGTCAGAGCGAGTGTCAGAACATTTCAGCCCAGAGAGAAAAGATTCCTAGAAGACAATGCCAAGTTTTCCAAAAAGGTTTGAAACAGGAACATGTGTTGCAATAAATAATTGTGATAATTGCTAATGATATGACGAGAACACATGTCACATTTAATAGACACCCTGAATGGAAGTCATAAGGGATAGGATCTCTTCCCTAGCCCATCTGGTTACAGATAAATGTGTATATTTCAGATGCTGGCGAGGAATGTTTTGCGAGTGCGTACCCTGTACAGAGCCATCAGGTCCACCTTGCAGTACATAAAGAGCTGCTTCCAGTGGGAGAGCACACAGAGAAGCCTGATTGCATTCGTGGTGAGTACTTTATCAATACATTCCTGCTGAGTACTTTATCAATACATTCGTGGTGAGTACTTTATCAATACATTCCTGCTGAGTACTTTATCAATACATTCCTGCTGAGTACTTTATCAATACATTCCTGGTGAGTACTTTATCAATACAACGGAGCACAATGGAATATAATCTAGACTGAGCACTGGTTCCCAAACAAGGGAAGGTTGAGTCGTGGACCGATTTTGATGGGTCCCTTTATTGTTTGGTTTTCCTACATTTAGTTTTTAGTTATTTCTAAAAACATTTAAAAAAAAAAAAACATTCCCCCCAAAAAAGCAAAATCTTTCATGAATTCAAAAACATTCAGTAATTTCATGAAAAAAAAAAACTAAGGTCGTATGTAGGGGTGGAGGATGCTATCCTCCACCAGTCTACCTCATTCATCGGGCCTCCACATACCTGGACAAGGAAAGTGGCGCTGTGAGGATACTAGTATTCTTTGATTTCTCAAGCGCCTTTAACACCCCCTTCTGAAAGACAAACTGACCAGTATGCACCCACACCTTGTGGCCTGGATCATGGACTACCTCACTGACAGACCACAATATGTCAGGTTGAGGGACTGTACATCTGACACCGTGACCTGCAGCACAGGAGTCCCCCAGAGGACTGTGCTGGCCCCCCTTCTCTTCACCCTCTACACGGCAGAGTTTAGAGTAGACACTGCACAGAGATGTGCCACCTGCAGAAATTCTCAGACGACATCGCCAGACGACCCATAAAGAAATGAAATTTACGCTGAGGATGTTGCTCTGTTGTTTGTTCTCTTGCGTGGTATCACAATCAAATAAATAAGCCAATTAGAAAATAAACTGAAGACATTATGACAGCGAAAACGTGTCAAGCCATTATATTAAGACCTGGAACGCATCTGTGTCACCTTAGATTTTAACCACTTTAACCATTATTTTAAACTTTAAGCTATATATGAGATTGTAGATCTGCTATTATTGAAAAATCTGGAAAATGTGTCACAAATCTGTGAATATATATATATATATTCTTTCACAGTGAACGTTTTTAACTCAAATCTTTGCTTCTGGGGGACCCCTGGAACATGAGGGTCGGCGGCCAAATACATTTGGGAGTCCTTGACATGAAAACGTTTTTCAGAAAACAGTCAGGATTTAGAAGACATTGTAGAATCTGGTCTCAGGTCTTAATCCATTCTGGGCGGGAACCCTTTTTGGTGTTAGCATCATGTCATGCTTTAGCTATTGAAAAATAGCAGATCTACAAGCTCATAGCGCGCCACCGAGTGGCGCGCTACGAGCTTGTAGGTCTGCTATTTTTGAAAAATCGAAGAACCACTGACATAGAAACATAGCTTTTTCAGAAAACTGTCAGGATGTAGAAGACATTTGTATAGAATCTGGTCTCAGGTCTTAATAAAGTGTTTGTCATTGTCTGTCCAGTTGTTTGTGGTGACGGTGTGGCACTGGGAGGTCTACATGCTGCCTCTGTTCCTCGTTGGTCTCATCACCTGGAACTATGCACGCATCAGCGCTGGACGAGCCAGCCATGACCCGGTATGCACGCACGCACGCACGCACGCACGCACGCACGCACGCACGCACGCACGCACGCACGCACGCACGCACGCACGCACGCACAAGGACGTCTACATTTTAGGACAGTGATTTACGACGACACTATGTATGGCACATTAAGGACAGTGGTTCTCAACCTTTTTACGGTATTTTCAAGGACCCCCATAACTCTGACAGTGTACCTTACTGGTCCATTTGGTTATAGACGCAATGGTCATTTGGGGCTATGGCTCTTTATGCGTTTGTCAGCTCATTTTGTATGTCCGTAGCAAAAATAGAATTTTGACAAAAATGTCCAACACAAGCCACCATGGTGATGAGCGATGGCCCCTTTTTAACCCTGAAGCCAAAAGAGCTCACAACGCTTGTGAGCTTATAGATAGATATAGATGGGTTTTTTTTGCCAAAGCAGTTCAATTAGCGAACTAACGTTGATGTTTGTGTTGTTTTAGGACAACATGGAGGTGGGTGAAGAAGAGGAGGACGATGAGAAGGTTTGTGACTAAATAATAATTGAGCTGGATCTGTTGTTGGCAATCACAAGAGACATGGAGAAATGTGGTGGACGACCAGTGGTGTCTAATGTATAGACACTATTGACATACTGTATATTTGTCCATTTCGTATGACTATTCAAGGGTTAGATACAATACATGCACACAATGCTATTTATATTTATTTTATTTTATTTATTTATTTTCAAAATAGTCTTAAGTCTTAATCTGAGTATAAGATTTAAGTCATATAAAATAGTTTATAAAATAGGTAATTTGCTAATATGATTTAAATGACAGGAGTGATGATCAGTGGAGCTGATTGCCTGTCGGGCACTGGCCTACTTGGAACGATGCAAGTTGGAAATGAATGCCCCACCCAGTTATTATGTCTGTGTCCCTTTTATGAGCATAACTATTTACACGCACCTAGACAGGGCCAATAAGGCAATTATGGAAAGCACACCATTCTTTTTGTAAATAATTACTTTATTGAATTAACAAATGACAATATTTCCATCTTGACAGATCTTCGTCAGTATATGGATTCTTTGTCAGGCAAGCCCACATTTGGAGTCTATGCAGATGTCAAAGCATCATTGTGATGTCAGAACAGGCCAGCTCCATATATGGAGATATAGGGGTAATCAGGCCCAGAGCCCGGGCAGAGGCTTCTGTGCTGGTTCTGGACAACCGGCTATCTGACAGACTCGACACCGTGTGCACACTGCACTGCACTCCCTGTGGGGGTGTGGAATGCGTTTGTTGAATTTGAAGTTGGTGGGGCGAGCGGTCTTCCAGTTACGTGGATATATAGGTGCATATATAGATAGATTATTAGGATGAGCATTAAATCATGTCTAAATGGAAGGAGTTTCTCAATTAGTATAAAGTATTGAGAAATGGAAATACTCTAGTAAAAGTACCTCAAAATTGCACTTATTATTATCATTATTATAATACTTATACTTTCCACCGCTGCCTGTTAGGACCAACAGTTAAATGGCTGAATTTGAAATGAAAGTTAAAGATAAACAAAATGTAAATTATCCCTTCCATATACACATTTGTTGTCTTTGATGAAAACTATATTTTCATTTAAAACTGAAGATTCAATGAGTCTAATCGGTGTTTATGACAGGAGAGATGATCAGCAGAGCAGAGTTTTTACCATCGTCATTATGGTGAAGACTGAAGAATGGATAGAGTGTCTCAGTGAAGGTGCAGCCAGTGAAAGAGTAGAGATGAACTCTGGACTCCACGTCATAAAATGAGACGACACCCTCCTCGTGATCCACAAACACTCCCACTTTCTGGACCTCTCGTTTGACAGGGAGGAGGACGGGAGGAGCATCAGCAGCCAAGTACTCATTTCCATTCATCAACCTTACAGTCCAGTAACCATTGTTGGGTGTCGCTAATACCCAACAGCGGTTGATGGACTCTCTGGCCACTCCTAAAAACCAGTTACTCTTCCCTTTAACTCGAACCTCGTAGTAAAACCTTCCTGAGGAGAAGCTTTGTTTTCCCAAGACAGAGGGATATCGAGAGAATCTCTTTTTGCTCTCTGGGAGATTCTTCTTTACATCTCCACCACAACTCACTTGCGTTCCGTCCTCAGACAGGATAAGACAGGGATTTACTGTATCAGGGTCCAGAGTTACATCCACCGCATACTGCTGAATCATCCTCAGCTCAGCATCACACAGCTTCTCCATCTGTTGACTGAGTGTCTTCTCCAGCTGAGCCACAGCTGTCCTCACAGTCCCCACATATGAACGCTGATGGACATTGACCTTTGTCCAGTCCTTGGTGGGTGGAGGGGTGTTGGTGGATGTGACATTCTGGAGGAGGTGGAGGTGGTCTTCAGTGTGTGAGAGCTGCTTCAACTCAGAGCTTATCTTCTTTAACTCTGTGATTTCCTGTTCCAGCTCTTTGATGAAGCCACCAGCCTGTTTCTCTGTTGTTTTCTGCTTCTCTTCAATAACATGAACGACCTCAGCCTGTCTCGTCTTCACACATCGGATCAGTGTCTGCTATTTCTCTGTCTGCATCCTTCCTGCTGAGCTGTACTGAGTTTTTGACCTCCTGAATCTTCACTTGTCTCATCTGCATCATCTGCTGAACTTCAGCCTCTGTCTTTCCCAGCTCAGCCTTCTTGTCTTCGTATGCCTCTTCCAGAGATACAATTTGATGTGACTTGTGGTCTGACTCGGTGCAAAACTGACAAACACACATGTGGTCAGTCTTACAGAAAACCTCCAGAGGTCGGTCGTGTTTCTTACACAGAATGTCTTCCAGGTTCTTCACAGGGTCGATTAGTTTGTGTCGTTTTAACCGCGTGACTCTGTGGTGAGGCTCCAGGTGAGTGTCACAGTAGGAGGTCAGACACACCAGGCAGGACTTGACGGCCTTGAGCTCGGTACAGACGTCACAGGAGACTTCATCTGGTTCAGCAGGTTCCTGGTTTGAGTTGGAATTCTTTATCAGCTTCCTTGACCTCCTGAACTGATCGACCATCTCAGAGAAGACTTTATTAACGGAGAACTTTGGTCTCTTGTCAAAGGTCTCGTTGCATAGCGGACACTGACACACACCGCTAGTGTCCCAGTAACGTGTGATGCAGGAGTTGCAGTAGTTGTGTCCACATGGAGTGCTGATTGGATCCGTGAACACATCCAGACAGATGGAACACAGGAACTGCTCTTCAGACAGGAGACTGCTGGCAGATGCCATTTCTATACACTGAAAATAAAAAGAATATTGAATGCTACTAATCACAGCTTAATAGTTTGTTTTGTCATGTTTATTTCAAATATGCCATTCAAAATAAATAAAAACAAACAATTCTTTGCATTTCCCAGTTACAATAGTTTATTAGAATAGAGCTCAATAATGTTGGCACATACTGTGTGGGAAGCCGTTCAACTGAACAATATACTACAGGATTTCCAGGAAAACGAAACTAAGGGAAGATCGTGTCTGCAGGATACAGTTTAATTTTAACTTTTGTTCTCTGTTACAGAATTATGAATCCTTATCTCATGTACTCACCTGTCTTCACGTTCTCGATATTTCAGCAAAAGTCCTGTTGAACTGAAGATTGTTTTAAGATAAAGCGTGTGTCTCTGTGTGTGTCTGCACTGCCACCAACTTGAACACTTGAACACTTGAACTTTCACTTTACTGTAGATTGCATCACTGACTGAGAGGCTGCTCTGTTGCTGCTGTTAACTCTTCACAGCCTCCACTCTGTACTTCTTCTGTTATGGTTTAGACTAGTGCAGCGATATCCAAATACTTTAATGATAATATAACATGAATATGAAAAACAATATCATGGTATTTACACGCATGCACGGGCATGCACGTGCACATATATATATATATATATATATATATATATATCTATGGCCACACACACACGCACACACTTCATACTCTGTGACACGTGTACGACAGTACCTTGACTTTATAAAGTAGTCATGTGTCAGGAATCAGGGCCGTTTGATAACTGATTAAATAACGCATTAGACTAAGACGAGGGAAGTGCACAGAGAGAGAGAGAGAGAGAGAGAGATAACCCAAACAGGGCAGGCGGGGCCCTAAGCAACTGAGCCGTTTCTAAAAATGGAAAACAGCGAGGCTGTTATATCGATATAAAACGCCAGGTATACTCGTCCTGAGCACCAAGCGTTTTTATTTGACCCCTCATTGACCCTATGAATGCGTGCCAACATGTGTTGTAGGAATCAGAAAGGAGGAGTTTGATGGAGAAGATCCACATGGTTCAGGAGACGGTGCTCACTGTTCAGAACCTGCTGGATGGGATCGCTTGCTTTGGAGAGAGGATCAAGAAGTAGGAACCAAAATAATAATTATCATTAATATTATTATTGTTATTAATATATGCACAGCATGTTTTCCATTATTATTCGATTGTGTTCCTTTTCAGTGATTGATTGGTGATTCGGATTTTCTTTTTTTTTTAGACATATGGTAGGAAAGCTATTCAGTATTTTAGCCGTGACATGAGCGACCCCTCCAGAGATACTTCCGGGTCCAACTTTTGTGTCGCTTTTGTGTCCCCATATACTGTGTCCCTCCGTCGGACTAAATCTGAGACGAAAACAACCACGAAAGTCTCATTTTACACCTTTCCTTACAACAACAAAGCTACTGGTCCCTTCCAAATCTGGCTGTGACAGGCCGTCTGCCCCACACCTGAATACTATCGCCATTTTATTTCACTGTGTCAACTAAATCCTCATTAACAAACTAGATTCAACATACCGGTACTCAACCCTGCACACATTCCAAATATGCCCCCGAAATATTGCACTGAGCAAATGGACTGTTAGCACCTTCAATAATAATGATAATAATAGTCTTTTATTGTCTCCACATCATATATTTTCTTTGTCATGGACACTTGTACAGAACATTAATAATTCTACTCTAGTTGGAAGCATTATTTTAACCGTCAATGGCTTCCTTTCTGAAAAATAACGTCATTGTGAAAAGATTCACGTGTTTAGATATTCTATTTACAATGCCACTTGGACCCGGACGTAACGTAGGACTACAAAATGACGTCGGACTTAAATACAGAATAGGGCACACAAGGCCCTACGATACATGGTTTACAGTAGACAAGACGACGTAGTGTCGAAGTGTCCTTGAGCAACACGCTAAACCCCTAATTTCTCCCAGTGTGCAGGTTGGTGCCTTGCATGGTTTCCTCTGCCGTCGGTGTGTGAATGTACAGTATGTGTGAATGTACAGTAGGCCTATGTGTGAATGGATGAATGTAATGCACCAATCTATGTAAAGTGCATTGGATAAAGGTCGCTATATAAATGTATTACCATTTAGGGAAACGACTCGTGCATGTGGAATTATCACTGATTTCTCTCTGTTCTGATTGGTCAGCACCTTCAACTGGTCCGTTCCGTTCCTGTCTCAGCTGGCTCTCCTGGTGCTGGTGGTGGCGACCATCATTACATATTTCATCCCTTTCCGCTACATTGTCTTAATATGGGGTGAGTGTCACAGAAAGAAAAATGTATTTGTCAGTGCGTTCTGAAACTTTGTTTCTATGTTAGAATTAATTTCGTAACCTTCTGCTGGTGCTCACAAAAATGTCTTTACAGGTATCAACAAGTTCACCGAAAAACTGCGGAATCCCTACGCCATAGAAAACAACAAGGTGACAGGTTTCCTGTCACGTGTCCCTTCAGACGTTCAAAAGGTAGCACCACGCACACTTGTACATTTTGAGGCCAATACTTTGGTACTGGTACATTTTGAATTCCAGACTTTTACTTGTAACAGACTAGAGTACTTCTACATTGCAGTATTGATACTTTTACTTACGTAAAAAAAACAATGTGAGTACCTTTTTCCACCACTGATCATGTGTATGTATCTACAGATGCAGTACCGTGATCTCAAAGCTGCCAGTCCAGTCAGAAAGAACAAGATTTTCTATCACAGGAAGAGATCCTCCTGGAATCTAAACACAACCCAACAGTCGTCCTCCTCCTCGCCTCAGCCAGGAGACTACCAGCTCACACCCTGATGCCGAAGCTCCACTGCAGCCATCATGTCGGCCTCAACGCAGGGAATGTTCCCTTTTTAATCAACGAGGGGTGGTCCACTGCTGACCGTTCCGTTTGGACGGCGTCACCCATTCGCCCTGGTTCGTTATTTTTGACGCCGTCCAAATGCAATTCAGATTCAAACGCACTCAGTGGAGCCCTGGCATGACCCCGATGAAAACTGTCAGTCTTCCAGTCAGGCACGTTGTGCACACATAGACATAAGGGTATGGGGCTTGATCCCTTGCCCTTTTTACATGTCTGTAAGAAAAACTGCCCTCTCCATACCATGAATGCAGCATTTAGTCTACTATGGTGAAAGAAATGCAAATGCCCCCCTTTCCTTTCCATGCCATACCCGAAGGCAGCATTCAAGAGAAAGGCCTTTTTTCCGAACGCTCCTGAACTTGAACGCAGCATTTTGCGTTGAAAGAATCTGGCCTCAGCACGACACGTTGTGAGCTTGTAGATCCTCTATAACATTAACGTCTAACGGCTCACAGGCTTGGCGTAAAACCGAGGCTCCTCAGAGTGGTTCTAGGATGACACAATGAACTCCTGAGCCCCCCGCTGGAGATGTTATGTTCAACCAAACATCTATGATAGGAGGTGCCGACTCAGCTAGACCCATGACTTCTTAATTACCCTGTTTTTCATTCTTATCATCCACACACAGGTGTTCATCTAAACTCAACTTAGATAGAATGTACTGTAGGGATTTAGCGGACATTCTTTACAGACTTTGTTTTGGGATGGGGGGGGGGGGGTACCTACGCTAGGACACACGGGGGAAACATGCAAACTTTACACAGAAAGGCCCTTTTGCCCATCCCACCTAGGGTATGGGGCGCAGAGAGAACACACCTCCAGCACCCAGAGTCCCTGGCGCAAATCGAACCCGGGACCTTCTAGCTGTGAGGCGACAGACTGTGCCATAGTGCCCCCTACAGACGTCTTTAACTTGTTAAAAATGACATAAAGGGTAAATGGTCTAAGTGCTACAAAGTCACAAGAATACCATAGCATCTGTTAAATAACATTCTTAGCTTTTGTGGTAAAGCAAACAGAGTATATACTACATATATAATATATATATTTTTTTTACATTGTTAAACTATATACACTGTGAGCAAGTTGTCTGGTATAGCCAGAGGATCAGAGATCTCCATCTGATGGTAAATAAGGTGTATATAGGCTTGAACGAAACCAGCTCTAACAAACCTAAGCCCACTGCTTTGAAAACCAAAATGCACAGGTCAGCGTTGGTAAAAAAGTCCCTTCGCTCGTGTTGCGTGCCGATTGGCTGTAGACACAGGAATTTAACTTTGGGAATGTAACCAAATGGACCCACTCGTTCACCCAAGACGGCTTGGTTCAATATATTTAACATAATTCCTGCTACTATATATAATTTATGAGCACCAACATTTGTTCACTTTTCTTTCTTTTTTTTCACCATTACTGAGTCCTGGCGGTCAGTTCAGTTGGAACTGGATGAACAAAATCAAACAGCCAAAACATTTCCAGGGATCAACAGTGATTGGCTGTGAGGAGGGGGGGGGGGGGAGGACGGACGCAAAGGTCACACCCTGAGGATTGGGGAAGGTCTTGGTGGCAGAATATCAATGGACACAAGTGATATGGGATGATATGTAACATCCTGGGCCACATTTGAGTCTAGGACATCATACTGTAAGTAAACTACAGTATGCATGTTTATAAGGTAGTTATCATTCATTCAAAGATATGCAACCATTTTATGTATGTACACTGTATATATACCTGTATTACTGAAACATTGAATCCATATTCTTTTAAAGTGTTTCTGTAAATCAGTGCCTTACTTTGTCGTACAAGAGTGTCTCACAAAAGTAGAGGAAAATAGAGTATCTACAAGCTCCCACTATTGCATCGTGACACGTTGTGAGCTTGTAGATCAAGCTAAAAGATAAACAATCTTCATCTGGTCAAACTCTTGACCAGATTAAGAGCCTTGGATCGAAACGTCGTCAATAAAGTATAACTTTTGGAGCAGATGAGTGCGGGTTCTTTTCTCTTTTTCTGATGTCACTTTTGAACCCAGCACCTCTACTAAGTGATGTGCGTATTGTATTAGTTTCTGTATACTTTAATAGACAGAAATGTAAACAGCAACAGTACAGTCAACAGTACAGTCAAACACTTCGAGGATAGCACCAATATAACTTCACATAAACATACTTTCAACCATCACTCAGGTAAAGGTTATGGCAGTATGACAAATGTAACAGCTATATATATATATATATATATATATATACATACACACATACACACACACACACACACACACACACACACACACCGTATTGTCCCGAATATAGACAACCCTCATTTTGTGGAAAAATAACATTGAATGTCAAATGGTCTAGTCCCCGACTATAATACGACATCACAACACGTGTGTGTGTGTGTGTGTGTGTGTGTGCATGCATGCGATTTACTACAATTTTTCAGAATCCTCCTTTATGTTTTTTTCTTCTGGTGTGACGTGTAACATCAGACATTGTAGCGTAGCTTTTCCCACACTGGCCACAGCAGTAAGGCTTCTCTCCAGTGTGGAGTCTGCGACGATGATCCTTTAATGAGTACGATCGAAGAAAACTCGTTCCACATTGTTCACAGCTGTAAGGCTTCTCTCCACTATGGATGAGCTGATGATACTTTAATGACCTTGATTCATGAAAACTCTTCCCACATTCTTCACATCTGTAAGGCGTCTCCAGTATGTTTCAGCTGATGTGTCTTCAGAAGATCCATTCGGTGGAAGCTTTTATTACACAGGATACAGAAGTAAGGCTTCGCGCCTCCACTATGGATGAGCTGATGAGACTTTAATCTCCTTGATTCACGAAAACCCTCACCACATTCTTCACAGCTGTAAGGCTTCTCTCCAGTATGGATGAGCTGATGAATCTTTAATCTCCTTAATTCAGTAAAACTCTTCCCACATTGTTCACAGCTGTAAGGTTTCTCTCCAGTATGGATGAGCTTATGTCTCTTCAGATGAGTCATTTGGATGAAGCTTTCATTACACAGGTCACAGCAGTAAGGTTTCTCTCCAGCATGTTTTTGCTGGTGTGTTAAGACTTAAGACTAGCAATTTGACTGAAGCTTTTAGAACACTGGTCAGAGTTATAACAATTCGCTCCGGAATGAATTTCCTTGTGTCTATTCAGACTACTAATTTGGGTGATGCTTTTATCACACTGGTCACAATGATAAGGTTTCTCTCCAGTATGGATGTGCTGATGATACTTTAATGTTTGTTTACCCTTAAAACTCTTCCCACATTGTTCACAGCAGTAAGGCTTCTCTCCAGTATGGATGAGCTGATGAGACTTTAATGATTGTGTTTGTTCACAGCTGTAATGCTTCTCAGTGTGAATCATCTGGTGTCTTTGTAGGTGTTGCTTTGTTTTTAAGTTTTTGCTACACTGGTCACAGGTATGCTTTTGTTTCGCTGGGGACGGGCCAGAACAGGTATCTGAGATAGAAAACAATAACATACAGTATTAATCACAAGTATTTAAAACATGTCTGGACCAATAACAAATTAAGCTCTTAGCGTAAAACGCCAAAACAATGTCATCACATGCACCACATCACATACACAACACACAGCCCTGGAGGGAGAGAGGTGCTTGCCTTCTGGTTTGTGCTCCACTATGTATTTTCTGCTTGTGCTCTAGCGTAGCCTACATTAAAGGGAAACTAGGTAAGTAGGTAGGTTTTTTATTTTTATTATTATTATGCTGGTGTGTTTCCTTGCAGAAATACATCCGTCTGGATGTATTTTGGTTTTGTTTGATTGTTTATGTTGACATTTCCACTGTTTACTGTATATTGACATTCATCTGGGGACGTGTTTTTCTGTGAGGGGAGGAGAGGAGGGGGAGGGGGAGTGTGTTTGTACACATACAGACTTGTGTGCGGTATGTACTGGGAGCTGATGGTAGGTGTAGCGTTCCACCTCAGCATTGCATCTCCCAGAGGTCTAGTGCATTGTAACGGATAGAATCCCACGTTCTCAGCTGATATACCGACAATAAGCCTCTCTGACAGCACCTCCAATAATATTTAAGCCCTTTCAAAAACGAATTAAAGATAAATACTGTATGATGATTTCCCCCTCAATATTTCAGTTTTCTTTAGAATGACAGTATCCTGCTCCTCCTTACCTGAGGCAGAGCATCCAGGGAATTCTTCCTTATTGCTTTCCTCTTCCAACATCGGGAGGATCCTTTGATGTTGTTCTCTGTCCATGGCTTGAGTTGGAGAGTTATTATTATTATTAAATGTATCACATTGGAGAGAAAAACATAACATGATAAGTAACACATTGAGGATAGAGTGGCATTCCGTATGTGGCTTCCGCTTGCGGTTAGAGTTAGGGGCAGATTTAGTAATGTGGCGAAGTTGGAATGGAGATGGGTCGGAATAGCAGGCTTCGGAATGTGCTGTTATTCACATTTAGCGAGTGGACATGTTTGACTGACTATTCACCTTCATGTATGAACACATCTGAAATGGACAGTCTCCTGTTGTGTATGCGATTGATTGATTGAATACTTTATTAACAGTTGGCATGGACAAGCACAGTACAATACAATTGCTCAGCCGCTCCTCTGCTGTGGAATGCCCTGAACATCTGAGGAGAGCACTTGAGCTCTTTTAAAACGGAACAAAAAACCTTTCTTTTTAACAATCCATTTGCCTAGAGATGGACTTTAAAGCCTTTTCTACAGTTGTTGTAAATTGGTGTGTCATAAAGAGAATAACAGAAATAATACTTTAACAATGTTTATTCAGGCCTGGTGAGATTTTTACAAATGTTTTGTTTCTGCTCTTCTTAGACCAACTGACCAACAAGTCCAGCCCAAACATTCCAATGACAGTGATGGTGTCCTATGTCAACACGTGTTTCTGCCAAACTGGAGACTAGAACAGGGCTCTCAAAGTGGGCGCCGTGGCACCTTAGGGTGCCTACCGTGCCTTGACACAAGTCCGGGGTGCCTATCAGAATACTTCGATAATATTCCACTTACTTCGTAAAATGGAACCAAGTTAAACTGTTCTTGGTGCGTTCTTTTTCAGCTTTAGCTATTGAAAAATAGCAGATCTACAAGCTCATAGCGCGCCACTGGCGCGCTACGAGCTTGTAGGTCTGCTATTTTTTTTAAATCGAAGAGCGACTGACATAGACATTTTTAGAATCTGATCTCAGGTCAGAATGAAAACTGCCAGGATGTAGAAGACATTTTTAGAATCTGATCTCAGGTCAGAATGAAAACTGTCAGGATGTAGAAGACATTTTTTTTAATCTGATCTCAGGTCAGAATGAAAACTGCCAGGATGTAGAAGACATTTTTAGAATCTGATCTCAGGTCAGAATGAAAACTGTCAGGATGTAGAAGACATTTTTAGAATCTGATCTCAGGTCAGAATGGGTTAAAAGGATCTAAATGGAGCTAACATTGAGTGTATGCGCCATGCGGGCATTCTTCTCAATTTGAATCTCGCTGCCCCGTACAACTACGAACACTCAAGCACCCAATAAACGCTGTGTGGTGTGTGTGTGTGGTTCACCTATAGCTCTCTCATTGAAACCAAACATAATACCACTTCACTTTCAGCCAAATAGGGATCCCCCCCCCACACACCCCTTGCCCGCAAGGGAGACAGATAACTTAGATTGAGATTGATTTGTGTTAAGAGCAGCATAACAAAAATAACAAGATGATGTTCAAAGTGTATTATGGACGGTTGATCAAACCCTGATTCTTATTTTCCATTCATGCCTCATGCAATTTCAACTATTTATTTAACATTCTTTATCATTCCATTTTTTTTAGGGTGGGGTATTTATATGTGTGGTTGTATGGTCTTCTTCTGTCGTACTGTATGTCCTTATAGACTGTACTGTATGTCCTTATAGACTGTACTGTATGTCCTTAGACCTTCAGCTCCGTTGCAGCAAGCCGCTCCAGTACGTGTGTCATCGTCTATAGGGCGGTCAATTAAGCCACGATCCCCATTCGATGGCCGGTATTTGGGGCAGCAGGTGTCTGTAGTGGATCCCCACATGCGCAGTGGACACTGTCTGTGAGACCCCCACAGTGGACACTGTCTGTGAGACCCCCACAGTGGACACTGTCTGTGAGACCCCCACAGTGGACACTGTCTGTGAGACCCCACAGTGGACACTGTCTGTGAGACCCCACAGTGGACACTGTCTGTGAGACCCCCACAGTGGACACTGTCTGTGAGACCCCACAGTGGACACTGTCTGTGAGACCCCCACAGTGGACACTGTCTGTGAGACCCCCACAGTGGACACTGTCTGTGAGACCCCACAGTGGACACTGTCTGTGAGACCCCACAGTGGACACTGTCTGTGAGACCCCACAGTGGACACTGTCTGTGAGACCCCACAGTGGACACTGTCTGTGAGACCCCACAGTGGACACTGTCTGTGAGACATGAGATGAATTGAACAATGTGGACCCTGTTGTAAACAAGTGTAATGCTTAATTGGGTCGTCCACTCACAGTTGACAGTCTTTGTATTGAGTTTGTGCTTAAAATGTACTGTAAATTCTACAAACTGCTAATAAATATTTCAATCAATCAATCAAACCCCATATATATATATATATGAATATGAATCTACTGTGCTGTGCCACACTATGATATATTAAGAGTACAATAACATTCCATTGTGAATAAAAACGTATTAACCACAGTGTAATGCTAAAGGTTTCATCACAGGGCTGTCTGCTTCATGTAATATAATTAAACGTGTTGTTGGTGACAGTTATATGGGTCACGTAATTGTGACGTCAGCCACTTCCGGATTCTACTCCAGGAAGTTCCACGTCATATATCGCGGTTAAATCTCGCGGGCGTGGCCTCACACCGGAAGGAAGTGACGGCACCCTCAAATACGGAAGAGATGCGTGGAGGAGAGTTTGGTCAGTGTTTGTTTGGAAGTGCCACGTCACGCACCGTGTCCTCGGAGTCTTCGAAGCAGGTATGTTATTTAATACTTAACGCTGTTGTTGTTTTTGTGTTCAAACGTCTATCACATATGAAATTACTTGTTATGATGTTTATATATGATGTTTCTACAAAATTGTAAAACAGTGTTTCAGTAGCTGAATGGGGCTACCGTCGACGGTTTATAAACACCGGGCCTGAGTTAAATTCCCCGTCGAGGACCGAGAGTGTTTTTCTACCAAACAAACACAATTGTTTTTGCATCTAGTCGATGTCCACGGACCACCATGTTACATTTATAGACACAATGGTGGTCAGTGGCTCAGATACTGAATGGACCTCGACTAGATGCAAAAACTTTTGTAAGAAGAAAACACACTCTCAGTCCTGGACGGGGAGTAGAACCCTGGCCCTAATGTTACATTACCGTCGACAGTACCCACTCGACTACTGAAACACGGGTTTGAACAGTAGTATTTACATATATAAACACAACAAGTAACTTCAAAAGTGAACACGTTTGAGCCACCCCACCATTTCACATTAATAGACTCTCACAATGGTGGTCAGTGGCTCAAATGGGTCTGAGAGACTAAATGGCCTCAAATGGTGGTCCGTGGCTCAAATGCTGAATAAATAATCGACTAGAGGTGAATATAGTATTGTTTGGTATGTAAAAGGACAAACATTCTGTGAAAATTGGTGGGAAACGATTTCAGGCACTCATGTTAACAAAGCTCAATCACTAACCACTATGGCTATGTAGCCCTCCAAGCAGAACCCAAATGCTACTGAAGTTTCTGACATTTGTTCGACCCAGTGCATTGGGTCCTGTTCCACGTCGTCCATGCCACCTGATTAAAACATTTACTGGCTCATGTTTACATGTTTACCGCCTCCCCGCGCTCTTTGACGATATTCTTCAGTATGAGGCTTTCTGAATATGTAAAGTATAAGTACCCATACATGCCGCTGCGAATATCTCCTGTGGCGCGGAAGCCGTTTAGTATTTTTAATATATGTTTGCCCGATTTGGAAGCTTGGATTCTTCTTTTCCTTCCTTGTTTATTGACACCTCATTGTACCGCCTATCTGGCTAGCTAGTGGCGCTATAGCTATGACACAGCAGATCAGAGGCAGGGACGTAGCCTCACAAGCCAACCGCACACCGGGAGGCGGTACAATAAACGGTAAACAAACAAGAAGAAATAAAGCGACCAAATCGGTCAAACAAAGATTAAAAATACTTAACGGCTTCCGCGCCACAGGAGATATTCGCAGCTGGATGTATAGCTACTTAAAGTTACCGAATTCAGAATAACTCAAGGAAAATAATGGCGTCACATGCCGCGGGTCCTATTTTAGAGAGAATCTCCACTTCCGTATATAGGAATTTCCATACGAAAATACAGTAGTGAGCAGGGACCCAACGTAAAGCTCAACAAAATATCAGAAAAGTTTTACGTAGGGTCCCGAAAGGGGCTAATGGCTATGCTACAATCAGCATTATATGATCAAAGGATCAAAAGTAGCAATCTTCTACATTCTCTAATTTTGTAGTTTTTTGGAAATTAAGCAGATGCTTAACAACAATTGAACTATTGAGAGTGTAAAGATCTACTATTGGGGTCCATTTGGTTACCTAAATTAAATTGCTCTGTATTGTGACAGTAATCATTGCTATAGTGTGTTCAGTAACAGTGTTAAATAGCTCTATAGTGTGACAGTAATCATTGCTATAGTGTGTGTTCAGTAACGGTGTTAAATGGATATTGTGACAGTAATCATTGCTATATTGTGTTAAATAGCTCTATATTGTGACAGTAATCATTGCTATAGTGTTTGTTCAGTAACAGAGGTCTCCCGGTCTCTCCAGCTTTTTGTTAAACAGAAAAAGCATTTTCTGAAACTGCAATTTTATCCAATCAGGAACGCAGTCAGGATACAGATTAAACAAGTGGAATTGTAATGACTGTAACAGACATAATTAGAACTGGAACATTATAAGCTCATAAATAGCTACTTTCTCCTGATTGGCTGAAAATGTGTCGCCTACCTGATTATTTTTTTAATATTGTCACCTTATTAAACTAATTGCATTCAAGGTTTTCAGGAAACACAAAAAACTGTGCCAAATGTAGAATAGGCCTATATTATATTTCTTAATTATTTCAATTCCAAAAAATATGAAAAAATATGACTATTGACATACAAATAAAGGTGTATGTCAATCATGTAACATGTAAGGATAAAATGACTTAGGCCAATATCTGAACATGCCATTTTAACTTAGGCAATTATAAACGTTATTTAGGCCAAATTACTTCTGCAGTAAGTGACTTAGGCAAAATGTTTTATTCCAATTATTTTTAATAGACCATGGTTTAGGGTCAGCCTCAGAGTGTTTAAAATAATATCAGAGCAAAAAGACATTTGACACTGAATGGGAGTGAATTTCGAGTGAATGGGACTGAAAGCGAGGTACTGTTACTATGGGAGTGATTGGGAGTTAATGGGACTGAATGGGAGGTACTGTTACTATGGGACTGATACTATGGGAGTGACAGTCCCACTCACTCCCATTCAGTCCCATTCACTCTGAATGGGAGTGAGTGGGAGTGACAGTCCCATAGTAACAGTACCTCCCATTCACTCCCTTTCACTCTGAATGGGAGTGACAGTCCCATCGTAACAGTACCTCTCATTCACTCCCATTCACTCCGATTCAGTCCCATTCACTCCCCCATTCACTTTTATTCACTCCCATTCAGTCACATAGTAACAGTACACCCCATTCACTCCCAATTCAGTCCCATTCACTCCCATCGTATCGTCCCATATTAACAGTACCTCCCATTCAGTCCCATTCACTCCCATTCACTCCCATAGTATCAGTCCCATAGTAACAATACCTCCCATTCAGTCCCATTCACTCCCATAGTATCAGTCCCATAGTAACAGTACCTCCCATTCACTCCCATTCAGTCCCATGCACTCCCATAGTATCAGTCCCATAGTAACAGTACCACCCATTCACTCCCATTCAGTCCCATGCACTCCCACAGTATCAGTCCCATAGTAACAGTACCTCCCTTTCACTCCCATTCACTCCCATAGTATCAGTCCCATAGTAACAATACCTCCCATGCACTCCCATTCAGTCCCATTCACTCCCATAGTATCAGTCCCATAGTAACAGTACCTCCCATTCACTCCCATTCAGTCCCATGCACTCCCATAGTATCAGTCCCATAGTAACAGTACCACCCATTCAGTCCCATGCACTCCCACAGTATCAGTCCCATAGTAACAGTACCTCCCTTTCACTCCCATTCAGTCCCATTCACTCCCATTCTATCAGTCCCATGGTAACAGTACCTCCCATTCACTCCCATTCACTCCCATTTTGAAAGGTGTGTTAAAATGGCCTAAGTCACATTTTTATTATGACTTAGGCAAAATAATATGGCCTAAGTCTCCCTCTTGACATAGGCCATTGTTTGAATAGGGTGTAACGGAAGGCCTTTTACATTAGGGCTTGGGCGATTTTACCAGAGGTGGCCAGCATCACCAGGTGGTGATTTAGGCCAAAAGATTACTTGGGCCATTAGTTTAATAAGGTGACGATATGATATATATGATATGGTACTTTATTGTCAGTTCACACTGAAATTTATCTTGCAACACAGCAGCCAAGTATGCAGAACACATATACACGCATTTGACATAACACAAACAACAACACAATTGACATACATAAAGACATGAAGACAAGAGCAATATCCACCGCTTAGATCATCCTGTGGCTACTACAACTCCTGATTAAACCCTTTTCTATTTATTAAAGAGCTGGAGAGACATGGAATATTCCTGTTACTGAACACTTAACACTGTAACTGAACACACACTATAGCAATTATTACTGTCACAATAACTTTGTAATGCTACTGATGTTATGTTAGACTATATTTACATCAATACGTCTGGGTCCCCACCTACTCGCTCAGGGTTGACGTGTCACACCTGCAGTGATAGGAGGGGCACCAACATGTGGTGTTTTGATTGGTTAATGGGGGCACTCCCATAGTGTAAAAGTGTATGTTTTGTGTACACATGACCTGATGAAGATCAAATGGATCGAAACGTCAGTATTTCAATAAAGAACGTCTTTCTTATACCCGTGGTGTGCGGGCTCCATCCAATGCCTACACCAGTTGTGATGCAACAGAGTTTGCTTTGACCGTTGTGAATTATGGGTGGTGTGGTCTTTGCCAAGACGGTGGATTGTGGCCTATGCCTTCCTGATGTTATTTGTCATGTTGGTGTTCTCTATATCTTTTCGTCCTGGGCATGACGTTAAACTGTTCCGTTCGAGAGGACTGGCGACCCTCGAATGTCGAATGTATAGTTGGGTTTTTGATGGGTTGGGTTTCAGGTGGTTGTATTGTAGTAGCTTGACATTTCTTGGAGGGCACTTTCAAGGACAGACTCAATCTTCTGGAAGTCTGCTTGTTGGGTTGTAATGCAGAGGTCGTCGGCGTAGATGAAACGCTGGCATTAGGCATTGGGTAGTGGCTGGTCGTTTGTGTAGATATTGAAAAGGAGGGTGGCGAGCACGCTACCTTGTGGGAGGCCGTTCTTTTGGGCTTTCCATTTACTCCTCTGGTCATTTAACTGGACATAGAAGCGCCTGTTTTTGAGGAGGCTTTTCCTGACCATTGTGCAGTGTTGGACAGTGTCGTAGGCAGCAGAGAGATCTCTGAATGCTGCTCCAGTCATTTGTTTTCCCTCAAACCCATCCTCAATGTGTTGGGTGAGGTTGAGCAATGTCCAGCACAGGAGCGGCCGGGACGGAAACCAGCTTGGTCTTTAGTCAGCTTGGCATCTATGAGTGGCAACGAGGTGTTGGAGTAGCAGCCTCTCATAGAGCTTGTGATGCAGAGGAGGGAAATGGGTCGGTAGCTCTTTGGGGATAATGGGTCTTTGCCAGGTTTAGGGATTGCAACCATTTTGGCCTTTTTCCAGACAGAAGGGATGGTTGTCTGTGCTATGCATGTGTTCAGCATCCCCACAAGCCAGGTCTTTGCGTTAGGTCCCAGGTGCTGTATAATTTCTGCCAGTATGTCATCAATCCCTGCTGCTTTTCCGGGTTTCAACTTTCCCATTGCCGTTTCAAGTTCTTCTAGGTCGAAGGGTTTGGTTTGAGGGCTGGCTGATTGTGGTTGGTCTGATACCACTGTGCGATAGTATTCTCCTGTGGGTCGGTGGCGGTGTTGGTCACAACTGGTGGCCAACAGTCGTAACCAACACCGCCACCGACCCACATAGAATACCATCGCACAGTGGTATCAGACCAACCACAATCAGCCAGCCCTCAAACCAAACCCTTCGACCTAGAAGAACTCGAAACTGCAATGGGAAAGTTGAAACCCGGAAAAGCAGCAGGGATTGATGACATACTGGCAGAAATGATACAGCACCTGTGACCTAACGCAAAGACCTGGCTTGTGGGGATGCTGAACACATGTATAGCACAGAAAACCATCCCTTCTGTCTGGAAAAAGGCCAAAGTGGTTGCAATCCCTAAACCTGGCAAAGACCCATTATCCCTGAAGAGCTACCGACCCATTTCCCTCCTATATCACCTACAAGCTCTATGAGAGGCAGTAACATTTCTGAACAGACTATATTTACATCAATATGTCTGGGTCCCCACCTACTCGCTCAGGGTTGACGTGTCACACCTGCAGTGATGGGAGGGGCACCAACATGTGGTGTTTTGATTGGTTAATGGGGGCACTCCCTTAGTATAAAAGTGTATGTTTTGTGTACACATGACCTGATGAAGATCAAATGGATCGAAACGTCAGTATTTCATTAAAGAACGTCTTTCTTATACCTGTGGTGTGCGGGCTCCATCCAATGCCTACACCAGTTGTGATGCAACAGAGTTTGCTTTGACCGTTGTGAATTATGGGTGGTGTGGTCTTTGCCAAGACGGTGGATTGTGGCCTATGCCTTCCTGCTGTTATTTGTCATGTTGGTGTTCTCTATATCTTTTCGTCCTGGGCATGACGTTAAACTGTTCCGTTCGAGAGGACTGGCGACCCTCGAATGTCGAATGTATAGTTGGGTTTTTGATGGGTTGGGTTTCAGGTGGTTGTATTGTAGTAGCTTGACATTTCTTGGAGGGCACTTTCAAGGACAGACTCAATCTTCTGGAAGTCTGCTTGTTGGGTTGTAATGCAGAGGTCGTCGGCGTAGATGAAACGCTGGCATTAAGCATTGGGTAGTGGCTGGTCGTTTGTGTAGATATTGAAAAGGAGGGTGGCGAGCACGCTACCTTGTGGGAGGCCGTTCTTTTGGGCTTTCCATTTACTCCTCTGGTCATTTAACTGGACATAGAAGCGCCTGTTTTTGAGGAGGCTTTTCCTGACCATTGTGCAGTGTTGGACAGTGTCGTAGGCAGCAGAGAGATCTCTGAATGCTGCTCCAGTCATTTGTTTTCCCTCAAACCCATCCTCAATGTGTTGGGTGAGGTTGAGCAATGTCCAGCACAGGAGCGGCCGGGACGGAAACCAGCTTGGTCTTTAGTCAGCTTGGCATCTATGAGTGGCAACGAGGTGTTGGAGTAGAAGCCTCTCATAGAGCTTGTGATGCAGAGGAGGGAAATGGGTCGGTAGCTCTTTGGGGATAATGGGTCTTTGCCAGGTTTAGGGATTGCAACCATTTTGGCCTTTTTCCAGACAGAAGGGATGGTTGTCTGTGCTATGCATGTGTTCAGCATCCCCACAAGCCAGGTCTTTGCGTTAGGTCCCAGGTGCTGTATAATTTCTGCCAGTATGTCATCAATCCCTGCTGCTTTTCCGGGTTTCAACTTTCCCATTGCAGTTTCAAGTTCTTCTAGGTCGAAGGGTTTGGTTTGAGGGCTGGCTGATTGTGGTTGGTCTGATACCACTGTGCGATAGTATTCTCCTGTGGGTCGGTGGCGGTGTTGGTCACAACTGGTGGCCAACAGTCGTAACCAACACCGCCACCGACCCACATAGAATACCATCGCACAGTGGTATCAGACCAACCACAATCAGCCAGCCCTCAAACCAAACCCTTCGACCTAGAAGAACTCGAAACTGCAATGGGAAAGTTGAAACCCGGAAAAGCAGCAGGGATTGATGACATACTGGCAGAAATGATACAGCACCTGTGACCTAACGCAAAGACCTGGCTTGTGGGGATGCTGAACACATGTATAGCACAGAAAACCATCCCTTCTGTCTGGAAAAAGGCCAAAGTGGTTGCAATCCCTAAACCTGGCAAAGACCCATTATCCCTGAAGAGCTACCGACCCATTTCCCTCCTATATCACCTACAAGCTCTATGAGAGGCAGTAACATTTCTGAACAGACTATATTTACATCAATATGTCTGGGTCCCCACCTACTCGCTCAGGGTTGACGTGTCACACCTGCAGTGATGGGAGGGGCACCAACATGTGGTGTTTTGATTGGTTAATGGGGGCACTCCCTTAGTATAAAAGTGTATGTTTTGTGTACACATGACCTGATGAAGATCAAATGGATCGAAACGTCAGTATTTCAATAAAGAACGTCTTTCTTATACCTGTGGTGTGCGGGCTCCATCCAATGCCTACACCAGTTGTGATGCAACAGAGTTTGCTTTGACCGTTGTGAATTATGGGTGGTGTGGTCTTTGCCAAGACGGTGGATTGTGGCCTATGCCTTCCTGCTGTTATTTGTCATGTTGGTGTTCTCTATATCTTTTCGTCCTGGGCATGACGTTAAACTGTTCCGTTCGAGAGGACTGGCGACCCTTGAATGTCGAATGTATAGTTGGGTTTTTGATGGGTTGGGTTTCAGGTGGTTGTATTGTAGTAGCTTGACATTTCTTGGAGGGCACTTTCAAGGACAGACTCAATCTTCTGGAAGTCTGCTTGTTGGGTTGTAATGCAGAGGTCGTCGGCGTAGATGAAACGCTGGCATTAGGCATTGGGTAGTGGCTGGTCATTTGTGTAGATATTGAAAAGGAGGGTGGCGAGCACGCTACCTTGTGGGAGGCCGTTCTTTTGGGCTTTCCATTTACTCCTCTGGTCATTTAACTGGACATAGAAGCGCCTGTTTTTGAGGAGGCTTTTCCTGACCATTGTGCAGTGTTGGACAGTGTCGTAGGCAGCAGAGAGATCTCTGAATGCTGCTCCAGTCATTTGTTTTCCCTCAAACCCATCCTCAATGTGTTGGGTGAGGTTGAGCAATGTCCAGCACAGGGGCGGCCGGGACGGAAATCAGCTTGGTCTTTAGTCAGCTTGGCATCTATGAGTGGCAACGAGGTGTTGGAGTAGCAGCCTCTCATAGAGCTTGTGATGCAGAGGAGGGAAATGGGTCGGTAGCTCTTTGGGGATAATGGGTCTTTGCCAGGTTTAGGGATTGCAACCATTTTGGCCTTTTTCCAGACAGAAGGGATGGTTGTCTGTGCTATGCATGTGTTCAGCATCCCCACAAGCCAGGTCTTTGCGTTAGGTCCCAGGTGCTGTATAATTTCTGCCAGTATGTCATCAATCCCTGCTGCTTTTCCGGGTTTCAACTTTCCCATTGCAGTTTCGAGTTCTTCTAGGTCGAAGGGTTTGGTTTGAGGGCTGGCTGATTGTGGTTGGTCTGATACCACTGTGCGATAGTATTCTCCTGTTGGTCGGTGGCGGTGTTGGTCACAACTGGTGGCCAACAGTCGTAACCAACACCGCCACCGACCCACATAGAATACCATCGCACAGTGGTATCAGACCAACCACAATCAGCCAGCCCTCAAACCAAACCCTTCGACCTAGAAGAACTCGAAACTGCAATGGGAAAGTTGAAACCCGGACAAGCAGCAGGGATTGATGACATACTGGCAGAAATTATACAGCACCTGTGACCTAACGCAAAGACCTGGCTTGTGGGGATGCTGAACACATGTATAGCACAGAAAACCATCCCTTCTGTCTGGAAAAAGGCCAAAGTGGTTGCAATCCCTAAACCTGGCAAAGACCCATTATCCCTGAAGAGCTACCGACCCATTTCCCTCCTACATCACCTACAAGCTCTATGAGAGGCAGTAACATTTCTGAACAGACTATATTTACATCAATATGTCTGGGTCCCCATCTACTCGCTCAGGGTTGACGTGTCACACCTGCAGTGATGGGAGGGGCACCAACATGTGGTGTTTTGATTGGTTAATGGGGGCACTCCCTTAGTATAAAAGTGTATGTTTTGTGTACACATGACCTGATGAAGATCAAATGGATCGAAACGTTGTCAGTATTTCAATAAAGAACGCCTTTCTTATACCTGTGGTGTGCAGGCTCCATCCAATGCCTACACCAGTTGTGATGCAACAGAGTTTGCTTTGACTGTTGTGAATTATGGGTGGTGTGGTCTTTGCCAAGACGGTGGATTGTGGCCTATGCCTTCCTGCTGTTATTTGTCATGTTGGTGTTCTCTATATCTTTTCGTCCTGGGCATGACGTTAAACTGTTCCGTTCGAGAGGACTGGCGACCCTCGAATGTCGAATGTATAGTTGGGTTTTTGATGGGTTGGGTTTCAGGTGGTTGTATTGTACAGTAGTAGCTTGACATTTCTTGGAGGGCACTTTCAAGGACAGACTCAATCTTCTGGAAGTCTGCTTGTTGGGTTGTAATGCAGAGGTCGTCGGCGTAGATGAAACGCTGGCATTAGGCATTGGGTAGTGGCTGGTCGTTTGTGTAGATATTGAAAAAGAGGGTGGCGAGCACGCTACCTTGTTGGAGGCCGTTCTTTTGGGCTTTCCATTTACTCCTCTGGTCATTTAACTGGACATAGAAGCGCCTGTTGTTGAGGAGGCTTTTCCTGACCATTGTGCGGTGTTGGACAGTGTCGTAGGCAGCAGAGAGATCTCTGAATGCTGCTCCAGTTATTTGTTTTCCCTCAAACCCATCCTCAATGTGTTGGGTGAGGTTGAGCTATGTCCAGCACAGGAGCGGCCGGTACGGAAACCAGCTTGGCCTTTAGTCAGCTTGGCATCTGAGTGGCAACGAGGCGTTGGAGTAGCAGCCTCTCATAGAGCTTGTGATGCAGAGGAGGGAAATGGGTCGGTAGCTCTTTGCGGATAATGGGTCTTTGCCAGGTTTAGGGATTGCAACCACTTTGGCCTTTTTCCAGACAGAAGGGGTGGTTTTCTGTGCTATGCATGTGTTCAGCATCCCCACAAGCCAGGTCTTTGCGTTAGGTCCCAGGTGCTGTATAATTTCTGCCAGTATGTCATCAATCCCTGCTGCTTTTCCGGGTTTCAACTTTCCCATTGCAGTTTCAAGTTCTTCTAGGTTGAAGGGTTTGGTTTGAGGGCTGGCTGATTGTGGTTGGTCTGATACCACTGTGCGATAGTATTCTCCTGTGGGTCGGTGGCGGTGCTGGTCACAACTGGTGGCCAACAGTCGTAACCAACACCGCCACCGACCCACATAGAATACCATCGCACAGTGGTATCAGACCAACCACAATCAGACAGCCCTCAAACCAAACCCTTCGACCTAGAAGAACTCGAAACTGCAATGGGAAAGTTGAAACCCGGAAAAGCAGCAGGGATTGATGACATACTGGCAGAAATGATACAGCACCTGTGACCTAACGCAAAGACCTGGCTTGTGGGGATGCTGAACACATGCATAGCACAGAAAACCATCTCTTCTGTCTGTAAAAAGGCCAAAGTGGTTGCAATCCCTAAACCTGGCAAAGACCCATTATCCCTGAAGAGCTACCGACCCATTTCCCTCCTCTACAAGCTCCATGAGAGGCACTAACCTTTCTGAACAGACTATATTTACATCAATATGTCTGGGTCCCCACCTACTCACTCAGGGTTGACGTGTCACACCTGCAGTGATGGGAGGGGCACCAAAATGTGGTGTTTTGATTGGTTAATGGGGGCACTCCTTTAGTATAAAAGTGTATGTTTTGTGTACACATGACCTGATGAAGATCAGAATGTCTTTCTTATACCTGTTGTGTGCGGGCTCCATCCAATACCTACACCAGTTGTGATGCAACAGAGTTTGCTGTGACCGTTGTGAATTATGGGTGGTGTGGTCTTTGCCAAGACGGTGGATTGTGGCTCATGCCTTCCTGCTGTTATTTGTCATGTTGGTGTTCTCTATATCTTTCCGTCCTGGGCATGACGTTAAACTGTTCCGTTCGAGAGGACCGGCGACCCTCGAATGTAAACAGCCACAAAAGGAAACTATGTGTGTGTGAGGTGTTCTCTATCATTTCATTCCAGACTTTCCTTCGTTCATTCCCAACTTCACTGTCTATCTCCTGTGTTCTCCATTCATCTTGAGCGATACACAGTCGTCTGATGTGCGGGTGGAGGTGCTGGCTAGCGCATAAAGGCACGGGACAGGTGTTGTCTTGACGCATCCCGTGTTGATGCGACAGGTGTCATTTAGGGCTGTGTCGACCAATTTGGTGTGACGTGATCGGCTCCAGCTTGAGCAGGCATACTCTGCTGTAGAGAAAGACAGGGCCATGGCAGTTGCACAGATTGTTTGTGGGTCTGCGCCCCTCTTGGAGTTCACTAGTTTTCACAGGATGTTATTGTGGGTGTTGACCGTGGCTTTTGTGTTCTCCAGGTGTTTTTTGAAGAAGAGTGTCCTGTCCAGTGTAACTCCAAGATACATGGGGTGGGTATGGTTGGAGAGTTTGTGACCATCCCAAGTGACGCTCAGTTCTTTTTTCGCGTCTCGGTTCCTCAGGTGGAAGCTGCATAGTTGGGTTTGTGTGTGTCTTTCTTTTTCTGTCTTTCTTTCTTAGGACGGAGATCAAGGTAGACGCCGTTGGAAGGCTCAACACAAGCCGATGCCCCTAGAGATCCATCCCAAAGCTTCCCTCAGGGAGCCCAGCAAGCCAGCTAGCCAGCAAGCCTGCCCAGTCAGCCAACGCAGCCAGTCAGCTCCGCCAGTCAGCCAGTGTAGATAGTCAGGCTGCCAAGCCAGAGCATATCAGCCCTTGCAGTCAGCCACTGCAGCCATGCCAGCCTTTCTCAGTCAGCTCAGCCAGGCCTCTCTCGAGGCCTGGCTCTCTGTCTGCCTGGCCCGGTCTGCCCCGCCCTGCCTTGCAGCAACAGAACCAGCCTTTCTGGCAAGCCAGCCAGCTCAGAATGCGAGCTGAGCAAGCCAGCGCAGCAACAACCCCAGACTAGGTTACTGCAGCCTTACTGTGCAGCCACAGCCACTCAGCGGAGATCAGCAGGAGCTGGCCAGGCTCCAACCCTTGCAGCGCAGCCTTAGGCCGGATAGTCCCCCTGCCTGCACTTTGTTGCCTTCCTGGCCTGTCTGCCTGCCTAGGCGCCTCGGTCTTCCTGTCTGTCTGCCTTGGCCTGCCTGTCTGAAACTGGTTAAGACTAACTGCGTGCTTGCCAGCTGCGCTGGCTTGCTGAGCTCGTATTCTGAGCTGGCTGGCTTGCTAGCAAGGCTGGTTCTGTTGCTGCAAGGCAGGGCAGGGCAGACCGGGCCAGGCAGACAGAGAGCCAGGCCTCGAGAGAGGCCTGGCTGAGCTGACTGAGCAAGGCTGGTATGGCTGCAATGGCGGACTGCAAGGGCTGATATGCTCTGGCTTGTCAGCCTGACTTTCTACACTGGCTGACTGGCGGAGCTGGCTGGCTGCGTTGGCTGACTGGGCGGGCTTGCTGGCTAGCTGGCTTGCTGGACTCCCTGAGGGAAGCTTTGGGATGGATCTCTAGGGGCATCGGCTTGTGTTGAGCCTTCAAACAGAGTCTACCTTGATCTTCATCCTAAGAAAGACAGACAGAAAAAGAAAGACACACACAAAGTCAACTATGCAGCTTCCACATGAGGAAGGCAGGCAGGAAGGCAGGCAGGCACGCAGGCAGGCAAAAGCTGCCTGCGTGCTTGCTTCGCCCTCCAGTTGCTGCTCCAGTTATTTGTTTTCCCTCAAACCCATCCTCAATGTGTTGGGTGAGGTTGAGCTCTGTCCAGCACAGGACGGGACGGAAACCACCTTGGTCTTTTGTCAGCTTTGTGTCTATGAGTGGTATGAGGCGTTGGAGTAGCAGCCTCTCTTGTAGGTGATGCAGAGGAGGGAAATGGGTCGGTAGCTCTTTGAGGATGATGGGTCTTTGCCAGGTTTGGGGATTGCAACCACTTTGGCCTTTCTCCAGACAGAAGGGATGGTTTTCTGTGCCATGCATGTGTTCAGCATCCCCACGAGCCAGGTCTTTGCGTTAGGTTCCAGGTGCTGTATCATTTCTGCCAGTATGTCATCAATCCCTGCTGCTTTTCCGGGTTTCAACTTTCCCATTGCAGTTTCGAGTTCTTCTAGGTCGAAGGGTTTGGTTTGAGAGCTGGCTGATTGTGGTTGGTCTGATACCACTGTGCGATTGTATTCTCCTTTGGGTCGGCGGCGGTGTTGGTTACGACTGTTGGCCACCAGTTGTGATGCAACAGAGTTCGCTGTGACCGCTGTGAATTATGGGTGGCTCCCTGAGGTCCTTGATCCCCATGGGGTCCAACAGTGGTGAAGCGTGCACACACACATGCACACATGCACCTACACACGCACAGGCGCACATGCGTATGCACACCTGGACCTTTAAATGAACAACAACACAAAAACTAAGGCACTGGTGTCGGACTTCTGGTTTACCGGAACGGGGTTCAACTCCCTGCAGTGCCCTGCTCAATGTGTTGTATTTCATTCATTGGTCCATGGTCTCAGGTCATTGAGCGGCGCGCTATAGTGCGCGATTCTTCATCATTGTTGAGGATTTTTTAAAGGTGAAAATCAAGGAAAAGCAAAAGGCTATAGTCCATGGTCACGGACCGCATACTGGTCAAGGTCATTTATACTGGTGAAGATCATTTACTAGTCTTATGAAGGTCATTTATACTGGTCAAGGTCATTTACTAGTCTCATGAAGGTCATTTATACTGGTCACAGTCATATACTGGTCACAGTCATTTATACTGGTGAAGGTCATTTATAGTGGTCAAGGTCATTTGTACTTGTCAAGGTCATTTATACTGGTCAAGGTCATTTACTAGTCTTATTGAAGGTAATTTATACTGCTCAAGGTCATTGATATTGGTCAAGGTCATTAAGTGGCATGCTATAGTGCGCGATTCTTCATCATTGTTGAGGATTTGAAAAAAGGTTAAATCGCAGAAAAGCGAAAGGCTAAAGTCCATGGTCACGGAGGGCATACTATAGTATGTTGTTTTTCTTTTTTTGGTGGTGTGCGGGCTCCATCCAATAACTACACCAGTTGTGACGCAATAGTTTGCTGTGACCGTTGTGAATTATGGGTGATGTGGTCTTTGCCAAGACGGTGGATTGTGGCCCATGCCTTCCTGCTGTTATTTGTCATGTTGGTGTTCTCTATATCTTTTCGTCCTGGGCATGACGTTAAACTGTTCCGTTCGAGAGGACCGGCGACCCTTGAATGTAAACAGCCACAAAAGGAAACTATGTGTGTGTGAGGTGTTCTCTATCATTTCATTCCAGACTTTCCTTCGTTCATTCCCAACTTCACTGTCTATCTCCTGTGTTCTCCATTCATCTTGAGCGATACACAGTCGTCTGATGTGCGGGTGGAGGTGCTGGCTAGCGCATAAAGGCACGGGACAGGTGTTGTCTTGACGCATCCCGTGATGATGCGACAGGTGTCATTTAGGGCTGTGTCGACCAATTTGGTGTGACGTGATCGGCTCCAGCTTGAGCAGGCATACTCTGCTGTAGAGAAAGACAGGGCCATGGCAGTTGCACAGATTGTTTGTGGGTCTGCGCCCCTCTTGGAGTTCACTAGTTTTCACAGGATGTTATTGTGGGTGTTGACCGTGGCTTTTGTGTTCTCCAGGTGTTTTTTGAAGAAGAGTGTCCTGTCCAGTGTAACTCCAAGATACATGGGGTGGGTATGGTTGCAGAGTTTGTGACCATCCCAAGTGACGCTCAGTTCTTTTTTCGCGTCTCGGTTCCTCAGGTGGAAGCTGCATAGTTGGGTTTGTGTGTGTCTTTCTTTTTCTGTCTTTCTTTCTTAGGACGGAGATCAAGGTAGACGCCGTTGGAAGGCTCAACACAAGCCGATGCCCCTAGAGATCCATCCCAAAGCTTCCCTCAGGGAGCCCAGCAAGCCAGCTAGCCAGCAAGCCTGCCCAGTCAGCCAACGCAGCCAGTCAGCTCCGCCAGTCAGCCAGTGTAGATAGTCAGGCTGCCAAGCCAGAGCATATCAGCCCTTGCAGTCAGCCACTGCAGCCATGCCAGCCTTGCTCAGTCAGCTCAGCCAGGCCTCTCTCAAGGCCTGGCTCTCTGTCTGCCTGGCCCGGTCTGCCCCGCCCTGCCTTGCAGCAACAGAACCAGCCTTGCTGGCAAGCCAGCCAGCTCAGAATGCGAGCTGAGCAAGCCAGCGCAGCAACAAGCCCAGACTAGGTTACTGCAGCCTTACTGTGCAGCCACAGCCACTCAGCGGAGATCAGCAGGAGCTGGCCAGGCTCCAACCCTTGCAGCGCAGCCTTAGGCCGGATAGTCCCCCTGCCTGCACTTTGTTGCCTTCCTGGCCTGTCTGCCTGCCTAGGCGCCTCGGTCTTCCTGTCTGTCTGCCTTGGCCTGCCTGTCTGAAACTGGTTAAGACTAACTGCGTGCTTGCCAGCTGCGCTGGCTTGCTGAGCTCGTATTCTGAGCTGGCTGGCTTGCTAGCAAGGCTGGTTCTGTTGCTGCAAGGCAGGGCAGGGCAGACCGGGCCAGGCAGACCGAGAGCCAGGCCTCGAGAGAGGCCTGGCTGAGCTGACTGAGCAAGGCTGGTATGGCTGCAATGGCGGACTGCAAGGGCTGATATGCTCTGGCTTGTCAGCCTGACTTTCTAGTTCTACACTGGCTGACTGGCGGAGCTGGCTGGCTGCGTTGGCTGACTGGGCGGGCTTGCTGGCTAGCTGGCTTGCTGGACTCCCTGAGGGAAGCTTTGGGATGGATCTCTAGGGGCATCGGCTTGTGTTGAGCCTTCAAACAGAGTCTACCTTGATCTTCATCCTAAGAAAGACAGACAGAAAAAGAAAGACACACACAAAGTCAACTATGCAGCTTCCACATGAGGAAGGCAGGCAGGAAGGCAGGCAGGCACGCAGGCAGGCACAAGCTGCCTGCGTGCTTGCTTCGCCCTCCAGTTGCTGCTCCAGTTATTTGTTTTCCCTCAAACCCATCCTCAATGTGTTGGGTGAGGTTGAGCTCTGTCCAGCACAGGACGGGACGGAAACCACCTTGGTCTTTAGTCAGCTTTGTGTCTATGAGTGGTATGAGGCGTTGGAGTAGCAGCCTCTCTTGTAGGTGATGCAGAGGAGGGAAATGGGTCGGTAGCTCTTTGAGGATGATGGGTCTTTGCCAGGTTTGGGGATTGCAACCACTTTGGCCTTTCTCCAGACAGAAGGGATGGTTTTCTGTGCCATGCATGTGTTCAGCATCCCCACGAGCCAGGTCTTTGCGTTAGGTTCCAGGTGCTGTATCATTTCTGCCAGTATGTCATCAATCCCTGCTGCTTTTCCGGGTTTCAACTTTCCCATTGCAGTTTCGAGTTCTTCTAGGTCGAAGGGTTTGGTTTGAGAGCTGGCTGATTGTGGTTGGTCTGATACCACTGTGCGATTGTATTCTCCTTTGGGTCGGCGGCGGTGTTGGTTACGACTGTTGGCCACCAGTTGTGATGCAACAGAGTTCGCTGTGACCGCTGTGAATTATGGGTGGCTCCCTGAGGTCCTTGATCCCCATGGGGTCCAACAGTGGTGAAGCGTGCACACACACATGCACACATGCACCTACACACGCACAGGCGCACATGCGTATGCACACCTGGACCTTTAAATGAACAACAACACAAAAACTAAGGCACTGGTGTCGGACTTCTGGTTTACCGGAACGGGGTTCAACTCCCTGCAGTGCCCTGCTCAATGTGTTGTATTTCATTCATTGGTCCATGGTCTCAGGTCATTGAGCGGCGCGCTATAGTGCGCGATTCTTCATCATTGTTGAGGATTTAATAAAGGTGAAAATCAAGGAAAAGCAAAAGGCTATAGTCCATGGTCACGGACCGCATACTGGTCAAGGTCATTTATACTGGTGAAGATCATTTACTAGTCTTATGAAGGTCATTTATACTGGTCAAGGTCATTTACTAGTCTCATGAAGGTCATTTATACTGGTCACAGTCATATACTGGTCACAGTCATTTATACTGGTGAAGGTCATTTATACTGGTCAAGGTCATTTGTACTTGTCAAGGTCATTTATACTGGTCAAGGCATTTACTAGTCTTATTGAAGGTAATTTATACTGCTCAAGGTCATTGATATTGGTCAAGGTCATTAAGTGGCATGCTATAGTGCGCGATTCTTCATCATTGTTGAGGATTTGAAAAAAGGTTAAATCGCAGAAAAGCGAAAGGCTAAAGTCCATGGTCACGGAGGGCATACTATAGTATGTTGTTTTTCTTTTTTTGGTGGTGTGCGGGCTCCATCCAATAACTACACCAGTTGTGACGCAATAGTTTGCTGTGACCGTTGTGAATTATGGGTGATGTGGTCTTTGCCAAGACGGTGGATTGTGGCCCATGCCTTCCTGCTGTTATTTGTCATGTTGGTGTTCTCTATATCTTTTCGTCCTGGGCATGACGTTAAACTGTTCCGTTCGAGAGGACCGGCGACCCTCGAATGTAAACAGCCACAAAAGGAAACTATGTGTGTGTGAGGTGTTCTCTATCATTTCATTCCAGACTTTCCTTCGTTCATTCCCAACTTCACTGTCTATCTCCTGTGTTCTCCATTCATCTTGAGCGATACACAGTCGTCTGATGTATGGGGGGAGGTGCCGGCTAGCGCATAAAGGCACGGGACAGGTGTTGTCTTGACGCATCCCGTGATGATGCGACAGGTGTCATTTAGGGCTGTGTCGACCAATTTGGTGTGACGTGATCGGCTCCAGCTTGAGCAGGCATACTCTGCTGTAGAGAAAGACAGGGCCATGGCAGTTGCACGGATTGTTTGTGGGTCTGCGCCCCACTTGGAGTTCACTAGTTTTCACAGGATGTTATTGTGGGTGTTGACCGTGGCTTTTGTGTTCTCCAGGTGTTTTTTGAAGAAGAGTGTCCTGTCCAGTGTAACTCCAAGATACATGGGGTGGGTATGGTTGCAGAGTTTGTGACCATCCCAAGTGACGCTCAGTTCTTTTTTCGCGTCTCGGTTCCTCAGGTGGAAGCTGCATAGTTGGGTTTGTGTGTGTCTTTCTTTTTCTGTCTTTCTTTCTTAGGACGGAGATCAAGGTAGACGCCGTTGGAAGGCTCAACACAAGCCGATGCCCCTAGAGATCCATCCCAAAGCTTCCCTCAGGGAGCCCAGCAAGCCAGCTAGCCAGCAAGCCTGCCCAGTCAGCCAACGCAGCCAGTCAGCTCCGCCAGTCAGCCAGTGTAGAAAGTCAGTTTGCCAAGCCAGAGCATTATCAGCCCTTGCAGTCAGCCATTGCAGCCATACCAGCCTTGCTCAGTCAGCTCAGCCAGGCCTCTCTCGAGGCCTGGCTCTCTGTCTGCCTGGCCCGGTCTGCCCTGCCCTGCCTTGCAGCAACAGAACCAGCCTTGCTGGCAAGCCAGCCAGCTCAGAATGCGAGCTGAGCAAGCCAGTGCAGCAACAAGCCCAGACTAGGTTACTGCAGCCTTACTGTGCAGCCACAGCCACTCAGCCCAGACCAGCAGGAGCAAGCCAGGCTCCAACCCTTGCAGCGCAGCCTTAGGCCGGATAGTCCCCCTGCCTGCACTTTGTTGCCTTCCTGGCCTGTCTGCCTGCCTAGGCGCCTCGGTCTTCCTGTCTGTCTGCCTTGGCCTGCCGGTCTGAAACTGGTTTAGACTAACTGCGTGCTTGCCAGCTGCGCTGGCTTGCTGAGCTCGTATTCTGAGCTGGCTGGCTTGCCAGCAAGGCTGGTTCTGTTGCTGCAAGGCAGGGCGGGGCAGACCGGGCCAGGCAGACAGAGAGCCAGGCCTCGAGAGAGGCCTGGCTGAGCTGACTGAGCAAGGCTGGTATGGCTACAATGGTTGACTGCAAGGGCTGATGTGCACTGGCTTGGCAGCCTGACTTTCTACACTGGCTGACTGGCGGAGCTGGCTGGCTGCGTTGGCTGACTGGGCGGGCTTGCTGGCTAGCTGGCTTGCTGGGCTCCCTGAGGGAAGCTTTGGGATGGATCTCTAGGGGCATCGGCTTGTGTTGAGCCTTCCAACGGCATCTACCTTGATCTTCGTCCTAAGAAAGAAAGACAGAAAAAGAAAGACACACACAAACTCAACTACGCAGCTTCCACATGAGGGAGGCAGGCAGGAAGGCAGGCAGGCACAAGCTGCCTGCGTGCTTGCTTCGCCCTCCAGTTGCTTCTCAAGTTATTTGTTTTCCCTCAAACCCATCCTCAATGTGTTGGGTGAGGTTGAGCTATGTCCAGCACAGGAGCGGCCGGGACGGAAACCAGCTTGGTCTTTAGTCATCAGCTTGGTGTCTATGAGTGGCATGAGGCGTTGGAGTAGCAGCCTCTCTTGTAGGTGATGCAGAGGAGGGAAATGGGTCGGTAGCTCTTTGGGGATGATGGGTCTTTGCCAGGTTTGGGGATTGCAACCACTTTGGCCTTTCTCCAGACGGAAGGGATGGTTTTCTGTGCCATGCATGTATTCAGCATCCCCACGAGCCAGGTCTTTGCGTTAGGTCCCAGGTGCTGTATCATTTCTGCCAGTATGTCATCAATCCCTGCTGCTTTTCCGGGTTTCAACTTTCCCATTGCAGTTTCGAGTTCTTCTAGGTCGAAGGGTTTGGTTTGAGGGCTGGCTGATTGTGATTGGTCTGATACCACTGTGCGATGGTATTCTCCTGTGGGTCGGCGGCGGTGTTGGTTACGACTGTTGGCCACCAGTTGTGATGCAACAGAGTTCGCTGTGACCGTTGTGAATTATGGGTGGCTCCAAGAGGTCCTTGATCCCCATGGGGTCCAACAGTGGTCATTGAAGCGTGCACCTACACACGCACAGGCGCACATGCGTATGCACACCTGGACCTGTAAATGAACAACAACACAAAAATTAAGGCACTGGTGTCGGACTTCTGGTTTACCGGAACGGGGTTCAACTCCCTGCAGTGCCCTGCTCAATGTGTTGTATTTACATGGTTCATTGGTCCATGGTCTCAGGTCATTGAGTGGCGCGCTATAGTGCGCGATTCTTCATCATTGTTGAGGATTTTTTTTTAAAAAGGTGAAAATCAAGGAAAAGCGAAAGGCTATAGTCCATGGTCACAGACCGCATACTGGTCAAGGTCATTTATACTGGTGAAGATCATTTACTAGTCTTATGAAGGTCATTTATACTGGTCAAGGTCATTTACTAGTCTCATGAAGGTAATTTATACTGGTCACAGTCATATACTGGTCACAGTCATTTATACTGGTGAAGGTCATTTATACTGGTCAAGGTCATTTGTACTTGTCAAGGTCATTTATACTGGTCAAGGTCATTTACTAGTCTTATTGAAGGTCATTTATACTGCTCAAGGTCATTGATATTGGTCAAGGTCATTAAGTGGCATGCTATAGTGCGCGATTCTTCATCATTGTTTAGGATTTGAAAAAAGGTGAAAATCACGGAAAAGCTAAAGGCTATAGTCCATGGTCTCGGAGGGCATAAAAAGATGTGTGGAGCTATACAGGCCGTTCTGGAAAATTTGGGACAGAGGTTCATCGTTGGCATCCAGGGAGTGTGTGTGCAAAATTTGGCATCGACCGGGTTAACGGTGCCGGAGATTAGCTGTTAACAAACTGACACACACACACACACACACACACACACACACACACACACACTTGAGTGCAAAACATACTCTCTCCCCATGGCTTTGGCCTGGTGCCATACCGTAATTAATTATTGCCTACAATGTAAATTGTGAAATTGCTTTACCGCTGAAATGCAAAATTTACATTTCAACGAATGGACCTCGTAAAACAAAACAAAAACCAAGGCACTGGTTGTGGTACTTCTGGTTTACCGGAATGGGGTTCAACTCCCTGCAGTGCTCTGCTCAATGTGTTTTATTTACATGGTTCATTTGATTCATGGTTCATTAATGTGCTCAGTGGCGTAAAGTACATTAAAGTACACTTTTGAGGGAAATTGGACTTTTATACTGGAGGGTTTGCAATAGTTTTCACTACGTACATCTCAGAGACAAATAGTACCTTTACTCCACAACAATTATTTGACAAATTTAGTTAGTTTACTTTGCAGATTTTTTTATTATTATTACAAAACATACATTGACCACTTCAGCCCTTCAGTAAAATATACATTTTGGCCTTTTTAAAATTGCGGACCTTCAAACTCACAATGTGTCACAATGCAATGCATTGTGAGCTTGTAGATCTGCTATTTTCAAAAGATTTGTACACATTGAATACATTTGAAAACTTGTAAAATAGGACTTTCTAATCTACACAATGAGTATACTTTCTATACTTTTGGCTCCACAGATGAACTTTGTTTTCATAGTCCGTAGACATGAATTATAATACAAACACTAGCATCTCTATATACTAGGGGGTGAACGTTCAACCAATTATCCCATTCTGACCTGAGATCAGATTCATACGAGGTTTCCACTGGACACACACTGGTCCGATTAGCCCATTCTGACCTGAGATCAGATTCTAAAAATGTCAGTCGCTCTTCGATTTTTCAAAAATAGCAGACCTACAAGCTCGTAGCGCGCCACTCGGTGGCGCGCTATGAGCTTGTAGATCTGCTATTTTTCAATAGCTAAAGCATAACATGATGCTGACACCAAAATGGGTCCCCGTTCAGAATGGGTTATAATACAAACACTAGCATCTTTATACCAGGGGGGGGGCGAACATTCAACCAATTATAATACAAACACTAGCATCTCTATATACCAGGGGGGCGAACATTCAACCAAAATGGGGATGATTCCATGATTCCGACATCCCATTAATGCAACTATACGTTGGTTTCCGTGGGTTAGGGTTAGAACTAAAAAACATCACATGGATGCACCTATGGGACGTATCCTCAGTGATGTATCCCAACTAAGGTCATCTGGGTTTCGGGGTCTCTCGAACATCATACTGTACCCCTCACTCAGGCGACCCAGCCAGGGTGATGATCAAGTCCTGACTCATACGTGACGTCCCAGTATAGCTATACCCTCGATCAGTCCCATTTGGGCAAGAAGAACTACTATACTCTGCCGGGACTGGGAGGTATATAGGTGCTTCTGGCGCATGGAAGGACTCTGTGTGTTGACTCCTGTCCGTCCGGGCCCCTCCTAGTATACGCCTCACCAGGTATAGGGTGAGACGTATAGGACCAGGTCCAGGACCTCGGTGTTGCGCCAGAGTCCCTCCCAGCACCAGACACTTCATTCAGGAGTGGTGGATCCGCAGGCTCCACCTGAGCAATGGTGGTGCCGCAAGGCTCCGCTTGCGGCTTTAACCCATTCTGACCTGAGATCAGATTAAAAAAAATTCTGTTTGAAAATGACAGTTTTCTGAAAAAGCCATGTTTCTTGTATGTCAGTCGTTCTTCGATTTTTCAAAAATAGCAGACCTGCAAGCTCTTGCGCTATGAGCTTGTAGATCTGCTATTTTTCAAATAGCTAAAGCATAACGTAATGCTAACACCAAAAGGGGTTCCCGCCTTGAATGGCCCTCCTTTAAAGGCCTCAGCGAGGGGTTTGTTGGGCTTCCTCCTCACGGAGGACACAGGCTGGGGCGCCGAGTCGACCCATATACTGCTCCCCGGTGCCGTTTATACATTCCGGCTGTCACCGGTCTCTCCGGTGAGATAGGGTTAGTAATGGGGCCTGTCGTCGGGCCAACGGGATGTCAGAATAGTGGGTTGTCGGAACAATGACATGCATGGCACCCTACCTACCTGCCTGCCCCCTCATTGCAGTCATTGATCGCTGTTTTCTCTTTCCACTGAGCGTATAATGTGGCTTCTATATATGTTTTTGTGTGACTTACATCTTATGCAATACAAACACTGCAATGCTGCCAGCCAAACAAATTCCCTTTCTTGTTTTTGCGGGGGGCTTTGTGTAGACCTTGTTGTGACCTTTGTAGATCTGATATTTATGCGGTCACACAAAAACATAGGAGCCACATTATACGCACAGTGGAAAGAGACAAGGAGTGATGACTGCAGTGAGGGGGCAGGTATAGAGCATCTGTTTGTTCAGGTTCTGTTTGTTGCTCAGTGAGAGTGAGCTCTGTGCGTCAGGCGCTGATAATAGTTTGGGATGTTTGAGCTCAGTGGCCTTGTGAGTGTCCGCCCTGAGACTGGGAGGTCGGGGTTCGATCCCCGGCCGGGTCATACCAAAGACTCTAAAATGGGACCCAGTGCCTCCCTGCTTGACACTCAGCATCAAGGGTTGGATTGGGGGGTAAGTCCCTGCGACATACTAGCGTCATGTCCAGGGGGTGTACTTGTACATTAAGCTGCCTCACGCTACAGAAACAGGAGATAGGCTCCTGCCCCTATGGGCCTCATGGCTACAGAAACAGGAGATAGGCTCCTGCCCTATGGGCCTCATGGCTACAGAAACAGGAGATAGGCTCCTGCCCCTATGGGCCTCATGGCTGCAGAAACAGGAGATAGGCTCCTGCCCTATGGGCCTCATGGCTCGGCAAGGCTACTTACTTACTTATGTTTGAGTGGTGCAAACACTCCAAGGAACAGCAATGTCCGTGTTCGCCTATGTATGTGTTGGTTCATGAGCACCAGTATGACTATGACCACCGTACCAGTAGGGGCGCTGTTGTGCCAGAAACAGAAACAGAGAGAGAGATAGTATTAGTGCTGCACTGTCTGTTGCCTGCTAATGAGAGAGAGAGAGAGAGAGAGAGAGAGAGAGAGAGAGAGAGAGAGAGCGAGAGAGAGAGAGAGAGAGAGAGAGAGAGAGAGAGAGAGAGAGAGAGAGAGAGAGAGAGAGAGAGAGAGAGAGAGGAGGAGTCTGGCAGTGTGTCGCGGGTTCAACTCCCGATCCCAATGATGGACCACTGCATGTCTTATTCCCCCCCAATGGGAGAGCCCCCATTCCCTGTCAGCCTACTACTGTCCCTCTAGAAAAATATAAAATAAAAGGTCAAAGCCACAACAAAGGTTTTGATATCGTATTTCATATTTCTTTTGATATTCAGTTAGTTTTAATTAGTTAGTTTTAGTTTTAGTTTTTTTTTCATACTTCAAAAAGTTCAGAGTAAGTATATAGGCCGCTATTGTGTAATACAAATTCAACAAAAGATACTATTTAAAAATATTTAGATTCAGTTACTGTTGTTAATGAGAAAAGCCTTGGACAAAATTACATTTTATTTATTAAAAGTAGTTACATAGTGAGGCTTGAAGGGAGCAATATAGAGCACCGAGCGAAATACCACCCTGAACTGTGGAGGGCAGTAATACGCAGCAGCGTCAACACTGCCGGAAACCCCAATAAAAGAAGAAGAAGAAGAAGAAGGAAGGACGGAACCAGAGTAATATAGTAGGAGAGTGACGACCCCCTAGCGTTGACGCGTCCCCATTGTAACAATGGAATGCGGAAGTGCTCATTCTATCTCAATGGGATAGTTCCAGCCATAGGAGCAATGTTTGGAACTAATAGGCACCTGCTTTGCGGCGAGATCAAAGGGTGTCGCTACTCCTCTCCTACTCTACACTCTGGAAGGAACGTCGTCGACTGCGGAAGTTGTATGCGTTGCCAACTTGTTGTTTATGTTGGACGAGCGGCAGAGAAAAATACAAGATAAAAAAACAACTAGTTTAATAGTACGTTTGGTTTGAGTCACCAAACAAACACCGTTGTGGCTTTTCTTTTACTGTTTTATGGAAATAATGGCCGACATAGAGACGTTGCGGCTGTTCGTCAACGAACGCCTGTCCGCCGTGGCTGAGGACATACTGGCCGTGTTTGTCAGAACCATAGTGCAGTACCAGCAGCACATAGAGCTGCTGCAGCGACCCAGACACCCGCCACCAGGTAAAACATTAATACACGTTCTACAAAGGTTTATGGTTTAACAGAACCATCGTGCGACCCAGACACCCGCCACCAGGTAAAACAATACACATTCTACAAAGGTTTATGGTTTAACAGAACCATCGTGCAACCCGCGACCCAGACACCCGCCACCAGGTAAAACAATACACATTCTACAAAGGTTTATGGTTTAACAGAACCATATAGTGCGACCCAGACACCGACACCCGCCATCAGTTAAAACAATACACATTCTACACAGGTTTATGGTTTAACAGAACCATATAGTGCGGCAGATGGCTTCTTGGTTAGAGTGGGTGACAATATTATCACACGAAAAGATCAAATTACCTACCTAGGTTCCATCCTGGAGGCCAATCTTTCCGGTGATAAGATGGCCACCAACGTAATCAAAAAAGTCAATCAAAGAACAAGATTCCTTTACAGGATCTCCTCACTGGTCAGCAAAAACACCTTGAAGACCTTAACAGGAGCCCTCGTACAAGGTTTCTTTGACTATGCATCCACCTCTTGGTACCACAGCACCTCAAAGGCCCTTAAAACAAGGCTCCAGACCTCCCAAAACAAACTGGTCAGGCTCCTACTTGGCCTCACCCCCCGAACCCACCTCACCCCTGCCCACTTTGACAGGCTGGGATGGCTTAGGGTCGTCGACAGAGTACAGCATCTTGCAATGGGTCTGGTCCACAAGATTCGATACACCACCAAGATACCCATGTACCTGTCTAAATACTTCCTTAATGTAAACGAAGTCCACACCCACAACACCAGAGGGAGTGCAACAAACCATGTACAACCCAGATTCGGCACAAACAAGGGACTAAATTCTTTTCGCTCCTATGCCACCAAAATGTGGAACGCCCTACCAACAGTCATTAAGACATGTGAATCCCTTGACTCCTTCAAAACCGCTCTCAAAGGGCACCTACGGATGGCTGCAATTCGAAACTGGCCTCTGTAAAATCTGAATCCCCCCCACCCCCCCCACCCCATTTCCCCTCACTGTATATTGTATCTTTTCCCTTTTTTGCTTCCCATATGATGAATTTAGCTACATAGAAATGTCTATTTGTATGTCTCTAAATGTTTGTATGTCTTTAAATGTTTTGATGAATTGAACAATGTGGACCCTGTTGTAAACAAGTGTAATGCTTAATTGGGTCGTCCACTCACAGTTGACAGTCTTTGTATTGAGTTTGTGCTTAAAATGTACTGTAAATTCTACAAACTGTTAATAAATATTTCAATCAATCAATCAAACCCAGACACCGACACCCGCCATCAGTTAAAACAATACACATTCTACAAAGGTTTATGGTTTAACAGAACCATATAGTGCGACCCAGACACCGACACCCGCCATCAGTTTAAACAATACACATTCTACACAGGTTTATGGTTTAACATAGCTCTGGTCCATAGCCTTCTCCTGCTTCTCCTGCAGGAGAAGGCTATGGACCAGAGCTATAGGTTTAACAACATAGCTCTGGTCGACTGGTCCATACTCCATAGCTCTAATGCCTTTTCAGAGCTATGGACCAGTGGTTTTCAACCCTTTCAAAGTCAAGGTCCATTAGTTATTCTGCATTTTTTTGAGCCACGGACCACCATGTGATGAGATTTAGCCTCTCAAAACTAAAGAACATTTGGTTACGGTTGGATAGGATTTTGTCCACAATTCCATGCTGTATTGATGTTGGCACCATTAGGAGAGATAACAGGCAAACGTTGATCAAAATATCAATTCTTCTACATTCTCTAATTGTGTAGACTTATTGTAAATTAAGTATTTCAGATGTTCAACAATAATCTATCTCTTTAGTCTCTAGAGAGCAGTCTATCTCAATAGATCTAATAAAGGGTCCATTTGGTTACCTTCATTTACCACTGGTTGAAAACCACTCGTTTAACAGAACCATAGTGCACTAGTACTAGCCCCCACACATAGCTGTGCACACATAGCTGCTTCAGAGACCCATGCAGGCACCCGCCATCAGGTAAATAATACACAGGTTTTGATTGATTGATTGAAATATGTATTAACAGTTTGCAGAATTACAGTACATTTCAAGCACACCTCAATACAAAGACTGTTAAGTGTGAGTGGTCGACCCAATAAAGCATTACACTTGTTTACAAGAGGCCAGGGTTCACCTTGTTCAATTCATCAAAGTTTATGGTTTAACACAGTGGTTCCCAAACCTTTTCATGTCAAGGACCCCCAGTTTGACATGCATTAGTCTATGGACCCCCAATTTATATTGTAAAAGCAATGTCAATTTAACCCTGAGAGTTAAATTGACCCTAACGGGTCCATTTGGTTCCATTTGTACACTCAGAGTTACAGACCCATAAGGGTCTATTTGGTTCCAAACTATAATTTAGCTGGGGGCCCCCTGGAACTCCCTCTAGGACCCCTGGGGGTCTCCGGACCCCACTTTGGGAACCACTGGACTTTTAACAGAACCATAGTGCAGTACATTCTACACAGGGTTATACGTCTATGTTCGGGCTATTGCGATAGCCTGACCGATTATAGCGTTATTTATTTATTTACACAAAGAGAGAATCAGTATCACTATGTATTTTGTTGGGTTTCATGAATCATTTGCTTAAGGTTACTTGCTTTCCACCACTGGTTGTTGGTTTCATACCACAGTTACCCCTCATTCCCTGTAGATGGGGTCATTGGCATCCTGGAAGAGATAACTCCCATTTTGATAGAAGTGTTTCATTATAGCAGTGGTTTTCAACTTTAACTGATTGCTTTTCATCTCGTTTTCTATTCCACTAGATTTCCTCCCTGTATGCATAGCGGTCGTTTCCACTGAACAGCAAGAGAGGTAGGCCTGTATTCCTTGTAATAATTAATTCATAATTATCAATTTGTCTCATCGCAATTATTTGAGATAGTCTCAATTTATTTTTGCATAATCGTCAATCGTTTCCATGTTGACAAAATGTCCATAAAATTTCAAAAATAGCAGAAATGGCAGATCTACGAGTTATATTTACACGTCGCTCAACTATTTCCGCTATTTTGTTTAAAAAAATAAAAAAAGGTAAATGGAAAGAGAAAAATGTTTAAAATGATTACGGTAAGGCCAAGCAAAATAAATGATTGGTCTCCGGTTGCCGACCGACTCTATTAAATATGCGTGACCCATTTGATTTTATTGGCAAATCCGACCGAGTCACTCAGACCAAAAAGGTCTTTATATATGGATATATACAACAAAACGTAGCCTACACCTGCTCAAAAACAAAGTTTTTGAAGTTTTTTAACGACGTACTCGACTTATAGGCTACCACGAGAGAGAAGTCAGCTTCACCATCCCGGAGAGCACTACGGGCGGATTGACAGTTGACGTTACTGTGTACTGGTTTGTCTTGCGCTGATTTGAATGAAAACACTGGCGTGCAATTATACTTTATATACGGATCCCGACAACAGTGTTAGATAGATACTTTATTTGTCCTTTCGGAAATGTGTTTTGTGTACAGCAGTCATCAGGATATACATAAAACATATGCAAACAAACAGATCACACAGTACATAGACAATAAAGAAACCAGGCCACCAGTCATAGTTCCAAGAGGCATCACATCACACATTATGCACCGAACTGAGATGGGGCCTGCTTGTTCATAAGTCCTATACTTATGGGAACAAACGATCTTGAGGCCCTAGCCTGCAGGGAAGGTACCATGTACCATCGCCCTGATGGTAAAAGATGGTATTGGCTGTGTAACGGGTGTGTGTTGTCCCTAGTAATAGCTTTCCCCTTCCTGAGTACCCGGGTCTCATACATTGAGGTCATACTCTCAAATCGTACCCCAGCTATTTTGCTGGACACGCTGATGATTTTATAGAGTTTGTTCTTATTAACCAATGATAATGAGCCATACCATGAAACAAAACAAAATGCACACTCCACAAATGAAAAAGTGCCATAATATTTTTTCAACGTTATACTGTCTCAGTCTGCGCATAAAATGCAGCCTCTGCTGACCTTTCTTATAGATGGAATGAGTGTTGGAATTCCATGTCAGCTTGGAATCAATCGTTGTACCCAAGTACTTGTATTCCTCCACAATCACTACCCCATCCCCACCAATGACTATTTCCTGATGTGCATGAGCACCAGTTCTAAGGTCCAATATGACCTCAGATTCAGCTGGTGTTATCCCATATAAAGAAGAGGGCAAAGTAGGAGCTGTTTTAAGGGCATTGAGTGTCGCGCCTTAATATTCCAAGAGACAAGACTTTTTTCTCTCTCACCCTCTACTGCAGCCGCAGTCTGTAGGGAACCTCTTTCTGTCTGTCTGTCCACATGTATGTCTGCCTGGCTGGGTCGGGTCTCTCGGAATGTCACAGATTTGTTTTGGATTTCGGAACCATTTTTTTGAACCCATGAGCTCTACTGTGTAGTGTGTGTGAGCTAGATAGCTAACGTTAGCTATGTTTTTGGTCTTTTAACCTGTAGCACTAGCTAGCTATACTCGGGCAAATATTGAAGTTAATAAAAAAGAAGCCTATCCATCATTGCCGTAGAGAAAAAAATAATACTGTATATATTTTTAAATAAAAGAATGCGACCCATCCTTCCGCGAAAAAATAAAATAAAATAATATAGTAAAATAAAATAAATTCCCTACCGACTCAGCCCAAAAATGACACAAATCATTTATTTAGCTTGGCCTAAATATGTCAGTGATGTCTATTTTATGTATTTGTCATGTCTGCCCTGTATGCAATTTGTGATTACGACGCCTAAAAGGCAAACAGAAATAATGTAACATTCCAATATGTAATGAAAGAAAAAACAACCCACAATTGAATTGTCAATCGCAATTATTTGTGTGACAATTAATCGGCAACTTAAATGTGTAATCGTCACAGCCCTAAAGAGAGGATCCCCTGTTTGGCCCAGGAGGAACCACCAGAGCCTCCGCAGATTAAAGAGGAGCTGCGTGAGCTTCAAAGACCAGAGGAGGAGGTGGATGCGTCAGCAATGACGTTGCGAGCAGTGAAAAGTGAAGACGAGGGTGAAAACCGAGAGACGACGGAGCCTCTGGCCAGCACCTCGGTCGAACACGTGAAAACACAAGCTGTGGACAGTGTGGAGGACTGTGGAACATCACTACCGATTGCTGTTGTCCAGCTCCTCTCTTCAAACTGCTCTGAATCTGACACCGAAGACAGTGACGAGTGGGAGGAGAGCGACGTGTCTTTTAACTTACTGAAATCGTACAATAATGTGCAGAGCGACATGGAAGGTCAAAAAATGTCTTTGAGCGACACCACGCTGTTGTTACAGGACCTGAAATCGTCGAAACAACAAATTCATCCCTTCGGCTGTAGAGTTTGCGGCAAAAACTTTAACCACTATGGACGTCTTAAGACACACATGAGGACTCATACCGGGGAGAAGCCCTTCAGCTGTACGGTCTGTGGTAAAAGTTTTGGTCAGAATGGAAATCTGAACACGCACATGAGAATACACACGGGCGAGAAACCGTTTACTTGTATTGTTTGTGGCAGGTGTTTTAGTCGAAGTACTCATTTGAAGACGCACATGAGGACACACACAGCACACAGACCCTTTCATTGAAGAGGAACACATTGTCACATTCGCTTGTGTTTGGGACCCGTTTTCTCAAGTGTGTGAGATTGGGGCTGAATGGCTCCAGGTCTGAAATGAGGGCATGACCATTAGGTTTTGGCAATTGACCAAAAATATATTGAAAGAAATTGTAATTTAGAACCAATAACCTATATAACCGTGCTCATGTAGGTTCATTGAATAATAGAGAAGCAGGTTGTCTTTTCTTGATTTTATTTGTATTTTTATAATGTATCCAGTGCCGTCCCTAGGCACCCGCAGTGCACCACGGTGCAGAGGAGGCACCAAAATGAGCCGTGCCATAACTAAATGATGAATTATTTAATCTAAAATGTAAATGGTGCATTTGTATAGCGATTTTATCCAAAGCGCTTATAGATTGTGTATTACACACACACACACACACACACCGATGGCCGCGGAGGAAACCATGAAGGCACCAACCTGCACATCGGGAGCAATTAGTGGTTCAGATTCTTGCTCGAGGACAACTAACTCTGGGGGAGCTCGGGATCGAACTGGGAACCTTGCGGTGCCTCTACCAGCCAATTAAAATCCACCACTGAGTCACTGCCGCCCATGTAAAATCTAAAACAACTACAAAAAAGACACCATATATTGTATATACCACATATATATTATTCTTAGGGCAACCAAATGACCAGCAGTGGCCCTGAAAATATCAACGAATTGACACAAACAATTTCTAATAGATTTGGTCTATTTTATAGTAGACCAAATCGATTAATCTAAATAACCACTTAACTGCAACATAGTTGCACAAAGGTAGTGTACAAAAATAGTTGATCTTGACGCATTGCGGATCATTTTCACCCCTAACGCGTTGCAAATCTGCTTAGCCACTAGACTAGACACACCTTCTTTGGCATAGAATGGAAGTGAGCGAGAGGCCAATATTTGTAACTTAGAATTGCTATTCTGCTGCAAGCATATAATGCATTGTGAGCTTGTAGATCAGCTATTTTAGGTAAAGATATGTGGTATAAAATAGGAGGGGGCCTAGCATAGATCCCTTGGGAATCCAGTTAACTAAGTATAGGATTTCAGTGGTTGTAGTAGAGGTTGCTGTTTATTTGTTTATCTCTACAGTTTTACCGTAACATTTCATTCATACACTACACTACAGGATTGCACTTTAAAAGCAGAGAATGGTCAAGACTTTTGTTGCTCAAAGTGTAAATTGGCCTGTACCCTGACTGACACCTGCTATTGTCTGCTTAATCTCATTTTGTTCTTAATAAATATTTTTGTTGTATGTGTTGTGACCCCCCCCCCCTTTTCCATTGCCATGACAGTGATAGAAGTCATAGATACAAAAGCGCAGGAATCACTACATTTTACAATCTCATAGTCAATATGACCATATTTCCTAGTCCCCTGTTTTACCTCCTTTTTTTAACTCAGCAACAGATCATAAACTTCAATAATAAACTTTATTTATATAGCACCTTTCATGACATACAAATGCAGTGCAAAATGGTTTACAGGGCAGAAAAACAAAAACATAAATGGCATTAAAACAAGCAAAAACAGAGTAACTAACAGTATAAAAACGATAGCAAACTGCATAAAAACGGCAGCAAATCAGGTAGAACATTGAGTACATGAATAATAAGAACACGAGTTCTATTAATACAGCTTCGCAAGGCTGCTCACTTTTTGGGAGTTGACGCCCCCTGGCGTAAACACAGAAGCACTACAAATAAACTCACAGACTTTAGGCTGGGACTTTAGACGTGATGACGTTGAAGACCCCGCCCGCCGGGTGCACCTTATAAGCGTGCCTCAGCGTCACGTCTCCATTCGTTATTCTCTTCTCACGTGTATAACACGGCGCTACGAAGTCTCCCTCACGGATGAGTATCTGATTTTTTCCACAAGGACGAGAAGCCTTCTCGGTACCGCGGAAACTGCTTATCCCAGAGGCTTCAAGAGGAAGAAAGTCGGTGAGTCCACTTTCTTTAACTAAGTTAACATTAACTTGGAGGTAATTCTTTATTACCTGTGTGACGGTCTGTACCGTGGCTAGCGACAGCCAGGTTTCTGCTTCCACACAAACTTTCACGGACCTAAAGGTCCTGAACGTGTGAAGTGCCAGGAGCGGTACGCGCCCTTCCTTGGCTTCCACACGTGTGGCGGCTTTAGCGGTGACTTACAGCCCGCTCCAGCCACACACAACGTCCCGCGGCTCTTCCAAGCCCGCGACGGTGACTTGAACAGCTTAATTTATTCTGTCTCGAACGTGTGAAGAGCCGGGAGCGGCACGCGACCCTTCCTTGGCTTCCACACGTGTGGCGGCTTTAGCGGTGATTACTAACAGCCCGCTCCAGCCACACACTACGTCACGCGGCTCTTCCAAGCCCGCGACGGTGATTTGAGCAGCATAATTTTATTCTGTTTAAGCTTCCACGCTGTGTGACGGTCTGATAAGCTATCTTAGCTTTCTTTCAGCTTCCACACATACGTCCCGTGGCTCTTCCAAGCCCGCGACGGTGATTTGAGCAGCATAATTTTATTCTGTTTAAGCTTCCACGCTGTGTGACGGTCTGATAAAGCTATCCTAGCTTTCTTTCAGCTTCCACACATACGTCCTGTGGCTTTCACAAGCCCGCGACCGCGTGGCCCTCGAACGTGTGTGCGTGTGAAGAGCTACGAGCGGTGCAACCCTTTGTTAGCCTCCACACGTGCGGCGGCGTTAGCGGCGGCTATTAATAGCACGCCCTTGCCGACACACGTACGTCTCGCGGCTTTTCAAGCCCGCAACGGAGGGGTAACCTAGGCAGGATATAGTAATATTTCTGTTTGGCTACCACTTTGTGTGACGTCTCTGATGTGTGACGTCTCTGATAGAAGCTAACAATAGCTCTATTCTCAGCTTCCACACGCACGAGGCGTCTTATGCGGTGAGTGGCAACACCCACTGCATCACTGTAACGTGACAACCTACCAACTCGGCGCCTACAGGCACGCAGCCTCGTAGGACTGGTTATTAGAATTTGAGGTTACTTACGTAACCCAGGTTCGTAAACCGGCGAGCCTTGTTTGTGGCTTGTTTGTCCACGTATTTCTTGGCTTTACAAGAAAAAAGTGACGATCCATTCGCAGCAGCTAGTGATAGCCCTGTCCTAGCTTCCACTTTTACGTGGCTGCCTACTAACCTGAACAGCACTTAGTGATAATACTGTTTGGTTTCCACGCTGTGTGACGTCTCTGATAGAAGCTAACAATAGCTCTATTCTCAGCTTCCACACGCACGTGGCGTCTTATGCAGTGAGTGGCAACACCCACTGCATCACTGTAACGTGACAACCTACCAACTCGGCGCCTACAGGCACGCAGCCTTGTAGGACTGGTTATTAGAATTGAAGGTTACGTACGTAACCCGGGTTCTTAAACCGGCGAGCCTTGTTTGTAGCTTGTTTTGTTCACGGATTTCGTGGCTGCCTGCTAAACTCGGCCCCTCTTGCCTTGTTTTTTGCTTCCACGTGCATCTTAGCTTCTAAGATGTCTGAGTCTCCGACCAAGGCCCGTCGTCGACGCCGTCGCGCCCTAGCGGACGCGGCCCACGCCGTTGCAACATCTATTGCACGGAGGGCCTACAACAACGCTCTGAGACAAGGAGCCAGGCAGTGGTCCGCCGACATGGACGCTCCACTCCCCGACGCCCCCGACGTTGTCATTCTCGCGGATGACAACGCGGACGTGGTGCAGGCTCCAAGAGTGGACAACGCTGAGATGGACTCTGGGGAGTCCTCACCTCAGGACTCAGCATCCTCCTACACCTCCGACAAGGGGGAGGATGATGGGGAGAGCAGCGACGAGAGCGACGCCGAGGTGGCAGAGCCGCCTCCGGTCGTCACGGCCGCTCAAGCGGCCGTTGTCGCCGCCCCCATTGCAGCGCCAGTTGCTGCTGGAGTTGCATCGGCCGACACCGTTGCAGCTCCGACGGCTCCAGCTGCTCCGGCTGAACCGCAGCTCCACTATGACAACACTGACATAGTCGATCTGTTCAAGAAGGCCACGATCCGCTGTGGTCTGGCCTGGCCGGCCAGTCTTGAACCTCCGGTGGCTAAGGACACCATATGCGAACAGTTTCGCAAGAAGATTCAAGGCAACCCAGCGAAGTCCCAGGCCAAGGCTGAGATCCCCCTCGATGACGGGTTCCTGAAATCCCTCATGCTGTCCTGGGGACAGCCTTACTCGGCTTCCGCCTCCCTGGGCGGAGGCATGAAGCTGCTGGACTGCGCGGGACAACGGCAGCTTGGCCTCGAGGCCATGCCGCCGATGGACAAGTCCTTTGCCGGGTGGCTCATGGGTGTCAACCCCAATGTCTTCCACGAGGACCCGGACTTCTCCTTGCCTTCGGACAAGGACGACTCCAAAATTAATAAGGCTGCCTATAAGTGCGCCTCAACTGCGGCCAGAGCACTGAACGCCGCGACCCTTCTGCAAGGGTCCGCGTCTCATGTCCTGTTGGAAGCGGGAGACGAGCCTACCCCCGACGACATGGCTGAATTGAGGCGCCTGCACCTTGAGCTCCTCCGTCTCACTCAGGCCCAGACAGAGATGGTGGGCGGAACTATGGCGAGACTCCTGGTCCTCGAGAGGGCCAGGTGGCTGGAGCTGTCCCCCAAAGTGGGACGTACCCCTCTGAAACAGAAAGTTTCCACATCGACACTCTTCGCGTCCATGCTCGAGGAGATGCGCTCCCGCGACGGACAGACGAAGAATGACACGGAGGTCATCGGCGCCTGTCTCCCGGCGTCTGGAGCACGACCCAAGCAGGCTCAGCCCTACAGGCCGACCTACGAGCGCACCATGGACAGGGACAATCGTTCCAGGTCCAGGAGGAGCGCCTTCAAGGTCCCCGCTGCTCAGAGGGCTCCGTCAGCGGCGTCCTCAGCTTCCCGCCCACCTCGCAGCCGCAAGAAGACCGACAGGCCCAAGCGCCCCTCGGCTTCTCCGGCCGGCCGCCCCCGCAAAGGGGCCACGGCAAGAGGGCCACCTGGCGGGAAGGCGAAATAACCAGACCTGCCCCACGGGGAGACATCGGACACTGTCTCCCCCACCCTTCCCCGAGTTTCTCTGAAGCGCAGCATAGTGGCCACGGGCCTCATGTCGGAAGCGCTTGGTGTAGGCGGAAAGAGGACTTGTTTCTTGGGAACAAATGTCTCTCCAGTTTTTTCCGTGCCACCACTTTTCTTAATAAAGCAGTGTTCTCTACTGAGAACCGGTCTTTTGAATCGTCACTCGAAACTCAAGGGGATGGGCCAGCAGCCCGGGCCCTCGAGGGGGCCCAGGGCTGTCGGCCGAAATACAAGTGTAACTGCCGTGGACACAGCCCCAGAGCCCCAGGTCCATACTGCAGGACAGAGGCCCCAGGCCCGGGTTCTGACCGAAGGAGGCGCCGCTCCACCACAAAAAGGTGCGGAGCTGGCTTCAACCCCTCTGGCACTGTGTCTACAGGAGTGGAATCGTTGTGGTGTTCATCCGTGGGTGTTGAACACCATCTCGAAGGGTTACAAACTACAGTTTGCCAGAAGACCTCCCACTTGTGGGAACGTTCTGTTCTCGCAAGCGAGTGGTCAGGCAGCCGAGGTTCTCCAGGGCGAGATAACGTCTCTCTTGGAGAAGAAGGCTATACGTGTGGTGCCCATGGAGCAGAGCAACACCGGGTTTTACCCCCGCTACTTTCTCGTGAAGAAGAAAGGGGGGGGCATGCGGCCCATTCTAGACCTACGGGCTCTGAACGGCTATTTGAGAGCGTTTCGCTTCAAAATGCTCACGAGCAAGGCTCTGCTGCGCATGATGCGTCGAGGGGACTGGTATACAACTCTCGATCTCAGAGACGCGTATTTCCACATTCCCATCTACCCACCACACAGAAAATTCCTGCGGTTCGGCTTCAAGGGACAGATATACGAATATCTGGTCCTTCCGTTCGGACTGTCACTGAGTCCAAGGACTTTTGTGAAGTGTACACAAGCAGCCGTCGCCCCGCTGTGTCAGAGGGGCGTTCGGGTAGCAATGTACGTGGACGACTGGCTGATTTATGCGGACTCGGCGTCAACACTGCGACTACACACGAGTTGGGTGGTAGATCACTTGACGTCTCTGGGTTTCAGCATAAATTACGCCAAGAGCGCGTTGGTGCCGACGCAATCGATAGATTACATAGGCATGACTTTGAACGCTGTGTCTTTCACGGCGCGTCTATCCGACGAGAGGATCCGCTCTTTTCAGTCGTGTCTGGCGCTGTTTCGGACGGGCAACAGGGTACCGTTCCGAACCTGTCAGAGATTGGCGGGTCTCATGGCCTCTGCAATATCCGTTGTTCGGCTAGGCAGATTGTACATGAGACCATTTCAGAGGTGGATGCAGTCACTGGGTGTAAGACAACACCGTTGTCATCAGCTCGTGAACGTGTCGGTGGGTTGCTTCGAGGCATTACGCCAGTGAAGAGGCGCTCAATTCCTCTCGGAAGGCGTGAGTATGGGGATGGTCGTGTCCCGGAAAGTACTCACGACGGACGCCAGCCTGTCTGGGTGGGGTGCCACCCACGAAGGCAGGACGGCCAGGGGGGTATGGAGTGGCAGCATCAGGTCTGCCCACATAAATTACCTGGAGCTGTTGGCGGTAATGTTGGCGTTACAACATTTCGAACGTTTCATCAGCGGTTCCCATGTCCTGGTCAGGACGGACAACACAACAACGATGTGCTATATCAACAAGCAGGGGGGCCTACGGTCCACCAAACTGCATGCGCTAGCACACAGACTGACGTTATGGTGCGACGAGCACCTTCTTTCGGTCAGAGCCTCCCACGTTCCGGGACTCCAGAACACGGGAGCGGATCTGTTGTCCAGGGGCCGATACCTCTATGCGGCTTGGTCACTGCACAAAACAGTGGCCAGACAGTTGTGGGAGAGGTTCGGCGAGCCACGAGTGGATCTGTTTGCGTCGGAAGAGAACAGCAAGTGTCCTCTGTTCTTCTCCATAGCAGGGACGGCTCCGCTAGGTTTGGATGCCTTGGCGCATCGTTGGCCCCAGGGCCTACTTTATGCGTTTCCCCCGTTGTCTCTCATCCTTCCCACGTTGGAGAGGGTGAGGACACAGCGCCTGTCAGTAATCCTGGTGGCCCCAGGATGGGGCTCTTGGAGGTCAGACATAGTCCCTCTCCTGTACGGTCGGCCCTGGCAGCTTCCGTTGCGCAGGGACCTATTGACCCAGGCGGGAGGCGAGATATTCCACCCACGGCCAGAAGATCTAGACCTCTGGGCTTGGCCCGTGAGAGGTTGAATCTTGGCGCGGAGGGTCTTCCCCAGAGCGTCATCGACACTATTCAGTGTGCGAGGGCGCAGTCGACCAGGGATGCTTATGATATGAGGTGGCGGTTGTTTGAAGACTGGTGTTCACCGGCTCAGGTTGTGCCATTTCAAGCACCAGTAAGGGTCGTTCTGTCGTTCCTCCAGGATCTCTTAGACAAAGGCAGGGCCTTTAGTACTGTCAAGGTGTATCTGGCTGCTATCTCAGCCTGCCACATCGGGTTTGAGGACAAGACGGTGGGCCAGCTCCCGCTGGTGCGCCAGTTCATGAAGGGGGCTAGCCACCTTCATCCGGTGACCAAGTCTCTGGTCCCCTCGTGGGACCTTGCTTTGGTCTTGGACTCTCTGTCCCGGCCACCGTTTGAGCCCTTGGAGGGTTTGAGTATGAAGCTATTGTCGCTGAAGACAGCGTTGTTATTAGCTTTGGTGACCGCTAAAAGGGTCAGTGATATCCATGCTTTGTCCACGAGTGCGGAATGCATGAGGTTCAATGGGGATGCAAGGGTGGTCATTAAGACCAATCCGGCATTTTTACCTAAGAACCGCCTAGCTGCCCCGGTTCCGGTGGACTTGGCGGCGTTCTGTCCGCCCCCCTTTGCCTCTGAGGAGGATAGGAGGAGGCATAACCTCTGTCCGATAAGGGCATTGAGGTTGTATTTGGACAGGACTAAGGTGACGAGGAAGACTACACAACTGTTTGTCTCCTGGGATCCCAAGACTGTGGGACTGCCTATCTCAAAGGTTAGGCTTTCCCAGTGGATCGTGGAGGCTATAGAGCGGGCCTACTCTGGTAGGGATATGGTGCCTCCCGTAGGGTTGAGAGCACATTCCACGAGAGGTATGGCATCATCCTGGGCCCTCTGTAGGGGGGTCTCTGTTCAGGATGTTTGTTCCGCTGCGAGTTGGGCGTCGTCTTCCACCTTTGCCACCTTCTATAGACTGGATGTGACAGCAGCGCCAGTGGCGCATGCGGTCCTGGGCGTGGCCTCCAGTTAGGTGGAGAGACTTGATTCCCCGCGGGGGACGTTGGTCTTCTCCAGGGCGTTATGACGGTTGTTCTGTCGGCCCCTCTTAGGCACATTGCAGACTTAGGTCTGATTGGCCTTCCCGTTGGGGTGCAGTTAGGCTTGGGCGATATTGATTTTTTGATATCGATATTGATAACGTGATTAATACCGCGATAATCGGTATTATCGATTATTAATAAAACATTAAAAATATCACAGTGACGGGCTGAATTTCCCCATAGAGTGCCGTTTCTTGTTTTGGCCACTAGATGTCAGCAGCGGGCAATGTAAAGGCCTCCGGACAGTGCGTTATAGTGGTGTCACAGCGCGACAAAAACATTTTAATATATATATATATTATATATGAGTCAAGGACAAATGTATGATGTACCAACCAAGATAATATTTATTACATTATGAAACCTCTCGACCTGAGTTCAAAAATGTAACTCTTCATAGCAGTGCAAATACTGTGCGCGAGTGTGATTATAGTCTATGACCAATCAAAACACAGTAGGCCTCAGACCTGTATAACCTCGTTAAACTTATACAAACATCGTCTTGTAAGTTGTAATTTTGTAAACAATCATTAAATGACCTTAAGACATACGAGTGCAAATATATAGTAGCTTATACTCTGTACTAGGCTGTAGCCTTATTGCAAGAACAATAAACAAGAACAACAAGAAACAAGAAAACTCTTAAAATAAAACTGTAAAATGCAATTATAATGCCAACAATACAATCAAATGACTATAGAGTGCAAATACAGTAGCGTATACTGTAGCCTTAGTGCAAGTCAAGAACATAACGAAATAAACTCAGCTTAGCCATCTGTTTAGCTAAATAAAAAATATATAAAACAATGCAAAATAGTATCACAGTAAGTTGTCAGGAAAATACTATACCTTGCTCATAATAATGTCAAACATCTTATTTAAGCCTAGCCTTCAGTCACTTTGGCTACTTTACTTAATAATAAAATAAAACAGTATATAGCCTCTTACAGGCTGCCTGCAACAGGCCGCGGCACAGGCCCTTCGCCTGCAGCCTAATAAAACACAATGGCTGGCTGGCCGCTCATCTTAAAAGAAAACAAAATGAAAAAATAATTCTAATGAAAGCTAGGCCTACTTATTTAGCTCAGCCGTTTTTTGCCAGAAAGACCAGCATATTTACCATATCTGGTTTGAGCAGAGAACGCGACGGGGTAACAACATTCCCAGCCGTGCTGAATACACGTTCGGATGGCACACTAGTGGCGCACGCACACAAATACTTGCGGGCCAAGCGCGACATCATTGGGAAATGTGTCTGGCCATAATCTTTCCACCACATTAGCGGATCTTTGTCGCCGTGGATCACCTTTTCCTGGCCATATTTGAACAACTCCGCAGCTGCTCGCTCCTCCACCGTGGTGGCGACATCACGTCCTTCATCCGTTACCTGCTGGAGGAGGCTGCCCAAAGACTGTCTTGCCTTTTTCTGGGGGGGTGACGGCGGGGGAGGAAGAGCAGGCTCTTCTGCGGCCTCGCCGGCTTCATCGCCTCCTGTGGCTGCTCTGCCTGCGTTGTTGTCTTGCTGGATCTCCTCGTCCGCTCGCCTCTCTAGACTCACAATCTCGATCTCCAAATGGTGCTTTGTGTCCTCCAAAGCGGAATCCCTGCTCTCATAGCCCCCACGATAACGAGGATCAAGGAATGTGCATTTGCGAGCAAACTCGAGCACTTCTAAACCATATTTTGCCTCGAGCTTTGTCAGGATGCCTTTCTTTATGTCCATGGTCAAAGCAACATCCTCCGCCTCTGGTTTCAGCGTCTTCTCTCTGCATAACTTGAGCATGGGAAGGAGAGCAGAGCTGGTCACGTAGTCTTCGGCAGATAAAATATCAGTGAAGTCTCCGACTGGTTTCAGTGCCTTGAAAACAGCCGTTAGGACGTCGACGTCTGACCAGTTGAGTTTCAGCTGGGTTCTTTTGTCGGCTGCCAGGACTGGTATGATCGAATCTGTGTGCGCCAGGAAGCGCTCTACCATATCAAGTTTAGAACCCCAGCGTGTGGCGCAGTCCTGTGTGTAAAAAAAAAAAACACACACACACATTTAGAATTAATATAGCCATAGACAAACATTAAACCTGTGTATATTAGGAGGGGCTAAAAATGCTTGCTTAATAATGCCTTGCCAACATTCATTTCATAACATTCTATTATACTTAATGGGATATATTTATTTTATTACCGTTTTTAGAGCCTGTGTTTTTTTCCCATTGGACGACTGATGCTTGGCTAGTTCTCTCTTGCGGATCCAACTGTGTGAAAAGAGAGCGGCGATGCAACGGACATTGATCAGTCGAGCCTTCACTGTCTCTTTCTGCTGATTCAGTGTGTTGTTAACAGCTAAATTAAGATTATGCCCGAAGCAATTTATCCATGGCCATTTCAGATCCCTGATGGCGGCGACGATGTTGGCACCGTTGTCTGTGGTTATGGCCGTCAATTTGTCTGCATCAAGCTCCCAATTCTCCAGTGACTCTTTGAGTGCATTTGCTATATTTTCCGCCGTATGGTTTTCTGGGAGATAGCTGGTCTGGAGACTTCGGGACACAAGTTTCCACTCAGGTGTAATTGTGTGGAACGTCAATGACATATACGGTGCCATATTTCTGGATGACCACATATCAGTAGTCAATGCATAGTTGTCGGCTCCTGCCACAAGCTTTTGGACTTCACATTTGACCTCGTTGTACATTGTAGGGATTTCTTTCTTTGAAAAGAATTTGCGTCCAGGCAGCTCATACTGGGGATCAAGTGTGTTCAGCATATTCTTGAATGACTTTTTCTCCACCGTATTGAAAGGACGCATCTCTTTTACCAGGTATTTTGCCACAGCGCGGGTGCATTCTTTCCAACGGCGACCATCCCGTTCATATTTTCTCATTTTCGAAATAGAATTTTGAATTAATGGTTGTGCAGCAGCAGGTTGCTTAGCTTTGGAGGGAGCTTTGGGCTTTGTTGTTGGGGAGTCTGTCTCGATGAGTCTGGCATACACTGCGGGATGATTCTTCTGCAGGTGCACTTTCAAGTTTGTTGTATTTCCGCATTTTGCTTTAACGTCTCGCATACAAAGCTTGCAAACAACGACATCAAGGTTTTCTGGTTCATCACCTTTTTCATTCGGCTGGAAACCGAAATGCTGCCAAACAGCAGTTGTATTTCCAGATGATTTCTTTTGAACTAATTTACTAGGACTCGTTACTCGCTTTACCGGCGCCATGGTTCCTGTGCTTTCCTGGGCGGAGGCGGTCCGACAAAGCTGCTGTCGCCTCGTCGCCGTAATTCACCGTCAGTGCCAGTCAGCGCATGGACAGTGACACTAAGTTATTAGGCAAATTATAGTTGTTTAAAATGAAATACTCGTAAATTCATCACACAGACACACACATACAGTAATTTAGACGTTTATTAAAAAAAAAAAAAAAAAAATTATAAAATATATTTACATGACGATAATATTCGGTTTCGGTATTATTTATGAACTCCGCGATATTACAGATATTGATTTCAAATATCGCGGTAAACGGTAATATCGATATATTGCCCAAGCCTAGGTGCAGTAGTCCTGTTGAGGGACGTACTGTGGTCCTTTGCTCACAGATAAAGGTAGGGGCCCTAGGGGTCCAGACTTCGTGATGACAATAAGGGAGTTAATGAAGTCTCCCAAAAAGTGAGCAGCCTTGCGAAGCTGTATTAATAGAACTAGGGGTTACGTATGTAACCTAGGTTCTATAACAGCGAGCAAGGCTGCTCACTAGGATTCCCTTCTTGATTGCTTGAGAAGAGAACAATTGTTATCGAATGGAGACGTGACGCTGAGGCACGCTTATAAGGTGCACCCGGCGGGCGGGGTCTTCAACGTCATCACGTCTAAAGTCCCAGCCTAAAGTCTGTGAGTTTATTTGTAGTGCTTCTGTGTTTACGCCAGGGGGCGTCAACTCCCAAAAAGTGAGCAGCCTTGCTCGCTGTTATAGAACCTAGGTTACATACGTAACCCCTAGTTATGTACATTTTTTTATATAGCACTTCTCACAGAGAAGACTCAAAAGTGCTTTACATACAGAGAATAAAAAACAAAATAGTACAGAACAGAGACAAGCCTATACAATTAATCTCAAAACGGGAGATGATAGATAGGTTTTACTAACATATGTATATTGTATCAAAGCTGCAATCCATAACGTCTAGTGAATAATTGTATTTAGAAAAATATGTATGGTCAGTGTGTTAAGACGCCTCTGGTAGGTCCTGTGGTCACATGGTCAGACAGGATAAGCACTGTTTGGACTGAACTTGGTATTACATGAAGCTCAAAGCACTCTATCCAAACAGGCTTTCTGCATTAGCTCAGCAGTAGAAATCCTAATGGAATGGAATAGACCTACCGTAGTCTATACTATTAGACTAGTCTGGTCTGGTGCAGTATGCACTTTAAATAGACTTTAAATATGGAGTTTAAAAAAAAAATGACATCCTCAAGTAAAGTACCTCAAAGTGCAATACTTGAGTAAATGTACCACTTTGTACCACTGGCGTTTTGCTCATGCAGCTGAATATGTATAAAGATTTCAGACGAGCATTTGTAGCGCCCATCCACCGCTGCAGTAACGGCCAGCAGCCACTGGGTGGCAGCAAATGAGCACAAATCAATTCAATTCAAAGGAGCTTTATTGGCATGAGAAAACATACGTTTACATTGCCAAAGCAGAAGTGGAACAAGACAATCAAAATAGAACAATGTATTTACAAATAAATATTGGATATAAATAGGAATTAAATAAAGGTGTAAACAGAGCTGTGTTATATATTAGCACTTTGGGTAATACTATCTTGTGAAACTATAAAAAGATTGTGCATTTTCTGTCAGATAGTTATACAATATACATCCATATAGAATACGTTAGCTTATACTTTTGATAAACAGTGTACACATATGGTTTGTATTCCTTAAGGTTCTTGTATTCCATTTGACATCCTATCACAGCAGCTCACAAATCTCGCTGCTGTGTTTGCACATTGTTGTACTTCACCCAACAGATATGGGAGCTTTTTGTCAAATCACAAATCACAAAGTGGCCTAGCGAGAGTTGCTCCTCATCACTCACTCTGTCCAAACTACAATTAATACATAAACGTTTGTATTGCTATATTTGTGAGGACATAACATTTTTAGCATGGCAATTTTATAAATGGCCCTTTTTTATTCTTGTTTATATTTTTCTAGCCCTATAAGCAGGTGTCATGAACCCAAAATAGCAGATGAACAAGCTTGTTGATCCCCTATTTCCAGTGAACAACACCTGCGTCTAATACACTACAAACATCATAGTAAAACCGCAATAACACATCGATAGAAGATGGATCAAGGCCATTAATAATGTAAAATGTTTCATTAATTTAGCTTGAGATCCATGTGCAACCAAACTATTAGGGCTACCAGTATGGAATGAATGGACAAAGACAAAACTAATTGGATGTGATGGTTATTGTTTGTGTGTATGTGATGGTTATTGGTTGCATGTACATGATTGTGAGATGGAGGCTGGCTGATTTAAGCAGTCACACCTGGCCTGAGTCAAACTAGAACTGGACTCAGAGCTGGGTGTGGCTGCACACCTGTTGTGCATCATGGACTTGATCAAGGCACAACAGGTGCGCAGACACACCCAGCTCTGAATCCAGTTCTAGTTTGACTCAGGCCAGGTGTGACTGCTTAAATCAGTCATCCTCCATTTCACAATGATGTACTAAGTAAGTAAGTAAAACGTATTCTTTTTTTTGTAATTTCCTTCAGACAATGCAGCAGCATATTAGATAGCATCAAACAGCGACGACGAACAGCAAAAAGGGGGGGGGGGGGGGGGGGAGGGATAGAATAAAGAGTTTCACTCTGGTTCTTATCAGTTCGTTCATGTATCATAATCTGATTGTTTGTGAAAAGAAGTTTTTTTTGCAGTCTATTTCCAGTGGATGAGACAGACTGCTAAACCGTTAGTCTGCAGTCTGCGGTTGGGATGGCTTAGTTTGAATCCTTCATGTTCATGATTTCCTCGAGCTTTGCTGACACAGCGTTAGATCGATTCCAGAGTTGAGCTGAACGCCTTTGCTGTAAGTAAGTAGCCTCGGGAATGTGAACCAATAAATAGTGGTGGACTGGAAAAAGTACTCATACGTTTTACTTAAGAAAAAGGCTTAAGTGGGTAATGTATGTTTTGTGAACTATAAAATCTACAAAGTAATTAGTAACTCATGTTTTCAAATAAATGTAGTACATTTACCTCTGAGATGTAGTGGAGAACAAGTAAAAGTATTGGAAATTGGAAATACTCAACTAAAGTACAAATAGTCCTACCTCAAAATGGTACTTAAGTACAGTAGGACTACTTAAGTAATTTACTTAGTTACTTTACACCTGTCTAACAGACATGTGTGGCACATACTTAAGGGCATGAGCATACTGTACGCAGTGGTGGAAAGTAACTAGGCCTATTTATTAAGTACTGTACTTAATTACAATTTACTTTTACTTCTACGCCACTACATTTCAGAGGCAGATATTGTACTTTTACTCTAGCCTACAATTATTTGACAACTTTAGTTACTATATAGTTAGTTTGTGATACTGCCCATTAAGGCTGTCCCCGAACATTCGGGGGTTCGAACGTTCGCTCGTTAGGGTTGGCACTCGAATCTTAATTAATGGTTTTGAACCATTCATTTTTTTAATTATTTCTCCCCCCCCCCCCGTTTTTAACTCGAAAATCTATCTAGAAAATGGCTGCCAAAGTTCGAGTCCTAAAACAGGGCTAGGGTACAGCCTTACTGACCATGATACTGACCAAAATACTGACCATGATACTGACATGATGCTGACCAAGATACTGACCATGACACTGACCAATATACTGACCATGATACTGACCATGATACTGACATGACACTGACCATAATACTGACATGACACTGACCATGATACTGACATGACACTGACCAAGATACTGACCATGATACTGACCATGACACTAACTTGATACTGACTAGTGACTACGATAATGTTAATTGTTTTATTAATTAAATGTAATGCTGTTACACGTTATTCATTGTTTTACTAATAATAACTAATAATGTAATGTCACACTGTGTTATGTGTGTTAAATGTTAATTAATTGTTTAATCAGAAATTACAATAATTGAGGTGCTCATTACAGTTAAAATGGGTGGCCCATTTTAGTTTAACACGTGTAAATTGGGCCACTATAAAAAAAGGTTATTTCAGACAAAATAAGTTAGCTAAAGCAACAATCTGCATTATATCTAATAAAGACCATCAGAACATGTATTCAAAATACTTTTTTGTAGATTTGCTTACACGGACACTGACCCGAGTGTTTTCCAATGGCAGTCAATCAATTGTTGTATGTCAAGTACAGCTGTGGCAAGACATGTGTGCAGCCATTGGCTGTTAAAACCTAAAGGGCTAGGAGCTAGGAGGCTGAAACCTTAGCTGACTCATTTGACCTGACAGCCTTTACCTGACTTTTGACCAAGTGTCAATGGTGTGAGCTGAATTCCAATAGAGAGTGACATCATCATCAAACCCGGAAGTTATGCAGGAATGCCTACTGAGTGGCAAAAAACTACTTTCTGGCCTTGACAGCCCATACATCCAGACAGAAAAGTCTAACGTTAAACAATGTTAATGTTAAATGTAGAGCGTCGCAGTCCCTCCCCCTTTCAGAACGACGAGTGGCCCAGGAAATTATTCTCCATTCATTTTCTCCATAGGCTTTTCAAAAAGTATTTATATAAAGACGGTTACGCCGCGGAAAAGCTAACTCGGATCGTTCTGAAAGGGGGAGGGACTGCGACACTCTATACCCAAAATCTCTCCCACTCACTCACTCACTCACTCACTCACACTCGGTCACTCCGGCATGGCAGAGTTACGGTGAAATTGGTGAACTGCTGAAATATGTGACAATCGTGTAGACATCACATAACGCCACGTCAGTGTCCGATAGACATCACATAACGTCAGTGTCCGAAGTTTCCGAACGAAACATTGTGGTTTGTTCATTAGCAGTCTAGTATAGAGTTTAACCTAGCTGTATTTTAGGTCACGTATTTAAATACCTCCACGTAAGTTTTGTGAAGTTTACATGATGGTCACATATTTCGGCAGGTCACCAATTTCACTGTAACACCAACATGCTGCATGATGCTGGAGTGACCGAGTGTGAGTGAGCGAGTCAGTGGCCGAGATTTTGGGTATTGGAATTTGGCTCATGGCTCTCTCTCTATCTCTCTCTCTCTCTCTCTCTCTCTGGGCGACTAGAGGTCTTATCAAGAGGAAGCAGCCAGCCAGTGCACTTCTGTAGATAGACAGCTGGGTATATGTGTGAAGCTGCACAACCCTCGTGTTTCTGAGCGTGTTCAATGGGGTTGGCTGCAGGGTTTTGTTATGGGGGACTGTCTGGTTCCCTTTCATGGTAAATTGGATGAAGAGTGGGGGAAGTCAGTTGATCCAGTAAGCTGAAGTTGAAGCAGGGAATGCTCTTCTGTCCGAGAAGAAAAAAGGTCTCCTGTCCAGCTGGCTCAAATTCACTCAGTGAGATGTAGTGTGGAGGTCAGAGTAGCCTATGTCTCTCCTTAGTTTCGAACTTTCGATCTAAACGAATTCAACTCAGTGGAATTCACAGCAGACAGAGAGACAGAGACTGCTGAAGATTAAAAAAATACTTTAAAAGTCACACCCGTGTGAAGTGAGGGGCGCTCTTGTTGTACATCATCATACATCATCTCATTCCGGCCAATCAGAATTTGCGTCCTCACCTTCGTCTTCAATGTTTGTGTTCAGACAAACACTCAAAATTGTCCATTGTCAATGGAATTTTATGTTTGTGTTAGGACAATGTTTGTGTACACACACAGGCATGCAGGCAGGCAGGCAGGCAGGCACGCACGCATGCACGCACACACACACACACACACACACACACACACACACACACACACACACACACACACACCCTCACACACACACACACACACACACACACACACACACACACACACACACACACACACACACACACACACACACACACACAGAGAGAGGCGCATGATGTGAACATTTGGGAGAATTCTACTAACTAGAGTATTAATCATCTTACAACATAATGTTTGTTTAAGCAACGGGTGCTAATGTTTGTTTTAATCCTCAAAACAAACATTAAATTTCTCTTTATTGTCTATGGCGTTTTCTTAAACAAGCATTACAACTGTATATAGGAGGGGCTAGCGCCCCTAAAAATCACACCTGTGTGAAGTGAATCATCTCATATTGGCCAATCAGAATGCCTGTTGCCACAAATGTACGCCATATTTGGCGGACATTTGACCTAATTTCTCCTTTCATTGTCAATGGCAAATATTGAGACGTGTGGGGAAAAGCTGTATATACTGTAGGAGGGGCATTGCATTACTGTTACACTGGGGTGTTTTATAATGTGTCTGTCTGCCTGCCTGCCTGCCTGCATTATCTTAGAGATAAAAAGTTAATGTTTTCCTAGCGTCTTTCCTGCACACATATATAAATAAATGGACTGTGACTTAAGAGTGCTGACTCAGTTGAATCTGCCATCGCAGCACAGTAAATGGCCTCTGTTGTCTCTCCAGTTGTTTACAGAGGAAATCACAAAGCTAGGCGTTCCTTCTTCTGGTGACTTCTGTCGGACAGAGAATGGATGGTACTGGCAGGCACTGAATATTCTCAAACTAGATGTGACGTTTCTTTTTTACATCAGTACTAAAAATAAAACTGACAACTCAATTCGAGATTAAAGTATTATTTTTGATTTGATTTGATTTTAAAGTCATATTTTCAAAAACTAAATATATTGCCTATTTATTTCAAATGGACTTTCTTAATGTTTTCGGTATGAATATGTATTGTTAATGTTTGTATAAGTTGATGAAAATACTCTCAGTAGAGTTCTTCAATGATTGGACATAATTTCGTGGAATTAGAATATGTTGTTGATGGATAAGAGTTTGTCCACAACTCCATGCTGTATTGATGTACCATTAGGAGAGATAACAGGCATCATTAAAAAAAAAAAAAAGTAATGCAGATGTTTAACGATGAGAGTGTAAAATGAAACCAAATACATTTGGCATAATTTTACATGCTAAAGAGTTAAAGATCTATAAGTGTCCATTTGGTTACTAACTCTCCATCATTTAGCTGGGGACCACCTGAAAGTTGAAACCCCCTCAAGGACCGGACCACTGGTTGAAAACACTGCTGTAATCAATCACTGTTCCACTCATCCACACACTGATTTACTGACTCATGCACATCTCATAGGATCTGTATATGTAGTGGTATATGTAGTGGTAATATGCTTTGGTTTACAAATGTATTCAGTATTTGTTGTTTCATTTTAAACGTTTGTCTCCCTCTGTGGCTATTGGCCATGATTTGTCATCATGGCCAATAGCCAGTCATGAGAGCTTGCTATAGTTATCTATGGCAGTGGTTCTCAAACCTTTCAGGCCCGTTGATGCCGACAGACTCGTCACCCACAAATGGTTCAAGCCCAATGTTTCTGGGACTTTGAAGAAACCCTTAAATATATATCTTATGTGGATTTATATAGCTGTATGTTGCATGTATTACAGAGCAGATTCACAAGTATAAGCTTTTCTCTTTATATCATAATAATAACTAGAAAAAGTGCCCTTCCGGGCACAGGTCTCCACCAGGTTATCCACAGATCCGTGCAGTTAGAGGTAAAAACTATTTTCGGCCAGTTATAGCGCCACCTTGAGGCTGAGTTGAAATTGTTCATGTGGCATTTCGTCCTCGGCCTAGTGGGAATGTGGGTGCACAATTTCACGGAAATCACGCGATGTGTTCATGATTTGCAGCATTTTGTTTGAAACTGAGCACTCCTGTGAACTTTGGAAGCCAATCTTAACCAATCAGGATGGAGTCTGATAAATCTGAAAGACCCGTTTCGTTGAATGGCTCTAGAGAGACTGTGTACCAATTTGCGTGATGTTTGGACAAAATCTGTAGGTGTACTGTGCAAAAACTTGTTTTGCACAAAGCGGCCTCCTGGTGGCGCTATAACAGGCCGTTCTGGAAAGTTTGGGGCAGAGGTTCATGGTTGGTATCCAGGGAGTGTGTGTGCAAAATATGGCATGGAAAAACTTGTTTTGCACAAAGCGGCCTCCTGGTGGCGCTATAACAGGCCGTTCTGGAAAGTTTGGGGCAGAGGTTCATGGTTGGCATCCAGGGAGTGTGTGTGCAAAATATGGCATCGACCGGGTTAACGGTGGCCGAGATTAGCTGTTCACGGACACACGGACACACAAACGGACACACGGACGGACGGACACGCGGACGGACGGAGTGCAAAACATACTCTCCCCACATGCCTTCGGCCTGGTGGAGACAATAACAGTAGCTGTTATTGTCAACATGAACAAAGCTTTCAGTATAGGGTCTTCAGTAAGGGGTTCTCAACCAGTGGTTAACCAGTGGTCCCCAGCTATATGGATAGCTCGTAACCAAATGGACCCTTCTTAGAGCTTTAATTTGAGCGCATACAATTAAACCTCATGGGTCCATTTGGTTTCATTTCACACTCTCAAGAGTTTAAGTATTGTTAAATGTCTGCATGACTTAATTTACAGGAAGTCTACACACTTAGATAATGTAGAAGATTATATAATGTTGTTTTGATGAACATTTGCCTGTTATCTCTCCTAACATCAATACAGCATGGAATTGTGGACAAAATGTTATTCAACGACAACAAAATATTCAAAGTTTTGGGTCTGAGATGTGGAATCACATCAAATGGTGGTCCATCCATGGCTCAAATGCTGAAATAAATAATGGGCCTTGATATGACAATCCATTTTCAACCTATCTTCATATAATTGGTTTTTCATTATAATAGATATAGGTACCATTTTTGTCTGTGTCTCAGTTCACAGTTCAGATATCCACCTACAAGTGACATCACCACTGGCAGCTACTAGCCCCTGGCAGATAAGCCCCTCCAATGCACGGCTTTCCAAAATTGCGTCATGTGGCAGCCTTATTTAGGACAGTAAATGACAACATAAGACTAACATCTGGCTGATATAAATACTGCCCTCGCTGTGCCCCTCACTTCACACGAGTGTGATTTTTTATGTATTAATTCAAGAACATTGGCTTGCATTACAGCGTGCTGACTTTTGTGCTGACATATCTTGCAAGTCTGATCGCACGCTACAAACCCTCCCGAGCGCTTAGTTCAGCCGACGCAGGGAAGCTGGAAGTACCTTTGCTAAAACGCCGGGACAATGCTCCACACGTCCCAAACTCTTCTCCCTTCTGGCTCCAAAACTGTGGCAACTATTGCACTTCCCATTGCAATCAGAACTGCAGATTCACAGACAATCTTCCGCCGCAGTCTGAAAACGCACCTCTTCAGACTCCACCTTAGCCCATAGCACTTACCGTAGTACTTGCCCTAGCCTCGACCTCCTACAGGCGTATGCATACAGTAGGCTCAACTTATGTAACTTAAATAGCACTTTACGTAGACATAGCACTCTATAGTGTATACACATACGGTAGTTCCACTGTTAGGTTCTTAAGCTTACGTATGATTCATGATGACTATTTTGACAATTTATATATTTTGACGTATTACCATGTTTTTTCTTCTTGCTTACTGTAAATCACTCTGGATTAAGAGCATCTGCTAAATGCCTAAATTGTGAATTGCATATAATGTGCATTAGTGAGGACCAATTATATGAAGATAAGGTTGGAAATTGGTGTTCTATCTAGAACAGTGGTTCTCAAAGTGTGGTCCGGGGACCACCAGGCGCCCTTGGGGTGGCTCTAGGGGCTCCCCAGGTTTAGATTTAGAAGGTGTAGGCATTCCAGCATGCTCCGCAGCCCAAAGCAAACTCCTCCCCGGTGCACGGGTGCACAACATGCAGCGGGCACTCGGTATCATCCAACTGCTTGCCACCGGGACCTGCCGGGCAATGGGGTAACTTCTCCTTAGGGGTGTTGTTAAATGTATTGTGACAATTGTGACAGGTGTTGCAAAAGTGTGTGGTTCCAAAACAGAACCAAATGGCCACCGTGCAGCAGTACCTGCATTTATACTCGAGGAACTCTGCGCCGTGCTTGGAGCACGTCTGAGCCCGGGGGACATCGGCGCACGCTCCGCATACCAGTTCACTGGGGTCGTAGTCATCCGCTTGTCCTGCCTCCGCATCGCAGCGTGCCTCTCCACCAAAGTAGGCCTTTTTGCACTTGTAGCAGATATAATATGCATATCTGTCCATAGCGAAGCCTGTGGGGTCATTGTGGAACCACGTGCCCGGAGTGGTGATCGCTTCACTCTCGCGGAGGCCCTCGTACTCCAGCCTCGTCAGAGCCATTCTCCTGACGTCTTCGTAGAGCACCTTGACGGGGTCTAGCAGGTCTTTCAGGAGCGGGTGACCGATTGAGCTGTTGCACACGGGACACGACGCGAATCCGAACGTGACACGGGGTCCGAGCCAGCGGTTCTCGAGGACTCGGCGAGTGCACCGCAGGTGGAACACGTGACCGCAGTCCAGCTGCACCGCGGGAGCGGCACGGAGCACGTCCGTGAAACATATCACGCACGCGTCCTCCGCGTCCTGCTTTAGACGGCTGGCGCTCTTCTTGTCGCAGCCGCGCAGACACGGCAGGCACCTCTGCTCATTCTTAACCCCTCCGCAACGGTGTCCACAGGGGTGTGTCTTGCTGCAGGCCAGTTTGGCATGCTCCTGGCAGTCCCGGTTTGAGCATACAATGCCCACGGCGGTGAAGAATTGTGTTCCGTTCGTCGTGCCACAGAACCTGCAGGCGTGTGAGCTACTGAAGGCCGGTTTACCTGTGTGCTCTCTGAGCTTCACGGTCACTTTCGTGGCATTGGGGTCGGCCAACGCCACAGGTCGGGAGAGCTTGGTCCTTCCACATCCCCCCGTGGAGGTCCGTTTCTTTAACCATATCTTCCATGGAGTCTCCATCGCGTGACTCGGACGGGATGTTGTTGTACGACTAATGTAAGACTTCCTTCTATTGCAGGGAGTTGCCGCAAGGGAGCGGCACCACATCTTATATTCTCTCCGTGAGAGACGTCACCACATCTTCACGTAACCATATATGGAGCTCACGTGGTGCCCATTAGATTTGAGAGCAATCGGATCCAACATTGAGGAAACAGAATCGGTTCTGACACACGTGGCACCGTTTCTGGAAGCGGGTTTTATCACACGGTCAGAGCTGGTATGTGGACGTCAATTACGATAAATGGTAAATGGTGCATTCATATAGCGCCTTTATCCAAGGCGCTTTACATAGATTGTGGCTCCTAACAATTTGTACACTCTCAGAGTTAAATTAACTTAGATTTTACGATATACATCGGGTCCCAGAGAATTTGGGGGTCCTTGACATGAAAATGTTTGAGAGTCTGAGATTTCCATTTCCAATTCCAAGTGGTTATGACCAAGGTTTGCGGGGGTGCATGTGTTTGGTCCAAAAGTCCTAAAGTCATGGGTCTGACACCCTACCCAAACCTAAACCTAACCTCACAGGAAGCCACAGGTTAGTTTTAACCTGCCACAGGTTAGTTTTAACCTGCCACAGGTTAGTTTTAGCCTGCCATGCATATCGGGAGCCATGGGTTAGCTTTAACCTGCCACGGGTACGTTTTAACCTGCCAAGCATGTCGGGAGCCACGGGTGAGCTTTAACCCGCAGCAAGGCGTAGTTGTCGGGAGAGACAGTGTTGTCAAACTAATGTCTGTTATTATGTTTAACCAACGTACTATGCACCCCAGTTTGTGATTGGCCAGAATGAGATGATGTATGATGATAACAGCGGCCCTCACTTCATATGGGTGTGATTTTTGGTACACCCATAGATAGATAGAAAAGGGAAAACAATGCTTTGAGGGATATAGTGCCTGATCATTCATCTTGGAGCTGTACAAACAGCTAAGAGACATCCTTTGAGTTGTTTTCAATCAATCAATCAGATTAATTTTACTTTGATTTCCAATAGTTGTACTATACACGAGAACAGCCAACCGTGGAATTCGCTTAGATTTCTGGACTGTGAACAGGGTAGTTAGTCAGACTGACCTTCCTGCACCATATGCTAGCATTATTGTGTGATTAGAAGGTCACTTATTATCTCCATGACTGGCTGAGCAGAATAATCTTTAATAAGTTAACGTGTCTCTGATTGTCACAAGATTGTGGTGCTTTATTATTTTAATTACTTGCGTAAGCAGAGTGCGCAAGTACTGCAATCGGCTGGGTATGTATGTGGTGTACTCCATCACTGTTCTTGGTGATGTAACTAATGTACCTTTCAAGGTTGTATATAGTCAATAACGGGTCTAAAGGATTTCTTTCTTTTTTTAATCAGTATTTTATATCAAACTAATACACTGTTTTGTTTTTATTTTTGAGCATACCATAAATCATATTCAAGATGGCTTTATTTGTCATTTTTTCCAAACAAACAAAATTACATAAAATGGTAAATCGTGCTGCATCAATTCACCCATTCACACACCGATGGCAGCAGAAACCATGCAAGGCACTAACCAGCACATCAGGAACTATTTGGGGTTCAGTGTCTCGCTCAAGGACACTTCGACACTAGCTCTGGGGGAGCCTGGGTTCCAACCACTCTACCCCTGAGCCACCGCCGCCCACATGTAGGTGACATGTATGTTTCTCCTAGTTAAAAAGACAGCACGCCACAAACTCATGCAAGAATAAATATATCAAATGCAGAACAATACTCTAGTCCTGAAACTACAGGGATTCATAAAGAAAGCATAGCCAGATAAATAAAATAAAAACATTTAAAAACTGAACATAGAGTTCATGTCATCTCTTCTCTTGCATATAGGAAATTAGGAATGCCTCCCCGAGCTCATGTCCATGTATATCTACCAGGGAGACTAGAGTTCACAAGTCTGATTGCCTGGGGGAAAAAACTGCTCCGCGTCCTTTCCGTCCTGGCACTGATGTTCCTGTACCGTTTCCCAGATGGCTTTAAGGGAGAACAGGCTGTGAGAGGGGTGGGTGGAATCCTCAATGATGCCAGTCGCTCTCCTCATGCATCTCTGCTGGTATATGTCTGCCAGGGAGGGCAGCGAGGTACCAGTGATCTTGCTGGCTGTTCTCAACGTCCTGCCCAGTTGTTTTTTCTCCTCAGCTGTGCTGTTTCCATACTAGGAGGTGAAACAGTATAGGTGAGAATGCTCTCGATGGTACAGTACCTCTATATAGAACATGATCAGGGCGGGGACAGGCAGGTCGACTCTTTTCTAGCTGACAGAGGGGGTAGAGACGATGCAGGGCCTTTTTTATGATTGCAGTGGTGTTGCTGCTCGGGGCCAGGTTGTCTGTCCGCAGTATTCCCAAGAAAGTTGTACTGTTACCCTTTCCACAGCTAAGCCATAGATGGTCATTGGATGGTGTTGTGGCAGAGCTGAATTAAGTCTATGAATAGGATCCTGGTCTGTCTTTTCCAGATGCGACAGAGTGGAGCATGGTGCATATATAAGCGAACTGGTATGGGTCCAGGTCGGCGCTGAGGCTATGCTTTTATGCGTTTCGTGACTAGCCTTACATATAGCATACAACAGCTATCGAGAGTGATTGTTTTTTTCTTTGTATGTAAAACGTGTGCGTACAGTCAACAATAGGGCCCCTTCTACTTCAGGTGTTACCGATGATACTACAATGGTTCTAAAATTTTATTTCAAAGACCCCCGTTTTATTTTAAGATATGATTTGGGCATTTTAGGTAGGTAGACAGGAAATGGGCAGAGAGATGGGACGACGACGACGACACAGCAAAGACACACAGCCATGACATAATTTCTCCTCTCATTGTCAATGTCAAATGCCAATTTGTAAAAAAAAAATGGCAATTTACAGCGATTTCTGATGTTATTCACTATAGTCCGTAGATTTAGTCGACTAAAATATTATATTTAGTCTAAATTCAATTTCATACAAAAGTGCATTTGCGTCGGTTCGTGACATTTTTGTCCGACATCATTTCACATCATTTGAGGACAACGCTCGCCATTTGCAGAAGAACATGAAGAGAAGATGTTTCAAGGTAAGAACTTTATCTTAAATTCTTGCTAGGGTTTTCACGTTGTTTGTGTTGTTAAAAAAACAAGGCACAATACAAGGCACAGGCATGGAGCTCCTGGTTTACTGGGATTGGGGTTCGATTCCCTGCTGTGCCCGACTTGGGTTTTGGCATTTACATTTTCAACATTAACATTAATTGTTACATCTATAGAGCTTACTGTGGAGATACATGCTGGAACCTTTTATTTTGAAATGTTTTGTAGTTTCTGAGTTATTTAACTTAAACGACCAATGCATTCTCTATGGCAATAGCACAAACTTTGGCATGCTACTAGTCCTACATACTTACACCTAGCAACCCCATTCTAGCCTAAAACACGTCTATTTTTAGACGTGTTTTAGACGTCTATTTTTAGACGTTTTTTATCCCATTTTTAGACGCTCGTCTAATAGCCCATATCGTACGGCATACTGTAGCACGCCGTTTTTCATCATTTTTGAGGATTTGAAAAGAATGGGGGAAAAAAACGATGGGTTATAGCCCATCGTTTTTTGATTTTTTTTTAACTTCGTTTTTTTATCATTTTTGACCATGGGCTATAGCCCCTACCGTACGGCATACTATAGCACGCCGTTTTTCATCATTTTTGAGGATTTGAAAAAAAATCAAAAATTCAAAAAACATGGGTTATATCCCATGTTTTTTTTAATTTTTGAAAAAAAAATAACCTAGTTTTTCATCATTTTTGACCATGGGCTATAGCCCCTACCGTACAGCATACTATAGCACGCCGTTTTTCATCATTTTTGAGGATTTGAAAAAAATTCAAAAATTCAAAAAACATCGTTTTTTGATTTCTTTGAATTTATTTTGAATCCTCGTTTTTCATCATTTTTGACCATCCCACTGAGCAATAGCCGGCTATTAGACGTGCGTCTAAAAATGGGATAAAAAACGTCTAAAAATAGACATCTAAACACGTCTATTTTTAGGCGTGTTTTAGACGTCTATTTTTAGACATTTTTTATCCCATTTTTAGACGCTCGTCTAATAGCCCATATCGTACGGCATATTGTAGCACGCTGTTTTTTTTAAACCTCGTTTTTCATCATTTTTGAACATGGGCTATAGCCCCTACCGTACGGCATACTATAGCACGCCGTTTTTCATTATTTTTGAGGATTTGAAAAAAAATCAAAAATTCTAAAAACATGGGTTATAGCCCATAGTTTTTTGAATTTTTGAAAAAAAAAGTTTTACCTCGTTTTTCATCATTTTTGAACATGGGCTATAACCCTACCGTACGGCATACTATAGCGCGCCGTTTTTCATCATTTTGGAGGATTTGAAAAAAATTAAAAAAAACATGGGTTATAGCCCATCGTATTTTGAATTTTTGATAAAAAAATGTAACCTCGTTTTTCATCATTTTTGAACATGGGCTATAGCATAACACGTCTATTTTTAGACGTGTTTTAGACGTCTATTTTTAGACGTTTTTTATCCCATTTTTAGACGCTCGTCTAATAGCCCATATCGTACGGCATACTGTTGCACGCTGTTTTTCATCATTTTTGAGGATAAAAAAAAAAAAAAAAAAAAAAAGCATGGGTTATAGCCCATCGTTTTTTGAATTTTTGAATTTTTTTTAAACCTCGTTTTTCATCATTTTTGAACATGGGCTATAGCCCCTACCGTACGGCATACTATAGCACGCCGTTTTTCATTATTTTTGAGGATTTGAAAAAAAAATTCAAATTAAAAAAACATGGGTTATAGCCCATAGTTTTTTGAATTTTTGAAAAGAATAATTAACCTCGTTTTTCATCATTTTTGAACATGGGCTATAGCCCCTACTGTACGGCATACTATAGCACGCCGTTTTTCATCATTTTGGAGGATTTGAAAAAAAATCAAAAATTCAAAAAACATGGGTTATAGCCCATCATTTTTTGAATTTTTGAATTATTTTTTTAACCTCGTTTTTCATCATTTTTGTAACATGGGCTATAGCCCCTACCGTACGGCATACTATAGCACGCCGTTTTTCATCATTTTGGAGGATTTGAAAAAAAAAATCAAAAATTAAAAAAAACATGGGTTATAGCCCATCGTTTTTTAATTTTTTTTTATTATTTTTTTAACCTCGTTTAATCATTATTTTTGAACATGGGCTATAGCCCCTACCGTACGGCATACTATAACACGCCGTTTTTCATTATTTTTGAATTTTTGAATTTCTTTCAAATCCTCAAAAATGATGAAAAACGGCGTGCTATAGTATGCCGTACGGTAGGGGCTATAGCCCATGTTCAAAAACGATGAAAAACGAGCATAATTTTTTTTTCAAAAATTAAAAAAACGATGGGCTATAACCCATGTTTTTTGAAATTTAGATTTTTTTTCAAATCCTCAAAAATGATGAAAAACGGCGTGCTATAGTATGCCGTACGGTAGGGGCTATAGCCCATGTTCAAAAACGATGAAAAACGAGGATAACATTTTTTTCAAAAATTAAAAAAATGATGGGCTATAACCCATGTTTTTTGAAATTTTGAATTTTTTTCAAATCCTCAAAAATGATGAAAAACGGCGTGCTATAGTATGCCGTACGGTAGGGGCTATAGCCCATGTTCAAAAACGATGAAAAACGAGGATAACATTTTTTTCAAAAATTAAAAAAACGATGGGCTATAACCCATGTTTTTTGAAATTTTTTATTTTTTTCAAATCCTCAAAAATGATGAAAAACGGCGTGCTATAGTATGCCGTACGGTAGGGGCTATAGCCCATGTTCAAAAACGATGAAAAACGAGGATAACATTTTTTTCAAAAATTAAAAAAACGATGGGCTATAACCCATGTTTTTTGAAATTTTGAATATTTTTCAAATCCTCAAAAATGATGAAAAACGGCGTGCTATAGTATGCCGTACGGTAGGGGCTATAGCCCATGTTCAAAAACGATGAAAAACGAGGATAACATTTTTTTCAAAAATTAAAAAAATGATGGGCTATAACCCATGTTTTTTGAAATTTTGAATTTTTTTCAAATCCTCAAAAATGATGAAAAACGGCGTGCTATAGTATGCCGTACGGTAGGGGCTATAGCCCATGTTCAAAAACGATGAAAAACGAGGATAACATTTTTTTCAAAAATTAAAAAAACTATGGGCTATAACCCATGTTTTTTGAAATTTTGAATATTTTTCAAATCCTCAAAAATTATGAAAAACGGCGTGCTATAGTATGCCGTACGGTAGGGGCTATAGCCCATGTTCAAAAACGATGAAAAACGAGGATAACATTTTTTTCAAAAATTAAAAAAATTATGGGCTATAACCCATGTTTTTTGAAATTTTGAATTTTTTTCAAATCCTCAAAAATGATGAAAAACGGCGTGCTATAGTATGCCGTACGGTAGGGGCTATAGCCCATGTTCAAAAACGATGAAAAACGAGGATAACACTTTTTTCAAAAATTAAAAAAACGATGGGCTATAACCCATGTTTTTTGAAATTTTTAATTTTTTTCAAATCCTCAAAAATGATGAAAAACGGCGTGCTATAGTATGCCGTACGGTAGGGGCTATAGCCCATGTTCAAAAACGATGAAAAACGAGGATAATTTTTTTTTCAAAAATTAAAAAAATGATGGGCTATAACCCATGTTTTTTGAAATTTTGAAATTTTTTCAAATCCTCAAAAATGATGAAAAACGGCGTGCTATAGTATGCCGTACGGTAGGGGCTATAGCCCATGTTCAAAAACGATGAAAAACGAGGATAACATTTTTTTCAAAAATTAAAAAAACGATGGGCTATAACCCATGTTTTTTGAAATTTTGATTTTTTTTCAAATCCTCAAAAATGATGAAAAACGGCGTGCTATAGTATGCCGTACGGTAGGGGCTATAGCCCATGTTCAAAAACGATGAAAAACGAGGATAACATTTTTTTCAAAAATTAAAAAAACGATGGGCTATAACCCATGTTTTTTGAAATTCTGAAATTTTTTCAAATCCTCAAAAATGATGAAAAACGGCGTGCTATAGTATGCCGTACGGTAGGGGCTATAGCCCATGTTCAAAAACGATGAAAAACGAGGATAACAATTTTTTTCAAAAATTCAAAAAACGATGGGCTATAACCCATGTTTTTTGAAATTTTTAATTTTTTTCAAATCCTCAAAAATGATGAAAAACGGCGTGCTATAGTATGCCGTACGGTAAGGGCTATAGCCCATGTTCAAAAACGATGAAAAACGAGGATAACATTTTTTTCAAAAATTAAAAAAACGATGGGCTATAACCCATGTTTTTTGAAATTTAGATTTTTTTTCAAATCCTCAAAAATTATGAAAAACGGCGTCCTATAGTATGCCGTACGGTAGGGGCTATAGCCCATGTTCAAAAACGATGAAAAACGAGGATAACATTTTTTTCAAAAATTAAAAAACGATGGGCTATAACCCATGTTTTTTGAAATTTTGATTTTTTTTCAAATCCTCAAAAATGATGAAAAACGGCGTGCTATAGTATGCCGTACGGTAGGGGCTATAGCCCATGTTCAAAAACGATGAAAAAAGAGGATAACATTTAAAAAAAAAAAAAAAAAAAACGATGGGCTATAACCCATGTTTTTTGAAATTTTGAATATTTTTCAAATCCTCAAAAATGATGAAAAACGGCGTGCTATAGTATGCCGTACGGTAGGGGCTATAGCCCATGTTCAAAAACGATGAAAAACGAGGATAACATTTTTTTTCAAAAATTCAAAAAACGATGGGCTATAACCCATGTTTTTTTAAATTTAATTTTTTTTTCAAATCCTCAAAAATGATGAAAAACGGCCTGCTATAGTATGCCGTATGGTAGGGGCTATAGCCCATGGTCAAAAATGGGATAAAAAACGTCTAAAAATAGACGTCTAAAACACGTCTATTTTTAGACGTCTTTTAGACGTCTATTTTTTGACGTTTTTATCCCATTTTTAGACGCTCGTCTAATAGCCCATACCGTACGGCATACTATAGCAAGCCGTTTTTCATCATTTTTGAGGATTTGAAAAAAATGAAAAAAAAAAAAACGATGGGTTATAGCCCATCGTTTTTTGAATTTTTGAATTTCTTTCAAATCCTCAAAAATGATGAAAAACGGCGTGCTATAGTATGCCGTACGGTAAGGGCTATAGCCCATGTTCAAAAACGATGAAAAACGAGGATAACATTTTTTTCAAAAATTAAAAAAACGATGGGCTATAACCCATGTTTTTTGAAATTTAGATTTTTTTTCAAATCCTCAAAAATGATGAAAAACGGCGTCCTATAGTATGCCGTACGGTAGGGGCTATAGCCCATGTTCAAAAACGATGAAAAACGAGGATAACATTTTTTTCAAAAATTAAAAAAACGATGGGCTATAACCCATGTTTTTTGAAATTTTGATTTTTTTTCAAATCCTCAAAAATGATGAAAAACTGCGTGCTATAGTATGCCGTACGGTAGGGGCTATAGCCCATGTTCAAAAACGATGAAAAAAGAGGATAACATTTTTTTCAAAAAATAAAAAAACGATGGGCTATAACCCATGTTTTTTGAATTTTTGAATTTCTTTCAAATCCTCAAAAATGATGAAAAACGGCGTGCTATAGTATGCCGTACGGGAGGGGCTATAGCCCATGTTCAAAAACGATGAAAAACGAGGATAACATTTTTTTCAAAAATTAAAAAAACGATGGGCTATAACCCATGTTTTTTGAAATTTAGATTTTTTTTCAAATCCTCAAAAATGATGAAAAACGGCGTGCTATAGTATGCCGTACGGTAGGGGCTATAGCCCATGTTCAAAAACGATGAAAAACGAGGATAACATTTTTTTCAAAAAATAAAAAAACGATGGGCTATAACCCATGTTTTTTGAAATTTTGAATTATTTTCAAATCCTCAAAAATGATGAAAAACGGCGTGCTATAGTATGCTGTACGGTAGGGGCTATAGCCCATGTTCAAAAAGGATGAAAAAAGAGGATAACATTTTTTTCAAAAATTAAAAAAACGATGGGCTATAACCCATGTTTTTTGAAATTTTGAATTTTTTTCAAATCCTCAAAAATGATGAAAAACGGCCTGCTATAGTATGCCGTACGGTAGGGTCTATAGCCCATGTTCAAAAACGATGAAAAACGAGGATAACATTTTTTTCAAAAATTCAAAAAACGATGGGCTATAACCCATGTTTTTTGAAATTTAGATTTTTTTTCAAATCCTCAAAAATGAAAAACCGCGTGCTATAGTATGCCGTACGGTAGGGGCTATAGCCCATGTTCAAAAACGATGAAAAAAGAGGATAACATTTTTTTCAAAAATTAACAAAACGATGGGCTATAACCCATGTTTTTTTAAATTTTGAATTTTTTTCAAATCCTCAAAAATGATGAAAAACGGCGTGCTATAGTATGCCGTACGGTAGGGGCTATAGCCCATGTTCAAAAACGATGAAAAACGAGGATAACATTTTTTTCAAAAATTCAAAAAACGATGGGCTATAACCCATGTTTTTTGAAATTTTTAATTTTTTTCAAATCCTCAAAAATGATGAAAAACGGCGTGCTATAGTATGCCGTATGGTAGGGGCTATAGCCCATGGTAAAAAATGGGATAAAAAACGTCTAAAAATAGACGTCTAAAACACGTCTATTTTTAGACGTCTTTTAGACGTCTATTTTTTGACGTTTTTATCCCATTTTTAGACGCTCGTCTAATAGCCCATACCGTACGGCATACTATAGCAAGCCGTTTTTCATCATTTTTGAGGATTTGAAAAAAATGAAAAAAAAAAAAACGATGGGTTATAGCCCATCGTTTTTTGAATTTTTGAATTTCTTTCATTTTTTCAAATCCTCAAAAATGATGAAAAACTGCGTGCTATAGTATGCCGTACGGTAGGGGCTATAGCCCATGTTCAAAAACGATGAAAAAAGAGGATAACATTTTTTTCAAAAAATAAAAAAACGATGGGCTATAACCCATGTTTTTTTAAATTTAATTTTTTTTTCAAATCCTCAAAAATGATGAAAAACGGCGTGCTATAGTATGCCGTATGGTAGGGGCTATAGCCCATGGTCAAAAATGGGATAAAAAACGTCTAAAAATAGACGTCTAAAACACGTCTATTTTTAGACGTCTTTTAGACGTCTATTTTTTGACGTTTTTATCCCATTTTTAGACGCTCGTCTAATAGCCCATACCGTACGGAATACTATAGCAAGCCGTTTTTCATCATTTTTGAGGATTTGAAAAAAATGAAGAAAAAAAAAACGATGGGTTATAGCCCATCGTTTTTTGAATTTTTGAATTTCTTTCAAATCCTCAAAAATGATGAAAAACGGCGTGCTATAGTATGCCGTACGGTAGGGGCTATAGCCCATGTTCAAAAACGATGAAAAACGAGGATAACATTTTTTTCAAAAATTAAAAAAACGATGGGCTATAACCCATGTTTTTTGAAATTTAGATTTTTTTTCAAATCCTCAAAAATGATGAAAAACGGCGTGCTATAGTATGCCGTACGGTAGGGGCTATAGCCCATGTTCAAAAACGATGAAAAACGAGGATAACATTTTTTTCAAAAAATAAAAAAACGATGGGCTATAACCCATGTTTTTTGAAATTTTGAATTATTTTCAAATCCTCAAAAATGATGAAAAACGGCGTGCTATAGTATGCCGTACGGTAGGGGCTATAGCCCATGTTCAAAAAGGATGAAAAAAGAGGATAACATTTTTTTCAAAAATAAAAAAAACGATGGGCTATAACCCATGTTTTTTGAAATTTTGAATTTTTTTCAAATCCTCAAAAATGATGAAAAACGGCGTGCTATAGTATGCCGTACGGTAGGGGCTATAGCCCATGTTCAAAAACGATGAAAAACGAGGATAACATTTTTTTCAAAAATTCAAAAAACGATGGGCTATAACCCATGTTTTTTGAAATTTAGATTTTTTTTCAAATCCTCAAAAATGAAAAACCGCGTGCTATAGTATGCCGTACGGTAGGGGCTATAGCCCATGTTCAAAAACGATGAAAAAAGAGGATAACATTTTTTTCAAAAATTAAAAAAACGATGGGCTATAACCCATGTTTTTTTTAATTTTGAATTTTTTTCAAATCCTCAAAAATGATGAAAAACGGCGTGCTATAGTATGCCGTACGGTAGGGGCTATAGCCCATGTTCAAAAACGATGAAAAACGAGGATAACATTTTTTTCAAAAATTCAAAAAACGATGGGCTATAACCCATGTTTTTTTAAATTTTTTAATTTTTTCAAATCCTCAAAAATGATGAAAAACGGCGTGCTATAATATGCCGTATGGTAGGGGCTATAGCCCATGGTCAAAAATGGGATAAAAAACGTCTAAAAATAGACGTCTATTTTTAGACGTCTTTTAGACGTCTATTTTTTGACGTTTTTATCCCATTTTTAGACGCTCGTCTAATAGCCCATACCGTACGGCATACTATAGCAAGCCGTTTTTCATCATTTGTGAGGATTTGAAAAAAATGAAAAAAAAAAAACCGATGGGTTATAGCCCATCGTTTTTTGAATTTTTGAATTTCTTTCATTTTTTCAAATCCTCAAAAATGATGAAAAACTGCGTGCTATAGTATGCCGTACGGTAGGGGCTATAGCCCATGTTCAAAAACGATGAAAAAAGAGGATAACATTTTTTTCAAAAAATAAAAAAACGATGGGCTATAACCCATGTTTTTTGAAATTTTGAATCTTTTTCAAATCCTCAAAAATGATGAAAAACGGCGTGCTATAGTATGAAATATGAAATATGCCGTACGGTAGGAGCTATAGCCCATGTACAAAAACGATGAAAAACGAGGATAACACTTTTTTTTTTTTTCAAAAAACGATGGGCTATAACCCATGTTTTTTGAAATTTTGATTTTTTTCAAATCTTCAAAAATGTAGAAAAACGGCGTGCTATAGTATGCCGTACGGTAGGGGCTATAGCCCATGTTCAAAAACGATGAAAAACGAGGATAACATTTTTTTCAAAAATTCAAAAAACGATGGGCTATAACCCATGTTTTTTGAAATTTTGAATTTTTTTCAAATCCTCAAAAATGATGAAAAACGGCGTGCTATAGTATGCCGTACGGTAGGGGCTATAGCCCATGTTCAAAAACGATGAAAAACAAGGATAACATTTTTTTCAAAAATTAAAAAAACGATGGGCTATAACCCATGTTTTTTGAAATTTTGATTTTTTTTCAAATCCTCAAAAATGATGAAAAACGGCGTGCTATAGTATGCCGTACGGTAGGGGCTATAGCCCATGTTCAAAAACGATGAAAAACGAGGATAACATTTTTTTCAAAAATTAAAAAAACGATGGGCTATAACCCATGTTTTTTGAAATTTTGATTTTTTTTCAAATCCTCAAAAATGATGAAAAACGGCGTGCTATAGTATGCCGTACGGTAGGGGCTATAGCCCATGTTCAAAAACGATGAAAAACGAGGATAACATTTTTATCAAAAAATAAAAAAACGATGGGCTATAACCCATGTTTTTTGAAATTTTGAATTATTTTCAAATCCTCAAAAATGATGAAAAACGGCGTGCTATAGTATGCCGTACGGTAGGGGCTATAGCCCATGTTCAAAAACGATGAAAAACTAGGATAACATTTTTTTCAAGAAATCAAAAAACGATGGGCTATAACCCATGTTTTTTGAAATTTTGAATCTTTTTCAAATCCTCAAAAATGATGAAAAACGGCGTGCTATAGTATGAAATATGAAATATGCCGTACGGTAGGAGCTATAGCCCATGTACAAAAACGATGAAAAACGAGGATAACACTTTTTTTTTTTTTTTTTTAAACGATGGGCTATAACCCATGTTTTTTGAAATTTTGATTTTTTTCAAATCTTCAAAAATGTAGAAAAACGGCGTGCTATAGTATGCCGTACGGTAGGGGCTATAGCCCATGTTCAAAAACGATGAAAAACGAGGATAACATTTTTTTCAAAAATTCAAAAAACGATGGGCTATAACCCATGTTTTTTGAAATTTTGAATTTTTTTCAAATCCTCAAAAATGATGAAAAACGGCGTGCTATAGTATGCCGTACGGTAGGGGCTATAGCCCATGTTCAAAAACGATGAAAAACAAGGATGACATTTTTTTCAAAAATTAAAAAAACGATGGGCTATAACCCATGTTTTTTGAAATTTTGATTTTTTTTCAAATCCTCAAAAATGATGAAAAACGGCGTGCTATAGTATGCCGTACGGTAGGGGCTATAGCCCATGTTCAAAAACGATGAAAAACGAGGATAACATTTTTTTCAAAAATTAAAAAAACGATGGGCTATAACCCATGTTTTTTGAAATTTAGATTTTTTTTCAAATCCTCAAAAATGATGAAAAACGGCGTGCTATAGTATGCCGTACGGTAGGGGCTATAGCCCATGTTCAAAAACGATGAAAAACGAGGATAACATTTTTATCAAAAAATAAAAAAACGATGGGCTATAACCCATGTTTTTTGAAATTTTGAATTATTTTCAAATCCTCAAAAATGATGAAAAACGGCGTGCTATAGTATGCCGTACGGTAGGGGCTATAGCCCATGTTCAAAAACGATGAAAAACTAGGATAACATTTTTTTCAAGAAATCAAAAAACGATGGGCTATAACCCATGTTTTTTGAATTTTTGAATTTTTTTCAAATCCTCAAAAATGATGAAAAACGGCGTGCTATAGTATGCCGTACGGTAGGGGCTATAGCCCATGTTCAAAAACGATGAAAAACGAGGATAACATTTTTTTCAAAAATTCAAAAAACGATGGGCTATAACCCATGTTTTTTGAAATTTTAATTTTTTTTCAAATCCTCAAAAATGATGAAAAACGGCGTGCTATAGTATGCCTTATGGTAGGGGCTATAGTCCATGGTCAAAAATGGGATAAAAAACGTCTAAAAATAGACGTCTAAAACACGTCTATTTTTAGACGTCTTTTAGACGTCAATTTTTTGACGTTTTTATCCCATTTTTAGACGCTCGTCTAATAGCCCATACCGGACGGCATACTATAGCAAGCCGTTTTTCATCATTTTTGAGGATTTGAAAAAAATGAAAAAAAAAAAAACGATGGGTTATAGCCCATCGTTTTTTGAATTTTTGAATTTCTTTCAAATCCTCAAAAATGATGAAAAACGGCGTGCTATAGTATGCCGTACGGTAAGGGCTATAGCCCATGTTCAAAAACGATGAAAAACGAGGATAACATTTTTTTCAAAAATTAAAAAAACGATGGGCTATAACCCATGTTTTTTGAAATTTAGATTTTTTTTCAAATCCTCAAAAATGATGAAAAACGGCGTCCTATAGTATGCCGTACGGTAGGGGCTATAGCCCATGTTCAAAAACGATGAAAAAAGAGGATAACATTTTTTTCAAAAAAAAAAAAAAACGATGGGCTATAACCCATGTTTTTTGAAATTTTGAATCTTTTTCAAATCCTCAAAAATGATGAAAAACGGCGTGCTATAGTATGCCGTACGGTAGGGGCTATAGCCCATGTTCAAAAACGATGAAAAACGAGGATAACATTTTTTTCAAAAATTAAAAAAACGATGGGCTATAACCCATGTTTTTTGAAATTTAGATTTTTTTTCAAATCCTCAAAAATGATGAAAAACGGCGTGCTATAGTATGCCGTACGGTAAGGGCTATAGCCCATGTTCAAAAACGATGAAAAACGAGGATAACATTTTTTTCAAAAATTAAAAAAACGATGGGCTATAACCCATGATTTTTGAAATTTAGATTTTTTTTCAAATCCTCAAAAATGATGAAAAACGGCGTCCTATAGTATGCCGTACGGTAGGGGCTATAGCCCATGTTCAAAAACGATGAAAAACGAGGATAACATTTTTTTCAAAAATAAAAAAAACGATGGGCTATAACCCATGTTTTTTGAAATTTTGATTTTTTTTCAAATCCTCAAAAATGATGAAAAACGCCGTGCTATAGTATGCCGTACGGTAGGGGCTATAGCCCATGTTCAAAAACGATGAAAAACGAGGATAACATTTTTTTCAAAAATTAAAAAAACGATGGGCTATAACCCATGTTTTTTGAAATTTTGATTTTTTTTCAAATCCTCAAAAATGATGAAAAACGGCGTGCTATAGTATGCCGTACGGTAGGGGCTATAGCCCATGTTCAAAAACGATGAAAAACGAGGATAACATTTTTATCAAAAAATAAAAAAACGATGGGCTATAACCCATGTTTTTTGAAATTTTGAATTATTTTCAAATCCTCAAAAATGATGAAAAACGGCGTGCTATAGTATGCCGTACGGTAGGGGCTATAGCCCATGTTCAAAAACGATGAAAAACTAGGATAACATTTTTTTCAAGAAATCAAAAAACGATGGGCTATAACCCATGTTTTTTGAAATTTTGAATCTTTTTCAAATCCTCAAAAATGATGAAAAACGGCGTGCTATAGTATGAAATATGAAATATGCCGTACGGTAGGAGCTATAGCCCATGTACAAAAACGATGAAAAACGAGGATAACACTTTTTTTTTTTTTTTTTTAAACGATGGGCTATAACCCATGTTTTTTGAAATTTTGATTTTTTTCAAATCTTCAAAAATGTAGAAAAACGGCGTGCTATAGTATGCCGTACGGTAGGGGCTATAGCCCATGTTCAAAAACGATGAAAAACGAGGATAACATTTTTTTCAAAAATTCAAAAAACGATGGGCTATAACCCATGTTTTTTGAAATTTTGAATTTTTTTCAAATCCTCAAAAATGATGAAAAACGGCGTGCTATAGTATGCCGTACGGTAGGGGCTATAGCCCATGTTCAAAAACGATGAAAAACAAGGATAACATTTTTTTCAAAAATTAAAAAAACGATGGGCTATAACCCATGTTTTTTGAAATTTTGATTTTTTTTCAAATCCTCAAAAATGATGAAAAACGGCGTGCTATAGTATGCCGTACGGTAGGGGCTATAGCCCATGTTCAAAAACGATGAAAAACGAGGATAACATTTTTTTCAAAAATTAAAAAAACGATGGGCTATAACCCATGTTTTTTGAAATTTAGATTTTTTTTCAAATCCTCAAAAATGATGAAAAACGGCGTGCTATAGTATGCCGTACGGTAGGGGCTATAGCCCATGTTCAAAAACGATGAAAAACGAGGATAACATTTTTATCAAAAAATAAAAAAACGATGGGCTATAACCCATGTTTTTTGAAATTTTGAATTATTTTCAAATCCTCAAAAATGATGAAAAACGGCGTGCTATAGTATGCCGTACGGTAGGGGCTATAGCCCATGTTCAAAAACGATGAAAAACTAGGATAACATTTTTTTCAAGAAATCAAAAAACGATGGGCTATAACCCATGTTTTTTGAATTTTTGAATTTTTTTCAAATCCTCAAAAATGATGAAAAACGGCGTGCTATAGTATGCCGTACGGTAGGGGCTATAGCCCATGTTCAAAAACGATGAAAAACGAGGATAACATTTTTTTCAAAAATTCAAAAAACGATGGGCTATAACCCATGTTTTTTGAAATTTTAATTTTTTTTCAAATCCTCAAAAATGATGAAAAACGGCGTGCTATAGTATGCCGTATGGTAGGGGCTATAGTCCATGGTCAAAAATGGGATAAAAAACGTCTAAAAATAGACGTCTAAAACACGTCTATTTTTAGACGTCTTTTAGACGTCAATTTTTTGACGTTTTTATCCCATTTTTAGACGCTCGTCTAATAGCCCATACCGGACGGCATACTATAGCAAGCCGTTTTTCATCATTTTTGAGGATTTGAAAAAAATGAAAAAAAAAAAAACGATGGGTTATAGCCCATCGTTTTTTGAATTTTTGAATTTCTTTCAAATCCTCAAAAATGATGAAAAACGGCGTGCTATAGTATGCCGTACGGTAAGGGCTATAGCCCATGTTCAAAAACGATGAAAAACGAGGATAACATTTTTTTCAAAAATTAAAAAAACGATGGGCTATAACCCATGTTTTTTGAAATTTAGATTTTTTTTCAAATCCTCAAAAATGATGAAAAACGGCGTCCTATAGTATGCCGTACGGTAGGGGCTATAGCCCATGTTCAAAAACGATGAAAAAAGAGGATAACATTTTTTTCAAAAAATAAAAAAACGATGGGCTATAACCCATGTTTTTTGAAATTTTGAATCTTTTTCAAATCCTCAAAAATGATGAAAAACGGCGTGCTATAGTATGCCGTACGGTAGGGGCTATAGCCCATGTTCAAAAACGATGAAAAACGAGGATAACATTTTTTTCAAAAATTAAAAAAACGATGGGCTATAACCCATGTTTTTTGAAATTTAGATTTTTTTTCAAATCCTCAAAAATGATGAAAAACGGCGTGCTATAGTATGCCGTACGGTAAGGGCTATAGCCCATGTTCAAAAACGATGAAAAACGAGGATAACATTTTTTTCAAAAATTAAAAAAACGATGGGCTATAACCCATGATTTTTGAAATTTAGATTTTTTTTCAAATCCTCAAAAATGATGAAAAACGGCGTCCTATAGTATGCCGTACGGTAGGGGCTATAGCCCATGTTCAAAAACGATGAAAAACGAGGATAACATTTTTTTCAAAAATAAAAAAAACGATGGGCTATAACCCATGTTTTTTTAAATTTTAAATTTTTTTCAAATCCTCAAAAATGATGAAAAACGGCGTGCTATAGTATGCCGTATGGTAGGGGCTATAGCCCATGGTCAAAAATGGGATAAAAAACGTCTAAAAATAGACGTCTAAAACACGTCTATTTTTAGACGTCTTTTAGACGTCTATTTTTTTACGTTTTTATCCCATTTTTAGACGCTCGTCTAATAGCCCATACCGTACGGCATACTATAGCAAGCCGTTTTTCATCATTTTTGAGGATTTGAAAAAAATGAAGAAAAAAAAAACGATGGGTTATAGCCCATCGTTTTTTGAATTTTTGAATTTCTTTCAAATCCTCAAAAATGATGAAAAACGGCGTGCTATAGTATGCCGTACGGTAGGGGCTATAGCCCATGTTCAAAAACGATGAAAAACGAGGATAACATTTTTTTCAAAAATTAAAAAAACGATGGGCTATAACCCATGTTTTTTGAAATTTAGATTTTTTTTCAAATCCTCAAAAATGATGAAAAACGGCGTGCTATAGTATGCCGTACGGTAGGGGCTATAGCCCATGTTCAAAAACGATGAAAAACGAGGATAACATTTTTTTCAAAAATTAAAAAAACGATGGGCTATAACCCATGTTTTTTGAAATTTAGATTTTTTTTCAAATCCTCAAAAATGATGAAAAACGGCGTGCTATAGTATGCCGTACGGTAAGGGCTATAGCCCATGTTCAAAAACGATGAAAAACGAGGATAACATTTTTTTCAAAAATTAAAAAAACGATGGGCTATAACCCATGATTTTTGAAATTTAGATTTTTTTTCAAATCCTCAAAAATGATGAAAAACGGCGTCCTATAGTATGCCGTACGGTAGGGGCTATAGCCCATGTTCAAAAACGATGAAAAACGAGGATAACATTTTTTTCAAAAATTAAAAAAACGATGGGCTATAACCCATGTTTTTTGAAATTTTGATTTTTTTTCAAATCCTCAAAAATGATGAAAAACGCCGTGCTATAGTATGCCGTACGGTAGGGGCTATAGCCCATGTTCAAAAACGATGAAAAACGAGGATAACATTTTTTTTCAAAAATTCAAAAAACGATGGGCTATAACCCATGTTTTTTTAAATTTTAAAATTTTTTCAAATCCTCAAAAATGATGAAAAACGGCGTGCTATAGTATGCCGTATGGTAGGGGCTATAGCCCATGGTCAAAAATGGGATAAAAAACGTCTAAAAATAGACGTCTAAAACACGTCTATTTTTAGACGTCTTTTAGACGTCTATTTTTTTACGTTTTTATCCCATTTTTAGACGCTCGTCTAATAGCCCATACCGTACGGCATACTATAGCAAGCCGTTTTTCATCATTTTTGAGGATTTGAAAAAAATGAAGAAAAAAAAAACGATGGGTTATAGCCCATCGTTTTTTGAATTTTTGAATTTCTTTCAAATCCTCAAAAATGATGAAAAACGGCGTGCTATAGTATGCCGTACGGTAGGGGCTATAGCCCATGTTCAAAAACGATGAAAAACAAGGATAACATTTTTTTCAAAAATTAAAAAAACGATGGGCTATAACCCATGTTTTTTGAAATTTAGATTTTTTTTCAAATCCTCAAAAATGATGAAAAACGGCGTGCTATAGTATGCCGTACGGTAGGGGCTATAGCCCATGTTCAAAAACGATGAAAAACGAGGATAACATTTTTTTCAAAAAATAAAAAAACGATGGGCTATAACCCATGTTTTTTGAAATTTTGAATTATTTTCAAATCCTCAAAAATGATGAAAAACGGCGTGCTATAGTATGCCGTACGGTAGGGGCTATAGCCCATGGTCAAAAACGATGAAAAACGAGGATAACATTTTTTTCAAAAATTAAAAAAACGATGGGCTATAACCCATGTTTTTTGAAATTTAGATTTTTTTTCAAATCCTCAAAAATGATGAAAAACGGCGTGCTATAGTATGCCGTACGGTAAGGGCTATAGCCCATGTTCAAAAACGATGAAAAACGAGGATAACACTTTTTTCAAAAATTAAAAAAACGATGGGCTATAACCCTTGTTTTTTGAAATTTAGATTTTTTTTCAAATCCTCAAAAATGATGAAAAACGGCGTCCTATAGTATGCCGTACGGTAGGGGCTATAGCCCATGTTCAAAAACGATGAAAAACGAGGATAACATTTTTTTTTTTAATTAAAAAAACGATGGGCTATAACCCATGTTTTTTGAAATTTTGATTTTTTTTCAAATCCTCAAAAATGATGAAAAACGGCGTGCTATAGTATGCCGTACGGTAGGGGCTATAGCCCATGTTCAAAAACGATGAAAAAAGAGGATAACATTTTTTTCAAAAAATAAAAAAACGATGGGCTATAACCCATGTTTTTTGAAATTTTGAATCTTTTTCAAATCCTCAAAAATGATGAAAAACGGCGTGCTATAGTATGCCGTACGGTAGGGGCTATAGCCCATGTTCAAAAACGATGAAAAACGAGGATAACATTTTTTTCAAAAATTCAAAAAACGATGGGCTATAACCCATGTTTTTTGAATTTTTTTTTTTTTTTTCAAATCCTCAAAAATGATGAAAAACGGCGTGCTATAGTATGCCGTACGGTAAGGGCTATAGCCCATGTTCAAAAACGATGAAAAACGAGGATAACATTTTTTTCAAAAATTAAAAAAACGATGGGCTATAACCCATGTTTTTTGAAATTTAGATTTTTTTTCAAATCCTCAAAAATGATGAAAAACGGCGTCCTATAGTATGCCGTACGGTAGGGGCTATAGCCCATGTTCAAAAACGATGAAAAACGAGGATAACATTTTTTTCAAAAATTAAAAAAACGATGGGCTATAACCCATGTTTTTTGAAATTTTGATGTTTTTTTCAAATCCTCAAAAATGATGAAAAACGGCTTGCTATAGTATGCCGTACGGTAGGGGCTATAGCCCATGTTCAAAAACGATGAAAAAAGAGGATAACATTTTTTTCAAAAAATAAAAAAACGATGGGCTATAACCCATGTTTTTTGAAATTTTGAATCTTTTTCAAATCCTCAAAAATGATGAAAAACGGCGTGCTATAGTATGCCGTACGGTAGGGGCTATAGCCCATGTTCAAAAACGATGAAAAACGAGGATAACATTTTCTTTCAAAAATGAAAAAAACGATGGGCTATAACCCATGTTTTTTGAAATTTTGAATTTTTTTCAAATCCTCAAAAATGATGAAAAACGGCGTGCTATAGTATGCCGTACGGTAGGGGCTATAGCCCATGTTCAAAAACGATGAAAAACGAGGATAACATTTTTTTCAAAAATTCAAAAAACGATGGGCTATAACCCATGTTTTTTGAAATTTAGAATTTTTTTCAAATCCTCAAAAATGATGAAAAACGGCGTGCTATAGTATGCCGTACGGTAGGAGCTATAGCCCATGTACAAAAACGATGAAAAACGAGGATAACACTTTTTTTTTTAAATTCAAAAAACGATGGGCTATAACCCATGTTTTTTGAAATTTTGAATCTTTTTCAAATCCTCAAAAATGATGAAAAACGGCGTGCTATAGTATGCCGTACGGTAGGGGCTATAGCCCATGTTCAAAAACGATGAAAAACGAGGATAACATTTTTTTCAAAAATTCAAAAAACGATGGGCTATAACCCATGTTTTTAGATTTTTTTTTTTTTTTTTCAAATCCTCAAAAATGATGAAAAACGGCGTGCTATAGTATGCCGTACGGTAAGGGCTATAGCCCATGTTCAAAAACGATGAAAAACGAGGATAACATTTTTTTCAAAAATAAAAAAAACGATGGGCTATAACCCATGTTTTTTGAAATTTAGATTTTTTTTCAAATCCTCAAAAATGATGAAAAACGGCGTCCTATAGTATGCCGTACGGTAGGGGCTATAGCCCATGTTCAAAAACGATGAAAAACGAGGATAACATTTTTTTCAAAAATTAAAAAAACGATGGGCTATAACCCATGTTTTTTGAAATTTTGATGTTTTTTTCAAATCCTCAAAAATGATGAAAAACGGCTTGCTATAGTATGCCGTACGGTAGGGGCTATAGCCCATGTTCAAAAACGATGAAAAAAGAGGATAACATTTTTTTCAAAAAATAAAAAAACGATGGGCTATAACCCATGTTTTTTGAAATTTTGAATCTTTTTCAAATCCTCAAAAATGATGAAAAACGGCGTGCTATAGTATGCCGTACGGTAGGGGCTATAGCCCATGTTCAAAAACGATGAAAAACGAGGATAACATTTTTTTCAAAAATTCAAAAAACGATGGGCTATAACCCATGTTTTTTGATTTTTTTTTTTTTTTTTCAAATCCTCAAAAATGATGAAAAACGGCGTGCTATAGTATGCCGTACGGTAAGGGCTATAGCCCATGTTCAAAAACGATGAAAAACGAGGATAACATTTTTTTCAAAAATAAAAAAAACGATGGGCTATAACCCATGTTTTTTGAAATTTAGATTTTTTTTCAAATCCTCAAAAATGATGAAAAACGGCGTCCTATAGTATGCCGTACGGTAGGGGCTATAGCCCATGTTCAAAAACGATGAAAAACGAGGATAACATTTTTTTCAAAAATTAAAAAAACGATGGGCTATAACCCATGTTTTTTGAAATTTTGATGTTTTTTTCAAATCCTCAAAAATGATGAAAAACGGCTTGCTATAGTATGCCGTACGGTAGGGGCTATAGCCCATGTTCAAAAACGATGAAAAAAGAGGATAACATTTTTTTCAAAAAATAAAAAAACGATGGGCTATAACCCATGTTTTTTGAAATTTTGAATCTTTTTCAAATCCTCAAAAATGATGAAAAACGGCGTGCTATAGTATGCCGTACGGTAGGGGCTATAGCCCATGTTCAAAAACGATGAAAAACGAGGATAACATTTTTTTTCAAAAATTCAAAAAACGATGGGCTATAACCCATGTTTTTTGAAATTTGAATTTTTTTCAAATCCTCAAAAATGATGAAAAACGGCGTGCTATAGTATGCCGTACGGTAGGGGCTATAGCCCATGTTCAAAAATGATGAAAAACAAGGATAATTCTTTTTTCAAAAATAAAAAAAAACGATGGGCTATAACCCATGTTTTTTGAAATGTTGAATTTTTTTCAAATCCTCAAAAATTATGAAAAACGGCGTGCTATAGTATGCCGTACGGTAGGGGCTATAGCCCATTTTCAAAAACGATGAAAAACGAGGATAACATTTTTTTCAAAAATTAAAAAAACGATGGGCTATAACCCATGTTTTTGAAATTTTGAATTTTTTTCAAATCCTCAAAAATGATGAAAAACGGCGTGCTATAGTATGCCGTACGGTAGGGGCTATAGCCCATGTTCAAACACGATGAAAAACGAGGATAACATTTTTTACAAAAATGAAAAAAACGATGGGCTATAACCCATGTTTTTTGAAATTTTGAATTTTTTTCAAATCCTCAAAAATGATGAAAAACGGCGTGCTATAGTATGCCGTACGGTAGGGGCTATAGCCCATGTTCAAAAACGATGAAAAACGAGGATAACATTTTTTTCAAAAATTCAAAAAACGATGGGCTATAACCCATGTTTTTTGAAATTTAGAATTTTTTTCAAATCCTCAAAAATGATGAAAAACGGCGTGCTATAGTATGCCGTACGGTAGGAGCTATAGCCCATGTACAAAAACGATGAAAAACGAGGATAACACTTTTTTTTTTTAATTCAAAAAACGATGGGCTATAACCCATGTTTTTTGAAATTTTGATTTTTTTCAAATCTTCAAAAATGTAGAAAAACGGCGTGCTATAGTATGCCGTACGGTAGGGGCTATAGCCCATGTTCAAAAACGATGAAAAACGAGGATAACATTTTTTTCAAAAATTCAAAAAACGATGGGCTATAACCCATGTTTTTTGAAAATTTGAATTTTTTTCAAATCCTCAAAAATGATGAAAAACGGCGTGCTATAGTATGCCGTACGGTAGGGGCTATAGCCCATGTTCAAAAACGATGAAAAACAAGGATAACATTTTTTTCAAAAATAAAAAAAACGATGGGCTATAACCAATGTTTTTTGAATTTTTGAATTTTTTTCAAAAATGATGAAAAACGGCGTGCTATAGTATGCCGTACGGTAGGGGCTATAGCCCATGTTCAAAAACGATGAAAAACGAGGATAACATTTTTTTCAAAAATTAAAAAAACGATGGGCTATAACCCATGTTTTTTGAAATTTTGAAATTTTTTCAAATCCTCAAAAATGATGAAAAACGGCGTGCTATAGTATGCCGTACGGTAGGGGCTATAGCCCATTTTCAAAAACGATGAAAAACGAGGATAACATTTTTTTCAAAAAATAAAAAAACGATGGGCTATAACCCATGTTTTTTGAAATTTTGAAATTTTTTCAAATCCTCAAAAATGATGAAAAACGGCGTGCTATAGTATGCCGTACGGTAGGGGCTATAGCCCATGTTCAAAAACGATGAAAAACGAGGATAACATTTTTTTCAAAAATTCAAAAAACGATGGGCTATAACCCATGTTTTTTTTATTTTTTTATTTTTTTCAAAAATGATGAAAAACGGCGTGCTATAGTATGCCGTACGGTAGGGGCTATAGCCCATGTTCAAAAACGATGAAAAACGAGGATAACATTTTTTTTTTAAATTAAAAAAACGATGGGCTATAACCCATGTTTTTTGAAATTTAGAATTTTTTTCAAATCCTCTAAAATGATGAAAAACGGCGTGCTAGAGTATGCCGTACGGTAGGGGCTATAGCCCATGTTCAAAAACGATGAAAAACGAGGATAACATTTTTTTCAAAAATTCTAAAAACGATGGGCTATAACCCATGTTTTTTGAAATTTTGAATTTTTTTCAAATCCTCAAAAATGATGAAAAACGGCGTGCTATAGTATGCCGTACGGTAGGAGCTATAGCCCATGTACAAAAACGATGAAAAACGAGGATAACACTTTTTTTTTTTAATTCAAAAAACGATGGGCTAGAACCCATGTTTTTTGAAATTTTGATTTTTTTCAAATCTTCAAAAATGATGAAAAACGGCGTGCTATAGTATGCCGTACGGTAGGGGCTATAGCCCATGTTCAAAAACGATGAAAAACGAGGATAACATTTTTTTCAAAAATTAAAAAAACGATGGGCTATAACCAATGTTTTTTTAAATTTTGATTTTTTTTCAAATCTTCAAAAATGATGAAAAACGGCGTGCTATAGTATGCCGTACGGTAGGGGCTATAGCCCATGTTCAAAAACGATGAAAAACGAGGATAATTCTTTTTTCAAAAATTTAAAAAACGATGGGCTATAACCAATGTTTTTTGAAATTTTGATTTTTTTTCAAATCTTCAAAAATGATGAAAAACGGCGTGCTATAGTATGCCGTACGGTAGGGGCTATAGCCCATGTTCAAAAACGATGAAAAACGAGGATAACATTTTTTTTTAAAATTAAAAAAACGATGGGCTATAACCCATGTTTTTTAATTTTTTAATTTTTTTCAAAAATGATGAAAAACGGCGTGCTATAGTATGCCGTACGGTAGGGGCTATAGCCCATGTTCAAAAACGATGAAAAACGAGGATAACATTTTTTTTTTAAATTAAAAAAACGATGGGCTATAACCCATGTTTTTTGAAATTTAGAATTTTTTTCAAATCCTCAAAAATGATGAAAAACGGCGTGCTAGAGTATGCCGTACGGTAGGGGCTATAGCCCATGTTCAAAAACGATGAAAAACGAGGATAACATTTTTTTCAAAAATTAAAAAAACGATGGGCTATAACCCATGTTTTTTGAAATTTTGAAATTTTTTCAAATCCTCAAAAATGATGAAAAACGGCGTGCTATAGTATGCCGTACGGTAGGGGCTATAGCCCATGTTCAAAAACGATGAAAAACGAGGATAACATTTTTTTCAAAAATTCTAAAAACGATGGGCTATAACCCATGTTTTTTGAAATTTTGAATTTTTTTCAAATCCTCAAAAATGATGAAAAACGGCGTGCTATAGTATGCCGTACGGTAGGAGCTATAGCCCATGTACAAAAACGATGAAAAACGAGGATAACACTTTTTTTTTTTAATTCAAAAAACGATGGGCTAGAACCCATGTTTTTTGAAATTTTGATTTTTTTCAAATCTTCAAAAATGATGAAAAACGGCGTGCTATAGTATGCCGTACGGTAGGGGCTATAGCCCATGTTCAAAAACGATGAAAAACGAGGATAACATTTTTTTCAAAAATTAAAAAAACGATGGGCTATAACCAATGTTTTTTTAAATTTTGATTTTTTTTCAAATCTTCAAAAATGATGAAAAACGGCGTGCTATAGTATGCCGTACGGTAGGGGCTATAGCCCATGTTCAAAAACGATGAAAAACGAGGATAATTCTTTTTTCAAAAATTTAAAAAACGATGGGCTATAACCAATGTTTTTTGAAATTTGATTTTTTTTCAAATCTTCAAAAATGATGAAAAACGGCGTGCTATAGTATGCCGTACGGTAGGGGCTATAGCCCATGTTCAAAAACGATGAAAAACGAGGATAACATTTCTTTCAAAAATTAAAAAAACGATGGGCTATAACCAATGTTTTTTGAAATGTTGAATTTTTTTCAAATCCTCAAAAATGATGAAAAACGCCGTGCTATAGTATGCCGTACGGTAGGGGCTATAGCCCATGTTCAAAAACGATGAAAAACGAGGATAACATTTTTTTTCAAAAATTCAAAAAACGATGGGCTATAACCCATGTTTTTTGAAATTTTGAATTTTTTAAAATCCTCAAAAATGATGAAAAACGGCGTGCTATAGTATGCCGTACGGTAGGGGCTATAGCCCATGTTCAAAAACGATGAAAAACGAGGATAACATTTTTTTCAAAAATTCAAAAAACGATGGGCTATAACCCATGTTTTTTGAAATTTTTAATTTTTTTCAAATCCTCAAAAATGATGAAAAACGGCGTGCTATAGTATGCCGTACGGTAGGGGCTATAGCCCATGTTCAAAAACAATGAAAAACGAGGATAACATTTTTTTCAAAAAATCAAAAAACGATGGGCTATAACCCATGTTTTTTGAATTTTTGAATTTTTTTCAAATCCTCAAAAATGATGAAAAACGGCGTGCTATAGTATGCCGTACGGTAGGGGCTATAGCCCATGTTCAAAAACGATGAAAAACGAGGATAACATTTTTTTCAAAAATTAAAAAAACGATGGGCTATAACCAATGTTTTTTTAAATTTTGATTTTTTTTCAAATCTTCAAAAATGATGAAAAACGGCGTGCTATAGTATGCCGTACGGTAGGGGCTATAGCCCATGTTCAAAAACGATGAAAAACGAGGATAATTCTTTTTTCAAAAATTTAAAAAACGATGGGCTATAACCAATGTTTTTTGAAATTTTGATTTTTTTTCAAATCTTCAAAAATGATGAAAAACGGCGTGCTATAGTATGCCGTACGGTAGGGGCTATAGCCCATGTTCAAAAACGATGAAAAACGAGGATAACATTTCTTTCAAAAATTAAAAAACGATGGGCTATAACCAATGTTTTTTGAAATGTTGAATTTTTTTCAAATCCTCAAAAATGATGAAAAACGCCGTGCTATAGTATGCCGTACGGTAGGGGCTATAGCCCATGTTCAAAAACGATGAAAAACGAGGATAACATTTTTTTTCAAAAATTCAAAAAACGATGGGCTATAACCCATGTTTTTTGAAATTTTGAATTTTTTTAAAATCCTCAAAAATGATGAAAAACGGCGTGCTATAGTATGCCGTACGGTAGGGGCTATAGCCCATGTTCAAAAACGATGAAAAACGAGGATAACATTTTTTTTCAAAAATTCAAAAAACGATGGGCTATAACCCATGTTTTTTGAAATTTTTAATTTTTTTCAAATCCTCAAAAATGATGAAAAACGGCGTGCTATAGTATGCCGTACGGTAGGGGCTATAGCCCATGTTCAAAAACAATGAAAAACGAGGATAACATTTTTTTCAAAAAATCAAAAAACGATGGGCTATAACCCATGTTTTTTGAATTTTTGAATTTTTTTCAAATCCTCAAAAATGATGAAAAACGGCGTGCTATAGTATGCCGTACGGTAGGGGCTATAGCCCATGTTCAAAAACAATGAAAAACGAGGATAATTTTTTTTTCAAAAAATCAAAAAACGATGGGCTATAACCCATGTTTTTGAAATTTATAATTTTTTTCAAATCCCAAAATGATGAAAAACGGCGTGCTATAGTATGCCGTACGGTAGGGGCTATAGCCCATGTTCAAAAACAATGAAAAACGAGGATAACATTTTTTTCAAAAAATAAAAAAACGATGGGCTATAACCCATGTTTTTTTAATTTTTTAATTTTTTTCAAATCCTCAAAAATGATGAAAAACGGCGTGCTATAGTATGCCGTACGGTAGGGGCTATAGCCCATGTTCAAAAACAATGAAAAACGAGGATAATTCTTTTTTCAAAAAATCTAAAAACGATGGGCTATAACCCATGTTTTTGAAATTTATAATTTTTTTCAAATCCCAAAATGATGAAAAACGGCGTGCTATAGTATGCCGTACGGTAGGGGCTATAGCCCATGTTCAAAAACAATGAAAAACGAGGATAATTTTTTTTTCAAAAAATAAAAAAACGATGGGCTATAACCCATGTTTTTTGAATTTTTTAATTTTTTTCAAAAATGATGAAAAACGGCGTGCTATAGTATGCCGTACGGTAGGGGCTATAGCCCATGTTCAAAAACGATGAAAAACGAGGATAACATTTCTTTCAAAAATTAAAAAAACGATGGGCTATAACCAATGTTTTTTGAAATGTTGAATTTTTTTCAAATCCTCAAAAATGATGAAAAACGCCGTGCTATAGTATGCCGTACGGTAGGGGCTATAGCCCATGTTCAAAAACGATGAAAAACGAGGATAACATTTTTTTTCAAAAATTCAAAAAAAGATGGGCTATAACCCATGTTTTTTGAAATTTTGAATTTTTTTCAAATCCTCAAAAATGATGAAAAACGGCGTGCTATAGTATGCCGTACGGTAGGGGCTATAGCCCATGTTCAAAAACGATGAAAAACGAGGATAACATTTTTTTTCAAAAATTCAAAAAACGATGGGCTATAACCCATGTTTTTTGAAATTTTTAATTTTTTTCAAATCCTCAAAAATGATGAAAAACGGCGTGCTATAGTATGCCGTACGGTAGGGGCTATAGCCCATGTTCAAAAACAATGAAAAACGAGGATAACATTTTTTTCAAAAAATCAAAAAACGATGGGCTATAACCCATGTTTTTTGAATTTTTGAATTTTTTTCAAATCCTCAAAAATGATGAAAAACGGCGTGCTATAGTATGCCGTACGGTAGGGGCTATAGCCCATGTTCAAAAACGATGAAAAACGAGGATAATTTTTTTTTTCAAAAATTCAAAAACGATGGGCTATAACCCATGTTTTTTGAAATTTTGAATTTTTTTCAAATCCTCAAAAATGATGAAAAACGGCGTGCTATAGTATGCTGTACGGTAGGGGCTATAGCCCATGTTCAAAAACGATGAAAAACTAGGATAACATTTTTTTCAAGAAATCAAAAAACGATGGGCTATAACCCATGCTTTTTGAAATTTTGCATTTTTTTCAAATCCTCAAAAATGATGAAAAACGGCGTGCTATAGTATGCCGTACAGTAGGGGATATAGCCCATGTTCAAAAATGATGAAAAACAAGGATAATTCTTTTTTCAAAAATAAAAAAAAACGATGGGCTATAACCCATGTTTTTTGAAATGTTGAATTTTTTTCAAATCCTCAAAAATGATGAAAAACGGCGTGCTATAGTATGCCGTACGGTAGGGGCTATAGCCCATTTTCAAAAACGATGAAAAACGAGGATAACATTTTTTACAAAAATTAAAAAAACGATGGGCTATAACCCATGTTTTTTGAAATTTTGAATTTTTTTCAAATCCTCAAAAATGATGAAAAACGGCGTGCTATAGTATGCCGTACGGTAGGGGCTATAGCCCATGTTCAAAAACGATGAAAAACGAGGATAACATTTTTTTCAAAAATTCAAAAAACGATGGGCTATAACCCATGTTTTTTGAAATTTAGAATTTTTTTCAAATCCTCAAAAATGATGAAAAACGGCGTGCTATAGTATGCCGTACGGTAGGAGCTATAGCCCATGTACAAAAACGATGAAAAACGAGGATAACACTTTTTTTTTTAATTAAAAAAACGATGGGCTATAACCCATGTTTTTTGAAATTTTGATTTTTTTCAAATCTTCAAAAATGTAGAAAAACGGCGTGCTATAGTATGCCGTACGGTAGGGGCTATAGCCCATGTTCAAAAACGATGAAAAACGAGGATAACATTTTTTTCAAAAATTCAAAAAACGATGGGCTATAACCCATGTTTTTTGAAAATTCAAATTTTTTTCAAATCCTCAAAAATGATGAATAACGGCGTGCTATAGTATGCCGTACGGTAGGAGCTATAGCCCATGTACAAAAACGATGAAAAACGAGGATAACACTTTTTTTTTTAATTCAAAAAACGATGGGCTATAACCCATGTTTTTTGAAATTTTGATTTTTTTCAAATCTTCAAAAATGTAGAAAAACGGCGTGCTATAGTATGCCGTACGGTAGGGGCTATAGCCCATGTTCAAAAACGATGAAAAACGAGGATAACATTTTTTTCAAAAATTCAAAAAACGATGGGCTATAACCCATGTTTTTTGAAAATTCAAATTTTTTTCAAATCCTCAAAAATGATGAAAAACGGCGTGCTATAGTATGCCGTACGGTAGGGGCTATAGCCCATGTTCAAAAACGATGAAAAACAAGGATAACATTTTTTTCAAAAATAAAAAAAACGATGGGCTATAACCCATGTTTTTTTAATTTTTAATTTTTTTTCAAAAATGATGAAAAACGGCGTGCTATAGTATGCCGTACGGTAGGGGCTATAGCCCATGTTCAAAAACGATGAAAAACGAGGATAACACTTTTTTTTTAAATTCAAAAAACGATGGGCTATAACCCATGTTTTTTGAAAATTTGAATTTTTTTCAAATCCTCAAAAATGATGAAAAACGGCGTGCTATAGTATGCCGTACGGTAGGGGCTATAGCCCATGTTCAAAAACGATGAAAAACGAGGATAACATTTTTTACAAAAATTAAAAAAACGATGGGCTATAACCCATGTTTTTTGAAAATTTGAATTTTTTTCAAATCCTCAAAAATGATGAAAAACGGCGTGCTATAGTATGCCGTACGGTAGGGGCTATAGCCCATGTTCAAAAACGATGAAAAACAAGGATAACATTTTTTTCAAAAATAAAAAAAACGATGGGCTATAACCCATGTTTTTTGAATTTTGAATTTTTTTTTAAAAATGATGAAAAACGGCGTGCTATAGTATGCCGTACGGTAGGGGCTATAGCCCATGTTCAAAAACGATGAAAAACGAGGATAACATTTTTTTCAAAAATTAAAAAAACGATGGGCTATAACCCATGTTTTTTGAAATTTTGAAATTTTTTCAAATCCTCAAAAATGATGAAAAACGGCGTGCTATAGTATGCCGTACGGTAGGGGCTATAGCCCATTTTCAAAAACGATGAAAAACGAGGATAACATTTTTTTCAAAAATTTAAAAAACGATGGGCTATAACCCATGTTTTTTGAAATTTTGAATTTTTTTCAAATCCTCAAAAATGATGAAAAACGGCGTGCTATAGTATGCCGTACGGTAGGGGCTATAGCCCATGTTCAAAAACGATGAAAAACGAGGATAACATTTTTTACAAAAATTAAAAAAACGATGGGCTATAACCCATGTTTTTTGAAATTTTGAATTTTTTTCAAATCCTCAAAAATGATGAAAAACGGCGTGCTATAGTATGCCGTACGGTAGGGGCTATAGCCCATGTTCAAAAACGATGAAAAACGAGGATAACATTTTTTTCAAAAATTCAAAAAACGATGGGCTATAACCCATGTTTTTTTAAATTTTGAATTTTTTTCAAATCCTCAAAAATGATGAAAAACGGCGTGCTATAGTATGCCGTACGGTAGGGGCTATAGCCCATGTTCAAAAACGATGAAAAACAAGGATAACATTTTTTTCAAAAATAAAAAAACGATGGGCTATAACCCATGTTTTTTGAATTTTTGAATTTTTTTCAAAAATGATGAAAAACGGCGTGCTATAGTATGCCGTACGGTAGGGGCTATAGCCCATGTTCAAAAACGATGAAAAACGAGGATAACATTTTTTTTTTTAATTAAAAAAACGATGGGCTATAACCCATGTTTTTTTAAATTTAGAATTTTTTTCAAATCCTCAAAAATGATGAAAAACGGCGTGCTATAGTATGCCGTACGGTAGGGGCTATAGCCCATGTTCAAAAACGATGAAAAACGAGGATAACATTTTTTTCAAAAATTAAAAAAACGATGGGCTATAACCCATGTTTTTTTAAATTTTGATTTTTTTTCAAATCCTCAAAAATGATGAAAAACGGCGTGCTATAGTATGCCGTACGGTAGGGGCTATAGCCCATGTTCAAAAACGATGATAAACGAGGATAACATTTTTTTCAAAAATTCTAAAAACGATGGGCTATAACCCATGTTTTTTGAAATTTTGAATTTTTTTCAAATCCTCAAAAATGATGAAAAACGGCGTGCTATAGTATGCCGTACGGTAGGAGCTATAGCCCATGTACAAAAACGATGAAAAATGAGGATAACATTTTTTTCAAAAATTCAAAAAACGATGGGCTATAACCCATGTTTTTTGAAATTTTGATTTTTTTCAAATCTTCAAAAATGATGAAAAACGGCGTGCTATAGTATGCCGTACGGTAGGGGCTATAGCCCATGTTCAAAAACGATGAAAAACGAGGATAACATTCTTTTCAAAAATTAAAAAAACGATGGGCTATAACCAATGTTTTTTGAAATTTTGATTTTTTTTCAAATCTTCAAAAATGATGAAAAACGGCGTGCTATAGTATGCCGTACGGTAGGGGCTATAGCCCATGTTCAAAAACGATGAAAAACGAGGATAATTTTTTTTTCAAAAATTAAAAAAACGATGGGCTATAACCAATGTTTTTTGAAATTTTGATTTTTTTTTCAAATCTTCAAAAATGATGAAAAACGGCGTGCTATAGTATGCCGTACGGTAGGGGCTATAGCCCATGTTCAAAAACGATGAAAAACGAGGATAACATTTCTTTCAAAAATTAAAAAAACGATGGGCTATAACCAATGTTTTTTGAAATGTTGAATTTTTTTCAAATCCTCAAAAATGATGAAAAACGCCGTGCTATAGTATGCCGTACGGTAGGGGCTATAGCCCATGTTCAAAAACGATGAAAAACGAGGATAACATTTTTTTTCAAAAATTCAAAAAACGATGGGCTATAACCCATGTTTTTTGAAATTTTTAATTTTTTTCAAATCCTCAAAAATGATGAAAAACGGCGTGCTATAGTATGCCGTACGGTAGGGGCTATAGCCCATGTTTAAAAACAATGAAAAACGAGGATAACATTTTTTTCAAAAAATCAAAAAACGATGGGCTATAACCCATGTTTTTTGAATTTTTGAATTTTTTTCAAATCCTCAAAAATGATGAAAAACGGCGTGCTATAGTATGCCGTACGGTAGGGGCTATAGCCCATGTTCAAAAACGATGAAAAACGAGGATAACATTTTTTTTTAAAATTCAAAAAACGATGGGCTATAACCCATGTTTTTTGAAATTTTGAATTTTTTTCAAATCCTCAAAAATGATGAAAAACGGCGTGCTATAGTATGCCGTACGGTAGGGGCTATAGCCCATGTTCAAAAACGATGAAAAACAAGGATAACATTTTTTTCAAAAATAAAAAAAACGATGGGCTATAACCCATGTTTTTTGAATTTTTGAATTTTTTTCAAAAATGATGAAAAACGGCGTGCTATAGTATGCCGTACGGTAGGGGCTATAGCCCATGTTCAAAAACGATGAAAAACGAGGATAACATTTTTTTTTTAAATTAAAAAAACGATGGGCTAAAACCCATGTTTTTTTAAATTTAGAATTTTTTTCAAATCCTCAAAAATGATGAAAAACGGCGTGCTATAGTATGCCGTACGGTAGGGGCTATAGCCCATGTTCAAAAACGATGAAAAACGAGGATAACATTTTTTTCAAAAATTAAAAAAACGATGGGCTATAACCCATGTTTTTTGAAATTTTGATTTTTTTTCAAATCCTCAAAAATGATGAAAAACGGCGTGCTATAGTATGCCGTACGGTAGGGGCTATAGCCCATGTTCAAAAACGATGAAAAACGAGGATAACATTTTTTTCAAAAATTCTAAAAACGATGGGCTATAACCCATGTTTTTTGAAATTTTGAATTTTTTTCAAATCCTCAAAAATGATGAAAAACGGCGTGCTATAGTATGCCGTACGGTAGGAGCTATAGCCCATGTACAAAAACGATGAAAAATGAGGATAACATTTTTTTCAAAAATTCAAAAAACGATGGGCTATAACCCATGTTTTTTGAAATTTTGATTTTTTTCAAATCTTCAAAAATGATGAAAAACGGCGTGCTATAGTATGCCGTACGGTAGGGGCTATAGCCCATGTTCAAAAACGATGAAAAACGAGGATAACATTTTTTTCAAAAATTAAAAAAACGATGGGCTATAACCAATGTTTTTTGAAATTTTGATTTTTTTTCAAATCTTCAAAAATGATGAAAAACGGCGTGCTATAGTATGCCGTACGGTAGGGGCTATAGCCCATGTTCAAAAACGATGAAAAACGAGGATAATTTTTTTTTCAAAAATTAAAAAAACGATGGGCTATAACCAATGTTTTTTGAAATTTTGATTTTTTTTTCAAATCTTCAAAAATGATGAAAAACGGCGTGCTATAGTATGCCGTACGGTAGGGGCTATAGCCCATGTTCAAAAACGATGAAAAACGAGGATAACATTTCTTTCAAAAATTAAAAAAACGATGGGCTATAACCAATGTTTTTTGAAATGTTGAATTTTTTTCAAATCCTCAAAAATGATGAAAAACGCCGTGCTATAGTATGCCGTACGGTAGGGGCTATAGCCCATGTTCAAAAACGATGAAAAACGAGGATAACATTTTTTTTCAAAAATTCAAAAAACGATGGGCTATAACCCATGTTTTTTGAAATTTTTAATTTTTTTCAAATCCTCAAAAATGATGAAAAACGGCGTGCTATAGTATGCCGTACGGTAGGGGCTATAGCCCATGTTTAAAAACAATGAAAAACGAGGATAACATTTTTTTAAAAAAATCAAAAAACGATGGGCTATAACCCATGTTTTTTGAATTTTTGAATTTTTTTCAAATCCTCAAAAATGATGAAAAACGGCGTGCTATAGTATGCCGTACGGTAGGGGCTATAGCCCATGTTCAAAAACGATGAAAAACGAGGATAACATTTTTTTTCAAAAATTCAAAAAACGATGGGCTATAACCCATGTTTTTTGAAATTTTTAATTTTTTTCAAATCCTCAAAAATGATGAAAAACGGCGTGCTATAGTATGCCGTACGGTAGGGGCTATAGCCCATGTTTAAAAACAATGAAAAACGAGGATAACATTTTTTTCAAAAAATCAAAAAACGATGGGCTATAACCCATGTTTTTTGAATTTTTGAATTTTTTTCAAATCCTCAAAAATGATGAAAAACGGCGTGCTATAGTATGCCGTACGGTAGGGGCTATAGCCCATGTTCAAAAACAATGAAAAACGAGGATAATTTTTTTTCAAAAAATCAAAAAACGATGGGCTATAACCCATGTTTTTTGAATTTTTGAATTTTTTTCAAAAATGATGAAAAACGGCGTGCTATAGTATGCCGTACGGTAGGGGCTATAGCCCATGTTCAAAAACGATGAAAAACGAGGATAACATTTTTTTCAAAAATTAAAAAAACGATGGGCTATAACCCATGTTTTTTGAAATTTAGAATTTTTTTCAAATCCTCAAAAATGATGAAAAACGGCGTGCTATAGTATGCCGTACGGTAGGGGCTATAGCCCATGTTCAAAAACGATGAAAAACGAGGATAATTTTTTTTTCAAAAATTAAAAAAACGATGGGCTATAACCCATGTTTTTGAAATTTAGATTTTTTTTCAAATCTTCAAAAATGATGAAAAACGGCGTGCTATAGTATGCCGTACGGTAGGGGCTATAGCCCATGTTCAAAAACGATGAAAAACGAGGATAACATTTCTTTCAAAAATTAAAAAAACGATGGGCTATAACCAATGTTTTTTGAAATGTTGAATTTTTTTCAAATCCTCAAAAATGATGAAAAACGCCGTGCTATAGTATGCCGTACGGTAGGGGCTATAGCCCATGTTCAAAAACGATGAAAAACGAGGATAACATTTTTTTTCAAAAATTCAAAAAAAGATGGGCTATAACCCATGTTTTTTGAAATTTTGAATTTTTTTCAAATCCTCAAAAATGATGAAAAACGGCGTGCTATAGTATGCCGTACGGTAGGGGCTATAGCCCATGTTCAAAAACGATGAAAAACGAGGATAACATTTTTTTTCAAAAATTAAAAAAACGATGGGCTATAACCCATGTTTTTTGAAATTTTTAATTTTTTTCAAATCCTCAAAAATGATGAAAAACTGCGTGCTATAGTATGCCGTACGGTAGGGGCTATAGCCCATGTTCAAAAACAATGAAAAACGAGGATAACATTTTTTTCAAAAAATCAAAAAACGATGGGCTATAACCCATGTTTTTTGAATTTTTGAATTTTTTTCAAATCCTCAAAAATGATGAAAAACGGCGTGCTATAGTATGCCGTACGGTAGGGGCTATAGCCCATGTTCAAAAACAATGAAAAACGAGGATAATTTTATTTTTTTTAAATCAAAAAACGATGGGCTATAACCCATGTTTTTGAAATTTTAAATTTTTTTCAAATCCCAAAATGATGAAAAACGGCGTGCTATAGTATGCCGTACGGTAGGGGCTATAGCCCATGTTCAAAAACAATGAAAAACGAGGATAACATTTTTTTCAAAAAATAAAAAAACGATGGGCTATAACCCATGTTTTTTGAATTTTTGATTTTTTTTCAAAAATGATGAAAAACGGCGTGCTATTGTATGCCGTACGGTAGGGGCTATAGCCCATGTTCAAAAACGATGAAAAACGAGGATAACATTTTTTTCAAAAATTAAAAAAACGATGGGCTATAACCCATGTTTTTTGAAATTTAGAATTTTTTTCAAATCCTCAAAAATGATGAAAAACGGCGTGCTATAGTATGCCGTACGGTAGGGGCTATAGCCCATGTTCAAAAACGATGAAAAACGAGGATAACATTTTTTTCAAAAATTCCAAAAACGATGGGCTATAACCCATGTTTTTTGAAATTTTGAATTTTTTTCAAATCCTCAAAAATGATGAAAAATGGCGTGCTATAGTATGCCGTACGGTAGGAGCTATAGCCCATGTACAAAAACGATGAAAAACAAGGATAACATTTTTTTCAAAAATTCAAAAAACGATGGGCTATAACCCATGTTTTTTGAAATTTTGATTTTTTTCAAATCTTCAAAAATGATGAAAAACGGCGTGCTATAGTATGCCGTACGGTAGGGGCTATAGCCCATGTTCAAAAACGATGAAAAACGAGGATAACATTTTTTTCAAAAATTAAAAAAACGATGGGCTATAACCCATGTTTTTTGAAATTTTGAATTTTTTTCAAATCCTCAAAAATGATGAAAAACGGCGTGCTATAGTATGCCGTACGGTAGGGGCTATAGCCCATTTTCAAAAACGATGAAAAACGAGGATAACATTTTTTTCAAAAATTAAAAAAACGATGGGCTATAACCCATGTTTTTTGAAATTTTGAATTTTTTTCAAATCCTCAAAAATGATGAAAAACGGCGTGCTATAGTATGCCGTACGGTAGGGGAGCCCATGTTCAAAAACGATGAAAAACGAGGATAACATTTTTTACAAAAATTAAAAAAACGATGGGCTATAACCCATGTTTTTTGAAATTTTGAATTTTTTTCAAATCCTCAAAAATTATGAAAAACGGCGTGCTATAGTATGCCGTACGGTAGGGGCTATAGCCCATGTTCAAAAACGATGAAAAACGAGGATAACATTTTTTTCAAAAATTCAAAAAACGATGGGCTATAACCCATGTTTTTTGAAATTTTGATTTTTTTTCAAATCCTCAAAAATGATGAAAAACGGCGTGCTATAGTATGCCGTACGGTAGGGGCTATAGCCCATGTTCAAAAACGATGAAAAACAAGGATAACATTTTTTTCAAAAATAAAAAAAACGATGGGCTATAACCCATGTTTTTTGAATTTTTGAATTTTTTTCAAAAATGATGAAAAACGGCGTGCTATAGTATGCCGTACGGTAGGGGCTATAGCCCATGTTCAAAAACGATGAAAAACGAGGATAACATTTTTTTCAAAAATTAAAAAAACGATGGGCTATAACCCATGTTTTTTGAAATTTTGAATTTTTTTCAAATCCTCAAAAATGATGAAAAACGGCGTGCTATAGTATGCCGTACGGTAGGAGCTATAGCCCATGTACAAAAACGATGAAAAATGAGGATAACATTTTTTTCAAAAATTCAAAAAACGATGGGCTATAACCCATGTTTTTTGAAATTTTGATTTTTTTCAAATCTTCAAAAATGATGAAAAACGGCGTGCTATAGTATGCCGTACGGTAGGGGCTATAGCCCATGTTCAAAAACGATGAAAAACGAGGATAACATTTTTTTCAAAAATTAAAAAAACGATGGGCTATAACCAATGTTTTTTGAAATTTTGATTTTTTTTCAAATCTTCAAAAATGATGAAAAACGGCGTGCTATAGTATGCCGTACGGTAGGGGCTATAGCCCATGTTCAAAAACGATGAAAAACGAGGATAATTTTTTTTTCAAAAATTAAAAAAACGATGGGCTATAACCAATGTTTTTTGAAATTTTGATTTTTTTTTCAAATCTTCAAAAATGATGAAAAACGGCGTGCTATAGTATGCCGTACGGTAGGGGCTATAGCCCATGTTCAAAAACGATGAAAAACGAGGATAACATTTCTTTCAAAAATTAAAAAAACGATGGGCTATAACCAATGTTTTTTGAAATGTTGAATTTTTTTCAAATCCTCAAAAATGATGAAAAACGCCGTGCTATAGTATGCCGTACGGTAGGGGCTATAGCCCATGTTCAAAAACAATGAAAAACGAGGATAATTTTTTTTTTCAAAAATTCAAAAAACGATGGGCTATGACCCATGTTTTTTGAAATTTTTAATTTTTTTCAAATCCTCAAAAATGATGAAAAACGGCGTGCTATAGTATGCCGTACGGTAGGGGCTATAGCCCATGTTTAAAAACAATGAAAAACGAGGATAACATTTTTTTCAAAAAATCAAAAAACGATGGGCTATAACCCATGTTTTTTGAATTTTTGAATTTTTTTCAAATCCTCAAAAATGATGAAAAACGGCGTGCTATAGTATGCCGTACGGTAGGGGCTATAGCCCATGTTCAAAAACAATGAAAAACGAGGATAATTTTTTTTCAAAAAATCAAAAAACGATGGGCTATAACCCATGTTTTTGAAAATTTTAATTTTTTTCAAATCCCAAAATGATGAAAAACGGCGTGCTATAGTATGCCGTACGGTAGGGGCTATAGCCCTTGTTCAAAAACAATGAAAAACGAGGATAACATTTTTTTCAAAAAATAAAAAAACGATGGGCTATAACCCATGTTTTTTGAATTTTTGATTTTTTTTCAAAAATGATGAAAAACGGCGTGCTATAGTATGCCGTACGGTAGGGGCTATAGCCCATGTTCAAAAACGATGAAAAACGAGGATAATTTTTTTTTCAAAAATAAAAAAACGATGGGCTATAACCAATGTTTTTTGAAATTTTGATTTTTTTTCAAATCTTCAAAAATGATGAAAAACGGCGTGCTATAGTATGCCGTACGGTAGGGGCTATAGCCCATGTTCAAAAACGATGAAAAACGAGGATATTTTTTTTTTCAAAAATTAAAAAAACGATGGGCTATAACCAATGTTTTTTGAAATTTTGATTTTTTTTTCAAATCTTCAAAAATGATGAAAAACGGCGTGCTATAGTATGCCGTACGGTAGGGGCTATAGCCCATGTTCAAAAACGATGAAAAACGAGGATAACATTTCTTTCAAAAATTAAAAAAACGATGGGCTATAACCAATGTTTTTTGAAATGTTGAATTTTTTTCAAATCCTCAAAAATGATGAAAAACGCCGTGCTATAGTATGCCGTACGGTAGGGGCTATAGCCCATGTTCAAAAACGATGAAAAACGAGGATAACATTTTTTTTCAAAAATTCAAAAAACGATGGGCTATGACCCATGTTTTTTGAAATTTTTAATTTTTTTCAAATCCTCAAAAATGATGAAAAACGGCGTGCTATAGTATGCCGTACGGTAGGGGCTATAGCCCATGTTTAAAAACAATGAAAAACGAGGATAACATTTTTTTCAAAAAATCAAAAAACGATGGGCTATAACCCATGTTTTTTGAATTTTTGAATTTTTTTCAAATCCTCAAAAATGATGAAAAACGGCGTGCTATAGTATGCCGTACGGTAGGGGCTATAGCCCATGTTCAAAAACGATGAAAAACGAGGATAACATTTCTTTCAAAAATTAAAAAAACGATGGGCTATAACCAATGTTTTTTGAAATGTTGAATTTTTTTCAAATCCTCAAAAATGATGAAAAACGCCGTGCTATAGTATGCCGTACGGTAGGGGCTATAGCCCATGTTCAAAAACGATGAAAAACGAGGATAACATTTTTTTTCAAAAATTCAAAAAACGATGGGCTATGACCCATGTTTTTTGAAATTTTTAATTTTTTTCAAATCCTCAAAAATGATGAAAAACGGCGTGCTATAGTATGCCGTACGGTAGGGGCTATAGCCCATGTTTAAAAACAATGAAAAACGAGGATAACATTTTTTTCAAAAAATCAAAAAACGATGGGCTATAACCCATGTTTTTTGAATTTTTGAATTTTTTTCAAATCCTCAAAAATGATGAAAAACGGCGTGCTATAGTATGCCGTACGGTAGGGGCTATAGCCCATGTTCAAAAACAATGAAAAACGAGGATAATTTTTTTTCAAAAAATCAAAAAACGATGGGCTATAACCCATGTTTTTGAAAATTTAAATTTTTTCAAATCCCAAAATGATGAAAAACGGCGTGCTATAGTATGCCGTACGGTAGGGGCTATAGCCCATGTTCAAAAACAATGAAAAACGAGGATAACATTTTTTTCAAAAAATAAAAAAACGATGGGCTATAACCCATGTTTTTTGAATTTTTGAATTTTTTTCAAAAATGATGAAAAACGGCGTGCTATAGTATGCCGTACGGTAGGGGCTATAGCCCATGTTCAAAAACGATGAAAAACGAGGATAACATTTTTTTCAAAAATTAAAAAAACGATGGGCTATAACCCATGTTTTTTGAAATTTAGATTTTTTTTCAAATCCTCAAAAATGATGAAAAACGGCGTGCATTAGTATGCCGTACGGTAGGGGCTATAGCCCATGTTCAAAAACGATGAAAAACGAGGATAATTTTTTTTTCAAAAATTTAAAAAACGATGGGCTATAACCCATGTTTTTGAAATTTTGATTTTTTTTCAAATCTTCAAAAATGATGAAAAACGGCGTGCTATAGTATGCCGTACGGTAGGGGCTATAGCCCATGTTCAAAAACGATGAAAAACGAGGATAACATTTCTTTCAAAAATAAAAAAAACGATGGGCTATAACCAATGTTTTTTGAAATGTTGAATTTTTTTCAAATCCTCAAAAATGATGAAAAACGCCGTGCTATAGTATGCCGTACGGTAGGGGCTATAGCCCATGTTCAAAAACGATGAAAAACGAGGATAACATTTTTTTTCAAAAATTCAAAAAAAGATGGGCTATAACCCATGTTTTTTGAAATTTTGAATTTTTTTCAAATCCTCAAAAATGATGAAAAACGGCGTGCTATAGTATGCCGTACGGTAGGGGCTATAGCCCATGTTCAAAAACGATGAAAAACGAGGATAACATTTTTTTTCAAAAATAAAAAAAACGATGGGCTATAACCCATGTTTTTTGAAATTTTTAATTTTTTTCAAATCCTCAAAAATGATGAAAAATTGCGTGCTATAGTATGCCGTACGGTAGGGGCTATAGCCCATGTTCAAAAACAATGAAAAACGAGGATAACATTTTTTTCAAAAAATCAAAAAACGATGGGCTATAACCCATGTTTTTTTAATTTTTTAATTTTTTTCAAATCCTCAAAAATGATGAAAAACGGCGTGCTATAGTATGCCGTACGGTAGGGGCTATAGCCCATGTTCAAAAACAATGAAAAACGAGGATAATTTTTTTTTTTTTAATCAAAAAACGATGGGCTATAACCCATGTTTTTGAAATTTTTAATTTTTTTCAAATCCCAAAATGATGAAAAACGGCGTGCTATAGTATGCCGTACGGTAGGGGCTATAGCCCATGTTCAAAAACAATGAAAAACGAGGATAACATTTTTTTCAAAAAATAAAAAAACGATGGGCTATAACCCATGTTTTTTGAATTTTTTTCAAAAATGATGAAAAACTGCGTGCTATTGTATGCCGTACGGTAGGGGCTATAGCCCATGTTCAAAAACGATGAAAAACGAGGATAACATTTTTTTCAAAAATTAAAAAAACGATGGGCTATAACCCATGTTTTTTGAAATTTAGAATTTTTTTCAAATCCTCAAAAATGATGAAAAACGGCGTGCTATAGTATCTCGTACGGTAGGGGCTACAGCCCATGTTCAAAAACGATGAAAAACGAGGATAACATTTTTTTCAAAAATTCCAAAAACGATGGGCTATAACCCATGTTTTTTGAAATTTTGAATTTTTTTCAAATCCTCAAAAATGATGAAAAATGGCGTGCTATAGTATGCCGTACGGTAGGAGCTATAGCCCATGTACAAAAACGATGAAAAACAAGGATAACATTTTTTTCAAAAATTCAAAAAACGATGGGCTATAACCCATGTTTTTTGAAATTTTGATTTTTTTCAAATCTTCAAAAATGATGAAAAACGGCGTGCTATAGTATGCCGTACGGTAGGGGCTATAGCCCATGTTCAAAAACGATGAAAAACGAGGATAACATTTTTTTCAAAAATTCAAAAAACGATGGGCTATAACCCATGTTTTTTGAAATTTTGATTTTTTTTCAAATCCTCAAAAATGATGAAAAACGGCGTGCTATAGTATGCCGTACGGTAGGGGCTATAGCCCATGTTCAAAAACGATGAAAAACGAGGATAACATTTTTTTTCAAAAATTAAAAAAACGATGGGCTATAACCCATGTTTTTTGAAATTTTTAATTTTTTTCAAATCCTCAAAAATGATGAAAAACTGCGTGCTATAGTATGCCGTACGGTAGGGGCTATAGCCCATGTTCAAAAACAATGAAAAACGAGGATAACATTTTTTTCAAAAAATCAAAAAACGATGGGCTATAACCCATGTTTTTTGAATTTTTGAATTTTTTTCAAATCCTCAGAAATGATGAAAAACGGCGTGCTATAGTATGCCGTACGGTAGGGGCTATAGCCCATGTTCAAAAACAATGAAAAACGAGGATAATTTTTTTTTTTAATCAAAAAACGATGGGCTATAACCCATGTTTTTGAAATTTTTAATTTTTTTCAAATCCCAAAATGATGAAAAACGGCGTGCTATAGTATGCCGTACGGTAGGGGCTATAGCCCATGTTCAAAAACGATGAAAAACGAGGATAACATTTTTTTCAAAAATTAAAAAAACGATGGGCTATAACCCATGTTTTTTGAAATTTTAAATTTTTTTCAAATCCTCAAAAATGATGAAAAACGGCGTGCTATAGTATGCCGTACGGTAGGGGCTATAGCCCATGTTCAAAAACGATGAAAAACGAGGATAACATTTTTTTCAAAAATTCTAAAAACGATGGGCTATAACCCATGTTTTTTGAAATTTTGAATTTTTTTCAAATCCTCAAAAATGATGAAAAATGGCGTGCTATAGTATGCCGTACGGTAGGAGCTATAGCCCATGTACAAAAACGATGAAAAACGAGGATAACATTTTTTTCAAAAATTCAAAAAACGATGGGCTATAACCCATGTTTTTTGAAATTTTGATTTTTTTCAAATCTTCAAAAATGATGAAAAACGGCGTGCTATAGTATGCCGTACGGTAGGGGCTATAGCCCATGTTCAAAAACGATGAAAAACGAGGATAACATTTTTTTCAAAAATTAAAAAAACGATGGGCTATAACCAATGTTTTTTGAAATTTTGATTTTTTTTCAAATCTTCAAAAATGATGAAAAACGGCGTGCTATAGTATGCCGTACGGTAGGGGCTATAGCCCATGTTCAAAAACGATGAAAAACGAGGATAACATTTTTTTTCAAAAATTCAAAAACGATGGGCTATAACCCATGTTTTTTGAAATTTTGATTTTTTTCAAATCTTCAAAAATGATGAAAAACGGCGTGCTATAGTATGCCGTACGGTAGGGGCTATAGCCCATGTTCAAAAACGATGAAAAACGAGGATAACATTTTTTTCAAAAATTCAAAAAACGATGGGCTATAACCCATGTTTTTTGAAATTTTGAATTTTTTTCAAATCCTCAAAAATGATGAAAAACGGCGTGCTATAGTATGCCGTACGGTAGGGGCTATAGCCCATGTTCAAAAACGATGAAAAACGAGGATAACATTTTTTTTCAAAAATAAAAAAAACGATGGGCTATAACCCATGTTTTTTGAAATTTTTAATTTTTTTCAAATCCTCAAAAATGATGAAAAACTGCGTGCTATAGTATGCCGTACGGTAGGGGCTATAGCCCATGTTCAAAAACAATGAAAAACGAGGATAACATTTTTTTCAAAAAATCAAAAAACGATGGGCTATAACCCATGTTTTTTGAATTTTTGAATTTTTTTCAAATCCTCAGAAATGATGAAAAACGGCGTGCTATAGTATGCCGTACGGTAGGGGCTATAGCCCATGTTCAAAAACAATGAAAAACGAGGATAATTTTTTTTTTTAATCAAAAAACGATGGGCTATAACCCATGTTTTTGAAAATTTTAATTTTTTTCAAATCCCAAAATGATGAAAAACGGCGTGCTATAGTATGCCGTACGGTAGGGGCTATAGCCCATGTTCAAAAACAATGAAAAACGAGGATAACATTTTTTTCAAAAAATAAAAAAACGATGGGCTATAACCCATGTTTTTTGAATTTTTGAATTTTTTTCAAAAATGATGAAAAACGGCGTGCTATAGTATGCCGTACGGTAGGGGCTATAGCCCATGTTCAAAAACGATGAAAAACGAGGATAACATTTTTTTCAAAAATTAAAAAAACGATGGGCTATAACCCATGTTTTTTGAAATTTAGAATTTTTTTCAAATCCTCAAAAATTATGAAAAACGGCGTGCTATAGTATGCCGTACGGTAGGGGCTATAGCCCATGTTCAAAAACGATGAAAAACGAGGATAACATTTTTTTCAAAAATTAAAAAAACGATGGGCTATAACCCATGTTTTTTGAAATTTTTAATTTTTTTCAAATCCTCAAAAATGATGAAAAACGGCGTGCTATAGTATGCCGTACGGTAGGGGCTATAGCCCATGTTCAAAAACGATGAAAAACGAGGATAACATTTTTTTCAAAAATTCTAAAAACGATGGGCTATAACCCATGTTTTTTGAAATTTTGAATTTTTTTCAAATCCTCAAAAATGATGAAAAATGGCGTGCTATAGTATGCCGTACGGTAGGAGCTATAGCCCATGTACAAAAACGATGAAAAACAAGGATAACATTTTTTTCAAAAATTCAAAAAACGATGGGCTATAACCCATGTTTTTTGAAATTTTGATTTTTTTCAAATCTTCAAAAATGATGAAAAACGGCGTGCTATAGTATGCCGTACGGTAGGGGCTATAGCCCATGTTCAAAAACGATGAAAAACGAGGATAACATTTTTTTTCAAAAATTCAAAAACGATGGGCTATAACCCATGTTTTTTGAAATTTTGAATTTTTTTCAAATCTTCAAAAATGATGAAAAACGGCGTGCTATAGTATGCCGTACGGTAGGGGCTATAGCCCATGTTCAAAAACGATGAAAAACGAGGATAACATTTTTTTTCAAAAATTCAAAAACGATGGGCTATAACCCATGTTTTTTGAAATTTTGATTTTTTTCAAATCTTCAAAAATGATGAAAAACGGCGTGCTATAGTATGCCGTACGGTAGGGGCTATAGCCCATGTTCAAAAACGATGAAAAACGAGGATAACATTTTTTTCAAAAATTCAAAAAACGATGGGCTATAACCCATGTTTTTTGAAATTTTGAATTTTTTTCAAATCCTCAAAAATGATGAAAAACGGCGTGCTATAGTATGCCGTACGGTAGGGGCTATAGCCCATGTTCAAAAACGATGAAAAACGAGGATAACATTTTTTTTCAAAAATAAAAAAAACGATGGGCTATAACCCATGTTTTTTGAAATTTTTAATTTTTTTCAAATCCTCAAAAATGATGAAAAACTGCGTGCTATAGTATGCCGTACGGTAGGGGCTATAGCCCATGTTCAAAAACAATGAAAAACGAGGATAACATTTTTTTCAAAAAATCAAAAAACGATGGGCTATAACCCATGTTTTTTGAATTTTTGAATTTTTTTCAAATCCTCAGAAATGATGAAAAACGGCGTGCTATAGTATGCCGTACGGTAGGGGCTATAGCCCATGTTCAAAAACAATGAAAAACGAGGATAATTTTTTTTTTTAATCAAAAAACGATGGGCTATAACCCATGTTTTTGAAAATTTTAATTTTTTTCAAATCCCAAAATGATGAAAAACGGCGTGCTATAGTATGCCGTACGGTAGGGGCTATAGCCCATGTTCAAAAACAATGAAAAACGAGGATAACATTTTTTTCAAAAAATAAAAAAACGATGGGCTATAACCCATGTTTTTTGAATTTTTGAATTTTTTTCAAAAATGATGAAAAACGGCGTGCTATAGTATGCCGTACGGTAGGGGCTATAGCCCATGTTCAAAAACGATGAAAAACGAGGATAACATTTTTTTCAAAAATTAAAAAAACGATGGGCTATAACCCATGTTTTTTGAAATTTAGAATTTTTTTCAAATCCTCAAAAATTATGAAAAACGGCGTGCTATAGTATGCCGTACGGTAGGGGCTATAGCCCATGTTCAAAAACGATGAAAAACGAGGATAACATTTTTTTCAAAAATTAAAAAAACGATGGGCTATAACCCATGTTTTTTGAAATTTTTAATTTTTTTCAAATCCTCAAAAATGATGAAAAACGGCGTGCTATAGTATGCCGTACGGTAGGGGCTATAGCCCATGTTCAAAAACGATGAAAAACGAGGATAACATTTTTTTCAAAAATTCTAAAAACGATGGGCTATAACCCATGTTTTTTGAAATTTTGAATTTTTTTCAAATCCTCAAAAATGATGAAAAATGGCGTGCTATAGTATGCCGTACGGTAGGAGCTATAGCCCATGTACAAAAACGATGAAAAACAAGGATAACATTTTTTTCAAAAATTCAAAAAACGATGGGCTATAACCCATGTTTTTTGAAATTTTGATTTTTTTCAAATCTTCAAAAATGATGAAAAACGGCGTGCTATAGAATGCCGTACGGTAGGGGCTATAGCCCATGTTCAAAAACGATGAAAAACGAGGATAACATTTTTTTTCAAAAATTCAAAAACGATGGGCTATAACCCATGTTTTTTGAAATTTTGAATTTTTTTCAAATCCTCAAAAATGATGAAAAACGGCGTGCTATAGTATGCTGTACGGTAGGGGCTATAGCCCATGTTCAAAAATGATGAAAAACGAGGTTTAAAAAAAACAGCGTGCTACAATATGCCGTACGATATGGGCTATTAGACGAGCGTCTAAAAATGGGATAAAAAATGTCAAAAAATAGACGTCTAAAACACGCCTAAAAATAGACGTGTTTTAGACGTCTATTTTTAGACGTTTTTTAGACATCTATTTTTAGACGTTTTTTATCCCATTTTTAGACGCACGTCTAATAGCCGGCTATTGCTCAGTGGGATGGTCAAAAATGATGAAAAACGAGGATTCAAAAAAGATTCAAAAAATCAAAAAACGATGGGCTATAACCCATGTTTTTGAATTTTTGAATTTTTTTCAAATCCTCAAAAATGATGAAAAACGGCGTGCTATAGTATGCCGTACGGTAGGGGCTATAGCCCATGTTCAAAAATGATGAAAAACGAGGTTTAAAAAAAAATCAAAAATTCAAAAAACGATGGGCTATAACCCATGTTTTTTTTTTTTTTCATTTTTTTCAAATCCTCAAAAATGATGAAAAACAGCGTGCAACAGTATGCCGTACGATATGGGCTATTAGACGAGTGTCTAAAAATGGGATAAAAAACGTCTAAAAATAGACGTCTAAAACACGTCTAAAAATAGACGTGTTTTAGACGTCAATTTTTTGACGTTTTTTAGAAATCTATTTTTAGACGTTTTTTATCCCATTTTTAGACGCACGTCTAATAGCCGGCTATTGCTCAGTGGGATGGTCAAAAATGATGAAAAACGAGGATTAAAAAAAAAAAAAAAAAAAAGAAAAAACGATGGGCTATAACCCATGTTTTTTGAAAATTTGAATTTTTTTCAAAGCCTCAAAAATAATGAAAAACGGCGTGTTATAGTATGCCGTACGGTAGGGGCTATAGCCCATGTTCAAAAATGATGAAAAACAAGGTTAAAAAAAAAAATCAAAAAATCAAAAAACGATGGGCTATAACCCATGTTTTTTGAAATTTTGAATTTTTTTCAAATCCTCCAAAATGATGAAAAACGGCGTGCTATAGTATGCCGTACGGTAGGGGCTATAGCCCATGTTACAAAAATGATGAAAAACGAGGTTAAAAAAATAATTCAAAAATTCAAAAAATGATGGGCTATAACCCATGTTTTTTGAATTTTTGATTTTTTTTCAAATCCTCAAAAATGATGAAAAACGGCGTGCTATAGTATGCCGTACGGTAGGGGCTATAGCCCATGTTCAAAAATGATGAAAAACGAGGTTAATTATTCTTTTCAAAAATTCAAAAAACTATGGGCTATAACCCATGTTTTTTTAATTTGAATTTTTTTTTCAAATCCTCAAAAATAATGAAAAACGGCGTGCTATAGTATGCCGTACGGTAGGGGCTATAGCCCATGTTCAAAAATGATGAAAAACGAGGTTTAAAAAAAAATCTAAAATTCAAAAAACGATGGGCTATAACCCATGCTTTTTTTTTTTTTTTTTTTTTTTAATCCTCAAAAATGATGAAAAACAGCGTGTACGATATGGGCTATTAGACGAGCGTCTAAAAATGGGATAAAAAACGTCAAAAAATAGACGTCTAAAACACGTCTAAAAATAGACGTGTTATGCTATAGCCCATGTTCAAAAATGATGAAAAACAAGGTTACATTTTTTTATCAAAAATTCTAAATACGATGGGCTATAACCCATGTTTTTTGAATTTTTTTCAAATCCTCCAAAATGATGAAAAACGGCGTGCTATAGTATGCCGTACGGTAGGGGCTAGCCCATGTTCAAAAATGATGAAAAACGAGGTAAAACTTTTTTTTTCAAAAATTCAAAAAACGATGGGCTATAACCCATGTTTTTAGAATTTTTGATTTTTTTTCAAATCCTCAAAAATAATGAAAAACGGCGTGCTATAGTATGCCGTACGGTAGGGGCTATAGCCCATGTTCAAAAATGATGAAAAACGAGGTTTAAAAAAAACAGCGTGCTACAATATGCCGTACGATATGGGCTATTAGACGAGCGTCTAAAAATGGGATAAAAAATGTCTAAAAATAGACGTCTAAAACACGCCTAAAAATAGACGTGTTTAGATGTCTATTTTTAGACGTTTTTTAGACATCTATTTTTAGACGTTTTTTATCCCATTTTTAGACGCACGTCTAATAGCCGGCTATTGCTCAGTGGGATGGTCAAAAATGATGAAAAACGAGGATTCAAAATAAATTCAAAAAAATCAAAAAACGATGTTTTTTGAATTTTTGATTTTTTTTCAAATCCTCAAAAATAATGAAAAACGGCGTGCTATAGTATGCCGTACGGTAGGGGCTATAGCCCATGGTCAAAAATGATGAAAAACGAGGTTATTTATTTTTTCAAAAATTCAAAAAACTATGGGCTATAACCCATGTTTTTTGAATTTTTGATTTTTTTTTCAAATCCTCAAAAATGATGAAAAACGGCGTGCTATAGTATGCCGTACGGTAGGGGCGCCCATGGTCAAAAATGATAAAAAAACGAAGTTAAAAAAAAATCAAAAAACGATGGGCTATAACCCATCGTTTTTTTCCCCCATTCTTTTCAAATCCTCAAAAATGATGAAAAACGGCGTGCTACAGTATGCCGTACGATATGGGCTATTAGACGAGCGTCTAAAAATTGGATAAAAAACGTCTAAAAATAGACGTCTAAAACACGTCTAAAAATAGACGTGTTTTAGGGTTGCTAGGTGTAAGTATGTAGGACTAGTAGCATGCCAAAGTTTGTGCTATTGCCATAGAGAATGCATTGGTCGTTTAAGTTAAATAACTCAGAAACATTTCAAAATAAAAGGTTCCAGCATGTATCTCCACAGTAAGCTCTATAGATGTAACAATTAATGTTAATGTTGAAAATGTAAATGCCAAAACCCAAGTCGGGCACAGCAGGGAATCGAACCCCAATCCCAGTAAACCAGGAGCTCCATGCCTGTGCCTTGTATTGTGCCTTGTTTTTTTAACAACACAAACAACGTGAAAACCCTAGCAAGAATTTAAGATAAAGTTCTTACCTTGAAACATCTTCTCTTCATGTTCTTCTGCAAATGGTGAGCGTTGTCCTCAAATGAGGTGAAATGATGTCGGACAAAAATGTCACGAACCGACGCAAATGCACTTTTGTATGAAATTGAATTTAGACTAAATATAATATTTTAGTCGACTAAATCTACGGACTATAGTGAATAACATCAGAAATCGCTGTAAATTGTAAAAACAATTTCTCATGGCTGTGTGTCTTTGCTGTGTCGTCGTCGCCGTCCCATCTCTCTGCCCATTTCCTGTCTACCTACCTAAAATGCCCAAGTCATATCTTAAAATAAAACGGGGGTCTTTGAAATAAAATTTTAGAACCACTGTAGTATCATCGGTAACACCTGAAGTAGAAGGGACCCTATTGTTCACTGTACGCACACGTTTTACATACAAAGAAAAACCTACTCACCTACTGTTTCACCTCCTAGTATGGAAATGAGAAAGCGAGAAATGAGAAAGCGAGAAATGAGAAATGGAAAGGCGAGAAATGAGAAAGCGAGAAATGAGAAATGGAAAAGCGAGAAATGAGAAAGCGAGAAATGAGAAATGGAAAAGCGAGAAATGAGAAAGCGAGAAATGAGAAATGGAAAAGCGAGAAAGAGAGGAATGAGAAAGCGATAAATGAGAAATGAGAAATGGAAAAGCGAGAAATGAGAAAGCGAGAAATGAGAAATGGAAAAGCGAGAAATGAGAAATCGAGAAATGAGAAATGGAAAAGCGAGAAATGAGAAATGGAAAAGCGAGAAATGAGAAATGGAAAAGCGAGAAATGAGAAAGCGAGAAATGAGAAATGGAAAAGCGAGAAAGAGAGAAATGAGAAAGCGATAAATGAGAAATGAGAAAGCGAGAAATGAGAAAGCGAGAAAGCGAGAAATGAGAAAGAGAGAAATGAGAAAGCGAGAAATGAGAAATGGAAAAGCGAGAAAGCGAGAAATGGAAAAGCGAGAAATGAGAAAGCGAGAAATGAGAAAGCGAGAAATGGAAAAGCGAGAAAGCGAGAAATGAGAAAGCGATAAATGAGAAATGAGAAATGAGAAAGAGAGAAATGAGAAAGAGAGAAATGAGAAAGCGAGAAATGAGAAAGCGAGAAATGACAAAAAAGGTTGGGAAACACTGGTCTATAGTACTCAACTGATGCAAATCATGAAAAAAGGACATACAGTATAGACAATGACATACATAATAGTATGTCGTTTTTTCATGGTTTTCAAAAAATGATGAAATTCAGAAAAATACGTAGTTTTTGACGACATATGATGTATGGCGTTTTTCATGGTTTTCAAAAAATTAAAATAATTTTTCATGGTTTAAAAAAATATATCATACAATCATGAAAAACGACATAGTAGTTTTTGTATTTTTCGAGGACATGCTTTTCAAACAATGATAAAAAATCATGATAAACGACACACGTATGTCGTTTTTCATGGTTTTTGATGACATATTATAGTATCTCGTTTTTCATGCTTTTCAAAAAATTATGAAAATCACATCATCCCCTCTTCCGAAGAGAATTTCCCATTCATTATTCCATAGACGTTTCAAAACTTATTTATTTGAGTAGGATAGGAGAGCAATGTCAGTCAGTTCAAAGCACCTGGTCTGGTTGGGTGTAAAGCCTCCCTCTTTTGGGCAAATAGTAGACAGCTTTTCATGAAACCTGCTGCCATCTGTATGGGCACTTTGGGCAGCCTTTGTGACAGTCAGGTCAAGGCTCATACATAGTCTGGATTTACGGTGGTGGGGTGACCACGAACTACAACATGACGTCACGAGCCGCGGTGAAGAGCAAACCACCGCCACCGCTCCAGCCCTTCTCTCTGTTTTTACTCACCACCGCTCAACGTTATTTCAGCTCCGGTGGTCAGCTCACCACCGGAGCAGTGGTCACCTCATCACCGAAAATCCAGACTATGAATAGGCCTTCAGAGGTCAGTACATTAGCCACCTGGTATGACATCCAGTGGTGGATTTACTCAAGTACTGTACTCATGTACAATTTTGAGGTATTTGTACTTTACCGTACATTTTGGCCATTCGGAAATAGCCGATCTACAAGCTCACAATGCGTCGCGATGCATTGTGATCTTGTAGATCTGCTATTTTCAAAGTGTTTCTATGAATTTTATAAATTTGAACTTTTCAGTAAAATTCCAGACTTTTACTTTCTACATTGCAGATACTATAATAAAATAAAATAAAATAACTTTTTCCACCAGTGCTGGTCAGTACATTAGCCACCTGGTATGACATCCATTAAGTCTTATATGTAATGTGTTGACACTCACTTCCCTAATTGCCTTATTAGGCCTGACTGGATTCCAGGACCCGCATGCTGTTTCCCTCTCCCATCTGCTCCGGTCAGCATCTCACCTCGACAACAACAAGGCTTCTCCTTGTTTGACATCTCTGACTAATGAGCCGCATGGCGCGGGTAATTGTGATTAAAGCAATGTGAACGTGAGTGGTGCAACGATGGGTGGAAAACCTGTTGAATCAGTATCTGAACGTGTTGAAATTATCTTTCATATGGCTTAAATGGTACGGTAAGGGATTTTCCTTTGTTAAAATAATACTACATTCTGAGACTAATCATTGCTATAGAGCAGTGGTTCTCAACCAGTGGTCCGGGGACCACCAGTGGTCCTTGAGGCCGTGAGGGTTTACCCAGTGGTCCCCAATGATGGAGAGATGATAACCAAATAGATCTTTAACTCTTGAGAGCGTAAAATGAAACAAAATTGACGCTTACACTTTCAAGGGGTAAACATCTGCATTACTTAATTTAAAAGAAGTCTACACAATTAGAAAATGTAGAATAATTGAACTGGAATACTATCAAACTAATTCTACTCTCTGATGAATGGCAGACATTTATTCATAAAAAAAAAATTGACAGTGAAAAAACTTCTGGTTTAGAAGGCATTTTTAGAATGTGATGTTCACTGCACATCCTATAAGCAGTACAATATAGTGACACTGTGTAAAAGAGCCCATTAGTTCTTATTAAATATTTCCTTTGCATAATTTGGTTGAGTTAGTTAGACCAGCTGGATGGCGGCTGTGGTGGGAGCAGTTGAGATGGTTTCATTTTGGATTTTGGTCTGTTTATTTGTTTCTGGCCAAAGGTTTGTATTTCATTAGCAGTATGCTTAAAAACCCTGCAGGTTGTTTTCTCACCATATTTCATAATATAATCAAAGTGATGCTGTTGGACCAGCGAACACAGAGGAGCTGAGCTCAGAGGAAACCCAGTTTGTCAGAGAAGAGAAGTAATTACTGACTGAGCAAACACAAACACGGCATGTTCTCTATATGAGATCATGTTTAATACTTCCTCAGCCTTTCTACATATTTCCTGTGCTGCAAAAACCATTATCTCTGGGGGACGGAGATTATGTTGGTGAAAATCCACATACCTTTGTTTGTTTGCTGAAATCTGAAAGTTTTACACTTTGTATGCATTATGTTGTTATTTACTTTTAAACTTTGAAGTTGATGTGCATACACACAGTCCGACATACTGATAGTCTGACATACGTGGCCAGTAAAGACTCACCCGTGGCTCTGACATGCATGGCCGGTCAGGACGTGGCTTCCGCTGTGCGGTTAAGGTTAGGTTAGGGTTTGGGGTAGGGTGCCGGACTATTGCGTGTCGGACTATCACATCGGACCAAAAATATGCACCACACATGTGTGTGAACTATAACAGATGATGCTAGATATGTGTTGGGTTGACTTTTGTAAATTTCAAACTGTTCAATACGAACATGCTGCTGTTGAATAGGAAGAGAGAAAATAAACATGTATCTCCGTGAACAACAAACCACCTGGTTCTCATGTTCCAATGCATCCCACTCTCCTAGTCCCTCTGCGGTCTTTCCCCATAGACCGCAACGGAGGGGTGCCGTCTCAAGCGAACTTGAGCAACGAGAGCCACCACCGAGCGACCTAAAGCGTAACAATGTCTTTTAGTATTCTCTGGGACTGCTATAGTTACTTTATTTGTATTGAATTAGTAAATTCTGAACATCAGATTAACTTGTAATAGAGGGAATGCGCGTGACATCACAAAACCCGGAAGTTATGCATGAACGCCTACTGAGTGGCAAAAAATACTTTCTGGCCTTGACAGCCCATACATGCAAACCGAAAAGTCCTATCTGATTCTGTCCTATCTGAATTAAACAACGTTAAATTTACCATTCACTTTATGCATGCGCATACCCTCTATATTGACACAGAAACATATGTTGCTGCTACTGTATATCAATAATGATGCTGCACATGAACCAATATTATGCTAATTTATATTTGGATGTAAAAATGCAAGCAAGGCTGATTAACCACGAGCGCCTACTGAGGGCCATGCACCTCTGATCCGTTGCTAATGAGATCTTCAGTGTTTGTCCAGCAATGTGAAAGCGCCTTGCTCAAATTAGCTCCAGAAAGCACAGCTATTGACTCAACGCAAAAAAAAGTCAAAATGGCCACCCGTGGCGTTCTAGGATTCGATAGTTGGTTTTGAGACAGGGAGAGCTGCGCACCTCCCGCTGAGTAATGTGGATTAATTAGCCATCCACTGGAGCAGAAACCCGAAGTCCTCGTCTCCCTCAAACCTCGCCGTCTGTGGCATGCTGATAACATTGACATGTCCTCTTCTCTCTGAGTAAGGCTGGAAGTCACACAACAGGAGCGGTGGGAAGGAGACTATGGGGAAGAGGGGACAGAGCAGAGGACAGACAAAGACATTGACGGATGACGAGAAGGGTTGACCTTCGCTCACCCTTCCATAATCGATGAGCTCTGAACGGTGACTTCTCTGCATATCCAATTGATTGGATTTTGTTAATAGCTGGCTGGTACAGTTTCCTGGTAATTTGAAGTATTTGAAGTTTTTTCTGTCAGGATAGAAGGCATTTTTACAGTCGGACTCAGGTCTAAATGGGTTGAAGTTGTCCACTTTTTCGTTTGCCCCACTTGTCCGGTGGGTGTGCGTCAAACAATTACACACCGCAGGACCGTAGTTTTCAATAAAAAAGGTATTTTAATCCACTCTGTCTCGGAATCCTCCATTGTAAATGCGCAAGAGAACCCTGGCCGCTAGGGGCGCGGCCAATGTTATGTACTTGGTCTGGGCTACTTTTGAACACATTATTTAAGTGTTATGGAAGCCCAGGTTTGCTTTGATAACAGCCGTAAATTAATTTGTATTGTTCAGTATTATGTCTCACACCTTACTCTTGACAATACAACCTAGATTCTCTGTGGGGTTCAGGTCAGGCCAGTTGGCTGGTCAGCCTACACCATGCAGTTACTAGTGTCGTGTAATTTGAATCATATATATATACTTGGTTAGTTATAGTGCAAGCCTTTAGTCAAGTTAGATAGTGTACTTGAAGTAGGAATATTTACTTCAGTAGTGTTTTGGCTCTGTGGGCAGGTGCCAAATCGAGCTGGAAAGGAAAATTAGCATCTCCATGAAGCTTTTTGTCAACATACTGAAGCACAATGTACTCTAAAAAGATGGCTGTGTTGAACCATTGTTAAGTTTTCACTGTCAGTGGATCAACACCATAGCAGATAACATGGCCTAAATCATCACTGTGTTTTGTCATGTCCAGAGTCTCAACACACGCTGCTGGAAAAGGAAGATCAGCAGTGTGCATGTGTGTGCTTGTGTGTGCCTGTGTCTGTCTGTGGTGCGTGCACCCCTTGTGGTGCGTGAACGCCTTCTAAAGGGGTGCGTGACATGAAAAAGCGTAATGGAGGTTTTATGGTGTCATTTAGCACAAACGGCAAAATCCAGTAAACCACTGTTGTAAGGAGATTTATACAGCAACTGCATCGTCTGCATGTCTCTCAGTGCAGTGACATTCTGTGATTATTTGCCATAATCATATTAAAAAATGTATAATTTTCAGGCAAATACAACGAGACTTAGCGCTGGGGAGTGCGTCAGCTAGGTCAATAGGTAACAGGAGGTGCACGGCCAATAAAGTTTGGGGACCGCTGTCTACAGTGAGAACTGTCCATCCAACCAACTTCAAACTCCGACCTACTGTCTGTCTCTCTTGCACTGTGCAGTGCCCTCTCTGCATTGAATTAAAAAAAAAACGAATGAAAGAAAAACAAAAGTGGAACCCAGCCAGAACAGAGAGGATATAGCAGTAAAGTGTTTCATGCAACCGAATAGTAATTGATCTCAAACGGGAATAGTTCAGCGAACACATTCAGCCCTTATAGCCTACTCATCGGGGAATCGTACAGCGAGTGCAACAGGGTCACACGAGCCTTTGTCTCGCACAAGCCGGCCTTTATGAAACAAAACAACCCCCTTAAGAGTATTGCTAATCATTAATGAGACGGATAAGTTTGCTGGAGAGCAGATCAAGAGAGGCTTATGAAGCAGTTTTTTCTGGCCAAGCAGGAACAAAGGAGGACCAGTGAAGCTATTACAGAGGAGCAGTATCTGTAAATTGCTGTGCAGTAAAAAAAACAAAAACCAAAAATAAAAACCTGGGCTATACAGGTTCAACCTCAAACTATTGCGAGCTGCCAAAAAGCCCAAACTCCTGAACATAAGAAATTCAGCTGAAATAAATAATTCACAACTCTGGCCACCAGCAGTGTTGTTTTAAATAAAGTTGTACTTTATTTGCTGGCACCATTTTGTTCCCATGGTTTTGAACAGGGGGTAGAACATTACATATACGATCGTAGATAAGATATATGATTTGAAAACCCTCAACTTTATATTTCAAAAGACCCCCAATACAATGTCAATTAAACCTTGAACACAAACTAATAAAAGTGAATCTTCCCTCAGGTTTAGCTGAGAAAGAAAAACGCATAAACCCCAGTCAACAAATGAAATGGTACGGGGGCACGGTGGCACAGTTGGTAGTGCTGTCGCCTCACAGCTAGAAGGTCCTGGGTTCGATTCCCGCTCGGGGCGCTGTGGGTGCTGGCGGCGTGTTTCCTCCTCCGCGTCATCAGTGCCCATACCCGAAGGCGGGGTTGGCGAAAGGGCCTTTCTGTGTGGAGTTTGCATGTTCTCCCCGTGTCCCCTAGGGTAGATACCCTCACAAAAACATGCAGTAATCCTGGTCTCTAAACTGCCTCCCCCTGGCCAGCCGGGGCGCCTGATGGAGGGGAAAGGAACTGGTTGGAATAACGTGTTCCTTCCACGCGCTACGTCCAACCAGGGAAACTCCCCCCTGTCAGGTGTAAAGGAGCAACTTGGACACTCAAGCATGAAGGAAGCATGAGTTAAGTCCGTTGCTCTCCCCAGGTTGGCGGAGGATGTGTAGAGCCCAGGATCACATTAGATGATTGACACAGGGGTGAAAAATGGGTTACAAAATCGTGGGATAAAAAATATATTAAAAAAAAAAAAAAAAATGAAATGGTAAATGTTAAACAAGATATATATATATAACATGCAATGGTCAAGAAGTGCACGCACATCCACAAATTTCAACGGGTGCAGGATCCAAAATAATAACTAAGAAAGGAAAGAAGAGATCGGCACACCATTTTAAAAGCTCCCAAAACATTTTTTTTTACAACAGAGCGGAAAACAATAGAACGTTTCGGTCTCAGGGGCCTTCTTCAGGTATCTAGCAGATAGCAGTAGCAGAGGCTCATACTTGATGAAGGCCCCTGAGGCCGAAACGTTATAATGTTTACCACTCTGTTCAATAAATTGTTTTGGGAGCTTTTAAAACGGTGTGCGGATCTCCTCTTTCCTTTTTAAACAAGACATAAAGGGAAATAAAGGGGAAAAAAAACAGAAAGCCAAATGACATCATGATGACGTTATGATGACGTCCTCTGGTGACGTTCAGGATGTTCAGGGCTAGGCCAGATCACAACCCATATGGGGATGATCTTTACGGCATTTCCAGGACGTCTTCACCAGTTGAAATAATATAGCTTATTGGCTAATTCATCCAGGCCCTGACCGTGCTTGCTGGGAAAGCACGCAAAACATCCTTGCACACACATGGAGTCCGATGCATATTATTTATATTCGTAGCAATGTTTTCTCAGAACGAATTGGAGTCGAGCAGCAGCAGTGAAGAAGATGTTTTTGGTCCTCACTCCTCTCTCTTATTGGGTTCATCCCATCCTCAGCAACAGATAAATACCGATATCAGCAATTATCAGCCGATACCGATTATGTGGCCGATACAGCGGTGCATCCCTAGTTAGAAATAACACATGGCTTCCTTCGAGGTTAGGGTTAGGTTAGGGTTTCGGTATCCCATCCATTTATCTGTTAAGCATGCATTTTGCATTGGCTCTGTTGGTGTGTTGGTTATCTGCAGCCTACCAAGCTTCTGAAGATTCTGAATATTTATTTATTTATTGTATTTAAGAGCACAAAAGGGGGAAATAAAATGCCAAAAAATATATATCAGTATCAGTACCGGCTATCAGCTAAATTGATATTTTAAACATCATTATCGGTATCGGCAAAGAATTTCCATATCGGTGCATTCCTAGTTTTAATCTGCCACATGTTAGTTTTAGCCTGCCATGCATGCCGGGAGCCACGGGTTAGTTTTAACCTGCAACATGTTAGTTTTAACATGCCACGCATGTGAGGAAACACGGGTGAGTTTTAACCCGGCCACGGGTTAGTTGTAATCGATCACGCATGTCAGGAGCGACGGTATTGTCGGACTAATGCTTGTCGTTATGTCTAACCAGTAACCAACGTATGCACCCTGTGTGTGTGCAGGAATACAGGTTTTCTGGTAGGGTGTCAGACCATTAGTACGTCGGACCAAACACATGCATCCGCACTATCTGCATCGAGTGATCTTGGTACATAGAAATTGGAGATTATTATTGGAGATTTTGAGTTTCAATTGTACATACATTTTGATTGTATCGTTCCACGTTTTGCTTTGGCAATGTAAACGTATGTTTTGTCATGCCAATAATAAAGTGTGTGTGTGTGTGTGTGTTTTGATGCTGCCTATTTTCTCACCCACACTCGAGCAGACGCGTGCAAGACTCTGTGTCTTTGAAGTCTGCATGTTGATTTTCATAAAGTATTTTGCGCTCTTCAATGAAATTGGTGGCAGTTGTTAACGGGGGGTGTTGAACACGTGGGATGAAAGCGCTATATGTCCTCCCGTTGGGGCCACAGAAATGTGTGGAAAGCATTAATTGCCATTATAAATTGGGAGAATATTAAAGTGTTTCTGTGTCGGACAAGATAGCATGGTCTGTTTCCTCAAATAAACAGTGACAAAGGAGTTTGTGTTGAGTGTGTGTCTGCATTCCTCAGCCAATTGAATGTTAAAGATGAAGTTAAAAAAAAAGTGTACAGTATTTGTTTTTATGTGGACACGCCCACCAGTTCATTAAGTATGTCTGGTTAGCCTGGTGAGGGCCTCCTATATACAGGTTTAATGTTTTTCCTAAGACAAACATTAAAAACGCCATTGAAATGGACAGGGTTTAATGTTTTTTGTCCATGTTTGTTTTGTCTGATAATTACGTCATAAAAGATGTTTATACAGTATACATTGGTAGTACATAAATTAACCATCCGCAATGTTGTACGATGATAAGAGCGCCCCTCACTTCACACGGGTGTGCATTATCCCATTCTGACCTGAGATCAGATTCATACGAGGTTTCCGCCGGACACACACTGGTCTGATTGACCCATTCTGACCTGAGATCAGATTAAAAAAATGTCAGTCGTTCTTCGATTTTTTTCAAAAATAGCAGACCTACAAGCTCGTATCGCGCCACTCGGTGGCGCGATATGAGCTTGTAGATCTGCTATTTTTAAATAGCTAAAGCATAACATGATGCCGACACCAAAATGGGTGCCCGGTCAGAATGGGTTATAAAGGCGGAGCTAGGGGATGATATTGTGATGTTTTAGAATCCACCACAGAGGATACTAAGCATTGAAATTCAGCATAGCAATAAGGCCAAGTAATCTAGCACAAATCTGACTGTATGTATCCAAATCTGATTCTATCTGCAAAAATTGTCCTTGCTATTTAATGCTCATTGCACCTCCATATCTATACAGTGAGATAAGCACTCACTAATTGGCTGTTTCTGCTTGCATGGATAAATGCCGCAGACTGCCTGCTACCTCCGGCTCCACCAATAATAATGAGCTAGTAAAGATAAGGGATAAGGAAAATTGCAGATTGGGGGACCAGTCATATCTTATTCGGCCGTGGTCACACGTTGTACGAGGCTCTGTTCTAAAGTAATCACAGAGATCGGTTGTTTCTGCGGTTTTCTGAAAATGGAGGCTTTTTGCACAATTTTTCAGGACCTCGGGCTGTGTAGCACCATGTGCAGAGATGCGAACTGCTGAGATAACACCCATTATTGTTATTCCTTTTCATTCCGAATATAATCAATTCAAATATATTTTATTGGCCCTAGCTGGCAGGAGCTGAAAACCTTGTTATCTGATGGAATTCTATAGTCTTCTGTCAGTTACAGACTGATATATAGAGTGGGGTTTTCACACAAGTTACAAACTGGGTTTGAACTTGTGATGTCTTAGTAGTAGTACATCCGTGCCTGTGTGATACAGTATTTGTACAGTACTAACTGTCTGAGCTACCAGGATGACATGGATGTATTCATACAAGAGGAATGAATAATCTCTCTCCCCAGGTTTCATTTAATAGTTAGGGGAAGTTAGCGAAATTTGTGGCAAATCTGCAAAAGAAATTCTTACTACTAGCTTTCTTCACAACATGTGTTCATAAAGGTGTCTGTCTACTATCACCTCTCAATTTGTTCCAAGCCAACTCCCTTGGGAAACTTTGTGACGAAAAACACTCCTTGGCCACTTTTCCAAATTTGATGACCTCATGACATTATGTGAGGTTCATTTAATTTCTAGTCTACTGATCTCATCCAGAGCTCCTTATAATCCAACGCTGTATTCTCCTTCTGAAATGGCTAAACCAGCTGGTGAATTAGAATGTCCATTACACCCATCAAAAATGTCTTCTAAATCCTAACAGTTTTGAATTGTTCATGGCCTGTGGATAGTAAATGCCAGTTGCCGTGCATTATGCCATGTGCTTTGCTCCATGTTTCAATTGTGGACACGAAGACACAATGCATCTTCTGGCACCAATGTTGTCCTTTATAGCTTCTCTTGTCCTTTTTTGAGGGGCGCTAGCCCCTCCTATACCCAGCTATTAGTGTAGATCTTCGTCTTACACAAACATTAAATTCCCATTGACAATGAATGGAGATTTTACGCCATTGTGTCTGAGCAAATTGGCCTAGTGTGTATTTTTGAGGGGCGCTAGCCCCTCCATACACAGGTTTAATGTTTGTCTTTAGTTCAAAGTTTGTTTAGTAAACGCATTGACAATGAAGGGGCAATGTACGTCATGATGTGTCGTTTACGCCATATTGTCTCTTTATTGTTAATGGCGATTAATGTTTGTGTTGGCACGTTTGTTTCACATCACCATTACCTAATCACCTAATCAACATGAGTTAGACTTTAATATATTAGCGCCCCTCACTTCACACGGTAACAGGTATGGTCACCCCAATTCCATCTCGCCCCAGTTGGCGTGAGGCCGACCTCACGCCAACAGCTCGTTGCGGCGGTTCTTGTATTCTTTATTTTGTTTTAGTGAGAATAAGGTTAGAAATAAGTTTAGGGTTAGGCATAGTTTTACTGGGGTTAAGTTTAGGAATAGGGTTAGGTTTAGGCATAGTTTTACTGAGGTTAAGGTTAGGAATAAGGTTAGGTTTAACCGTTTAAGCATAATTTACTTAGATTACTTTAGGAATACCAGGCCGCGCTGTTCCGCCGGGTGTACGCCCTGGCGAGTTGGTAAAGGGGCGAGTTGTTTTGTATTCCTTCACACGGGTGTGATTTTTGTCTTACACGAATTTTACATCATAGTGTCTGAGCAAATAAGCATAGTGTCTATTTTACGTCATGATGATGTACAGTGTTAAGAGTGCCCCTCACTTCACATGGGTGTGATTTTTTCTTGGTTCCAGCCAAGGATTGGCATGCTACTATTCATTCTCCTTCTGTCTTTCAGCTCTTCTTTCCAGGCTGCTTGTTTCTACATTGAGGCAATTACCATTCAGAGCTCTCCCAAAGGCTCCAGCTGTAAAATTCAATCACAAACCAAGCCAGATTTAACTCCCAAATTCCCATACGTTGAAGCAATAAAGACCGTCCATTGATTTAGTGGGAACATTTTCTCTCTCTTTTTTGAGTTTTGGCTCCATTCCAACAGCCATGGCATTGGCTTGGATTGGAGATTATATTGATAATAATAGATGGAGCATATAGTTCAATGGGGAAGTATGATTATTGCAGATAAGTGTCATGGAAATATGTGCCGTTTACAGTGAAGAGTAATTATGTGGATACCATTTTAGTGGCTAAGAAAGAAAGAAAAAAAGAAACAAACAAACCCCTCTTCGTTACGTAGGCCTACATTGAATCGAACATCGGTGCCCTCTGGTCGCCGGCCTTGTGGCTGGGGTGGTGACTTTGATGATTTGCTCAGGCTTGACTACTAAGCTTGTATATTCCATCTGGGGATGGAACTGGAAGCTCACCTCCACTATCTTGTGGCACTGGAACATATCCAGGACTGCAGGTGCAAAAATGGACAAGATATGCCGTCAAAATATGACACCCCCCCCCCCCCCCCTCAGTCAAAACACACTTTGTATAGACACTCGTGCTTTCTACGGTATGATTTGGGGCCCTAAAGATGAATCTAAAATTAATATCAACATCTTAACACATTGAGGGCCCGGGACTATTTAATCCATTAATAAAATGTGCCCATCGTCAGCAAGCGCCTCTAGGCTGTAGAGCGATGCGATCAGTTTTCATAGCACTAATTTGACGGAGATTATCAATCTCCGTCTCGGGCACATGACCGTGCACTTGAATTTGACGGTGATTTACGCCGTCAAAATATGACCCCCCCCCCAGTCAAAACACACTTTGTATAGACACTCGTGCTTTCTAAGGTGTGATTTGGGGCCCTGAAGATGAATACAAAATTAATATCAACATCTTAATACTGTCCAATACTTTTATAGGACAGAAATTATGACAGGCAGTTAGTGCCGTCACAATATGACCCCCTATATGGCAATTGAGACAAACTATATTTCTATTAAACATTCCATACATACGGAATGTATCTTTGGTTCACAGGAAAGACCACTTCAAGTATAAAACTATTTTACCTCAAATACTGCAGGGGAGGTAAATGTAAGGAAAAGTGAACAATCAAACATTCCTCTCACATTAAATGAATGGCTGATCAAACTGGCAGCTCTGGGACATTGATCCCCAGCGGAGTGGAGTAATTAAGCCCATCAAAGGCAGTGGTCCTTGCTTTGAACCGCATCCAGCTTTAACTAACATTCACTTAACCCACTGCAGTGTCTCAGGTCAGCAGCATTATTAGCGTCACACAGCACACAAACAATAGAATCCAATTAGGCTGTTTCACTTTGTCAAACTACACATGCTGAGATACATCGTTTTCACTGGCAGTGCTTATATTGTGGGGAACAATAAGTCAATTAAAACAGCGTTCAGCTCTAGGTGTTTCGTTGAAAACTGGAAGATTTGTGATGTTGGCTTAAACACCAAGATTTCAGCTGAAATGTTGTCGCAGAGGCTGCAACACTTCAAAGGGTAAGGCTAATTTGAAACAAGGTTGAAGTTTTGGCTAGATGCATTTGAGAACAGATAATCCCCTCCCAAAGTTATAACTACACTACTTCAATAATAAGTAGCTTACTTCAGAAAGAAATTGTCAGGTGATGCAAGTCAAGACGGAGGCGATGAAATGAAGACGTACTACATTGTTTTATCTGAATCCCACATGATGACATCACTGGGTCTTTGTTCATCAGGTGAAGAGCTGTCAACTCTTCAGTGTCAGGAGGCAGCTGTGGTGGAAAGTAACTAAGTACATTTACTTAATTACTATACTTAAGTACAATTTTGCCTGGGAGCTGAGAGCCTTGTTAACGAGCATGTGTAGAGCGGTATGGAGAGATATCTCCATTAACTCTTTCTGTACCCACAGCCAATGTGTCTCAAATGAGATCCTGGTTTAACCCATTAAGACCTGATTACCTGATTCTACAATTGGTGTACTGGGCAATGATGATGTCTTCCCTTTGTATTTACGGTTTCTTCCTGGAGGATGAAAGCGTGACAGTAAAACGTGCCAATGAAAAGAAACTGTGATATAGGGGATGATATCACAATATCATCCCCTCCCCTAACCCTTTATCATACAACAACAGCTGTGGGTGTGGCTTCAGTTTTTTCAGGGACAATAAAAAAACAATGTATCAAGTTATAAACATGAAACGGCTGCATTGTACATAGGGTATATAGCCAAGGCTAATTTGCAACCCCAGTCCCTGGTTAGGCCAAATTTGAACTACTAAAAACAATGGTTTACAAAAAAAATACATGCAGATGCATCTTAATCTAATAATAGACAGGTGGGTCACCAACCACCAGGCAAACCAGGCATACTTAATGAACTGGTGGGCGAGTCCACATAAAAACATAATTTTAACAATTTCTGTACACTTTTTTGAAAACATTCTTCCACCTTATATAATAATAAGTCCCTGTTGAGGAACAGTGAGCCACTGCAGTATTGAAGACTTCCCCCCCCCCCCCTCCTGTAAAAACGGTTATGTATTTCTTACATGGTCATGGTAGTGGTCATTGTAGGTGAACAGCTAGAGCAGACTGAGCCCTGCATGGTTCTTTGTGTGTTTTTAAAGAGACGTGATTTATAGAAAGACCTTGTTCTGCTCCCTCTCTCTGTGTGTTCCAAGGTACAAAGAAACAATTCTTTTAAAAAGTAATACATTTCTCCTCTGTAAGCGTTTCTGTTTGTTGCTGCAGAGTTTCTCTCTAAGTTTATATATCCAATGTTGCATCTCAGGCAAGTCAAATAAAAAAACAACAGTTTTGTGTGTGGAGGAGTCGCTCACCAGTAAAGGTTTATGTATGGTTTGCAGGGCAGAGCATCTGATGTAGGCAGTAATTTACTGCCCATGCATTTATCATAAATACATGTGTAGCTCTTCTCCCAACATTGACGACACAGGTCGGTTCTTTATAAACAGGCATATATTTCGGGCATTCTTCTCATCCCTCAGTTGTTCCATCCATGCCGTGAGAACAATATGTTCACACAAAATAATAAACACATAATCAACAAAGTGTATCACAGTAGGCCTACATAATATTGATCAAACAAATGAAATACAAACATGTAGAAATGCGCAATGCGCAGGTGAACGTGTTCATCGTGTACATCAAACAAAACACCACAACATCAAAGACTAATCTAAAATATAGAATACCTCGTTGGCCGCTTGTTGTTAAAAGAGGTTCTTGAATCTTGAGTTGCTTAATGTTATTATAATGTCCTTTGACAGTCTGCTTTGGCTTCAGACGTCTTTCTTACTTAACAGTTTCATATCACACTAAACTGTGTGTACTGCTTCCTTCATGCAGACTGCAGTGAGTGAGACAAAGTTTGTAGGCCTACCACCTGTGTGCAATGCCAGGCAATCATGCATCAATCAGTCAATCAATCATGGTCCAGTGTAGCTATACTGACAGACAGCACTTACAACATGCACTTTTCTATCCCGATAACTGCGATGCCTGCTGACAGATGGGAACACATGCCCCTCCGGTTATGCAATCCCTGTTGCACTCTCTTGTACCCATTTTTGAGGAGCGCCAGCCCCTCCAACGTTTGGCTTTCAGACATGATGTTATGCATGTGGCAGCCAAGTCTATGGACTTTTTATATTTGTCTTGTTCATGTCTTCTACTTTTCCTTTCAGCTTTTCCCTTCAGGGGTCGCCACAACAAATCATCTGCCTCCATCTCGCCCTGACTTCTGCCTCCTCTTCTCTCACACCAACTAACTTCATGTCCTCTTTCACTACATCCATAAATGTTCTCTTTGGTTTTCCACTAGGCCTCCTGCCTGCTGGCAGTTCCAACCTCAACATCCTTCTACCGATATACTCACTATCCCTCCTCTGTACGTGTCCAAACCATCTCAGTCTGGCCTCTCTGGCGTTATCTCCAAAAATGTTTGTCTTATTCATATGATCCCCAGGAAATCAGCAAGCCGCCCAACAAATCAACATGCCCCCCAACAAATTGGCATGCTCTCCCATGACGTCATGTGGCAACAAAGTATATGGACTTTTCTTTTCTTGAAAAATAGCAGATACAAGCTCATAGGGCTTGTATATACTGCCTCACTATGAGCTTTTATAGGCTATTTTTGAAAAATCTGTGAAAATATGTGCAAATCTTTGAATATATATTCTTTCACAGCGGAAAATTTTAACTAAAAATATTTGCTTCTGGGGGGTTCATGGAACAAAATATTTTCAGATGGGGTCGGCGGCCAATTACAACATACAATTAATAATGTTGGGGGTCCTGACATGAACTAGTTTGAGAACCACTGATATAGAAACATGCATTTTTCATAAGTGTATTTTGGGAGAGGTTTTTAGAATCCTGCTTCACACTTCAACTGATTGATTACTGAGTGTAAGAACATTCAGCACCACAGACAGCTCCTTCCTCTGCACTGGTAAGTTTGAGTTTGAGAACCACGAATATTATTTCAGTATCACAAACAGTTCCTCCCTATGCTGTAAAACATATGGACGAAGGCAACAGTGACATTACCCATTGGTTTTTACAGTGCCATTTTGAGGCCACTTTTTCCTGCAAATTTAAATCTTGGAATTCCCGGTCCAGAAAAGCAACCGGAAATTAATGCAATTGGCTAGAAGGGAAGTGAGGGCGGGACTTCATTCATTCTAGCCAGTAGAAGTATTCCATACTTTAGCATCAATTAAAAAATTAGTGGGACCATCATTTCTAAAAATGCATATTATGGTAATTAAAATAAGACTTTAAACTAACGACTGAGCATACAGTATTTATGACAACGATCACTATAAGGTAATCATTCATACCATAAAATAAAAAGTGCAAAGTCTGTTTAAATCCCCATTCTAAACAATGGTGTGGCAATTATTCCGCAGCCAGCCAGTATAGAAATAGGCCAGAAAACCTTATATGCCATTAATATGAATTGCAGTGCTGAAAAGCACTTCCTTATTGGCTTCATATCATAGTTTATATAAACTAGAGAGTGGACAGCCCCGTCCCAACTATTCATTTCAATGGAAGTTGCTCACTGCGTTTGAAGCATCCGGAAGAACGCTCTACTCGATTTGGGCACCAACAGTTTTGGTTGTCAAACCACAACTGCAATGTACTGAACTGAATATAATAAATACAATAAAATAAAAACAATAAAACATATAATATCCCTAAACAAAAAGGAGCTCATAGATTTGTGTTTTTCTGATGAGATTTGATCCAGTATGTCTTGTAAAGCCTATAGTGTAACTGTGATATCTGTTTTAATCAATTTTACTCTGTTATCTGTGACATCTGTAATCCTTGTGTATCTGCTTTAAACACACACAACTATTATAGAGCTTATTGTTACATTCCTACAACAAGGTGTTTATATAATCCACTGTACTTTACTTATGTGAAGACCATTACCGTCTTAAAACCTTGAATCTAAGTGGTCTGCTGTCTCTCTCTGTATAATATCTTCGTCCAGTCGGTGTCCTCATAGCCTGATTACCAGACAGATTTCCTCTGTAGTGATCAAATCTTTAAAGCATAGTTTTATGGAGGGAAATTAAAATCCATGTAAATCTTTTGCTGCTAAATTGACACGTCATCCATGGCTAGGTACTGTAACGTAAATTATGTTCATGTGAACATTGTATCTAAAACAAATACATGTTTTGCTTTGCATTAGCCATGACACCTACAAGAACAATCACCTCGCCATGGTAGCATGGCCAGATGCTGTTGTCAAGTACAGTACAGTAGTGTCCTACATGCAGAATGCTTTTATATCTGAGCTGATTGCTACCTATAATTCTCTCCTCCCTCCATCGCAAATGGCCAATGTGCATTAGCAGGTTATTGTGTTGGTTGGTTCAGCACAATGTCGCTTTGCCCGAATTTAACCTTTCTAAACTAAATTTGTTGTACATATGGAACATAGGCTACTGTGAAGTTGAAAGTTCACCTAACTTTGCTACTACATGGAAAACATGAACATGTACATAGAGGGCTCCATCTTGCGCCACCCTTATCCCTTATCGAGACATTGTGAGCTTGGCTTTCAAAGTTTGCAGGATTGGCCCGTTTTGAACAAAAAGCCTCATATCATAAATGCAGCGAGCAATTTACGTGAAATCTTTCACAGACTTTCCTACTAGGCTGAGGAATATATTCCACCCTTTTCACATTGGCCTGTTATCGCGCCAGGTGGACTTTTGTAATACACATTTTTGGAACAAAATGCTTCAAATCATCCAATTGCCATCCAAGGCGCAAGAAGAAATTGCACCCTTTTCACATTGGCCTATTATAGCACCACCAGCCTGACCTGCCCTGGTGGAGACCTATTCCCCTAGGCCCTAGGGGCCCCTAGGCCCCTAGGCCCTAGGGGAATAGGTAAACCTGGCGCGATAACAGGCCAATGTGAAAAGGGTGGAATATATTCCTCAGCCTAGTAGGAAAGTCTGTGAAAGATTTCACGTAAGATTTCACAAAATGGGCCAAAAAAGAGCAAACTGGATAAAGTGCCCCTAGGGCCTAGGGGCACTTTACAATTTACAATTTACAATTTAGGCATTTAGCAGACGCTCTTAATCCAGAGCGACTTACATTTAGGCAAGAACAAAAGCATGGGAATACATCACATAAAAGCATTTATCATGAAACATGCGTAAGCTAAGAAGGTAACAGTGGAATATCTATATGATGAAACTATACATACACTATACATAATAAACTATACATATTCACTACTATGCTATACATATGTACTATGGCGTGCTATGACTATATACAATACAATTATAGTGCTGTCTACATAACATGCTATAAGTCTAAGTCAAATGCTATCTAAGCCAACAGAAATTCTATCTAAGGGGTTAGGGTAAGTGCTATGGGCCATGATGGAGTCTGAAAAGGTGGGTTTTCAGGCTACGGCGGAAGATTGGGAGTGATGCTGCAGTTCTGACTGCAATGGGAAGTGCATTCCACAGTTTTGGAGCCAGAAGGGAGAAGAGTTTGGGACGTGTGGAGCGTTGTCCCGGCGTTTTTAGTGAGGGTACTTCCAGTTTCCCTGCGTTGGCTGATCTGAGTGCGCGGGAGGGTTTGTAGGGTTCAATCATACTTGTAAGATATGGGGGAGCCATACCTTTGGTTGCTTTGAATGCCAGCATCAGAGTTTTGTATTCTGTGCGGGCAGCGACCGGGAGCCAGTGGAGGGAGCGGAGCAGGGGGGAGACATGTGAGAATTTTGGCTGGTTGAAGACCAAGCGAGCTGCTGCTGCTGCTACTTTATCCAGTTTGCTCTTTTTTGCACTCTATATTTCCTTTTTTCTGTTGTTGCTGTTTGATATTATCTATGCTGTTGCATTGTCTGAAGGAAGTCAAACAAAAATAGCTTTTACTCTTCTGTACCTGTACAGAAGAGTACTTTATTGTTTACTGATGTAACAATAAAGTACAACCTTGAACCTTGACCCTAAAGACCTCATAAAACTGCCAGGTATGAGTTATTTATTAGTCTCCTACCAGGATACACCAGGTACACATTGTCATCAGTGGGGAGGAAAAGGAAGTTTTCCCGAGGTAAACTGGAAGCTCTCTCTCTCCCTCTGAGGTTAATCCATGTCCAGTTGTGACCTTCCTGTGCTTGTTAGATTTATGTCTCACTTACAGAACTGGAGGACAAGTTTCGTATTTGTTGTGGGACGAAGTTGACAAAAAGTGCAACTCTCTGCCCTCTGCACCACAAGGCTGATGCCGTTTATTGATAGGGCCCCTAAACTATCTTGTGCCTCCCCTTACCCCTTATCCCTAAACGTATTTGCCATTTTTTACTATTTTGAAAAACCTTTTAAAATAGTTCAAATAGCCGAACTGCAAGTTCACAACCTGTCAATGTAGATCGGCTAGTTGAACTATTTGAAAATGTTTTTCAATGTCAAAGGGTTTTCCTGAAGACCCTTTGTCTTCAGGAAGTATTTGGGAAGTAATCCATTAACGAAGGCTGCAACACGGAATGAGCTTGTTTGAGGATTGTTTGAGGGATATTTATTAGCTGGAAATGTCGTTGCTAGTGAAATCCTTAGACCTTCAGGCGTACATGTAGGACGCTACATGTAGAGCATTGCGATTACGAAAAAACGTTGAAATTGTAAAAATGATTTAAAAATAATTTAATCTAATATATTATATTGGTCAAGGGACCTTTCTGGGTTCCTGGAAGGTGGTCTGTAAATGAGAGTTATGAGGGTCCTTGAAAAGTCTGGTCTGTCCAAGTGGACTCCTAGGCCCTCATTTATCAATCGAGTGTAAAATCTGCCACAAATTCGAGTGCAGGTTTCGTAGTACACCCACGTCTCCACGGCATTTATAAAGTGATCGCAAACAGCTGATCCTTCCTTAATTTCGTTCTCACGTTAATAAATGTCACGGCTGAATTTGATCTGGCACGCCCTAAGAAATCAAGCCTCGCCCTCGTTTTTGCGACCTGAACCACTGCTATACGATCTGGAAACCATGGTTACCGTGCCTTTCTGCCCGCCTCACCACAAGCTGCACGCACACGCAACTTGCAAGCCCAACTAACTGGTGTGTTGTTAAATAAATAAACAACGAACACCTGCATGAATTAAATAAAGTTGTAGGCCTACCCTGTCTGTTCCCTCTCACCTCACTTGCCTTGCTGTCATGTCCACGCACGCACGCACCTACATGACACATTAAATAAAGCTGTCTGTTTCTCATAGGCGGAGCTTGAACTTGACGCCTTTATTTTATTATTTTAGCGTTTTTACAATGCCCTAAAAATGAGTTATTTAGGTAGTACAGCAGCTCACACACATACACACATGCACTACAGCCATATAGCGAGTCATCATATCATGATAAGAGAGATGATTACAAACTACAGTCAGAAGTTAAGTTTAAAAAAAAAAAAAAAAAAAAAAAGTTTTTATTTTTTTTACAACAAGATATATTAGTGAACGAAAACCTGAACCTGTGAACCATAATTAAATAACAAATAGGCACACACACGCTGCTGTTTTGCAGGTGCTCCTCCTGTCCAGTGTGTCTGTCTGTCTCTCTCCATCAGGTCCGTCCGACGTTCGACAGTCTATTTAGATTGCCTCGCAGACGTTAGTCACTGCAGTGGCCGCCGGCCGGGCTGTCAACTGTCATTATATGAATGTGCAGCAAAAACCGTATATAGCCTCATGTGGCTGGTGGTTGCTTGGCTGGGTAATATACCTATATATCTCCGATGCAGTTCCCACTTGCGCTGGGAGCCTGGCACGGTACATTTGGCATTGAGCGACGCGTCGGGTTTATTATATTGCACATACCGTAAGAAAGACATCGGCCTTCATGCTGTAGATTAGACTACAGTAGGCTATACCACGTTGGGACTGCTGCACTATACTCTCCAACGTCCCGTCATGGAAATATTTCAGCACAGACAGCCCAAATCCTCGCATGTATGCGCTCATGCAAAACACTGTTTAAATGGCTTAAGCATCTCTTGCAACATTGTTTTTAATTGCGCGATTTTATCTCCTACTAATTTCATATGACACATGTATTCCTTAACATTTTTATTTATTTATTTTTTTACATGTAGCCCATATACATTATACATACCTTCTATATAAACATTTTAGGAGTGAATACATATATGTTTAGATGCCTGTGACAGCCTCTCAGCAGTTCAGACAAGGCTGCTCCGCTTGTGTAAAACAGAAAAACAGCGTACGCCAGCTGAAGAGTAGACGTGACTATTTGTCCTACTCAAGTTCAATTTCAAGCTTTGCCGGAAATGTTAAATGCCGAAAATGTCGGTAATTTCGGCGTGCGCCCATATTTTGGCGTACGCACGGTTGATAAATGAGGGCCCTAGTGTGCCATAGTCATAGTGACGTAGTAAGTGATTCATAAATTTTCTGAACCTGGAGACTGACTGACATTCAGTCATTCTTATAATCAAAATAAGAATATTATAATGTTACCGTATGTAAAAATGCAATGCCACGAACAAGGATAAATCATTGCCGCACAGACACATTTTGAGCGTGTACGGATATATTGATGACCACAGGATATGATTCCTATTCAAAAACCCTATTGCACTATTCCCTAATACACTATCTCTCTCACTGACCTCTGACTACCTATCTACAGTCTTGTGATCTTTACAAATCATATTATTCCCAGGCTTTTGTCAGCTCACGAGGAAGAAAGCCTGGTTAAAAAAAAGGCAGAAAGTGTCTATAGGGCGGGACTTCAGTTGTCTGCAGCAAGCTGCCATTTTTGACCATTCACCACATGGTTTTCATGAAGGGGAAATGTAAACATGCAAATCTAGCAGCAACATGCTAGTGATCATGCAGTCTACATGTGGTAAAATAATATGCATACTGTATGGTCCAGCAACATCTCATTCAATATGCAGACTAGCAACATGCGGTACTCATTATACAGATTGTTGAAAAGAAAAGAAAATATTCTCATCCATAAAGACAGACGAGACTCTCCCAGATCTGCCTGAGGTTTCATAGGGACACTGGGAGAAGTAACACACCAAAAATATCCAATCACAGCCACCATTCTTATGGTGATAAACAGTGGTTGGTTTATCTCTGCCACTTTTCCGTGGCAGGAAATCACCCAGTGTGTCACTGGTCATTTAATATCTAAAGGTTAGTTTTGCTGATAAATGTAATGAACACTGGAAGCCTTAAATGGAGAATGGCCGGTGCACACTTATAGTAGATGTGATGCATAGATTATTCATATTATTTCATCTCACCACAGTGACAGTGTACAGCACTCTATAGCAGTGAGTGGACATGTTTAAATATCCCTGGGTCAAGCATGGGCATTCAGAAATGTGGAACTCCAAACATTTTAAACAGGGATGTCTTGATCAAGTTTTTTTGCTCCTGATCCGATCATTTGATTTTGAGAATCTGCCAATACCAATTTTTCCCGATCCGATATTTATATTTTTGAGTGGTGCAACCACTCCAAGGAACAGCAATGTCCGTGTTAACCTATATGATGTTAACCAACCTATGTGATGTTAACCTATGTGTGTGACTATGAGTACCAGTAGGGGCAAAAGTGGCGCTGTTGTGCCAGAAACAGAGAGAGAGAGGGGGGGGGGGGGGGGGGGGGGGGGTGAAACTGCAACATATATTATTTTCTGTTTTGACAACAGCGACGAAGGAATGAGAAATGACTGCCAGGCAAAGCCTTATCATCATTATCGGAGGCTATTGTAAAAAAACTATTGTAGTATTAAAATATGAGGGCAAGGAAACGGCACAGGAAAATGGGCATTTGACAGATTTAACGAGACTGGCTAGCGAACAATGAGCTGGTACCCCACCATGGCAGGACCATTCACACTCACTCAATTTAATGAGGAATTAAATCCAACTGACAGACAAAGGTGTCCGGGGTGAAGAAGTTTGTCTCTCCCATCCCGCCTTCATGCGCCGATAAAATACTGTAGTAAACGAATAGTTACATTGGAGAGACTGGATATGTTGTAGCACAGGCATCAAAATGCACTTAACCCATTTTGACCTGAGATCAGATTCTAAAAATGTCTTCTACTTTTGTAGTAATGATCACAATCTAGTGAATCTACAAAGTGACTTGTAACGAAAGTTTTCAAATAATGTAGTGGAGTAGAAGTACAATATCCGAGATGTAGTGGAGTAGAAGTAAAAGTATTGACAATTGTAATTAAGTAGCTACAGTACTTGTGTAATACTTAGTTACTTTAGTTTACACCAATGGGTATTACTTTGTATCTCTGTCTTCTGGTGTGAGTGGAGGAATGGGTTGACGAGCGACAGTGGTGTGAATTACATTTACTTAGAGTACTTAAGTAAAATGTTGAGGTATTTGTACTTTACTTGAGTATTTTCAATTTCCAATACTTTTACTTCTACTCCACTACATCTCAGAGGCAAATATTGTACTTTTACTCCACTACATTGATTTGAAAACTTTCATTACTAGTTACATTTTGATTATTATTAAATTACCCACTTCAGCGATATACATTTTGTCCATTTGAAAATAGCCAATCTACAAGCTCACAATGCGTCGCGATGCAACGCATTGTGAGCTTGTAGATTGGCTATTTTCTAAAGATGTTTGTACATTTGAAAACTTGAAATAGGACAATCTGCATAATAAGTACTTTCTACTTTGGGCAATTAAAGCACATTTTGATACCAATATTTTTGTACTTTTTTACTCTACTAATCCCATACTTCAACCGAGTAGTTCTACAGTGCACTATAAGTAAAACATGGGAGTACTTTTTGACGAGCGTCTGGGAGGATCATAATAATTGTAGAAAAAAGGCTTCCTTTTTTTCATTAATGCTAATTAGCTGTCATACATCACCTCAAACGAGTCATCAAGGGATTTATTTTGTGTTCGTTTTAATGAAAGGGCTTTGAAACAGAACTCCAAGCTTAAGTCGGTCGGTGTATGTCGACAGTGATAATGGCTCTGACAACACTTTGTCCGTTGCAGTCATTGGCTTGTTACTTTTAATAAGGACAATATCCTCCCGTGAGGAGACTCCATAACGGCGAGCTGAGAGAGAGAGAGAGACAGAGACAGAGACAGAGACAGAGACAGAGACAGAGACAGAGACAGACAGACAGACAGACAGACAGACAGACAGACAGACAGGGTTTTGCTTGCAGGGAGGTAGCAGAGATGGATCGCTATGGTAATTAGAGATGACATTCTCCTCAGTCGGCTTTGAGCATCAACGATGTTCCTCTCCCACACGCTGCTCATTCCCAGGGGAGGAGGTTAAGAGTCACCTGTGAGATCTTCCATGAAAAGGATGCTTTCTGACAGCTGCAACCTCTCACTCACCGGTAGAACAGCTGGATGGTTACCGGTTCGAACCCGGGCTCCCCCAAAGTTAGTGTCAAAGTGTCCTTATACGCTGAAACCCTAATTGCTCTCAATGTGCAGGTTGGTGCCTTGTATCATGGTTTCCTCCGCCATCGGTGTATGAATGGGTGAATGTAACCTAATAAACCTGTAAAGCGCCTTAGTCCCTTGGATAAAGGCGCTATATAACTGCAGCATTTACTGCGGTGTGGTGTGGCCACCCAGGCTATCACCAGCAGTATGAGAGAGAGAGTGATGATCAGAGAGAGATTGTCAAGTTGCTGATGGTCCACACCCATCCCATTCCACACCAGTGATTTGCAAGATAACGTCACAGGTTGCAAGTTGCAACTTGAAACCAGTCGCAGCAATTTGAATGGATACGTTGCAGTTTGGGGGATTCTGTTGCAAGTGTTTGCAGTTGCAACTTGTTGTGGACTGGGCTTAGTCAGAACCCCCACACCTAGAGAATCACTGGAGAAAGTATTAAGTAAAGGCGTACTAGCATGCATGGTTATCCACTAGCCCCTTGAAATCACATTTCATTAAAGGAATGCATTGTGATTTCGAGAGGGAATGGTTAAACAGGCTAAAGGCGTGAAGCTGGACAACAGAAGATGACGAAGTGGGCCGTTTTTAAAATAAAGGCTCTTGATAAAAGACATTCTTTCACTATCCGAACGGGAAGTCACGGAAAATGACATACATATATCAGACTTCTGTCATCTAGCCAAAGAAGCGTAGCACGCGTGATAACACTGACTGGCCCCATATTTGTCATTAATCACGAGGGTTGTGAAGATCAGAGAGATGTCAATGACATTTTGATCTATCTCGAATAGCTGGGGCTGCATGCTGAACCATTTGGCATCCATCATCAATCAATCACTTCAACATGTATCTTGGAGATCAAAGTGAAGGTGTCTGTAATACTGAACAGAAGCCAGTTGCAACCTCTCACACTAAATTCAAACTAGTTACAGCTTAAATTACTTTTAAGTCAAGACCTATGCATTACTAAAAAGCCATTTTCCCATTTAAGCCAGTGGTTCCCAAACCTTTTCATGTCAAGGACCCTTGACACTCATTAGCCCGCGGACCCCCAATTGAAAATATATGCCAAGGACCTCCATAAGAGAAGATTTTCACGGTTCTAGCAGTGATTTTCAACCATTGTCATTTCAAGGACCCCCAGTTTGACCTGAATTAGGCTACTGTCCCTTATTTCTATATATATGGGACCCCAATGTATATTGTAAAATCAAGTTAATTTAACTCTGAGAGTGTACATGGACTATGTACTAACGGGTCCATTTGGTTCCATTTGTACAATCTCAGAGTTACAGACCCATAAGGGTCAATTTGGTTCCGAACTATCATTTAGCTGGGGACCCCCTGGGACTCCCTCAAGGACCCCTAGGGGTCCCCGGACCCCACTATGGGAACCACTGATTTAAGCTATAACTACCGTATAGGCGAAGTTTGAACTTAGTGTGAGGTGGTGTAACTGGCACCTGGACACTGGAGCACAGGCTGCACAGCTAGGATACTACCCGTTAGAATTAGCCTCTCCAAACATTCCCTTAGCAAGGGGACTGAAGGTCGGAGGTGTAGAAAGGTACAGAACAATGGTATAACTGTATAGGCTATACACAAAAAACATAGAAATGTATTGTGTTTGATTTGCATCTTCAACAGCATCTTCTGTAATTAAAACTCCTTCAGTGCCACCTGGTGGTCACCAGTTTAGGCTCTGAGTGCCAATTCTCTATTTTTTATATAAAAAAAAATAAAAAATGAAATTACGTCTTTACGGGCATGGCACTCAGTGCAAAGACGTCGGGGTTACGGGATTACGTCCCTGGCACTTATCCTGTTTTAAACTACACTCAATAAACATAACATTTGAATAGGATACACTGCAGGAGCAAGATTGAAGCAACTGTAGGCTCCTGATAAGCTATATAAGTAACACAAATCTTAAACACTTAATTCATGTGTGCTCAATCTATTCTCACAAAACAAAAGGTTTGCCCAATCTTATGTGTCTTATTAATCTAATGTGGTGTTCGTCTAGTTAAGAGTCTTTAGAAGCGTTAATATTTTAAACGAGTGGTAACCGAGATTTAGTATTGAGCCGCTAACATTGTCGCGTTTTTCAATCCAGCTGAATCTGAGCTGTAATTCTGAGAAAACAGTTCAAAACACACGCACGCACACATGCACGTGCGCAGCCACGTACGCACAAACAAATAAACGTGCACAGACACACACACACACACACACACACACACACCACATTGACAGCATGCCAACATAAACATGATGGATGAAGGCTTTGTTCAACTTTCTCTTTACTGATCACACAAAAGGAAATAACAATAGAAAATGTGGGCTTATTATGAATTGCTCACTGAGGAGAAAATACATTTATTTTTGACCTGAGCATTCCATTTTAACAACAGAAGTGTGTAATGGATTTCCTACAGCTGAGGGAGCGCATATTTCCATAACCCTTTGTTGTAGAATAGAATCAAATAGAATATAGAAATAATAGATCTTTAGTGTGTGCGTGCGTGCGCGTGTGTGCGTGCGCTCATGGTTTAGTAAAGCAGAGTCATAATCACGTCAGTCTATTCACTGAATAATTTAACCTCTTCCTATATTGTTTTTGTATTCTCTGTCCTTCTCTGTTGTCTTGTTTTTTATCAAACTTGTATAAAGATTGGTAAACCGTAAATCATTACACTGTTGCTGACAATGTGCTGGGGGGAGATGCTCGTTGGAAACAGGATATTAAAACAGTTTTACTGCCAGGAATGTTTTACTCCAGGTTACTGTCGTTGCTATATACGACATACCCGCCTTTTGTTTTATGTGTTTAATCCGCCGTATTGTAATAAATAAAAAGAAACTCCGTCTTTGTCGCGGAGATAGAGACTAGATGCTTTCGTTTTGATGACGAAACCGGAAATCGTCACATGCTGTGGGCTGCTAGGGCTTCTGGGAAATTGAGGCCAATGCAAATGAATGGGGTACAACGCCTCATGGAGGAGGCTCCTGTGCTGCGTCTTCCGGGTGCACCAAGATGGCGGGTGGTGCGATCGTTCATAACAAACGGAGGAAGCTTTTTTAGCTGGATTTTCACGGATTAAAAGCCCAAATAATTCAGCGTATGCTCTAAAGGTAATACAACAATCTCGGCAGTGAAGGGGGGTTGATTAAAATGCGGGTTACGCGTGTAAAACAGTCAACCTGTTTAATTGAAGTAAAAACCTTTCAAAGCACTCAGAGTTGAATATGTAGGGCAGAGTCTAAAGTAATTTAAATCCTTTATTAATTGCTTATTGCTTTGAAGTTTTTTTGCTTCATGTATTAGTTGTACTCTTAGGATATGGCTCAACGTTTAATTAACTTGAAACTTTGTGATCTAGTACTTAACATGAAACCAAAAATTTTAATGTTATTTTAGTAAAACTATATAATATAATATTAAAAATAACTACATAGTCTACAATTGGCTGCCTCACTAATCCCGTTTTAATGACATCTCTAAATGCAAATAAAGAAATAATGGAATTAGTGCTGTGTGTGCCACTATGATTAATCTCTGAACATTTTGCATTTATGAGCAACTGTTCACCCTCCACTACAACACTAAATGGTAAATGGTTAAATGGTGCATTAGTGCCTTCATCCAAGGCGCTTTACAGAGATTGTGCAGGAAACCATGCAAGGCAATTAACCTGCACATCGGGAGCAATTAGGGGTTCAGAGTCTTTCTCAAATTTAAGACACTTCGACACTAACTCTGGGGGAGCCAGGGTTCGAACTGGGAATCCAGTCACTCTACCCCTGAGCCACTGCCGCCCCTGCCAACACTGTGTGAAAGAGTAAGAAAAGGAACTACACCCATGACAAGAAGTAGGCTACCATCTGTGAATTACGTCTCTGTATAATATGAGAGAATTCCCAACGCAACTCTTCAAATATGGAGCGTGACTCGGAGCATAGTCTGAGAGTAATGATATATCAGACACTATTCAGAGACCACCACACATTGCCCTAATTAAATGATACAATGGTGGTAAATATGTTTTGGAGCCGCGATCCCCTTTATCAAGCTTACAAAGCCATTAGATCTATTCATCTTCTCTTTCCAGAGGGGAAAGAAATACATCCACTTTACAAGGATATCACGTTTTCTCTTTCAAGCCACGGAATAAATAAATAAAAGTCATCAATAACATACCATGTCTATATATATTTTTTTTTTTGCTTTATCCCTCCCCCTTGGCAGGAAAGCAGCGTTGGTGGTTTCTCTGTGGATGCCAAACTGCTTTTCATTCTGCTTTCATGAGTTCTCCTACAGTGTTTTCTTCTGCTGGCTCTTTCAGCCACAAAGCTGCCACCATCACACCTCAGCAGTATCTGCGGTTTGAAGCTCAGCCCCTATGCAGCTCTCAGTGCTCCATAGCAGCCCCCCTGATGTATCACCATGCTGTCACTCTGCAACCGAAAGGCTTTCATTTCACGCATGTGTGTGTGTGTGTCTCAAGTCTCAACCCTACATTTTTATTTCTTCCCCACAAGGAATATTTTCTGCGCCTCGGAGCCTTTATTGCACTGCTTTCCTCTCAGTTCTGAGGCTGAATTAAGTACCGGTATCCACATCCAGCAGAGCTCTCAGAGTAAAATCACTCTGTTTCTCAAAGTAGTCTTCAAAGTTTCAATCTCAATCCAAGTTTTTTTTTTCCCCCTTCTGCCACTTTGACTGTCCCTGTGTTCCGTTTACAGGCTGATCCACACAATAACAACCAATTAAACTTCACTTACACTTAAATGACAGCAAAACAAAGCACCTAATAAGGATTTGCAAAACAAATTGTGACGATTAAATCAATTCGTGGAGATTTTCCTATTGAAAAAGACCACAATTTAATTGTCATTCAGCATGTTCCGAAGCAAAACATTATGCTTATCAATTGATGTGCACAGTACACCCTGGGGGTTGCCAGAGTTATCTGTTCATTACTGTCACAGACAAAAGAGGAAGTGCTTCTGGTTTGATAAACAGGACAAACACCATTCTGTCAAATGCAAATACAGAGCTGTGGCAGCAGTTGGCCAGAAGGCAATCATCCCACCACGTGTTGAGAGTTTCTCTGTGCGTTGGCTCGTTGCCGTGGTAGCATAATGACCACACGTAAGCATGACAAATCGTACAGACAATCACTCTGCAGAATACGGGGCACCCGGCGGTGACAGACACAGCCTATACGTTCTCCCACTTGCGTTTCCTTTGTGACGTCGTAAAGAATGGTCTAAAAGGCTGGTGGTGACAGTTGTATTGACTGGATGTGCAGATTAATGAGGACGACACCTGTTGTCACCTCTTGGCAAGGCAGGTGTCTTCGTACTTTCACTATTTTATTACGAATGATACCGAGAACAGGGAAGCACCGAAACATGATGGCTGGTAGAGAAAAAACAAGTTTAGCTCTAATAATCCCTCGCACTGAGCATTTCTCGGGCTAGACGTCTAAAATATGTCTAAATGTCTGTCTATAACTGGGTTATAACTGGTCTAAGGTTTTTACAGGTCTAGGCTTAGATTAGACGTTGCAACAACATCATTTCAACAGCTATATAGACAGAAAATACCTGAAATATGAGGTAGATCATTAGATTTTACTGCCATCTCATTTTGCCTTGCTTCCAGGACAACTTAAAGGACCACTTCACCACTTTTCAACTTATCTTCATATAATTAGTCCTCATGTTCATGATAAAATACCATAATTATTTCCTACTCAGTCTGTCTCATAGGAGGGCTGTGGGCAGTTCAGAAACCATCGTTCTCACGATAATGAAAATCTAAATATATTGTAAAACAAATCTTGTTTAAAAGAAAAAACGATGTCACTGGTGGACGGGTGTCTGAACTGCCCACAGCTCTCCTATGAGACACAGACTGAGTAGAAAGAAATGGTGGTGTTTTATCATGAACATTAGTGATGACCAATTATGTGAAGAGATGTTGAAAAGTGGTGAAGTGGTCCTTTAAGCAAAAAAAGCTTCCACTTTTAGACCAGTTATGAGTGACTCGGTTTTAGACGTCTATATCGTTAATAGTTGACTATTGCTATGGATGTCATCTCATGTTGCAACTTGCGAGATTAATCAATTCTAAAATAATTGATAGTTGCATCCTTACTCAGATTCCGCAGCCTGTTCAGCGGGGAATTGAAACGTTATCTGTCCTTGCACTGTGAAGCTCTTGTAGAGTTCAAACGGGTCTGAAAATTAAGGCCCGGCCCTAACTGAGCCCTAAATGATCAGAACCGAGGCCCGACCCAGGCGTCGGGTCGAGTTTGGGCAGAATTTGAGAACTCTACACAGTACACAGAGTAAAAGTGAAACGCCCGGCCCTATACTGATTAGCATACATTTTAGGCCTGGCCCAAAAACATTGGGTCGGGTCGGGCCAGGTCGATCCTGGTCGGGTTCGGGCAGAGTTTGAGAACTGTAGCTCTTTGTAACCTTGAGCGGGCGCGTGTTGCCATTACACTGCTCTCTGAACTCCTCTCATTTACATGGCATCTCTGGGAGTAGAAACCCACACTGCAATATTGCGTTCCAACACTAAATGGATTTCCAAGTGCCTTTGTGCACATTACCGGGTCTTGATGTGTTTTATACAGACAGCAATATTGCTTCTGCGGAGTCGGGTTGTGCAGTGCCGTTATTTATAGTCTGCTCTGACAATCTATGGGTAATGAAGTCAGCCCGTGCTTGAGTAATTTATTGGCCTGTTTGTCACGGACGTAATGGCGTCATGCCTAATTAAACCCCCACACTATTGTCAGACATCTTGTTTTGGGAGCCAGCTACAGTATGGAACCCTATGTGATACCTCACTCTGTCCTCTCCTAGTGAGAGTTTTGACTCATTTCATTCTTTGGCATCTTGATAAAACAATGATTTAGTTTTAAATTGGTCCCATAACTCATGTTGGATTTGTTTGCAGCCTTGTCGTCAATAACACAGGAGTGTAAAGATTCATCACCTAGAAGGCTGTTTGATTGTGGCTTCAAACCAGATTGAGGTCACCTAAGTGCTGAGTATTGTTTGTTTGTTGAAAGTGTTAAATTTGAGTTTTCTGGACATGACTTCTGAAGGTGAAGTAGTTAGTTGTTTTGTTTGTGCTTAGAACATTCTTATGTACTTGCTTTTGGTAGAAACAATCCAGTCTTTGGTCTCTGTGTTGTTCTATCATAGTTCAAACTCTGATTGGCTCATTAACCACACAGTCACCCGCCAATTGGTCAAGCGAGCACACCTTTTGTAACTGCCCTTTCTGCGCACAAATCTACTGGCCCAACACCATATCCAATGCAAACCTGTGGGACCTCACTAGTCAAGACACCATTCCCTTTATTCAGACCGCAGCCATCTTGCCAGCAAGGTGATACCTAGGTGACACTTCTCATAGACAGCCCATTCATCCAAACAGAAAAGTCATATCTAATTATATTAAACGTCAAAATCACCAACATTGCAGCTGTAGGGAAAGCTTGAATTATCCTCTTCCAATCTGTAAAGTGTTTGTTTCATAAAAATCTACGGTAGACATTTTATGAGCTACTTCCTGTCAAGAAATTCCTTGCAGATTTATTTTCCTAAGTGCTGGAGTTTGGAAGTGCTCGTTGACTATCACTCAACGGCCCATGCGTACCACCTGTTTTGAATGTGCACATAATGCAGGAGGCAGCAGGAGGTTGCTTTACTGATAACAAGCGCTTCCATACTCTGATACTTAGAAAATAATCATCTGCAAGGAATTTCTTGACAGGAAGTAGCTCATAAAAAGTCTACGGTGGAATTTTATTAAACAAAAACGTTATATAAGAGGACTTTTCTGTTTGGATGAATGGGCTCTCTATGGGAAGTGTCACCTAGGCATCACCTTGCTGGCAAGATGGCTGCGGTCTGAATAAAGAGAATAGACAGATCAGGAGGAGGATATGGATAGGACACACTGTGAAGACATAACAAATCAATAACAAAACATTCACACTAACATGGAACCCGCAAGGCAAGAGGAAGAGAGGAAGGCCTAGAGCCACCTGGAGAAGAACCACAGAACAAGAGATGAAGGCGCCAAAGGGCTGTCATGGCAACAACTGGAGCGGAGGGCTCAAGACCGAAGGGGATGGAGGAGCCTAATCAATGGCCGAAGTTCCTCAGGGAATTTAAAGGCCTAAGTAAGTAAAAGTATGTTTATGCACACTTAATTCTGCCCATGTCTGTGGCATCAGTGTACAGTAGTCTTGGGCCTATAGGCCTCATGGGTGATTCAGATGCGTCTGTTTGTTGAAACGGTACTGTGTTTGAACTCAAACCGTGCTTTTCAGTTGTGGCATGTAGTGTACTGTAGCTCTGGGCAAAGCGTGCTTTTCAGCTGTGGCGTACAGTAGCTCTGGGGTTGACAGAAACTCCATCAATGGACCAATGTTCAGTCAGGGTGGTATACTGTAGCAGCTGTTGCATCTGTTCAAACACGTGTAAATGTCTTCTGTTGCAGCACAGAAGAGAGAAACCCAAACATTGCATACATCGTCTCTTTGTACCGTTTATGCTTTGTAGTTTTTCCTCCCCTCCCTCCGGCCCTCCCTCTCTGACACCAAAGCTTGTATGATGTATTCCTCATCTTGAGAGCTTTGTGTGAAGTTCCAGCCCACGTTGTCCTGCAACTCATAGCGTCCTGGAGTCCCCTCATCTCCCAACAACTGTCTTTCATGTTAACACACAAGCACAACACTCCTTCCCTCTGCTCCACAGGTGCAGCACCATACGGTTATGGGCCTGTCAACAGAAATCTCCACCAAGACACAAAACTAAGGCCTCTTTTAGACAGCGACCATCTCCATATAACACGCCAAGTCCCGTTGCGTTCTCATTTTTTCTTACCCTTTACACGAGAACGCACACGTTATGATATGTGCTATTATGCTATACTGTCGCTAGGTGGCGATAACGGGCTGCCAAATAGACAGGTCACCCACGTACAAGAAGAAGACACAAGCGGCGCAACACTGCTCTGGGCGCGCCACGGGATGATATATATTTATTAAATAAACGCTGCTGCCGCGGCTGCCGTCTATCACAAGGCTTTTTATTTACATCATGGTTTTACATTCAACATCGCTGATGAGCATCACTTTGTAGGCGAGGAGGGAGGCTTGTTCAGGAACTCCATTATATCATAATGATATTGCTCTGCATCAATGTAATAAACATATGCGCTGTGAGCCAACGTGAGCCATGATGTCATAAGTTTTGCGGATTCACCGTTTTGCCTGTTTATATGGAGACCATAGGAAACGGCGTTCTCAAAGATTTCCACTCTGGGAGGCGGTTACACTTCGTTGCGTTTTCACCTCCTGAGAACACGGTTCTCGTCTAAATGACAGCAGCAAACGATACTTTATTTTGACGTTTTATATGAACACCATCCTCGTGTAAATAGCACCTAAGTGTGAATATGGAATTTAGATCACCTCAGAGCCTCAGGATTTCAAAGCGGTTTTGTTGTAGCCATCCATGCAGACAGGCAGTGTTTAGAGCATGGTGAACAGGATCTGTCTTCATCTAAAGGTATGTGGGTATCGGAGGTCCCACTAATATGTTAAACTGCCAGCCGGAATGTCCGGAATTATTCCAATTTACCGGACATCTGGCACAACAAAATGGCAAATCCATCCATGCCAAATCAATTTTTAATGCATGAACGATGAAGTGGGTGCATAATTGTCCATTGGGAATGCACGACCCTTAAGTGCACTAAGTAAGTACTTAGTACTCGAGGTACTTAGTGCAATACCCATTATCAGTACTTGGATGCCAGTCTATGATGTCATGTGTTCGGAAGGTACGGTAACCGGAACGCTTGCCTTGAAACACTGTCAACAATCCAGCTCTGCACAGCTACTGTAGGACACACAAGGGCAATCTCCGGCTCCTGCTGTCTCCTTCACACTGTCAGGTTTCTGAGAATAAAGGAGCGCTGTGATGAAACTATATCCCAAATACCTAATATCAGATGTGGATTTGACATTTTGACCCGCAGACCCTGCCGTACAAAGGTAGACAAACGTTGGTGTTGGATAGTTTTCTCAGTGGACACTATAGCAAATGTGTGGCTCTTCCTTCCATAGCTTTCACTCCCCTGTCTGTCAGCGAGGATCCCTGGAGGATCCTGCAAGCAGATGATAGACCTGCACACACACACACACACACACACACACACACACACACACACACTTTTGTTTCTCTTCAGTGTCAGCTGTCATCTGATAAATGTCATGGCAACCATAAAAGACACTTTCAGACACATATATGCAGACAACTGTGCAGCAGCGAGAGAGACGAAGCAGCATAAGTCTACTGCGTCTTCATGTTGGACTAGTTGAGTCGACAGCGGAGTAGAGAACTAGAGATGGAGTAGTGGTAGTTTAAATATAATATTCGTATGATGTGAAACAGGATTCCATGCCGGATAGATAGCCTTTATTTGAGTGTTCTGTTTCATAGAGTGCACTATAGTCCCCTGACTGTAGTAGATTCCATTTCCCAGTAATGTTCAACTGGTCTAAGCACTGCAGTCTGTGATGTCTCTATTTCAGGATCACAAAAAAAAAGACAACCCACCCCCACCCCACGCAATTCCTCTCTGCTGTTCCAGAGTTTCCTTCCTGCTGCAGACAAGCAATTAGTGGACAAAGGTACAGACAATTTCAGAGGCTGTACAGCAGCATCACTTCAAAGAGACAGGTCTTCAATCCTTAAAGGGCCCATGCAGCCAACTATAGCATTCCTAACCCATCCACCCTGAGCATCACTGTTTTACCCATATAGCTGGAAAACATCTAGTATTGATTTTGACAGCAAATTAAAACATCTACTATTGATTTTGACATCAACTTTTGATTTAGGTATAGTCATAAAATGCTATGATGTGTTGAATACCAGTAAGACACCCTGAGGGTGAGAAGTGAGTCAAGCGACCTCGCTCTAACAGGCGAGGCCGCGCGCACGCATCCGCCTGGATGACGGCAAACTGCTGGGCGAGCACTGGCACTTTGGCATGGGGGATCAGATCAACATATGGAATGAATTCTGTACTGGCCATATATGGAGCGTGTCTTGAGTGTACAGCATTTGATGAGGTCATGTGGAATGTCAGAACAATTCAGCTCCATATATATGGAGATCTAAGGGTTTGAGGTTTGATATACGGCAACCTTCCCCGTGTTTCTTCACTAGTCCGATTTCTTCACTGCTACATAGTGTGCAATGACCTTTACGTTGTAATTTACTGCCCTAAACAAACATTAAAGTCCATATACTTGGCTGGCGATGGGGAATTTATAATTATTAGGCTCTAAGCTAAATTCCATAGACTTGTGAAGTAATTTCCTGCAAGCTATGGCATGGCGCCCCTCAAAAAAAGGAAAACTAAAACAAGATGAGAATAAGAATAAATACAGCAGTATCCACATCAGCATAGCAGAGTACTGGCAGGGAGATAACAGTTTGACACAGGTGGGAGTGTTGGTAAAATGCAAGCTGTGCTTAATGTTTAATCCCTCCAGGAGCACCAATGATCTCAAACACCTTCCACCAATTAAAACTGTTTTTGTTGGCCGACTCTCAGTAAAAATTAAGAGTTGGCTGGCGCTCCTGGTATAGGCTTAAAAATGTAAACAGAGCTCATCATACAAAACAATTAAGACGAGACTGCAATAAAAAGCCTCTTCATATCGTCAAACTCAAGTGGTTTCATGTGTCACTGAAGAAAGGGTAGCTTAAGGTAACTTGTATCATAAAAACAATGTTTGTTAATCAATTGCATAATATCAACTCCTAGAATATTAATGGTACGCATTTAAAGACCTGCTTCGCTCTGACTTCTTACAGTATGCACTGTTACAAAAATAACACATACAGTACCCATTCTAAATAGAGAAAAAATATAATAATGAAAGAAGACAATGGTTTAGAGACAAAACAAGGCTTCGGATAGAAATTAAAAGTATTGCTTCAGTAAATACTTAAATGCTGTTGTTGACAGGAGTAAAAAAAATATCTAAATCATTATGCTCTATAACACCTGCAACCTTCCAAACCAAAGAGAATCTTAATTGTGCTGTTCAAGTTATTTCTCATGCTAGACTCGGCGTCAAGATTAATGCACTTTGACATCAAAGTCCAGGCGCCATTGAATCAATGGCTCAGGAGAACAACATTTAAGAATTGAAAATAAATAGAAATTTGATGTCCTGAAACCTTCAACAACTGTGTATTACAATGTACAAACTGCTTACCGAAATGTGTCCTGTATAAACAGAATGGAGCGTCGTGAGATTAGAGTGCATATCAATATGAACAGTCTTGATTGTGGAGTGAGTGGTTCTTCACAGCGGGTTCATGTGTTTGGTCCGACGGAGCATAGGTCCAAACGACAACCTACCTCACCCTCACCCTAACCCTAACCTCCCACGGGGCAGCACACCTAAACCTAATCCCAACCCTCAACGCACCTCGGACCAATGCTCCTTCGAACCAATGCTCCGTCAGACCATAGTATGACTCCCCTTCACAGCCTCCTGTGTTATATCACACGCCAGGTTAACTTCACCATATAGCCTACTGTACATTTCCAGGCTGGTGCTTCACCCAAGCAAACACTTGGATCTCTCAGCAGAAAGATCCGCTCTGTCCCTTAAGTGTTGACTGTGCAGATCGTATAATCTATATATTACATGTTACATCATGATGGCCGTGTTTGGATATGCACACTGGGAATGTGCTCAGTGTTTTTAGTGCACTGGGCGGTGACATCATAGACTATAGAGCACACTGAGTGTGACTAATTTTCTTTCTCCTGTCTTTCCATAAAATACTAGAACATTCTCGATAGTAGGCTCAATAAGAACCCGTCGATAAAGTGCTCGTTATCAATTAAAAAAAACAAACAAGCTCCATCCCTACACATACATGCATGCGATGCACACACATTATCTGTCTATAGCCTACTGGTCAACATTGTCGTTGTGAAGTCCACAACATCAATCCTGTGTGTGTGTGTGTGTGTGTGTGTGTGTGTGTGTGTGCGCGCGCGCATGTTCTGCTCACATTCTCTTCATAATACACGAGTGGGACTGTTTGTCATCAATGTGCTCGGTGGAAATCATTGGAGCACAAAATTACAGTTGTCCTCGACCTGACAGAGAGCCGTCGGCATCCTGATGAGACCCAACACCATGTTCATTTTGTAGCAGTGGATGAGAACGTTTGTGACATTTTTTTTATATCACTAATCATACCATGTTTGCCTCCAACATGCCATGTCTACCAGACACACATTCTGAATTCTTAAATGTTGTTCTCCTGAGGAAATGCTTTTCTTGAAGGCAATTGGCTTGACTTGTCAAAGACCTGTGCAAAAGTGCGAATACAATTGGAATTTTGTGGTAGGCTATGTACAGTACTTTTGTTTGTGTGCATGCGTGTGGGTGTTTACATTTGATTAAACATTGCAGTGGTATAAAGGCTACTTACATTTACTTAAAGGGACACTTATATGTAAAAAATATATGTTAACTTTTTCGCTGCTGAAAACTTTAGTTACTTTACTTTGTAGATTTTGATTATTATTACAAAACATACATTAGCGCTTTATACCTTTCGGCCATCAGGCTCTGTCAGTGGGCCTAATGAGGCCAACTCCTTTCACCTGGGCCAGGCTCTTCCAGTGGGCCTAATGAGGCCAACTCCTTTCACCTGTGCAATTTCCAGCCTCTGCCTCAGCCAGACACAGCAACCCAAGTTGCATCGTTCCCAAGTAGGCCGGTGGCTGACTGTGACGGGCAAGTACAGGTCTAGTGTAACTAATTCAACAGCAGTAACATTAGCGTTTTCTCAGTCAGTTGATTCTTTCTATCCATATGAGTGAAACGGCCGGGATGATTTGCTTATTTTTCAATCACAGAGGCGATCTACAGTATAGTCCCCTATGGGGATTAGGCTACAATGCAAAAACAAAATACATGAACGCGTGGACTTAGCGCCCTCTACCGATATTGACGTCAGTGCTCTATATTGCAGTATTGATACTTTTTACTTCAGTGAAAAATGTGAGTACTTTTTCCCACCACTGAAACATTGTGAATCGTGGGACAGGAGGACTTACTGTGAGATGGGAGACGATAGTCTGGAGGCAGCAACAGAACCTTGTTGTTGCGAGGATGATCTTCTAAATGACCTGGGGCAGAGGAATTAGCAGATAAGTGAAGTATTATGGAGCTAATCCATCTAGAGCTTTAAAATCAATAGTGTATTGAAATACAATCCCGATAGGCAATGCACCTCAGCCAGAACAGGAACGATGTACATCTTCCTCGTCGTTGTTTTGTTGTTAGAGCTCCTTTCAAACGAGATGGTGCATCTCAAAGTGTTTTCCCCCTAATAAATAGAATTTACAACAGCTATAAACCAGCAGCTGCAGTCGAGAAAGGTTGGACTAGGTCAACCGCAAATACACAACCACGAGGAATTACAGTAGTCCAGCTGAGAGGGAGGGAGGTCAGAAAACCATGGATACATAAATGGCTATTAAGCTATAGTTATAAGCTGATAAAACATCCCATTCACAACCTATTTGGTTACAATTCAAAGAAGAGTCCACAAAGAAATCCTTGTGTACGCATAATGTGCGCTGTGTCTGTGCGTATGTAGGTGTGTGTGTGCGTGCAGCATGAGCTACTGAAAGTGTCCAAGCGGACACTGCGTTCCGTGGGTCTGAAATGTCACTTCGCGAAGTGACATTTCAGACCCACGGAACGCAGCAAAGTACCATCCAAGAAAGTTGGTTTGTTGCTGTGCAGATCTGTTTACATACCGTGTTGTGATTAGTTGCACGGGCGCGCGCACACACACACTTTGACAGGCTGGGATGGCTTAGGGTCGACGACAGAGTACAGCATCTTGCAATGGGTCTGGTCCACAAGATTCGTTACACCACCAAGATACCCATGTACCTGTCTAAATACTTCCTTAATGTAAACGAAGTCCACACCCACAACACCAGAGGGAGTGCAACAAACCATGTACAACCCAGATTCGGCACAAACAAGAGACTAAATTATTTTCGCTCCTATGCCACTAAAATGTGGAACGCCCTACCAACAGTCATTAAGACATGTGAATCCCTTGACTCCTTCAAAACCGCTCTCAAAGGGCACCTACGGATGGCTGCAATTCGAAACTGGCCTGAATCCCCCCATTTCCCCTCACTGTATATGTATCTTTTCCCTTTTTGCTTCCTATATGATGAATTCCTGTTCTGTTCTTTAGCTACATAGAAATGTCTATTTGTATGTCTCTAAATGTTTTGATGAATTGAACAATGTGGACCCTGTTGTAAACAAGTGTAATGCTTAATTGGGTCGTCCACTCACAGTTAACAGTCTTTGTATTGAGTTTGTGCTTGAAATGTACTGTAAATTCTGCAAACTGTTCAATCAATCAATCAATCAAAAAAACACACACGTGTGTTGTGTGTGCGTGCAGATAAAAGAATCCTAATGCATTGATCCCATTCCCAACGTTTGTGACCTCTGGTGCATCATCTCTCGACAATCTTATCTGCAGTAAGAATCGCTTGCTGTTAATAGACATGACTCTCCTACCAAATTACACAGCTGAATAAGAGAAAGATGAAAATGGATTTCACGCCTGAGCCTCGGCTGAATTGGAAATTATAATTTGCACGGCCCCCCTCTTACATTCGTATAGCTAAAATCCAATTAATTCAGCAAATATACCAGCAAAATGCAATATCCTGCTTATTCATTACTATGCAAGCAGATGCTTCACATAATGCTGTGTACAACATGTTGATGAAATGAACATTTCACGTACAGTACAGTACAGATAACGCAAACCCACCACTGTCAACCCACCACTGTCAATATTTACAAGGAACTTTACAGAAAAAAACAAGCAAAAGTCGCTTATAATAAGCAGACCTGGCAACACTGTCTTCAGGCCACCAGTCCATCTTATGAATAGATGAGAGATAAAGCAAAGCGATCATTGCTGTGCTCAGAGAACATGTTTTCGCCTAGCCAGGCCTCATCTGCCTTTGCAATGCATATTGCCCCAGGCAGATTAAGTCTGGCCCCTCTCAATTGTGGGAGCTATAGGACTTCACGGCTGAAATGGTGAAGTCAATCCAATTCAAGTGAGATTTAAGTTTAGTTATTGTATATTTAGTATTATGGTTAAAACATTGCAATCTGCTGTCTGCACTGCAGACAGTGCCTGCTGTGTCGTCCGTCCCTCCCCCTTAGTGGCTGTACTCTCTGTATTGCTCATTACTGTGATTTTATAGAGCACATTGTGAAATATTTTGCTGTAAAACTGCATTAGTGCACTACTGGCTGCATTCATTCAGTGACAGCTAGTCTGTCTGCCTGCCTCTCTCTTTTGGGGGGGCTGGGTACCCCAAAATTACAGCAAAATGTAAACAAAATACTTTCTTTTCACTGGGCTGTTGCCTGAGTCCAATGCATGTATGCCTACTTCTGGTCCAGGACTTGGCCCAGTTGGTTGTCCGCACGCTCAATGCGTAGTCTATGTAGGAGAGCCGCAATTGGACTGGCCCCATGAAGTGAATGCAGTTTGCCTGGTTCCTTGTGATAATGCTGGCCGTTGGCCAGAGGCTCCAGGGAGTAGACAGGTCCACAAGTACTTTTTAGGCTTTTATTTTACCTTGAAAGTGCAGTGCGGGGGCACGGTGGCACAGTTGGTAGTGCTGTCGCCTCACAGCTAGAAGGTCCTGGGTTCGATTCCCGCTCGAAACGCTGTGGGTGCTGGTGGCGTGTTACCTCCTCCGCATCATCAGTGCCCATACCCGAAGGCGGGGTTGGCGAAAGGGCCTTTCTGTGTGGAGTTTGCATGTTCTCCCCGTGTCCCCTAGGGTAGGTACCCTCACAAAAAACATGCAGTAATCCTGGTCACTAAACTGCCTCCCCCTGGTCAGCCGGGGCGCCTGATGGAGGGGAAAGGAACTGGTTGGAATAACGTGTTCCTTCACACGCTACGTCCAACCAGGGAAACTCCCCCGTCAGGAGCAACTTTGACACTCAGGCATGAAGGAATCATGAGTTCAAGTCCGTTGCTCTCCCCTTGTCCCCTATATATGGGGACTAGGTTGGTGGAGGGTGTGTAGAGCCCAGGATCACATTAGATGATTGACACAGGGGTGAAAAATGGGTTACAAAATCGTGGGATAAAACAAATATATAAAAAAAAAGGAAGTGCAGTGCGAGTCAGCGACAAAGTACAAAAATAAATAATACTGGTCAAAACAATGTTCCAATAAAACAAAACATACACTTGAAAAAAACAATGTTCGAATAAAACAAAACATACACTTGAAAAAACTATATACAATCAAGTGACAAGCAGGAACTGGTACAGGCTTTTCCCTGGCTGGCTGTTCTCCCGTTGTCTCTTACCTAGCCTCAAGTGAGACTGAACTGCCTCCAACTGCACAAACCTGCTCTTAAACAGGTGGGGCAAACCACCCTCTAATTAAGTAGTGGTCATTAGTCAACTCGCCACACGGATAACTAAGCCAATGAGTATTTATTCCACATTACTACTGTATATACATTAAAGGAATACTAGATATACAAACACTCAACTATTTCACAGGTCCGATTCATTTAGAGAACCAGACATAATACAGACAGGAACAAACACCCTTCCTCCTCTACAGTACTTGGCACCCTCCAATCTAGAGAGGAGTGCCAGCACTGCAGAGGGGAGACAGGTGACAGACATACCAATGCAACTTCAGTGTCAATAAATACAAATAAACATTTAAAACTCTTTCAACCATTGTGTTAATTAGGAAAAATGTCATTTGTACAATTATATAAAACAGTTACTTCCAGTCCAGCTGTTTGTCAATTGATCAAGTTGACTTAAAGGAGAATTCCATACTAAAAGGCTTTCTTACCTTCCTTTGTAGTTGTTACGTCCCCACCAAAGAGGTCCAGGTGTTATTTTGTGCAAAAGCTCCTTATTGGCTATTTCCCCTACCATAAGCCCTAAATGAATTGCATTGAATTTAATGGGAATTGAATAGGGCTATGGGGTGTTGTGCTAATTCGCTTATTTGCATCGCTCAAAATTATAATTTCTTTGTATATATCCTCTCTTCATAATGTAAATATATATAAAGTGGCACACTTTACTACTTCTTTCGATGGAAATAAGCGAACTAGCATAACACCCCATATAGCCCGATTCAATTCCCATTCAATGCAATGCAATTCATTGAGGGCTTATGGTAGGGAAAATAGCCAATAAGGAGTTTTTGCACAAAAAAACACCTGGACCTCTTTGGTGGGGACGTAACAACTACAAAGAAAGGTAAGAAAGATAAGAAAGCATTCTAGCATGGTCCTTGATATTGTCTAAGGGTATTGTCTAAGGGTAATATTGATATTGTCTGCCCAGTGACATTCCTCCATTATTCAATCTCCTGCTGTTTCTTTTATGACCAAAACCAGAGTTGTTGGCCTGACTCCATCATTGAGCTGCTACAGTTGTCCTCCACATGGGTCAAGACCAGTTGGTGTAACATTTTGAGGTATTTGTACTTTACTTGTGTATTTCAAATTCCCAATACTTTAATATAACATTTGAAAACTACTTACTTTGTAAAAAATAAAACATACAGTAACCAATTCAGCCCCATATACATTTCGCCCATTTGAAAATAGCAGATCTACATATAAGCTCATGCTGTGAGCTTCTAGATCTGCTACTTACTGTATTTTCAAAAGATTTTTTATACATTTGAAAACTTGATATGGGACATTCTGCATAATGAGCATACTCTCACTGTACTTTATAGTACATGTTGATTTCAATACCTTTGTACTTTTACTCAAGTAGCCTACATTCCGGATGTTTACTTGTAACAGAGTACTTCTATTCAGTAGTGATACTTTTACGTAAGGACGTTTTCCACCACTGGTCAAGACATTCAAGAGGGGTCGAACCAGTGAGTTGTCAGGGTTTTTGAGTGGTGCAACCACTCCTACAACCAGCAATGTCCGTTTACTTGTGTACCTGTGTAAGCACGAGTATGTGACTTATTTATACCAGTAGGGGGCGCCAGAAACAGAGAGAGGGGTAGTGCTGTGTCTCTAATGAGAGAGAGAGAGAGAGAGAGAGAGAGGGGGGGGGGGGGGGAATTGCACCACTCAGTTCACACGTGTGTGAGGGAACTGTCTGAGTCTGTTTGTTCCCTGTAAGACCCAACGATGCTTCTCGGTAACATTTTTATTTTAATTAATTACTTAATTATTATTATTTCTGTTCTTTTTTCACCTAAACATCATCATTGATGTTCATTGTTTAGTTTTGCAATGCCATTGGTCATGATATTTGCATATAAATACCCCCCCCCCCCCCCCCCCCCAGAGGCACAAATTTACACAACTTCAAAATCTCTGGACACTTTTTAATCAAAATTGACCTATGACCTTTAATCTTTAACCCTGATAAAAGTAACTAAAATGCATGTAATACAGTACATATATTTGTGTGATTATTAGAATGTCTAGAACATGTATTATGTATTATTGTGAAAGATTTCCACCGATATAAATTATTATTATTATTTTATTATAAATGTGCATAACATTTTCATCACACTTTTTTTACTTTTTAACATAAGTCCTAGTAGTACAAAGTAGTAGTACGGTTGAAATCTCTTTTTTGCAAGTAGAAATATATCCGGGTCTTACAGGGTAAATGGAGAAGTTCTTCCAAACTAAGTGCAGCTTGAACCACTGCAAGCTCATCCATTTTAGAGAGAAAGATTGGACCTTAGCACAGTTGTGCAGTAGATACCAACAATGTTTATGTTAGATTACTGGTAGTTTTATTTTTGCTGGACTCATAGAGACAGCATGGTGATGAAACAAACAGCAAAGAGAGGCAAAATCTATTTTCACACCTACGTTTGTCTTTGTTTTCGGCATAGCGCAACATTATGATGAAGTAGTATTGTAGTGGACTTATTGCATCAACCACCATCAAATATTCTAAACTTTACTTTTATTCGGCTCTAAAATAGGAGTATGAATCGGCCCTTAGGCAGTGGTGTAAAGTAACATAGAGTGCCGAAGTCCTGACGTCACTCATCCCCTGGTTCTGCCTGGTTCACGGAAGTAATTTCTCTATGGAGAACAACATGGGGTCATCTTAAAATCGTTTCATATAAGCATTGTGGTCCACAAATAAACAAGCTGTCTCTGCGTTATTGTCAGGGAGGTGTCTCTGTATCGTTTGCGACAGTCAGTCACTCATACTGTAGTGTATATGATACAGTCTGTTTCTAGCAAAGATTTAACTAATTCAGTAGCAGTAACAATAGCGTTTTCTCTCTCTCTCTCTCTCTCTTGATTCTTCATATCCATATGAGTGTATACGGCCGAGATGACATGTTTATTTTTCAAACAGTTGTAGAGGCGGTCTAAAATCCTCTACCGATATTGACGTCAGACTTCGGTGCTCTATTACAATTTTGAAGTATTTGTACTTTACTTGAGTATTTCTAATTTCCAATGCTTTTAATTCTACTCCACTACATCTCCGAGGGAGGCAAACACAATATAAACAGTGGGACTTTTTTCCCACCACTGCATGATGTACTGTACATGTGCAGGCAGAAGAATAGTCATTCAGGCTGCAGATGGTGCTGTCATATCATGTATCGTGTTGGTTGGATGATGCCTGTGAGGTACAGATCCATTGAAATGTAACTTTATTCATCCAGAGCCTGCCGTCATTAATCCCTGTAACCTGCTGTGGCGAGGCATGGCATGTCTTAAGTCTTCTAGTTGAAGTATGGAGCTGTATGTATGCTGAGTGCTTTCTCTTTATCTCTCTTTACAGAGAACATATGGGGCAGGAAATGAACAGGGACAACAATGGACTTTCCTACTTGTTTAGCTGTATAATGAGATGTTTTTCCTTGTTTTTGTCATTATCTCAGTAAATCTGCTCTCAGTGATATAATTATGGTAAAATGCACACAAAAAAACATGGGTGGGGTGGGGGAATACGGTGAGTTTCCCTAGCAGACAATTATGGAAATCAGGAAGTGATTGAATCGACAAGAAAAGGAAAAGACTCCCACAGACAAACACAGAGATCAGGGTGTTTTTTGTTAGTCACACGTATAGCCATGCAGACAACAATATCCCACAATCTCCAAATGCTATAGTATATAGTAGCCTCGCGTTGCGATACCAATATACCACTGCGCTGGGCTACGTGGGGCATATGCAATAGGGGCGGGTGAAGTGTGGCTGCGCCAGGCTAAGTATATAGAGTCTGGAACAACACCTCCCGAAATCCAAGTAAACTGCTTAGCATTCTGACCAGTGACCACACTGATTCACAAAGCTGATGCTCTGAATCTGAACACACTCTGCCCAAATAATAACTGAGTATGAAGCTTTGAGTAAATGATTCTCCGGTTCCTATAAATCCATGGAGAATTCCTGATGTGTGTTCAGAGAGGGTCAGGTGTGCAATGTGCATGTGTTGAGAAATGCTGCTAACATTGCCTGGCCCTCCTGTGTTATTGAGGGAAATATAAGCCTGCTCGCTCCATTGCATTGGAATTGCTTCCAATTCACCAGAGTATAGCCCCTCCTGGAGAGAATAAGTGTTTATACCGAAGCCATATGCCGTTCTCTATTGAAGCAGCCTGGTTCTCATTGCAATAGCAAACACACTCCTTCAGTCAATGGGGTTTAGGAGCAAGAAGATTAAAATCTTGTTTATAGAATGTCAGACATCATTGTTGTAGCAGTGGCTGCCTGAGAATGCAAATGGCACCCTCTTGTCAAATGCACTACTTTGATTACGTTCTCAAAAAGCATGTTCTATCTGTCACGGTGCGAGGCAGCTGGTGTATAGGACCCAGGTGCCAACAGTGAAGCAGAGGGAGGAAGGTTAAGATAAGGCACTAGGAAACTATTACTGGGAATTCAAGCTTTCAGATTCAACAATTGGCAACGGAGAACTGAAACCACAAAGGGCATATATATATATATATAGACATGGACTAACTAGACACAGGTGAACGCAACTGACAATCAACACTGGGATAGGCTGGGGAACTAAATATGACACAGGTGGAAAACAGACTAATCACTATGTTAGACAAGGCAGGTACAGAACTACAGGGGCAGACAGGAAGGCACAAAACAATACTACAAAATAAAGGTAGCCTACACAAGTGTAAGGTAAACTAACTGGAACTAAGAAACAAGGAACACATGCAAATACAACAGGGAGAAAGTGTCACGGAACCTGACACTCAAAGTCTACCCGAGTACCTGTGCTAGATTCACTCCGGACTCCACCACAGAGGGAAACGTACCATGATGCACCCAGCAGTACCATGATGCAGGGCTGCAGGGCTTCATACTCTCTGAAGTACTGGAGCCTCTCAGTTACAGAACGGAACACTCCAATAGAGCGGCACAGTCCCTCCCCCTTTCAGAACAACGAACGGCACAGGAAATGAAAACGCAATGCATTTCCCCATAGGCAGTTTTTATTTAATTTTTTCATTTCATTTTAATTTCCTGGGCCGTTCGTTGTTCTGAAAGGGGGAGGGACTGCGCCGCTCTATACATGCATAAAATAATGTTCTGTTGTCCTTCATTCCATCTCATTGATATTAGACAGACCAAATCAATGCAACATGAATCAATACTTTTTACAATGCAATGTTTGCTAATTAGCTAAATGTCAGGAGAAGGACTCACATTCAGCGCCCTCGATCCCTCCCACCCTGCTACTATTCAAGTGTCTTCTACTCTACTGAGTAGTAGAGAGTATAGTCTAATCCATGGTGTACTATGTAACCCCCACCTGTACCCCACTCTGCGTATTACGGTGGACGCTTTGTTCTAGGTCCGTTAAAGCTGTTATGTTCGATGTACAATGACCACAGTGACACATCAGACGACACAGTAACTTTTGTTGAGTAACCTCTTGGCACCCTTTTAGTATCTTTAAGCAGCTGTAGATAGTGCACATGAAATACATACAAATACATGAAATACATACAAATAAATAGGGATGCACCGAAAGGGAAATTCTTGGCCGAAACCGAATACCGAATATAGGAAACAGTTGGCCGAAAACCGAATAGCCGAATACATATTTGTTGTAAAGCTACCTGATTATGGCAAAAGACATGATTTTGGCAAAACCTAACTTAAATAATAAACACTTATGGGTCCATTAAAAAACATAGAATTAATTGGAGGCTTTGTGATTAATTAATCTCAATTTGAATCGCATATCAATAGGCCTATTTGACCTGAGCAGTGAGCTTTTTTTTCTACATAAGCATAGCATAGGCAATAAAACAAGTAGTAATAATAATAGTGATAATATTATTTATATAAAGCTTCTCTGAGTACGTAGACACTTTTCAAGGAGAACATGAGAAAACAAATAAAAACAACTTTATTAGAGAAAAACTAAGACTATGGAATAAAATAAATTAAAGTGGAATGAGATAGCAATATTCCAGAGGTGGGTTTGAATTTATATGTGGTGGCATGTCTCTGAGTTTTGGGAAGTGCATCGTTTTGACAGGTCTGCCTGCTAGTGAAACCCTTCATGACCATTAAACATTCGCAGACGCAACGATACAGTATCATTGTGTGAGGTGTTGGGGAACGGATGGAAAGTACTGTTAAAACTAACGTTAGCTCCCATGCTATTGCTAGCTATAGCTTCCCTCGTCAACACCACCCGTCCACAGATCAGGTGGAAGAGCTGCTGATACCACGTTGCTTGTGCCCGTGGATGGGAAATAAGATTTAAAAGGCTATGGAAGCTTGGATGAAAGCACAGATGTATGCAATAAAGTTGTGTCGGATCTGCCTGTGCATTGAAGCATTCCGTGACTGCTGCTCGTGTGTTGTGTTGTGACTGCTGCGCTGATGCAAGAGCGTCATAAGCATGCGCCCTTCCTGCGCTGAAAGTAGCAGATCTACAAGCTATCTACCCGTCGCAATGCACAGCGCGTTGGGCTTGTACATCTGTGTTTTTCCCGCAGTTTAGTTCGATTCACAACTTTAGGACCACTACTACTATTCGGTGATATTTTTCGGCTTATTTGAGCCGAAACCGAATAGGCCGAAAATACATTTTTAGCCATTTTCGGCCGAATATTTTCGGTGGCCGAATTTTCGGTGCATCCCTACAAATAAACAATGGTACATTAGCCGGCATGAACAATAACCCCCAAAATAAAAATAGAAAATAAATGTCTTTAAGTGAAGTCGTCACTTTTTAGAGCTTTGTACTCGGTCAGTATTGGGTCTAAAGTCAAGTCAAGTGTTTGTTGGGATCAGACTGTACAGGTCTGACTCTGATCCCGACTTCCACACAGACCTAGTCGGTGTGATCAATGTTCGTTGGAGTGCACTCTTAATTCACGCGTTCGGTTCAGCACCAGTCGGGTGACTGGCACAATCCTACCATCCTAGACCGGCCGTCTGCTGTCTGAGAATGATGTTCTCATCAACTTTTTTTTATCTCAATATCAACTGAGTATTGCGGAATGCAAATACTCTATGAACTCAAAATTACATTTTAGTGCAAATAAAATACACAGTGCTTTTCTGTCATAATAAAGCACACAAAGGCACTAATTAACTCTCACTGTGTTTAACACATACTGATAATATAAATAGAATACCTCCTGTCATTTAGCATTTATGACCAAAACATGTGGAATGCACCCTTAAAATGCATTTGCACCATAAGGAGTAATTGTAACATTTCCCATTTGAAAGTGCATCTTATGTTATAACTCAAATCAAATCCCGTTTTTGTGCAGTTAGTACAATAACAGTAAAATAATATATTTCCCACCACACTAGTAAGTTACAACAACAACATTTCAACAGCCACAGATATCTCACCGAATCACATCCAATGTTCCAGTACTGAGCGACGTCAGGACAAACAGGGGTTTGCCTGTATAAAACAGGGTGCTAGCTGTTAGCATCATGTATGAAAGACGTTAGCTAATGCAAAACATGTCAATGTGTTGGTTTGTTTATCTCACCGAGTGGGTTCACACACCAAACGGCTGCAGGATTCTCCCCTGGCAAGACTAACATACAGCACCACACTGTAGCCACAGCTGGTGTATCTGTTCTGTTATTTATATCGTTTTTATGAATGTAATCTGTCTCAGTTTATTCACTGCTGCTTCTAAGGCATTCGCGCCAGCCGGCGCCGCCAACGTGAAAGAGGAAGTGTAGACGTGGTGGTGACGCCACTTTCAGCTGCGCTGTTGTGATGCTTTGAAGTATGTGCTTGTAAAAAGCAGTGCTGCCCTCTAGTGTTGCTTCCAAGTATACCTCATGAACAACTAAAATTTTGTACATGTTTTTAAATAAAACAATACCTTATAATGAATTTCAATACAAATAAAATAATAACTTGGTTAACCTTGTTAACTCTTTTAGCTTGTAAGCTGGGTTTTCCACCTGGGTTACAACTACAATACAGATACGGTACATTTTTAACATTTTTAACAGTGTGTGTGTGTCTGTGTGTGTCTGTTTATGTACATCACTGTTGAGGCATAATACTGTAGGGCGGCTGTCTACTGTATACTAGTGTACACATTGTATACAGTGATTTAATTGAATTCATTCTCTAGCAAATTGTCTTTTTCTTCTCTTTGTATTATTACTTGTGCTGCTGCAATGTCTGAAGAAGCCAGACAAACATCCCGCTGTACACAAGATGTACGAGACCTTGAACTGAGCATCATCAGTGGTGTCAGTTGACTCATCCACATGCAGCTGAAGAATGCACTGTGCTATTTTTCCCCCTTCCATCACAATTCCCATAATACTCGACCATAGCAACAAGTGTTGTTTTTGGCAGCAAATTTAGATTTTTATAGTTTTAGTCATAGTCTCTTGAATAGTTTGCCTTTAGTTTTAGTCACATTTTAGTCACCCGGAATGTGTTAGTCTAGTTTCGCGCGACTGAGATTTTAGTCGGACCTCGGTCCACGATGCAGATGGTAATAATGGAAGATCTCAGCAATCAAGTATCCCACTTTGTTAATTTTGTTTTGTTTAATTTCTGTTGCATTCGATAAATCTGCTTCCTTGCTCGTGAATAATGTAGAATGATAGAGACATGCAGACAGACTTGGATAGATCACCCGATGGAAAGTTTATCAATGCATTTACAGCAGGTATAGAGTTATTTGTGGATGAAATATAGGCAGACAGACACACACTAGATGGATCAATGGGAAGTGTATCAACACATTTACATTTTAGTTTTTCAACGGGTATGAAATAGAAAGACATAAAATGGATCAATGGAAAGGACCGTGAGCGACTTGTCTTGGCTATACACAGGGTAGCTGAGTGTGTGTGTGTGTGTGTGTGTGTGTGTGTGTGTGTGTGTGTGTGTGTGTGTGTGTGTGCGTGCGTGCGTGCATGTGTGTGCGTGTGCGTGCGAGCGAGCGAGCGTGCATGCGTGCGTGTGTGTGTGTGTGTGCGTGCAAGTTTGTGTGTGTGCGTGTGTGTGCGTGTGTGTGTGTGCGTGCGCACCATGTTGCAATGTGATGTGTAATTTCAAATATTCTACTTTAACTGAAAATGGCATCCAACTGAGGGTATAACAGGCCAGGAGGGATTCTGGAGTCCAAGTTCGGGTCCATTCTGGACCCAATTACAGCAAAGATATTACGTACATGCATGCAGTATGTATAGGGCTGAAGCGCTGAGCTGTGAGGTTCCTCTGCATGTCTTATTGATACATCATCCATTAAAGATCAATGCCATTGACTGGAAACATGCAGGTTGCTGTCTGTCTGTCTGTCTGTCTGTCTGTCTGTCTGTCTGTCTGTCTGTCAGGCACCAGAGGAGACCAACAGGAGGAGAAGGAGGTGTGGAAGAGAGGTGGACTTATATCAGACCATTATGTGTACAGTCAAAGTATACAGCAGTTAGTACAGCATACACAAACACACACGCGCACACACGCACACATATACTATACAGTACTGTATATACACACGCTTGTTCAAAATACAAAATACACTATATGTTCAAAATATTAACAGGAAATGAAAAGAATATATACAAAATAAAACAACACAGTATACAATACTGCCTCATCAACGTTGGAACGATGGCTTTACACCAGTGGTTTTCAACCCTTTTTCATCTTGGGGTCCACTATTTTATTCTGCATTTAAGCCACGGAGGACCACCATTCGATGACATTTAACCTCCAAGACCCAAAACTGTTGTTATCGTTGGATAGGATTTGTCCACAATTCCATGATGTATTGATGTAGTATGCATAAGTGATACCAGTCAAAAAGAAAGATTTCTTTTTTGGGGGGGGGGGGGGGGGGGGGGAAGTTGGTATATATATAATATATCATTCAGTAAGTGGACGTTCGGGAAGAAGCCATGCATCACTGGAGTGTCCTTCAGAGAGTAGAGAGAGAGGACAATGAGATGAGATTGTGTCGAAAACAACAAAGTGCACAGTGTGGCCATCTTGTCACAGTATGACTGTGTTCCTGTTGCCACGGTGACGCCATCGTCCTTCGTCTCCCCTCTCCACAAAGAGGCGGTGACAGTGTGACAACAAGACGAACAACACGCTCGTGGACACACACCCACACGCACACACACACACACACACACACACACACACGCACACACACGCACACACACACACACACACACACACACACACACACACACACACACACACACACACACACACACACACACACACGTCAACATACAGGTATTTTTCAAGTAATTGAAAAACAGAGGCTGTTTGTTGCAAAATAAAATAAAAAGCATTGGAGCATTCAACAAGTGAGTTGCAAAGACCTTGTGATTTCTGAGGTGCATGGTGAAGATGGAGGGGAGAGCTATATGATAAAGTCTGTGGGCCAACAGCCAAGTCAGCAACAAGGGAGATGGACCAATTGTCAGATGCTCTATGGTCGGGAAACACATGCAGATTGCAGAACACACACAGGGGCAGAGTTGCAGAGAGAGAGAGAGAGAGAGAGGGGGGGGGGGGGGGGTCATCTAATAGCCGAGAGTGTGTCACCGAAAGATCTAATAATGTACGGACAACAGTAGACTGTGGTTTCAATAGGGAAGAGCCCATGGGTGTGAATATGTGTAACTGGATGTAGTTAGTGTTGCTGTAAATAAAACACAATGTAAATAAAATGTGCATTCAGTCAACTCTCCCCATGGATGAAGTGTCTGGCAGATCCTGTGTGGCAGATTCTTTATTCGGATCCCCATTCGTTTCCGCTGCCGCAGTCCGTCGCTATAGTCTTCCATGGGGTCCACATAAAACCTCACAACATAAAACACCATACAGTATTCAAACATTGATCATTCCAATTGTGTGGTTTCTCCCATATATATATATATATATATTATATATATTTAGATTTTTATTTGCATTCGATTTGTTTGTTCATATACAGATAATGAGTTCCACTGTTGGGTGGATCTATAAATAACAACTGCTTCTGGATGTATATTTTACTTAATACAATTGAACTAATAAAATGCTGGCTCATGGGTGGAAATATTTGTGAGCAAGAAAATCCATATACTGTACCTCCCCTGGTTTCATTCTCACATGAGTGTGACTTTGATTAATGATATCACATTAATGTTTCAAAAGGGCCCGTCAGTGAGAAATGATCCTCAGCCAACTGAGAGGCTCCAACCTGCACTCGCTCATTTTATTCTTGCTTTATATAAATAATTTAAACCTCAGTATAGAGGTGTGGTCTCTTACTATAGTGAACCAGTCTTTAATTTGCCCTCTGGGTGAACGAGGGTAGCAGATTCGAATTCCATCAATGCATTGAAAGGGTCCAAATCACGTTCAATTAGAGCATTGAATAATGCTGCAGTAGATGCGTCCACTGACCTAAGTGACCTTCCGCAACCGTCTCCAGCACGAAGCGTTATTGCGACCGAAGGGTGAAAGAGCATGTGACATCACGTGACATCATCAGGGATGGAGCACATGACATCACGTGACATCATCAGCGATCAATATTAAGCCCATATATGGAGATCCCTGATGTCATCAATATTGGCCAGCAGCTCTACATCTGACCATACTTTTATTAAGGTCAGCTTTTTTATGATAATTATATAAAATAAATAAATAAAACTATTATTCGAGCAAGTCAGTGCATGCAAGGTGTTTTCAGAGAGTTACAAGGTTCTGTCAATGCATTGTGAAAACATTACAGCAATCGTGCAAAGTATTCATACTAAATATAATTACTGCAGTACTTAAAACATTGACTGAGCAACTTTTACTTGTAGTGGAGTAATATTTGACCAGGATTATACTTTGACCCAAGTACTGGGTTGAGTTCCTGAATGACTTTCTCTTAATGGTGGAGCACTTTCACAAGAATATTCTGATGATTGAGATTGGGTATTATAATGATTATAAATGACATGATGACAATCTGTGGAAACTATCTCAGAACTCCTAGAAGTTTTGGAATTGGCTCATGTGTCTGTCAGTGATAAATGGCTAAATTGGGGATGATTTATGTCTATGCGTAACATAAATGCGTAACATAAATTATACACAATCTTAAGTGTTACAGCAAGGAAATTGCAAATTGGTATTTTAATGGTGTGTTGAATAACCAAACAGCAATGCTGTGTGTGTAGAAACAGCCACTTATATCAATATTGGCCAGTGTAAAATAGATAGCAGAATGATGAAGTACTGCCACATTCATGAGCCCTGTTTTATTCAAAGGACAGAGCCGACCATCAAACCTAGACCTGGAACCAGGGGTGCATGTGTTTGGTCCGACGTACTAACAGTCTGACACTGGTGCACATTCTGAACTGTCCACAGCCATATGAGACACAGACCATTGACATTAGTGAGGACCAAGTCTATGAAGATAGGTTGAAAGAGGATCAAGTATTATGAAGATAGGTTGAAAGAGGATCAAGTCTATGAAGATAGGTTGGAAAGTGCTTAAGTCGTCTTTTAATACAATATAACTTATACAGGGGTGGTTGTGTTTTGTCTCCATGCTCTTCAATTGAGACATTTCAATCGTGTCAAAGGTCATGTCTCACATAGATACAGGCACACATTTCGACGTCAAGGTCAAGATTCAATTTATCCTCCGAGCAAGTAGGCAGGCCTATTCCAGTCATCTGTTCGTCATTTCCGTTCAAAATATTGCATTTTATTCTTTAAATTCCATTTCTGCTAAACAGCAAGCTATATGCTTAAGATGATTTTGGGACCAATTTGCAAGACTGGAAAGGCGAAACGGAAGTGGGGAGGACACATCAGACGGGACGCTGGTCATCACGCTTTGTCCCTCTTGATGGTGAGCATGGGCAGGGCATACAGTAGATGACCTCGTAGGAGCTCAGAGGGGCGCTCAGTGCACGCCCCAACAGATCCTGTCCCAGTATCTCCATAAGCACCGGAACCACCCCAAACATAGTCTCTGGTCTCAGGGTGGCTGCCACCAAGTACTGCCATTTAAGGCAGACTTTTCCGGGTAATGCTCAATGATCTTCATCTTGATGAGAGTGTACTCTTGTGGTCCAACTCCCTCTCCCGTCTGCCTGTCATGTCACGCACGCACGCACGCACGCACGCACGCACACACGCACACACGCACACACACACACACACACACACACACACACACACACACACACACACACACACACACACACACACACACACACACTATACGGCTGTATTACTGCCAGCTCTATATAGTACTGTAACACACTAATTTGGTCACATGGTGATGACATGGTTTTCCTTGTGAACTGTGCAGAGGCATCATTACTGCTTTCTAAAGGTCTGTACGATATACTTTTGAGTCCCAATTAAGCAAGATAATCCAAGAGAGGCCATAAGCATATAGTTTATACTGCACAGTGACAGGACAAGCTATGGCTCATGATTTATATAGTTCTGGGTCAATTATACTCAATATAATGGTGATTCCTGATGATGAAGATTTATATGAGTTACTCACAGCCTGTGAGACATCCCAAATGATATCCATGAGCCAAAAAGAGTTGTCTCACAGGGGTTTTGTCTAACGCGGTATAATTTAAGATTTATAGTATCACAGCTACGGTATGATTATAATTATGGTGTGAAAATAAAATGTTTCCAGTCAGCAATATAGGGAAAGTGCATGTCTTTATATGAGATGATGGTATTCTTATGAATGGCTTTATCTATAATGATGTGGGTTTTATGGGATGAAACATGCTGCCTGCGCTGTTTCGTCAAAATTATTTTAAAACAGACTTGCAAATTACATTAGTACATACTTGCTATAGCGTTAACTGCAATTTGCAGGAGAAAGTCCATGCAGATTTATTTTAAGCTAATTGATGTGAATTACAGAATCAGGGTGAATGTGAAAATAAAATTACTATAGGCTACTGTTGAATTCATGATTGAAATTCTTAATTATCCATGGGCGCTGGGGCCCTGCAGCATTCCTTTTTGAGTGGTATTTGTTTTTAATCAATTATTAAATGTAATCCTGGGCACTACACTGCCTCTGCCAACCTGGGGAGAGCAACGGGCTGACCTCATACTTCTATGCATGAGGAGTCCAATCCGCTTATTTTCATTTGACAGGGGGGAGTGTCCCTGGTATTGGACATAGCGCGTGGAAGGAACACAATATTCCAACCAGTTCCTTTCCCCTCCATCAGGCTTACTGCATGATTTTGTGATGGTACATAAACTAGGAGACACAGGGAGAACATGCAAACTCCACACAGAAAGGCCCTTTCACCAAACCCACCTATAGGGTATGGGCATTGATGACACAGAGGAGAGAACACGTCCCCAGCATCCCCAGTGGGAATCGAACCCATGGGACCTTCTAGCTCCCTGCGGGGGTGTGCGACACGTGTGTCGAATTTGAAGTTGGTGGGGCGAGTGGTTCTCGAGTTACGTGGATTACAGATGTACGTATGTGCGTATGTACACATACACACAGAGACTTGGTGCATTTATTTAGCTTAGTTAGATAGTTAGACTATAGAGCGGTGCCCGTTGGAGCCGAGTCTGGGTGAAGACCGAGTGTCGGAGGGGGTCGAGAGTTTGAGTCGAGACTACGGATGGAGCTCGTTAATGTTTTATTGATAACGAGCCCCTTATCGATCAGGCTTATCAAGCCGGGTTCTTATCGAGCTCACTATCAAGCATTTGCTATTCTTTTTTGGAAAGACGGAAGATGATAACTTCTGAACAGAACAAGTATCTTTTACTAGGGCCTTCAAATACAGTACTTTCCTAACAGACAGAAGGAAATTGACCTTTTTACTTTTGGAGAATAATATTGAAGAAACTATTAACTGGAGACCGAGTTGAGACAGAGACGACATTTTATTTATTTTTTGCTACAGAAAACAATAGCCACATCAGCTGCGTTACAAGATAACTGTCTATAAGCAACCCTGGACCGATTACTCGTTCACAAGCGAGACTGCACTTACAGCAGCAACAGTTGCTTCCGCAAACAGCGACCGTTTCCATCGCTACGCGCCACGGCTTCCACGCCCTCCAGAGCGCCGCCTCCACCACGGAATGGTCCACGGACGCAACTTCAAGATCGGCACCGGATACCGCTGCAGGCGTCTTGTTTGCTGGGACCGACCCAACGGCAGCGATCATCGAGGAACATCCCCCCCTCCCCCACACCCCCAGTCAATCCAGGGCCACTGAGGACAATGGACCACCACCCTCCCCCATCCCCACCCCAGCCGCGGACCCAGTATCACTGTCTACAGTCAACACGGCCACCATAAGGATGGATCTGACTACAGGCATTACCAGGTTCAACGGCGCCCCCCCCCACATTCCACCGCCCCTCCCCACTCACACCTCAGCCACGGACATTCCACCGCCCATCCCCAGTCACACCTCAGACTACTTCATCACCGACGAAATTAACACAATCGTCGCAACCAACGGCCTTCACCTGTTCCATTTGAATGTAATTAGCCTCAGCCCTAAACTGGCTGAAATCAGGCATCTCTTTCAAAACGGTAAGGCAAATATCCTGTGTTTCTCTGAGACAAAGCTGGACCAATCCACCAAGGATCCAGAGATAGAAATAGAAAACTATACTATCATTAGGAACGACAGAAACAGGCATGGTGGTGGCGTGTGCATGTATATTCACAAAGACACTGAATATGTTACTCGTACTGACTTACAGCATGATGAAATTGAAACTGTGTGGGTTGAATTAATTTTCAAAAATGCTAAATCAGTATTAGTTGGCACCGTCTATAGACCGCCCGATCAGAATGGTTTCTATGATATACTTGAGGGGTGCTTGGCTGGGGAGGATTGTGTAGAGAAAATCCTGATTGGCGACTACAATACGGATATGCTTCGTAAGGAAGCACCTGTGTTTAAGTCATTTAGTCGTTTTTGTGATCTGCACGGTGTCAGTCAGCTAATTACCCAACCCACAAGAGTGTGTGATTCTACTCAAACTGTCATTGATCTCATTCTGACCTCGGACAAATCCAGAATCTCCAAGAAAGGGGTTATTGTATGTGGGCTCAGTGATCATTTTATGATTTTCTGTACCCGCAAAATACAAAAACTAAAGTTTGACTGTCACAAAACAGTCATATCTAGGGACCTCAAAACCTACTCTAGTGAGGCCTTTAACACATTGAGTACGCCGACTGCCTTCAAAATATAGGCTATAGAATACCGGAGGTGTCTGATCGCTTTTACTTTGAAAGCCATGAACCGGAAACACTTTCCTAAAAAAGTTGACTTTACAAAGTGACCTCAACATCCCCGATCATCTTAATATATTGTTTTACGCTCCAAAAAGCGTTCATATTTTGCGGGAGAGACGGATGAGGAGCAGAAAATAAGCGCCAGCATATCGCTCTATTCATCACCACGGAGAGCGCCCTGGATTAGGAGCTACGAGTCATTCTTTCCGTCTCGCTAACGTGGGAGTCAATAATAAGCTAATAGTTGCACTGAGCGTTAGCATACGGCAAGCGAAAAGCGAAATGCCAAAAAAATAAATAGGAAAAATTCTGAATATTAATATCTCGCCCCGCATCGCTGGGATGTCGCTAGGACGTCCTCAGACGTCCTTAGAACTCTACGTTCGGTATCCTATGACGTTCTCAGGCGTCCTACGTGCTGTAAGTGTTAACCTTGAACTGGAGAGTCTGGATTGGTCCGATGTGCTCAGGAGCTCACTAGTCGAAGAAGCATGGCTTGGCTTTAAAACCAAATTTACATCAGTACTAAACATCATGGCACCTTTGAGAACCATCAGGGTCAAAACCCGCTCGGAGCCATGGATGAATTCGGACATACTGACTGCAATGAAAGCCAGAGACAACAAATGCTCTGAACTTCTTAAATGCAAGTCCATGCTAGCCAAGCGCTTCGACAGTAATCTCCAAACCAAACTGTGCAACCTAAAAACCCAGTGTAACAAGCTAAGAAACGGTGTAATTGCCATGACCAAATCTGCCAAATGTAACTTTATCAATGATAAAGCCGAGGAAATCAAAAACAATCCTCGGGAACTCTGGAAGTTACTAAACAACCAACTAGGCTGTGGTCAGAAACTAAAAACCAGGTTTACTAACATAAACATCAAATCGAATAACACCCTCATCACTGACAAGCTTGATGTAGCCAACCACCTGAACATCTTCTTTACAAACATTGCAACAAAGCTGGTTAGCAAACTGCCCTCCCACTCTGGGCGTTTTGGTGTAGAGCACATCAAAGCCTTCTACAAAAACCTTGGTGTTTGTAAAGATGATTTCAAAATGGCAATGGTAACAACCGAGGAGGTACTTAAAAAACTGAGTGCCCTCCAACCCCACAAGGCCACTGGCCATGACAATATCCCCTCCAAATTTCTCAGAGACTCAGCCTTTTCCATAGCTCCAGTCATCACCCACATAGTTAACCTCTCCATCAAACAGGGACAGGTCCCCCAAGATTTTAAACTGGCCAAAGTAACCCCCTTGTACAAAAAAGGGAGTAAATTAGAACCCGGCAACTACCGCCCTATTTCTATTCTAAGCTCCATCTCGAAAGTGATGGAAAAAATAGTCTATGAACAGGTTGAAAAGTATCTTGCCACTAATAAATTGCTGTACGAGTTCCAATCTGGTTTCAGAACATCCCACTCCACTGACACATGCCTCCTCTATTTGAGCGACCACATCAAACACGAGGTGGACGCTGGAAAATACTGCGGCATGGTCATGCTGGACCTCCAAAAGGCTTTTGACACCGTGAACCACTCCATACTGGTTAACAAGCTTAAAGCTATTGGTTTTGATAGCACATCAGTGAGCTGGATGCAATCCTACCTGGAGGGGAGAGAACAGATGGTGGAGGTGAACGGAACACTGTCCCCTCCCCTCCCAGTGAGCTGTGGCGTCCCACAAGGAAGCATACTAGGGCCTTTACTGTTCCTAATTTATGTTAACGACATGACTTCAGCTTGTGACTGCAACTTGTTCCTGTCCGCAGATGACTCAGCACTGCTGGTCTCGGACAGGAACAAACTGCAGGTTGAAAAGACCCTCAGCTCTGAACTCGGTAGAATCTGCACCTGGCTCGCTGATAACAAACTATCCTTACACCTGGGAAAAACTGAATCCATCCTCTTCGGATTAAATAGTAAACTCAGCAAGGCAGATGGCTTCTTGGTTAGAGTGGGTGACAATATTATCACACGAAAAGATCAAATTACCTACCTAGGTTCCATCCTGGAGGCCAATCTTTCCGGTGATAAAATGGCCACCAACGTAATCAAAAAAGTCAATCAAAGAACAAGATTCCTTTACAGGATCTCCTCACTGGTCAGCAAAAACACCTTGAAGACCTTAACAGGAGCCCTCGTACAAGGTTTCTTTGACTATGCATCCACCTCTTGGTACCACAGCACCTCAAAGGCCCTTAAAACAAGGCTCCAGACCTCTCAAAACAAACTGGTCAGGCTCCTACTTGGCCTCACCCCCCGAACCCACCTCACCCCTGCCCACTTTGACAGGCTGGGATGGCTTAGGGTCGACGACAGAGTACAGCATCTTGCAATGGGTCTGGTCCACAAGATTCGATACACCACCAAGATACCCATGTACCTGTCTAAATACTTCCTTAATGTAAACAAAGTCCACACCCACAACACCAGAGGGAGTGCAACAAACCATGTACAACCCAGATTCGGCACAAACAAGGGACTAAATTATTTTCGCTCCTATGCCACCAAAATGTGGAACGCCCTACCAACAGTCATTAAGACATGTGAATCCCTTGACTCCTTCAAAACCGCTCTCAAAGGGCACCTACGGATGGCTGCAATTCGAAACTGGCCTCTGTAAAATCTGAATCCCCCCCACCCCCCCCACCCCATTTTCCCTCACTGTATATTGTATCTTTTCCCTTTTTTGCTTCCCATATGATGAATTTAGCTACATAGAAATGTCTATTTGTATGTCTCTAAATGTTTGTATGTCTTTAAATGTTTTGATGAATTGAACAATGTGGACCCTGTTGTAAACAAGTGTAATGCTTAATTGGGTCGTCCACTCACAGTTGACAGTCTTTGTATTGAGTTTGTGCTTAAAATGTACTGTAAATTCTACAAACTGTTAATACATATTTCAATCAATCAATCAAGCACCAGGCAGCTCTCTTCTAATGCTAATGTAAATGGGCTCCTCATGGGTATAATAAAATGATTTCCTTGCATTATAGTGACTCATGACTCCAGTGGACTGGGTGGGGGGAGAGTCCCAAGTCCCTTGGTCCGAGACTGAGTCAAGTCCAAGTTAAATTAAGAGCGAGACCGAGACAAGACCGAGTAAATTACACAGTTTCTGTGCCGGGAATGGATTACTCCAGGTTACTGTCGCTGCCATCCCCGCTATACCCGCCTTTTGTTTTATGTGTTTAATCCGCTGTATTGTAATAAATAAAAAGAAAATCCGTCTTCGTCGCGGAGATAGAGACTGGATGCATTCGCTTTGATGACGAAACCGGAAATCGTCACATGCTGTGTGCTGCTAGGGCTTCTGGGAAATTGAGGCCAATGGAAATGCATGGGGTGCAACGCCTCATTGAGACGAGTCTTGTGTGCGTCTTCCGGGTGCACCAAGATGGTGGATGATACGCTCGGATCACAACATACCGAGGGAGCTTTTTTCGCTGGATTTTCGCGGATTAAAAGCCCAAATAATTCAGCGTATGCTCTAAAGGTAATACAACAATCTCGGCAGTGAAGGGGTGGATTAAAATGCGGGTTAAGCGTGTAAAACAGTCAAACTGTTAAAATATGGACTCGAGACCGATTTCGAGACGAGTCAAGGAGTTGAGACTTGAGGACTAACACTATCTGGAAGATCAAAGGAGTAAAGTTCACACCCAAAAAATGATCTCTCAATTACACACCCCATGAAGCCTCGAATTCATGGAGATGTCTCCCACAAGTCTGCTCATAAAAATCCACAGTTAATGTTCATTCCATATAGTTCCATGAAACAAAGGGCTAGAACTCATAAATGGAAGAAAGAAATAACAGCAGAAGCTGAGATCTAAACTATATTTACAACAAAGCATAAAGCATCCAGCAGCACAATAACATGAACGATGAACCCATCAGCTGCATTCTCTCCCTGAAGCCTGCCACCTACTGATTAGACTTTTCTGAAAAAGCCGAGACTGGGGGACATAATAATAACTTTATTCTTATTTCTTTGCTGACTTGTACAATTGCTTGACTGGAAGTCAATGGTTTTAACGAATGTGAGGCCTCAAGCCCCCCTTTATGCTTGAAAAGGAATTCTCCATCATTAAACAATTTCAGAATAAATGCTGAATGTGCTTTAAAAGGCTATTTACTCATCCCATGAGAGGAAATTATCTTCCTGCATTTGACCCAGCAGTGTGGTGCCCCTCAGGTGAGTGTTCACAGAGGATAAGTGGTTTGTTCAGGGACACTTCAGGCCCATGAAGCCTGGAGGAGTTCCAGGATCGAACCGGCGATTATTCTGCATGGTCAGCCACTCTACCGCTGAGCTACCGCTGTTACCCCCTGTGTTGACGATGCATCGATATGTGCCCCCCCCCCACACCTGTGTTGACGATGCATCGATATGTGCCCCCCCCCCCCCCCACACACACACACACAATGAGTAGTTGGATACAGCTCTAGTTTTTGAGCATACTGCATGGCATATCATACATGAAGCGCTTCAGTGGAGCTGAGCGCTCTGTGGCCAAGACTGTGTTGTGAATGTGTGTTACTGGTATGACTGTGAAGCATTATGTTGCTGAGAAAGAGCATGGATTATGATTTATTATGGCTATCATGTTTTTTGTCTTTCGGTCAACTCCCATTATTTTTAACTGAGTGCATGAGTGAACAAGCCAGCTCTTCGAATCCACGTCTGTGGCTCCACGTCTTTACTGTGTTGTTTACTGGTGAATGGTGTTGAGCTGGGGTTGAAGAGGTCGGGTTAGGGTGGGACGTGTCCAGCCTGGCTAATAAGCCAGACTCAAATCAGGCAAAAATGTTTTGCCAACGGCTGATTCGGTCTGGCTTAATTATTAGCATGTCACGTGTGTTTACCCAAAATGAAATGGCATCTGCACAACCTTAAGGGGTTGTAAGGTGAAATTGTAGCCTATGGCTATACAGTATATGTAGGAAAACGGTAAATATGGGAAAAATCCCCCATCCCAAATGAGTCTATCCCCTCTGTAGTAAGCATGTCCCACTTTGTTTTGAATCATGTTTAAATAATGTTTAGCACGTATTACGGAGGGAGGAATCAAGGTCAGGTAGCTATAGGGGACGGGGCTGGACTTCTATTTCACTCAACATCAATCTCTAGTTTGAGATCAGGGGAAAAATAGTTTTAGACAGACCAAATAAGCTGTATACATTGGGAACAGCAAGACAGTCACTAATGCCACAGACAGACAAACAGACAGACAGATTGATTTATACTCTTGGCAAAACTAGAGCAATCATATTATTTTACATTTTATTATTCAGCTGTTTGTATTCCCCCTTCGCCCTCTTCTCACACTTCTTATTTTCCCCCTGTCCGTCCGTGTGTGTATGTGTGTGTGCAGTTTGTTTGTCCGTCTGTTAACAGAAAATCTCCGGCACCATTGGACCGATCGGCGTGAACATGGGCACGCAAACTCCCTTGCTAGAGCAGAACTCACATTCATCGGCTACAATCTAGCCGATGTGCAAAAAAAGATTCTTTGGCTATAACTCTTCCAGATGTTGTCCAAACATAACACAAATTGGTACACAGTATCTCTATAGTCATGTTTTCAAGATGGATCTGGCCGATGATTCATATTCCATGCTGATTGGCTAAGATTGCCTTCTAAAGTTCGGAAGAGTAGTCTGTAATAACAAAATGCATCAAATCATGAAAATTATAAATATTTTCTCCACAGAGATGCGTACAAAAATTAACAAAAGAAAGGAAGAGCAAAAGTCCTTCAATTATTCAAAATATAACAGCTGTAGTAGTGTTAGTGTATGCCTGTGTACAGTATGCCTGTCTATAAATATATACGTGCACATTATGCCTTTGAAGTGAGCAGGCATTCGGTTTGTTCTGGTTTAGCACTGTGTGGGCAGAGTTCTCTTTGGTTTCATCAATGCACAAGGAAAACTGACACGGCTGACAAGCCTGATTGTGTGATGGAAACCTCCGCATTCAAATGGAAAGCAGCATTTCGGCTATGACATTTTGGGAACAGTATTTGATAGAAACTGGAAGTGACAGGATTGAAATGGCTCTCAGCAGACAACAATACTAGGCTAACATGCGTCGTGATGTGACACATTGTGAGCTTGCAGTCTTGCAGATCTGCTATTTTCAAAAGATGTTTATGCATTTGAAAACTTTAAATGGGACATTCTGTAAGAGTACTTTTACTTTTGGTACTTAAAGTAAACACGCAGTGCATTTTGATTACAGGACTTTATTTGAAACAGAGTATTTCTGCATGGCAGTAGTGTGAGTCAGCCTACTTTTCCGTAATATAGCATCAACATGAGGCTTACTTGTTCGACTGGCAGCTTGCACAGGTTTGGTGCCGATCGCTCCAGTGGTTTTCGAGATTAGCTCCACCAAAAGAAAAAAGAAACACGTGCACGCACGCACACACGCACGCACAATCAATGGGAATGGGATTTCCTGAGTTACCTGAAGAGTAGGGCAGTTCTTCTCCATGTCTCCCCAGCTGAGGAGCCACACCTATAGTCATGGGATTTATCGTAGTGAAACTTAACAAGATACGGGTTCGTCTGGAGGAAAAAGCCATGGGCAGGCACAAAAAAAAGAAAGGAGGCGATCCACACACCGATGCTTTGAAGACATTATATGAGGTAGCAATGCAGCTCAAACTGCAGATTCCCTGCAGATAGATGGATTGGAGCTGACAGGATAGAGATTTATTTTAACAGGGCAACAAGGGGGGGGGGGGGGGGGGGGAGAGAGAGAGAGAGAGAGAGAGAGAGAGAGAGAGAGAGATAAAGAGAGGGAGGTGTTTGTGCGTGCGTAGCGTGCGTGGTAAAATCCCAAAATGTTAAAATCCCAAATTTGGTAAAATCCCAAAATGGTAAAATGGTAAAATCCCAAATTTGGTAAAATCCCAAAATACAATTTTGGGATTTTACGATGGAAAGTAACTACTGTAAGTACATTTACTCAAGTACTGTACTTAATTACAATTATGAGATATTTTAAGTTAAGATATTTAAGTAAGTCAGAGAGGCTTATTGTCAGTATCAGCAAGGGTGCGGGAGTCTATCGCCGTTTCATTGCACTAGACCTCTGGGAGATAGAATGCTGAGTTGGAGCGCAACACCTACCATCATCTCCCAGTACTTACCGTGCTCCTAATACGCTGAGTTGGCGGTGCCCGGGTTCGAACCCATGACCTTGCGGTCGAAAGGCGACTGCTCTACCGACCATTACCATTACATGTAAATGAGGAGACGTTATTTGAAAACAGCAGTCAAATGAGAGCGCAGCTTTCCCATGGGGGAAGTAGGGAATGCTGTAGCGTGATTGCACGTCAGGATCCCTCTCCCGGCACCGCTACACAGACACATTTGTACTTTTACTAGTTACTTTGTAGATTGTTATTATAATTACAAAGCATACATTAACCACTTGCAGCCCCATGCATTGAGTTTGAATCCCTGGTGTTACACCTGCAACATAATACACAGAGAATATCATGTTCAATCATATTCATAACGAATCTGTGAGCCTGGGAACAGGTGTACCTTTTAACAACTTTCTTCAGACGTGTTGCTTTGTAGCCAAATTGTCAGGGTGCGTTCTGAGAACCCAAAAGCAGTACGACTAACGGCAAGAATCAAAGTTTGGGAGGTTTATTTTCCAACTTAAACTTCCCATAAAATGGGGCAGGCTAAATAACGACTGAATGGCTTGCGGCTGAAACATAGTACATAGAACACTAACACTAAATGACGATCTGACAAGGCCCTGAACACAAAGGCCCATAAATAGACTCAGGGATAACAGGGTACAGCTGAACCCAAACTACAATCAACACCTCAGTGTTGATTGACTCAGTTTCCGAGTCAAAGGAAAGTAAGGGATCCAGTACAAATCAAATAAAATTACATTTATTTATAAAGCACATTTAAAAACTATTTTCGTTGTACCAAAGTGCTGTACAGAACATCTCATCAATATGACAGGCACAGGCAACAAAATGTATGAGCAAACTAAGGTTATCATAGGAAAGATAATAATAATGGGTTAAAAACAACAAACTAAACAATATCACGGACAATCAAACGCTTGGGAGTAAAATAGGGTTTTAGGTACAGCAGCAAGGCGCAGTGTGTGATGACATGACGGGGTTTGCTAATATAATGCGATGAACCTGAACCTCCAGGTAATGAAATAATGAGCACACAAACTACTCCGTGACAATAGCCTGCTCACCAGTGGACCCTTGAGAGCCCTGCCAAGCGGTAAACATCCTCTGGTGTCAGGGACACTCCACAGGGATCTTAGACACACCTAGAAACCTTCTGATCGACGCACATACAATTACGCGGTAGATCATAGATTTGTTGTTATATGTTGTCTTGTGTAGTGTAGTTAGGTGTGTAGTCTACATGTTGGACGTGTTGATGCATATGCATGCAAATGCAAGCATGAGTTTGAGTACAAGTACTGTATGAGTCTATACTATAGTCTGGTTTGGGAGCAGTAAAAAGCCTAGTTTATATTGTGTAAGTAAGACAACACATCATCATATCATTTCAAATTATTTTTGAAAACTTGAAATGAGACATTCTGCACAATGAGTACTTTTACTTTTGGTACTACACGAGTGAACATGTCTCTTCTTGATCACATTCTGAATTTTGGTTCTTGTTTTGCAAGAGACCGTGTTGAAAACACTTTAACAAACTGCACCTGACTTGCTCACTGTGTAAACTACGGATGTCAAGTATCGATTAGGCGAATTAATTAATTGATTCATTCATTAACCTTATTGAGCAGTGTTTTTTTTCTGAGATTCTGAGAATCTTAACTTCCCTCAATGTCCAACATAAAATCTACATTTTGCTTATACAGACATAATACAAAGGGTATCTTTTGGTAAAATATTTATTTGACCATTTGAGATGCAGAGCCAGTCAATGGCATCATTGTATCATGAGGAATAAGATGAAATGAAAGGTGCACTGTCTTGTCTGTCACATGATCACATGCAAAAGCAGAGATGTTTCTGTGGCTACCAGGGTGAGGGGATTTTTTTTTAACCGGCACACATGTGTGATCCTCAGCCATGCGTGCGTTGCAGACAGACAGCATTACATTCACAGAAAACCGCCCAATGATAGAACTGCATAATTAACATCCCTAAAATCATGGTAGACCAACACGTTCTCTGTCAAAATCTCCATAATGGCTCCTATTAATTTCTGTGCATAATCCTCACGCAAAGCCTGCTGACAATCCTTCGCTCTTTTAGCCTCTGGTCCTGGCAGCTCTCAGCACCCTGGGGGGGCAGACAACCCTCCATCCACATCCCTCCCACTTCTTCCATCCCTCTCTTGTCTGCCCTCCTCTCCTCTGCCCTTAAACCGACCGGATCAGCCCCGGACACTCGGTCCCGCTCTGTGGGACCGGAGGATTTAGGGGAGCTGTCGGTCTAGTCCAGGATGAATTGAGATGAGCTGAGAGTTGCAGCAGGTTGGATGATCTCTGCCCTCCCTGAGCCACGTTCCTCCACACAGAGTTCCCTCCAGACCGTCTACCAGCGGCACACAGAGGGGTAGAGGCAGGGTGGGTTGGGGCTCTCGCTAAATCCAACTTCCGACATCCAGAGGAGAGCATGAGAGGAGGAGGTGGTCATGCATTCTATATTTAAAGGTTATTCTTATTTTCAGTGGTGGTAAGTAACTGAGTACATTTACTGTACTTGTACTTAAGTAAATGTAGCCTACATACTTTACTTGAGTAATTCCAATTTCCAATAATTTGACTTCTACTCCACTACATCTCAGACCCAAATATTGCACTTTTAGTCCACTATACAGTATTTATTTGAAAACTTTAGCTATAGTTACTTTGTAGATCTTGAATACCAATAAGACACCCTGAGGGCAAGAAGCGACTGAAACAACAGGTCTGGGAATGGCCATATGGATTTTCTTTTTGTTTTATTGACGTTTTTGGGCCGGATAGGTCGTAAAATGTGTGCTAATTATAAAGGCCTCAGGCCAGCCCAGTTAGGGCACAGGTAGGGCCGGGGCCTTAATTTATGCGCTAATAACCACTGACGAAAAGCTCACCTACTTTAATGCCTCTTGCCAGGCTATGTTAGACCTAGTATGGCCTTTCAAGGAATAAAGCGTCTATTAGAACTGAACCCTGGCTTAATGACCATACTCGAGCTCTAAAGCGAGAACTAAGAAAAATAGAATGCAAGTGGAAATCCACCTGTTCTACACGAAAGTCTCAGAGCTTTAATGAAATCCTATAACCAAGCAGTTAAAGATGCGAGAGTACAATATTTTTCCACCTTGATCTCCAACAACCAGCATAACCCTCAAACTCTGTTTAAGACTATCGAGCGTGTTGTTGGTCCAAAAAATGTTGCCATGCCCGTATCTCATGTTCACTGTGAGCTATTTTTTACTTTTTTTTTAAGCTATTTAAACCCTCCAGTGGTTTAAATCTTATCTGAGTGACAGACTTTTTTCTGTTGGCATAGGATAACTCACCTCCTCCCTCTACCTGCTTCCCCTAGGAGAGATTATCCGTAAATACAACATTAATTTTCATTTCTATGCCGACGACACACAGCTCTATCTTCCCATTGATCCTAACAACAAAGACAACTTAGCCACCCTCCATAAGTGCCTTGCGGATATCAAAAGCTGGATGTTAGCAAACTTCCTCCAGCTTAATGACTCAAAATCTGAGGTGCTAGTATTTGGCCCCCCTCTCGCCAGAGCCCAAATAGAAAATGACCTTGGCCCCTTAACCGTCAATCTCAGGTCCACTGTCAAGAATTTAAGTGTCACTTTTGATCCTGACCTCAACTTCGAACAACACATTAAGAAAGTCACTCAATCATCATTTTACCATCTAAGAAACATCGTCAAAATAAAATAATTTCTATCCACCTCTGACTTGACAAAAGTCATTCATGCATTCATATTCTCACACTTATACTACTGTAACTCTCTGTACCTGCCTCACTAAAAAATCTATTCATCGTATCCAACTAGTACAGAATGCTGCTGCTCGCCTGCTAACTGGCTCCAGTAAATTTGAACATATATCACCCCCGTTCTAGCGTCCCTGCACTGGCTCCCAATCTCCTTCAGAATCAATTTCAAACTCCTCCTCACCATATTCAAGGCCAAGTCCGGTCTCGCTCCACCCTGCATCGCCGATCGAATCTCCCCCTATGTCCCAACCCGCTCCCTGAGATCCTCATCCAAAGATTTTCTTAACCCTCAAATTTGTCGGCTAAAGTCCAAAGGGGACCATGCAGGCTTTCAGCACCATAGCGCCAAACCTTTGGAACACACTGCCCTTACAAATCAAGCGCGCTGAATCAGTGTCCTCTTTTAAATCCCTTTTAAAAACACACTTTTATAGATTAGCCTTCACTGCCAATATAACATTTTAGTATATATATTTTTCCTGTTTTTGTTTTCTATTGAAATGTCTTTGCTGTATATTTTTCTGTTTTTTTGTTGTAAAGCACTTTGTAATGCAAATTTGAAAGGTGCTATATAAATAAAGTTTTATTATTATTATTATTATTAACTGGGGCGGGCCGGTCTAGAGTTTGAATGGACAGGTATCAGTCAAAAGGGAGGTCAGTGTCGTGATCTTCATATATGGAGACGGCCATATTTGGAGCGTGTCATCGAGGCATGACGGACTGACAGCCATATGGTGGCGTGATGGACGGACTGACTGGTTTTAAAACAATATATAGCTGCTGTTCATATATTTTAAAGTTTCAAACTGAGGCATTTAGCAGGCGCTCTCATCCTGAGCGACTTACAAGTGTGAGATCGAAATAAGCAGTGCAAGCATAAACTCTAGTCTGATGAACATGATATAAATCAGATCAAATATAAAATCTAATTATATTGGAATATTTTATCATAATTTTAGGATTCCAATTAAATGTTGGTCGCACAAACACTGCATTTTTTATTTGATGCATGGGTGAAGTATTAAGTAGGGGTGTACTATACGCGGATATTCGGTTACTTTAACGGGGCTGCCCCTGCTAATCGTTTGTAAATACATTTAGGTTATTCTATTTAATATATTTTTATTGAGATATATATCTATCTATAAATGCACCATGTCTCTCTCTGTGTGTGTGTGTGTGTGTGTGTGTGTGTGTGTGTGTGTGTGTGTGTGTGTGTGTGTGTGTGTGCGTGTGATGGTGTGTACGTCTGTAATCCATGTAACTTGAGAACCGTCCCCCCGACTCAAATTCAAATTCGACACACGTGTTCCACACCCCCACAGGGAGTGCAGTGCCAGCCAGGCTTTGAGTCGGTCGGACAATCGTGGGGTTGTCCAGAACCAGCACAAAAGCTTCTGCCCAGGCTCTGGACAGGGCCCAAATTAGCCAATTGTATGTAAAAAGAATATTGCCAATTGATGCCGATTTATGGTAGGGCAAACAACTCTTGAACACATCAGAACAACGACAAAGAGCTGATAAACGGTTGTGTTGGAAAGTGCTGAGTCAGGTTGGACATGATGACACAGATGTCAGAGATGTCCAATCTATCCCTGTGATTCCCATCTCGTAGAAAAGCAACCACCTGAAGAAAACGACAAAGATAAATGGCGGGGTGGTTGAAAAGTGCTGAGTCAGGGTGGACATGATGACGCAGATTTACTGCATCTCTGTGATTCCCCCCTTGAACAAAACATACTGCAGCATTCACCTTAAAGTCCTTGGCTTTTCCAGTGTGGCAATAACGGTAGCCTGGCTAATAAGCCAGACCGAATCAGCCGTTGGCAAAAACAAAAATTGCCTGCCGGCGGATTACGGTCTGAAGAGGCTCAATTGTACGCCCATTTCCTAGACCAGAGACCTGGTGTGGCCAATCGGGACATGGTATGCAATATGGGCGGGTTTTGGTACAGTGACGTTCAATGCTTGACTGACAGTAGCTCTGACCAATTGCGTCAAAGAGAAAATGTTTGAACCCGCCCCACAGCATCTCCAGACTCAAATACCACACGACAGTGTGATTTGAGTCTGGCTTATTAGCCAGGCTACAATAACGGCACTGTATGCCTCAAAAGATATCGCAATCCTGAGATAGAATTACCACTGGATCAAGTTTGGGAAGCTTCGGCAGAAAACTAGAGGCTTCTTAGCTGGCCTCCTCCGCCCTGCATGTGGTAGCATCTGTCCCTGTGTTTTCTCTGGTATTGTTTGTATATTAAAATAATAATGAATTGGGCTGGGCTATTACCATGGACGAATCAATCACAGCTCATCTGTGTTGAGACGTGAGCTCCAGACGTTTAGCGTCCCCAACATCAGTGCTCTCTGGCTGTGATTGATGTCCTAATACAAAGACCTCGGAGGAACAGCGGTGGGGTTGTTGTGTATTCATGGCGTTTGCTTCATGTGGAACAGTCATCCAATCAGTGCTGCCTCCTCCTAGATGAAAGCTTCCATTTAAGAACAATACATCTGTCAATCTATAACCCTAATCTCCCTGGAAAACAGGGTTTAAAATACAGGAAAACTACCGGGAGCTTGGCTCGATCGGCTAATTGTTTTGTTGTTGTCAAAGGCTATATATTCTCTGAACTGAAATGTACAGGTAGGCTATAGTATATTTTTGCAGATACAGTAGTGCATGGGCAAATTCAGTTGCAGTATGTGCATGCATGTATCCAACAGTTCCGACCCTGCTCGCTAGTCGCTACTGGTCATAGAAGTGGAACTTTGGAATAGCATCCTTACTGTACCTAGTGATATATATTACACTTTGCTCACCAGTATAGTTAATGAATTAATTAATCATTAATTAGGCATTACATTCGTGTATGACTTTGCCCCCTCAAGTAAAGTGTTACAAATAATTGTAGTGGATTCAAAGTACAACATGAAAACTCTGAAATGTATAGTGGAGTAGAACTTGTAGAAGTAAAAGTATTGGAAATTTGACATACTCAAGTAAAGTACAAATACCTCAAAATTGTATACTTGTATACAATTTTCTTATCGTATCAGCCCTATACTTGTATACAAGATAGGATAAGATTAATAGATTCTATAGTGTAGCAGAGCTGGTTCACACTATAGTGAACATGCTCTCGCCACAGAATGTTGCCACTGTGGGGGAGAGAGAAGAAAAATAATATGGAAGATTAATGCAGTATTCAACAGAAACAGAAACCACCGCACCACAACACCTACAAGACAAAGAGGAAAGCAACATTGTGTGACATTTTTATGGAAGCTGGCTCTCTCTGATACCCAGTGCAATAAACAATCAATAACCAACCGATCAATAAAGCCTTTTAGCTGCTTTGAAATAAATTGATATCAAAACTCTAGAGAGTCTAGCTCATGAGTCACAAGTGTGAACAAGGCGACAACAACAGTCTGTGATGTTTTGTACTCAGATGATGAACTTTAAGACCGGAACATGAAAACTCTTGAGGCCATGCAGTTCAGATCTACTAGTGATGTGATGCATGTTTCTGCGTGAACTCATTTTAGAAGATCTGAGGCAACCTGTTTTTCTTTTTTTTAATCGAGAGACACTGATACTGAAGTATCTTTCCGGACGGGTGCATGATACCCCCTTCTTCCCACTAACTAGACTACAGGAGATTTACATTACATCACATCAACGATGCTGCATGCCAGCAACGTTGTTTTAATGCTTTGGTTCTTCCTTCTGTGGTTGTGGTGAAGCAGCCTGTCATTGTGACCCTCCTGCTAAATTTGAAAGACATTTTCTGAAGTTAAGACTTTCTGGCAAAGTCAAGACAGAGTTGAGTGTGTGTCTCTGCTAGGGTGCACAATCCGAGAGTGCAAAGAGCCTGTAGATACCCTGAGTACCACCTGGCTAACAATTTATAAGCACACACATTTGTATAAGCCTGTCTGTTTGCTTCCCAGCTTTTTAGCCTGGTCTGTGGTCAAGTAACTGTGCCAGATGTGGAGTCATAGAGCCTTAAAGGGTTTGTGACATTTTTCTTTGCCTTGTGAGCTAGTAGATCTGCTATTTTCATTATCTTTGAAAAATGTCACCTATAATGCCATGCTCAAAATAGGGACACAAGGTTGTGATTAAAACAGCAATTGTCAGGCACACGTGGAAAGGACTCAGGGTGCAGACACAAAAAGTCACTGAAAACAGGTTTTAATTCACAAGCTTCAAGAGTTCAACAGTCAAGAGGCAGGCAAGAAAAATCAAAAACAGTAGAATGAAAAAAGTCAAAATCCATGGGCAGTCAGCGAGTGCAGAAGTACCAGCAAGGGCTTGGCAAAATTGTGGTCTAGAAAAAATAAAATAATAATAATAATAATAATAATAATAATAATAAATAAAAAGCAAAACAGATATCAGTATGGCAAAGGCAAGGCTTGAATAATGCTTGGGTGCTTGGAAGGTCACAAGACAATCTGGCAAGGATTGCAGAGAGACTGGAACTTAAATACTGTGGGCATGATTGCAGAGGATAGACTGCAGGTGGTTCAGACACACCCACACTCCCACTCAGACTGTAACAACAATGATATCCTGTTTCTTTGAGCCTTTTTGCCCTAGTCTGTATATCCCCTCATGCATAATGTATATATTCTGCATTAGTATTGTACACAGGAACCAATTTGTCTGCATTTTGCTTGACATTAGTACTGCACAGAATTGTTATTGAATGTTAATATGTTAATACAAAAGAGCTTCTCTTCATGTCTCTCAGACTCTTTTGATAGCTGATAAGAAAACCAATTATTGAAATCAACTTCAAGAGGGCTACTGCTGTAATGTTGTACTTTAAACTGGCTACAGTGACTATACACTATACAGAAAGTGTCATTTTCAGTTATATAACCAGTTATATGTCTTCCTGTGCATGCCCCTGCATGAATGAGCAACAGATGGGTCTCCGGTTTGGATTGCTATCATTATCATAAGTCATTAGGAGGGATTAATTAGTGCCCTCTATAGCTGAATGACTGATTTTGAAATTAAAATCATATGTCATACCAACCCTAGTGCTTGAACAGGTGACCTAAAATGTGACCCTGTGGTGATGGCTTGCCAATCAGCCACATGCAGCCACTAAACACAGACTGTCAGGAAGATGATTATCTGCAGCAGAAAAAGTGTAAGAAAACCCAGAGCGGCGCCACACAGCCAATGGAAGTGACTCTGCATACAAATAACAGCCATCAAATGTCAGCTATTCAAACTGTCCTTTATCCCCTAGACAGAGCCCCTTTAGCAGTGACCTTCTATTCTCCTACTGTTTATGTCTGCTTCTATTCTGCCTCCATTTTCTATTTTCAAAACCTGCAAACCAATCTCTAGTCCAATTCACATCTGATTCTAATCTCCCCTCTCTACAGTGAAGCTCATTTCCTCAGCCTCCGCTGGAGTGGATGCAGAAAGAAAGAAAGAATAGGAGGCACGGTGGCACAGTCGGTAGTGCTGTCACCTCACTGCTAGAAGGTCCTGGGTTCGATTCCCACTGGGGACGCTGTGGGCATGTTCCCTCCTCCGCATCATCAGTGCCCATACCCGAGGCGGGGTTAGCAAAAGGGCCTTTCTGTGTGGAATTTGATCTCTAAACTTCCTCCCCCTAGCCAGCCAGGGTGCCTGATGGAGGGGAAAGGAACTGGTCGGAATAACGTGTTACTTCCATGTGCTACATCCGGCCGAGGAAACTCCCCCCTGTCAGGTGAAAAGAAGCAGCTTGGACTCTTCATCCTCATAGAAGGAAGCATGAGGTCTGTCCAGTGTCCACTGCCCCCCCCCCCAGGTTGGCAGAGGAAGTGTAGGATTACATTAGATCATTGACACTGGGTGAAAAAATGGGTTGCAAAATCGTGGGATGAAAGAAAGAAAGAAAGAAAGAAAGAAGGAACATACACAACACACACACACACACGATGTCATGTCCTATAGTGCATTATCTTTCTGCCAAGTAAAAAGTCAACACAGGAGCAAGAGTGGTTGAGACAGAGGGGTACATTGCACTTTTTTGAGAAGTGGCCAAAACATGCAGGACAATGAAGACAGGTGTAGTATATTAAAATACCATACAGGAGAGTAAATGTGCACGGCAGACAAGACGACGAGAGGATGTTCGTTGATGTTTATTTCAGAGTACAGAGCACAGCAAACAGCATAGGTCCGACGGCCTTACGCCGTCGGGGAGAATGACCCAGTTACATTGGATGTCATGGAATTAAGTACAGTTTCACAAACTGAGGTGAGAATGTAGGTGTGTTCACTGTTCCTCTGAAGACCCCTTGATCAACCATATGCTCCCATGCAGCTATCGACACCAATTCTATTTTTACACAAATTGCAGCAGGAACAGACAGCAAACCGTAAACAAACCATCGACACCCCAACCTTGAATAACAAAGACAGCTGTCCTTGGAGCAGGCCTTGGAGATGAACTGACTTAGCACAGAAATGTATAGTCTTGACATAGAATATTGCAAATATGGACTAAAATGGATACCACACAGGCTAGTGGTGAGATGAGATGTTTGGGGACCTAGTACTTTCCAATAGACCACAGTATTGGTGCTATTCATCACTGGCCTGAAAGAGCGCGACTGTTCGGCCCATTCCAGAGAGCCATACATCAACTTCGTCATCCATAACAAAATCAAGCTGCGTGTCACTTTCTGTGGTGAGTCCACTTCCTCTCTCGGAGCACTATAAAGCCTAGCTATAGCACATATCTTGCAGACTGGCCCAGCAGAGTACTCAATTTGTCCAATTTGTGGTCCAAAAACAACCGGTGGTCCTGAACATATTGGCCTCATAGAAGTGGACTCAGACTGAAGTGTAATTGGGTGACAGAGGTAAATGTGACTGAGGACCGCGTGCCTGTGTGGACGACACGACCAGAGTGCTCTGTAGATTCAACACACCTGGCAGCCAGTGTTGGCAAAATATTACTTTAACACTAATATACTACTTAACTTATTACTTATTACTTTAAAAAAAAGTAATAAAGTTACACTACTTATTACTTCCTGAGAAAAGTAACTAGTTACTTATTACTTTACTTATTACTTTTTTCTCTCGCCCCCAGTAATTGCATTATTTTGTCCCCAAAAGTCTTACTTTGCATTTTCAACATTAGCAGTCCCCCCTCCCCTATTCTGCACAGTGTTTATTTAACTCATGATGATGGATCCATTTGTACACATAGATTAGAAGTAGATTTCGACGTGGAATATAGCTTCTTCCGTATGCACAACTTGCAGCGGACAATAATGTTCATCTCGTCTTGATCACGGACATACTCAAAATAATGCGAATACTTCCAAGTATTGAATGTTATAACGCTTTGTTGTGCCGGTGTTTCTGTCTCCTCCACCTCCTCCATTGTTAGTTTATTTACAACTCTTCTCTCTAAAAGTGCAGTCTAACGAGTTAACACAGTAGTTTAGGTTGCGGTTCCGTGTTCCGGACGGTTTAAGGCCCGCCCTTCTGCATTCGATACTTCACACATACGTACCGACGAGTGTGCATCGTTTCCGTATCCGCTCTAGAGTCTAGATCTAGAGCGGATCAGCAGTCTGCAAAGCAACTTGACTTCAACCCAGTCTACCATTATAAATAAACACTCAAACCCACAGTTCCACCAAGGCTCGTGAAAATAGTAATAATATTACTTTTGAAAAAAGGTAAATGTAATATTATTACTCAAAATGTGAAAGTAACTAGTTAAGTTACATATTACTGGAAAAAAGTAATAATATTACTGAAAGTAGTATATTACTTAAGTTACTTGCCGACACTGCTGGCAGCACTGCTACAGTGTTGTACAGTTTGTAATGTGGGCTTATACTGTAGCTGTGGATTCAACACACCTGGCCGCACTGCTACAGTGTTGTACAGTTTGTAATGTGGGCTTATACTGTAGCTGTGGATTCAACACACCTGGCCGCACTGCTACAGTGTTGTATACAGTTTGTAATGTGGGCTTATAGTGGCTCTAGTCCAGTGGTTCCAAAAAGCTTTAGCCGGGGACCCAAATTAGTGGAAAATAGCGAATCTACACACTACAGGTAAAGTGTTGCTTATAGGGCACCAAATTCCTCTAGGACTGGTTAAATGTCAATGTTTTCCACCTCATTAATTCAAATTGGCCTGAGAAATGAAAGTGGATGAACAGGCCAGTGTGTCTTAACCAGAAACACATGGCTTCATCTTCTGAGCAGTGGTGGAAAGAATATACTTTTACTTACTGTAAGTAAAAGTATCAATATTGCAATATAGAAATAATCTGTTACAAATTAAGTCAAAACGGAAGTACAAACGTATTGGCATCAAAATGTGTTTTTAAAAGTACTCATTGTGCAGAATGTCCTATTTCAAGTTTTCAAAATGTATTAAAAACTTTTGAAAATAGAAGATCTGTGAGCTTGTAGATCAGCTATTTTCAAATGGCCGAAATGTATGTAGGGTTGAAGTGGTTAATGTATATTTTGCAATAATAATCAAAATCTACAAACTACTAAAGTTTTCAATTAAATGTAGTGGAGTGAAAGTACAATATTTGCCTCTGAGTGCTGGAAATTGGACATTTCTAGACACGACATAGGCTACGTGAGCAGAAACAGACTCTACAGACACAATGGTCCTGTGGTGTGAGGCAGATATTTATGCCAGCAGTCTAGACTATAGCAGAGATGGATGGTTCACAATGTGAAAGAAGAAAACCAGGGTGAATTCTGAGAGAAAAACAACTCACATCAGCGCCGACCTTCAAGTTTGCTAGATGGCAGCTAATTGATCTGAAGGAGCTCAATCATTGTAGCAATGCTGCTTCTATTGCTTAAAGGTCTGGTGACATCCTTTTTGGTTGTTGTTTTTCTTTCTTTCTTTCTTTCTTTCTTTCATTTTTTCTTTTTCATTTTTTAGGTTTTCTTGCACCCAAAAACCGAGAACTTTGAACATTCAGTGGATGTTCTGTGGACTCAAAAGTACTGTCATTTGCCTGTGGACGATGATGCCACCGTCCTAATCCCTCTCATTTTGCTCCAATATACAGATACAGTTATGCTAATCCACAATGCACAGTTGCACACATCTTATATGGCTTTCTGCTGTGACAGATCTGTAAGAAACGATCAAAAAGATGTGCCAATGCCCAATAGGATGGGTGCAACTGGATCAGAAAATAAAATATTTTCTGCTGAGAGAGACTCTCCATATCAGAAGTCTGAGGAAGATAGCCGTGTACTCCAAACGTCTGAATATTTGTTGCATGATTCCATGCATGGTGTTGTGTATACAGTCCCTCCCACGCCGCGTAGCCCCACTCCCCCTGTTCTGTATGTTTATGTGTTGTTTTCTGCAATCCCACAACAGTGATCTCCCAGCAGCACTGCCTGCAGACTGACAGTGATTGCCTGGGGAGAGGGCTCCTGCAGGCAGCCTCCAGTACATGTGAATAGCTTTCAGAGGCAAGTTAGCGCAGTGCTCCAGAAGCTCGCCAGCAGCTTCACTGAGTATTGGTGGGAGGGAATGGGATAAGGCTGGCGCTGTGTGTGTGTGTGTGTGTGTGTGTGTGTGGTGTGGTGGTGGTGGGGTGTCTTCGTAAACAGAGACACATCCAGGAATAGCGGTGTCTGTTCAGCCGTACCTCCAGTCAGTGTAGCCCCGCTAACTGTGACAAAGAAGGTATAATTAGGCTGCCACCTGTAAGCTAATTCCTCATCAAGACAAAAACAGAGACCAAGTTCTCCCTTCTGGACCTTTCTCTTTCTTTCTTTCTTTCTTTCTTTCTTTCTTTCAACATGTTTTATAATCCACAGAGGAGCAGAGGGTGGTTCTAGAAGAGGACTCCGGTGGGATTCAATCTCATACCACATGCACCCCCTCATGTGGTTTTGAAGGTGACCCACTCTAAGCTTTACTCAGCAGGCAATAGCTAGGGGACAGCCAGTCCACTCCATGAAAGCATAATTATACAGTAGCCTATATCTCCCAGGAAATGAAGAAACCTATATATTCGTCAAAGTTGGCGTTGTGACTTTATATACTGCATATGTCATTATATTATGACCACTTTACCCCGTTCCAGCTCAACTGGATTTGGAGGTTTTGTCCATCATTGTCGTCATTGATGAGAACAGCTGACAATGACCAGAGCCATTGAAAGGAGGGTTCTACCAATGAGGGGGCAGAAAACAGCCCGGTCACATGACATGGTTGTGGCTGAAAGGGGAGAGATCCTGTCCACAGCTTGGGAGCCTGCAGGAGTGAGAGGGAGAGGATAATCTAGGATGCTTGGAGTGTCGGCCAGGGAGTCGTAGACCAGCAGATAGTCTGTCTAAATTGATCTAAGTGTGCAGGAATGAATGGATAGAGTGGAGGATCATGTCCTGGAGGAGATAAGGCAATGTAACACTAACAGGCACCCAGTGGAGGATATACTCTCATTTTCCCCAAAAATGTCAAGGAGGGCCGTGCCATGAAGGATCAGAATGTACCCTGAATGATGCCAGAAAATGTCTTTGGCAACTTAAAGTGCACTCACAAATGACAAATTGTATAGTATTGTCTCTATGTGGGCTCTATGCACACAGAACACACTACTCCTCCATTTGTACACGCTCAGAGTTACAGAGCCGTGCAGGCCGGCCATTTGGAACCCACTCAAGGACACCTTGAGACTCACTGGTGTAGCAGAGTGTTTCCAATGCATGAGCCAACTCGCACGATAGCAGCACCCTGACTCTGACCAGAATGGAAGACAAAAGGGGCCCAAGTTCTTTAGAGCCCAGTATTGCATGACAAGTAGGCCTATTGTTTTGGCCAGTATAGTGTTTGCAAAGTCGACTAATGTTTGCTTCATAAACTCCGCACCGAAGGGACAGTGGGAATTTGTTTTACTGGTGGAATGTATTCTGAATAACCAAGGAGCTGAGGGAGTTCAGCCACTGTTCATGTAAACACCATTAGGCTACTTCATTGACATATTTGTATTTATTCACATGCGATTGCATTCGCCACGGCTCTGCCTTGTGTAATCTAAAAAATAAAATAAAAATAAACAGAACAGCACAACAACAACATTGATTCAGTGAAAATGTTAAATATTCATTACCACGGGGTAAAAACACAAAATATGTTGACGATACCTCGTTTGGATTTTGTAAAAGATAAACATATTGTGTTGTATACTGTAGCCCATATCATGACTTTAAAAAAAAGTATTGGGGACACTAACCCCTAACTCATCATCATCATCATCATCAATACACTCCTGGTTCTGCAGTGCAACAAATGTTTTAAATGCGTGTTGTGTTAGCAGCCTTAGTTGCACTGCTCTGTAGCATCATTTGCATAGTTTTGCATAGCTTGCATCCTTTGTCATCCCACCGCCTAAAATGTGATGTTTTCTTTTTCTATTTCCTGGCTGTTCTGAACAAAATTCAAGCCAAATAAACACATACGAAGCGATGGGAAGAGAAAGTGCAGTCATTTGACGTTTGTCAAATGACTGCGTCAAATGGCTGCTACAGTACATTTGGGCAATTGTGTGTACGTGTGCGTGTGCGTGTGACGCGTGCGTGCAGAAGCCTGTGTACTTAATGCCTAATTATTAAAAATTATACCACTGACAAAAAGTCAAAAGACTTTTGTCTTTGTCAATGTCAATGTATTGCTTAAATATTGCTATTGTATCCCTTGTATTTCAATGGGGTTTTGCTATCGTTCCCTGATTTTGCTAAGAATGCTGCTTCGACAAAATCCAGAGAACATCTCCCAGAGCAGAGCCTTTAAAGGGATAGTTCAGATTTGTTTAACTTAAAGGACAACTTTAGTTTTTTTCAACCAAGGTTCATGTTTTAGTTTGTTATTAGATAAAGTAAAAGATGAGTGTTAATCTTTTTTCATTTGCTGCTTTCTTTCGTTTTAGGGATTTTAGCTGTTTTTGACAGGGGGGCGGGGGCATTCGAGCATGGGGCTAAATATGCATTTTTTAACACAATTTTATGGTGATTTATTTTATTATGGTTTACTATAGTCCTAATAAACGCCAGGAAATTACATCTGGCCACAGAAGATCTCAGGATCTACTGAATGTGAAGGTAGCCTACTGGGGGAAGGCTTATACTGTGTGTATAGGCTCAATATGTCAGTTTGTCACATTCAATAGATCCTGTGATTTTTTTTGTGGCCAGATGTAATTTCCTGGCGTTTATTAGGACTATAGTAAACCATAAAAAAATAAATCACCATAAAATTGTTAAAAAATACATATTTAGCCCCATGCTCGAATGCCCCTGCCCCCCTGTCAAAAACTGCTAAAATCCCTAAAACGAAAGAAAGCAGCAAATGAAAGAAAATGAACACTCACCTTTTAGTTTCTCTAATAACAACCTAAAACATGAATCTTGGTTGAAAAAAACTAAAGTTGTCCTTTAAGTCGCGCTAACAATACAAATTACGTTCGTTTTGTGGATTCATTTACTTTTACTGCGTGGCCCCAGTGCCCCCCACAAAATGACAGGAACTACTTAATATTGATCAAAACCAGAGCAGAACTCCCACCATGGGACTCAGGCAATCAATGAATACAGTTGCAACCACTATATGTATATGTATAACTATAGGGCTGGCTTGTAAGGTCATAGACTGGTAAATACGGGACTTGAAAGTGTATTATGTATAGATATAAGAAAGAAACCGAAGAGGGCAGGTCCACATGAACTTGGTTTGTTTTAAAGTGTAAAAAAAAAGAAAAAAATAATACGAATATATTTATGACTGTTGTGAGTCTGGCGTAGAGGATTTCATCCTGTGCTGGAAATCTTTTCAATACATTTCAATAAATACATTTCAATATATTAATGGCAACTATCCCATTAACGGCAAGTTTAACTGTATTCCATTTGTTGCAATAAATGGTTAATCTTTGCGGAATTCGACTACGTCTCGTTCCTGACCGCATATCACTGTCATGCCAATAATCCCCGTAAAGCACACGTACCCTCTCTTGTAATATAGCTTAATTACCCACCCAGAGATAATTAGACTAAACAATCAACCTTGCCTAAAAACAGATTCTGACATTTCCGAAAGGCCAGACGTAATTACAGAAAGAGTTCAGAAAAGAGAGCAGAGGACATTAATGAATGCAAGGTAAAACGTGCGTGTGTGTGTGTGTGTGTGTGTGTGTGTGTGTGTGTGTGTGTGTGTGTGCATGCATGTTTGCATGAATTATTATTATTTATTTATTTTCAGTTCAATTGTACTCCAGCCATAGCTGGCCTACCGGCACAAAATATTATTTTTATCCTAATCTAATTCACATTAATATTCAGATTCAGAACATGACAATTCAAATGACATGTGAAACTTAATAATATTACAAACAGAAAAGTAGACACCTAAAATCTGACACCAAAATCTGACACCTTGGTTGAATGCTTGTTTCTGATTGGTCAATTGTTGAATTCAGTGGTGTGATATTTCTGTATAATGAACGATCAGGTCCAACCCGTCAATCATCCGTTGCCATTGCCAACAGGAGCAAGGAGAAATGTAGAAGATCATTTCAACGAGAAATATGAGACAGAGCTGTGTGGGAGTTGTATGACTAATATCATCCTCTTATAACAGAGGCGCTCTGTTATCGAATAGACAGCATATTTTATCTATTAAAATAAATATGAACAGAAAGAAGACGTATAATTGCAGACACAGATTACCTACTGGGAGATGAGCTGTCCTCATCTCGGCTTTCTTTCACTCCTGTGTCCTGAAAGTGCACAAGCATTTCTGATATGAACCTCACTTCCATTAGCTTTGACTACACACACACACACACACACACACACACACACACACACACACACACACACACACACACACACACACACACACAAACAGAAATAAGTGTGTTCAGTCATAAATGTCTTGCAACAGAGACACGTTGATCTGTGTTTTCAGCCAAAGATCTGGACATAATTAATGTCCTCATCTTACTAATGCCTCTGCAAAACTGCCCTGGCTCGCCAATGACTTGTACAAAATGCAGTGGGCAGGTTGTCGAGTGCCATATTTTACCTATTCTTAATTCTCTCCCTTCATCGGCTTCTAAGTGTTAGAAAAGGTTTTAAGATTAAATTTAATTATCTATAAAGGCTGTGCCTGGCATAACTCCATGTTACATTACTCCCGGACAGGAGAGAATCTGGTTCTCTCCCAGTCCCGGCAGAGTAGTTCCGGAGCAACGGATTGGGTGGCCTTGCTGATTCCCTGATGGTCTAATCGAGGGTAGCTACTGGGACGTAAGTCGGGATTTGATCAACCCCGGCTGGGTCGCCTGAGTGAGTGGTATGATGTTGGTAGACCCGAAACCCCTTTGACCGATTTCACTGTTTATTTCATTGGTACGTTTGACTGTCAAGGTTTCAGCCTACAGGAAGAAACCCTAAATACAAAGGGAAGACATCATTGCACATAACAACCACGCCAAGAGGTCTAATGAAGTACTCACCTCATCAACACATGAAAAACTGGAACAAATACAAAAACCACGGCACTCCATCTTTAAAATAATAATAGTGTATGATTTAGTGGTGCGCCAATGTACAAAGCATAGACAGTGTTAGTATTTGTGGATCGGCTGGACAGTGATTCTGAGACACACATCCATTCTGAGACCTTGATGTCCTGTCATCAAGGTGCAATTAACTGCACACGGTCAAGATGAAACAGAGGAGAGAGAGGAGACAGCAGTGGTGAATAATGCGGGTCCCTGTGAGAGTAGCTCCTTTGAGAATGAGGTGACCTTATCTAACAAGAAGTTTTCTTTTACAGAGAATGTCGCGAGCAATGAACTCAGCGACTTGAACATTGCCAGCATAAGAATCAGACTTTCAGCACACGCTGAATGCCTTTAAATTATGCTTCCATGTTCTGTGAAGGAAGCCAAACAAATCAACTAAATAAATAACAAAGAGACCCCTCTGTTCAGATTGATTTTGTGTACCCTTTGTCAGGATGAGAGAAGCAGAGAAAACAGAAACAGAGATCAGGGACAAAAAGAGCATGTTAAACTTAACTGTCTTTCTGCCAACTGCAGACTTTCCCTTGATGTTTGTCATTAGTCTTTGCCATTTTTTTGTTCCTGTAGAAAACCTACGTATATCCTTCAAACAAACATTGGCCAAATATTTTTGGCACAACACACAAACACAAACAATGTTCCGCTTTGCACCAATTGCACCAAGATGCCAACAGCTTAGCGAACATCTTGCTCAGAAAAGGGGAATTTGTAGTAAGCCCCATGTGGGGAAATGACTTCTCTGCATTGACCCATCAGTGGCTTGCCTAGAGTGAGCCCACAAGGGAGTGTTTGGGGGTTAAGTGCCTTGCTCACATTACCAGGTGACACAATTAAGGCCTGGAAGAGGATCAAACCAGGGACCGTCTGATTCCCAGGCGGCTGCTCTACTCCAGAGCTACTGCCGCATGCATAAATCTGTGAAACTATCAGAATGACAGAGCAGTATTATATTTCCTTTAAAGGAAAAGAACTCCCACCCTGGAGAATCAAATTCCAGCGAGACCCTCACACAGGAGTACACACTCTGTTAATGACAGCATACATTTCCGTTTACAGCGGGGAGAGCGAGACAATCAGAACAACTTGGCCGTAGTTTAAGGTTTAAGCGGGGTGAGGTGTGTCTGTGTGTGTGTGTGTTGTCTTCATGTTTTCATGCACTCCCTCTCTCCCTCGCTGGCCGAGTTTGCCGTCCTAAATTTCCTGTCTCTAAAATAGACGCCAGAGGTCGTTGGTGGCAGGTCAGGAGAAAAAGATGTCTGTGTTTGTTTGGCAGAGGATGACTGAGAAGAAGGCTTCTGCTGTGGAGAGCGGCTTTCTGTGACCGTCTGCGTTTGGAGGAAAGCGTGCAGACGATGGAGAAGGGAGCCTACATCCATATGGTAGCAGTGATGCTCTGCAGCCTGGAGGCCTGTGTCAGTCTGACTGCCAACTGTCAAGAGCCACAGAGAAATGTGGTGGCAGCCAGGTTACTGTAGTCATACTAAAGGAGTCATTGTAGTGACATATGGCTCCCTTTGCAGTGGCATGATAGGATGACATTTAAGCATTGAGACAATACGTAATAGGCTACTATCACACACATGTGCCGTGCATGCCTGCACACACACTCGCACGGCTACACACACACACACACTCGCACACACACACACACACACACACACACACACACACACACACACACACACACGAGATGAGATGTCCTCATCTCGGCTTTCTTTCACTCCTGTGTCCTGAATGTGCACAAGCATTTCTGATATGAACCTCATTTCCATTAGCTTTGACTAAACACGCACGCATATATGTACACACACACACACACACACACACACACAGAACCACCCAGCCATTTCCAAATAATCCTGGCAGACTCTTCAATCAAATTGAAATCATCGACTTGAGTCCACTGAACCAGGTTGCTACCTTTTACCTTATCAGCAGCACACACACACACACACACACACACACACACACACACACACACACACACACACACACACACACACACACACACACACACACACACACAGTGTTGACAGCAGTCTGCTGGGTTGTGATTAGCCCTTAAAGTAGAGCTGCTTTGGGGCGTACCAGGGAGTGGAGCCGAGACCAAACTGTCCAACATCCAACCAAGTAAACAACACTGCACTGGAAACCTCCACGGAGAGAAAATGCAGCTCTTTTCGCTCCTTATTTTTTCGCTCTGGTGTCGAATTTTGCGGACACTCGCTGGCGAATGCAACACCTCTGACCAATCAAAATGCAGCCCAAGCTGCGTTGTGGTCAGCGGCGTACCGTACAGTACAAGTAAAGTGTGAAGGGAGCAGCAGGCGGCCCGGCCCGCACCTCTACGCGGTCGGGGGAACACAGCAATTTTATATATTTTTTGTATATTTGTGTGTCAATCATCTAATGTGATCCTGGGCTCTACACACCCTCCACCAACCTAGTCCCCATATATGGGGAGAGCAACGGACTTGAACTCATGCTTCCTTCATGCCTGAGTGTCCAAGTTGCTCCTTTACACCTGACATTTACACCTCTCATGTATTTATACTTTTATTTGACATTTGACATTAAACTTTAATGTCATCGGTAATCCTTCAGCTTTAATGATGAATGAATAAAGCAGCAGGAGGAGGAGAGGAGTGGTGAATATAATCGCATATACGCGTTGGATTTCGCCGGCCAAATATTTCCCATTTCAAGTCGTTTTATTGTGTGCCAGTGTGTAAAGACCTAACAAACCCTAGACTAAACCAATAGACCAATCATTTGTTTACAAACATTGGGACTGGGCGCGGGTGACTGTTTCATGTAATCAATTCCCAACAGATCTCCAAACCTGTTGTTTTGGGGAGCGCTGGTTTCAGTCCATTCAACCTCCTCTTGTGTGTTGGCACCCTAGGAGACTGTGATAATGCTGGCCGTTGGCGGAGGTTCCAGGGAGTCGACAGGTCCACAAGTATATTTCAGGCATTTTATTTACCTCCAAAGTGCAGTGACAATACAAAAAGTAATAAATACTGACCAAAATAACATTTCAAAAATAGGAAACAAAATACACCTGCTGGCTAAACTTTAAGAAAAACACAACAGATCTTGAGAGACTGTTACAGGCTATTTAACCTTCGATGAGGTCCTGGCTTGCAGCTCTCCCTGATGTCTCTCCTAGCCTCAGGTAATACTGAACTGCCTCCACCTGCAGCAATCCTGCTTTTATACAGGTGGGGCAAACCATCCCCTAATCAGTAAGTGGCAATCAATTGACTCAACCACACGGCCAATAAGGCCTACGAGTAATCTTCCACACTACTATACTTTAGAGGAATATACACTCAAACATATTTCAAAGGCCCAATTCATTCACAGGGCCTAACATAAAGACCAAACATAATACACACAGGAACAATCACCCCCCCTCCTCTACAGTACTTGGCACCCTCCAATCTAGAGAGGAGTGCCAGCACTGCAGAGGAGAGGCAGGTGACAAACATACAGTACCAATGCAACTTCAGTATCAAATCAATAAATACAAATAAACATTTTAAACTCTTTCGACCATTGTGTCTATAGGGCACGGGCTGCCATGGCCTGGCCCGTGACAGAGACATTTATACTTCATTGCGCAACAGTAGTGCGCACAGAGAACAGGTGATATACAAGATCACATCGCATCGCGGACATGACTGTTGTGAGCGTAGAGGTCTGCGCACGCGACACCATCGCGGGATGAAGCATAAATTATACTTGATGGGCTGCAGGTGCGCGTGCTCTGCTGCCATGATCATGAGCGCACCTCCCTATCTTATGACAACGACTGGATCGAGGTGTGCTTTGAATTGCTATTATTGTTCACACACAACAGAAACCAATGACTTATATATTTCAAGAGTGAGAGAATACAATAAAAAGCCTAATCATTCTTCCTCCACACTGGGAGAAAAACAGCATCTTAAAGTTTAATGGGGCAGCCGCATTCTTTTACACCTGAGTGCAGCTAGAACTTTTCCATTGCATCTTATGAGAGGTACATGGTGTTCTTGTGCTGCCACAAACCACAACACCATCTATACATCCTGACCAAATCCATGTACTGAATACTGATCCATGTCCTTGTGTAACCACAGTGGGGTCAAGTACAGCGTTGATAATTAGGCCTCTTTCTCAGAAATATAGTCTTATAGCTTTTCTTTAAGAAATAGAGTGAGGTGGCCCAGCTAGTCCCCCTGTGTAGTAATTTGTCACAGAAACAGATTAATGCATTATACATTCAATATGAAAGGGAGACAGTATACATTAAGTATCCGCCTCTAGGAAAGCATGGTTCCAGACATGGGAGATTTACAGACTGCATCTTTGGGAATTACCTGTACTCTCTGTTCATTCCCCCCAAATTCCCCGTAGCCAAGTTAACAACACAAAACTACATTTTAATTATGTTCTATTTACACTGCTTATATAAAACAGCAGCATGGGAATACGTGCACCATTAGCATTTTCCAACAGTTTGATTAGTATTCAGCCACTCCAGCTTTTTCCCTTTCCTCAAACGATTTCAACAACAAAATGCCATTGTAGTCTCTTGAGAAAAGGTTGTACAGTATATGATGTCAATATTAGACTAATGGGAAATTGAAGACATCAGGGCTCTCCATATACCATATGGGCATGACATGGATTGGTGGTACAGTAATTGAGATATGCTATTTTATTCATTCTATATTATAATATTTCATAGTATATTCTGTGTATGTTTTTCAGATGCTTTTGGGAGCACTAATCCTGATCTCTTGTAAATGCTAAATAGGCCAAAGCGTCAGCTTCCTTCTACCTGTGCAGAGTGTAAAGGGGAGGCATACTATGGTCCGACGGAGCATTGGTTCAAAGGGGCATTGTTCCGAGGTGCGCTGGGGGTCGGGAGAGGGTTGGGGTTAGGTTTAGGTGTGCTGCCCAATGCTCCGTCGGACCAAACACATGAACCCAGTGTGAAGGCCATTGCACAGTTTATCACTTATTACTCCCCCCTTAATAACGAGTCCCTCCAGAGCTGTGAGTGTGTGTGACTTCTCGGGGAGAGAAAGAGGCCCTACAACAGCATGTGTGGATAGTATCTGCAAGATCAAACTGAAGGTCTTCAGCGGGCCAGTCTTCCTGTCTGACTGACTGATGGAAAATTCATGATTTGTGAAATACTGCAGAGACATACTATACCGTAGACTCGTACCAGTGGTCCTTGAGGGGGTTCCAGGTGGTCCCCAGCTAAATGGAGAGTTGGTAACCAAATGGACCCTTACTTTTTTGTTTTCCTACATTTAGATTTTAATTCATAATATTTAAAAATGAAATAAAAGGAAAAATAAACATATATTAGAAAACAAATAGAAGTGGTGAAAATAGCCAAACTACAATTTTTCACTAGTTTGGCTCCCAGGCAAACATCTCATTTATCTTTTGGGTCACAGGCTAAAAGGTTTGGGAACCACTGGTGATCCATTCCTGAAGTCAAAGTGTATGTGATAAATTGTTAGTATTACTGCATAATTCAAGGCCTTTTTATTGCAAAAATAAATTAAGTGAAATTGAAGCACATTTGTGATGTGAGTGAGCGAGCGAGCGAACGAGAGCTATAATCAAACATAGCATACTGAACAAATTATCATTTAAAATAGCTGCCTGGCTCTACCTTACCTCATGTAAAACTATACCTACACCTATAATAATAATAATAATAATAATAATAAAACTTTATTTGTATAGCACCTTTCATGACATGAAATGCAGCTCAAAGTGCTTTACAGAACAATGGAGAATAAAAGAAAAGCAAGGCAACGACAGTAATGCAATACAGTGAGGACATGAATAACAAAAACTAAAATAAAAACAACTAAAAGATCAATTAAAAGCAATGTTGTAGAAGTGGGTCTTGAGCTGAGCTTTAAAAATGTCTACAGAGGCTGCCTGACGAAGGTACAGAGGGAGCTTGTTCCATGCCGACGGCCCGTAGAAGCAAAAAGCTGCTTCCCCATATTTTTTAGTTGCCATTTTTTTAGGCAAAGCGAGCAGGCCAGCAGTGGAAGACCTTAGCGGGCGGTTTGGGACATATTTAGGCAGGCAGTCATGTAGGTAGGAAGGTGCGAGACCATTGAGAGCTTTATAGACAAGTAAAATAATTTTAAAATCAATCCTAAAAACAACCGGAAGCCAGTGCAGTGATGCCAAAACTGGAGTAATATGTTCTCTCATCTTAGTTCTAGTTAAAACTCTGGCTGCTGCATTTTGGACAAGTTGTAATCTGTCAGTTGTTTTCTATATAGCTTAACCCTAACCCTGATCTCAGTAAAACTATGTTTATAACCTAAACTTAACCCAAACAGCCCCCAAAAAGTACCACTATATTATACTTATACAGAGAAGGAAGATTCCCATTTCCCACCCTGGAGAATAGATTTCAACAACACAAAACAGCCTATGTACAGAATCTGTCTGCCTAGCAGTGTCCCTTATATTCTCATATGGAGATCCCCAGTATATGCTCCAGGGCATTTATCTTGTGCGCCTCAACGAACAGTTGCAAGAGTCAGCTGTCAAGACAATCTTTAAGTGTTTAGTTCACAGAGAAGAAAATACAGTTGCCTGAGACCGAGAAGCTCTTTGAAAAGGAGAATAATTTGAAACTGGAGCTCCTTTATTATCAGTCTTTATTAACAGCTTTTATCAGTCAAACCATGTGTTTACTGCTCAGGCATGTGTGCATGTTGTTTTCTGTGGTGGTGGCGGCGGCGGGGAGCAGGGGCTGGGGGTTCGATGGTGTATTCATTCCCTCAGGGCTGGGAGCATATTGTGTCACCTTTTAAATGAAACATGAAGGAGGGGGCAGAAATTAAACTCGCTGGGCAGAACAATTAACTGTTACATAAACTATCAATGTGCTTCTCAACACGCACATGCATGTACGCGCACACACACACACACACACACACACACACACACACACACACACATGCATTCTTGCACGCGCGCGCACACACACACACACACACACACACACACACACACACACACACACACACACACACACACACACACACACACACACACACACACACACACACACGTATACTGTAAACAAACAGTTCATGCAACTCAACGCTCCTAAAACTCCACTGTCTCCACACAAACACACGCATGCATTTGCACATGCACATGTCTGTCTGTCTGTCTGTCTGTCTGTCTGTCTGTCTGTCTGTCTGTCTGTCTGTCTGTCTGTCTGTCTGTCTGTCTGTCTGTCTGTCTGTCTGTCTGTCTGTCTGTCTGTCTGTCTATCTAGTGCATTTAACAATTGCTTAAAATAGCTATTAACTATTAACCACATTCAGACAAATCCTCTGAAAACGTAGTTTCAGATTTCTTACACATCTCAGACACCCTCACGCGGTCTCTCACCAACTCCATCCTGAAGAAAGTACAGCAGAGAGAGTGTACCTCCGAGGCATCTCAAGAGAAGCACTCGTGAACTTCTATTGCTTTACCATTGTGTGTTCTGACATGCAGGCTGTATCACAGTGTTGTTCTGGCAACTTGACGGCTCAGAACTGCTTCAAAGAACCGCGTAAACACACAGTTGCAGCCAAATTATTGGCACAGAACTACTGTACCACATCTTCATAACATTTACACTGCACACCACACGTTGCGTAAGGAAAGCCCAGTATGTGGTGTAACCTAATTATTGCGAACGCACTGAGCACTAACTATGAGACCATGCAGATCGTGTCTGTCTGTCTGTGTGTGTGTCTGTCCCGCTGTGACACCACCCGCCCGCCACCAGAGGGCGGAGCTGTAGCACACACACACACACACACACACACACACACACACACACACACACACACACACACACACACACACACACACACACACACACACACACACACACACACACACCACACACACACACACACACACACACACAGTAGAAAACTTAAAAAAATTACTAACTAAAAAGAAAAAAAAAGTAAGTAATTTATTCTAATTGTTGTTATTGCAATTTACGAGCTGCGTTCGCTTCCCGCGTTTGCGCGTCTTACTTGTACTGAAGTACTATGTACTATGGTCGTGACTAGCGATTCACTTCTACTCCACTACATCTCAGAGGCAAATATTGTACTTTTATCTCCACTACAAATATTTGACAATTTTAGTTACTATACTGTAGCTACTTGGATATTTTCATTATTATTACATTGTGTATTAACATACACAAAGAACCATTTCAACCCTATGTCGACATGTATAGTGCTGAAGTGGTTAGTGTATGTTTTGTAATAATAATCTAAATTAATACTTTTACTTTACTTAATACGTTAAAGGTTTCGTGGCATTCATTTTCATTTATTTTTCTTTTTTGTTTTTCTTTTAGGTTTCATGACCTCAATTACACCCAAAAAAACCAGAACTTTGAACATTCAGTGGATTTTCTGTGGCCTGGAGTTTTCTCTGGGGTTTGGAAGCCTTTTGAGCTGCCATGGAAACAGGCAAAACAGTGAAAACAGTGACATCTGCTGGCAAATCCCATTGACATATATGAGATTTGCAGGCTGTGACATCACAAACAGCAGGGAAATCAGAGCACCTGTTTGAGCCAGGAAACCCCAGACCACAGAAAATCTACTGAATGTTAAAAGTTCAGGTTGCATTTTCTACATTTTTGAGCCCCTCCTATATACCTTTATCCCCACAAGTCCGCCAAATATGACGTAAATCTTGTCCCCACACGTCTCATATTTGCCATTGACAATGAAAGGAGAAATTAGGTCGAATGTCAATGCCAAATATGATGTAAATTTGTGGCAACACAAACATTAAATGCTATTGATAATTTAGGATGACAAGAGCACCCCATACTTCACACACGTGTGATTTTTTTTATATTAGTGTGATATTAAAATCATAGTGTTTTGGTGGTGCCTGGCCCACAGGTTGCGATCACTGCTGTACTGTGTATTCATTCTATGAATAGGACTGTAATGTTTATTTATGTATTTGTTGTTTTTGGGAAGGTCTTTACTTTGTGTACTTACTACTGTCAGAGAGAGTATTCTGTTGTATTATAATTTTTTTTTACTTTTTTGTCTCCACCAGGCCGAAGGCATGTGGGGAGAGTATGTTTTGCACTCCGTCCGTCCGTCCGTCCGTGTGTCCGTGTGTCCGTCCGTCCGTTAGCAGCTAATCTCGGACACCGTTAACCTGGTCGATGCCAAATTTTGCACACACACTCCCTGGATGCCAACGATGAACCTCTGCCCCAAACTTTCCAGAACGGCCTGTTATAGCGCCACCAGGAGGCCGCTTTGTGCAAAACAAGTTTTTGCACAGTACACCTACAGATTTTGTCCAAACATCACGCAAATTGGTACACAGTCTCTCTAGAGCCATTCAACGAAACGGGTCTTTCAGATTTCTCAGACTCCATCCTGATTGGTTAAGATTGGCTTCCACAGTTCACAGGAGTGCTCAGTTTCAAACAAAATGCTGCAAATCATGAACACATCGCATGATTTCCTTGTGCACCCACATTCCCACTAGGCCGAGGACAAAATGCCACATGAACAATTTCAACTCAGCCTCAAGGTGGCGCTATAACTGGCCAAAAAGTGTTTTTACCTCTAACTGCACGAATATGTGGATCACTTTGTATGCCAACTCCCTAGAGGCCAAGGAAAAACCTTTGTCTGGAATTTTTCACATCTGCTCTTTATAGAGCCACCAGGAGGCCCACATATGTAAAACACATTTTCTATTATTACTCCTTCAGATTTTATTCAAATTTCACGCAAATCGGTACACATGATCTCCATAGTCATGTGATCAACACAGGTTTGTTTGATTTCTCATATTCCATCCTGATTGGCCACGATTGGCTCCTACAGTTTTCAGGAGTAGCAAATGGCCACAACTCCTCACGAGTCAACGCAGCGTCCCATTGCGATGAAACTGTGCACGCATATTCCCACTAGGCTGAGGAAGAATCCTGGTGGAGACCTGTGCCGATTGGCACTTTATTTTATATTTGTATCTGTCTGGGGACAGACAGTAGGCTGACAGGAAATGGGGGAGAGAGATGGGGGGATGACATGCAGTAAAGGCCTTCGGGATCGGGAGTTGAACCCGCGGCACACTGCCAGACTCTCTCTCTCTCTCTATATCTCTCTCTCTCTAGAGAGACAGAGAGAGATAGTCTAGATGTATACTGTACATACAGTACCACTAATGCCTTTCTTGTGTGTATAAGGTATGTATAAGGTATGTTCCTCATCTGTACCTTGCGTGTGTGCGTGTGTGTGTGTGTGTGTGTGTGTGTGTGTGTGTGTGTGTGTGTGTGTGTGTGTGTGTGTGTGTGTGTGTGTGCGTGCGTGCGTGTGTGTGTGTGTGTGTGTGTGTGTGTGTGATGTATATTTTGTGTCAAATGACCATTGTCTTGTAGCGGCGATGGTTGAATGAGTGAGAAGAAACGGAGGCAGGCAGGCAGGTTGCAGTCTTACGAATCCTTCAGCTTTATTGACAGGATTCACTCAGTACACAAGGCAGAGCACGGGCAGAAGGCCCCGTGCCCAGGAGTCACATCATAGCCAATCTCATGTGAACACAAATACAGTGGTTCCAACATTACAGTATATTCACTTCAAAGTCCCTCCTCCGGATACAAACAGGCTACCTCCTCTCTATGTCAGCCAATCAGATTGTTGCTTTCACCGGATCTGCCTGTAAGAGGTAGGCGGGACATCTGGCATGTAGCTCATGTGGCACACAGTAACTATACGGTTTATCAATAGGACTAATTAAATATCTATACTATATATGAAGTATTGCAGAACCTTATTTAACACATAATGTCACAGAGGTAGAATGTAATGTATTATTAACAGGTCTAACTGATTTAATCACAAATGCATTGTATACTAGAGCAGAGAGCCCTGAACACACACACAGCTGTTGGTTAGTTAAGATATTCCACCAAGATTAGAACTGACCCGCGACCCGGGTGTCTTTTTTTTCTTTTCTTTTTTTTTAAGATATTTTTTTTGCGGCTTACGCCTTTTATTGATTTTTGAAGGGACAGACAGTAGGCTGACAGGAAACGGGAGAGAGATGGGGGGATGACATGCAGTAAAGGCCGTGTCGGGTCCGGGAGTCGAACCCGCGGCACACTGCGACTGGATTACCAGTCCGGTGCCCAGACCGTTACGCTACGGCCTGGGCCGACCCGGGTGTCTTGACAGCTTCTAACGAAGACATTGTTTTCACAGGCCTGGCTGTACATAACTCTTAAGCAGTTTACTCTTTCTATGAAGTCACCACAGTTTACATGTCCCGACTCCCAACTATGTCAGCCTGTGTACCTTAGCTGACCATTATTCATCATGTGTGTGTGTGTGTGTGTGTGTGTGTGTGTGTGTGTGTGTGTGTGTGTGTGTGCGTGCGTGCGTGCGTGCGTGCGTGCGTGCGTGCGTGCGTGCGTATACGTGTGTGTGTGTCAGGACATTGGGCTGAATGGCCCTCTGGCAGATGCGGTCTCAATCGTGGAAGACGAGGCATGGAAGAGGATCCGCAGCGTGCTCTCACCATCCTTCACCAGCGGACGACTGAAAGAGGTATAACGGAAAGAAAAAGGCCAATTTTAGATCCATCTTTTATTAGAATTCGATCAGAGCAGGAACATGACGGTATACCGTATGCATTACATAAACGTTATGAAGCCTTTATCAGATTATTTGTAATTATGTGTAATCGTGACAAACAAATGTTGTTTGTCATGATTGCACATAATTACAAACAATTGCGATCAACGATTTAATTGTCTCCACCAGGCCAAAGGCATGGGGAGGGAGTATGTTTTGCACACACCGTGTGTGTTTGTGTCCGTCCGTGTGTGTGTGTGTGTATGTGTGTGTCCGTCTGTCCGTCTGTTAACCCGGTCGATGCCAAATTTTGCACACACACTCCCTGGATGCCAACAATGATTAGCACAATTTCCAGAACGGCCTATTATAGCGCCACCAGGAGGCCGACTTTTGTAAAACATAGTTTTTGATATTACTATCATCATTTTGTCCAAGAATCCTACAAATCGTTACATAGTATCTAGTACTATAGTCATATGCTCAACACAGATCTGTCCGATATTTCATATTCCATCCTGATTGGCTAACAAAGTTTACAGGATTGGCCCGAACAAAATGCTTCAAATCATAAACGCAGCATGCAATTTACGTGAAATCTCTCACAGACGTTCATACAAGGCTGAGGAATATATCCCACCCTTTTCACACAACAGGTGGATTTTTGCAAAACACATTTTTGGAAGAAATGCCTCAAATCATCCAATTGCCATACAAGGCGTAAGAAGAAATGTCACCCTTTTCACATTGGCTTATTGTAAGACCACCAGGAGGCTACAACCTGACCTGCCCTGGTGGAGACCTGTGCCCCGAGGGGCACTTTTTCTAGTTAATTTATCTTTTTGGGGCTTTTCTGCCTTTATTTATAGGTTACAGTGTAGATAGACAGGAAACAGGATCGTCTGGAACGGGTCTCCAACCTGTGATGCACGGCCAGGCCCAGGCCAATTCCGTTGTATTTTTTAATTTGCAGGGCAATTAAAGGAAAGTTGAATTGCATAACACAAAGAGTCCACAATATGCCTGGCTGGCTCTCTGCCTGTCTGTCTGACTAGATGCTGACAGCTAGGCCTGATCATGAAGTCAACGATGATGCAACGCCCGGGTAACAGTCAACCTGGTGGAATTGTAGCAAAACTGCTTTGTGAGAAAAGAAACGGCATCATTCAATTACCACAGTCGACCTCTTAAGCATTAAGGCTCATACATAGTCTGGATTTTCGGTGGTTAGGTGACCACCGAACTACAACATGACGTCAGGAGCCGTGGTGAAGAGCAAACCACCGCCACCGCTCCAGCTCTTCTCTCTGTTTTACTGGTGTACTCACCACCGCTCAACGTTATTTCAGCTCCGGTGGTCAGCTCACCACCGGAGCGGTGGTCACCTCACCACCGAAAATCCAGACTATGAATAATAGTCTGGATAATTAATTCATAGTCTGGATTTTCGGTGGTGGGGTGACCACTGAACTACAACATGACGTCACGAGCTGTGGTGAAGAGCAAACCACCGCCACCGTTCTCTGTTTTTACTCACCACCGCTCAACGTTATTTCAGCTCCGGTGGTCACCCGCTCCGGTGCCACCAAAAATTCAGTTTGTTTTGTGTTTTCTTTCTACAATTTACAATTTAGGCATTTAGCAGACGCTCTTGATCCAGAGCGACTTACATTTAAGCAAAAACAAAAGCATGTCATACATCACATATATAAAAAGTAGTTATCATGAATCGTGTATAAGCTAAGAACGTAACAGTGGAGTATCTATTTCTAGACTATGAAATCATTGTCGAGATTCTCAAGTAGGCTACTGGTAGATTAAATCATCACTGTTGGTGTTGAATGTAAATGTAATGCCCATTTTGGTTGTGACTGCAATTATTTCACTGACAATGTGCAAGTTTGACTATTGACAGACAGACATATCCAGCAAACAGATATATCTTCCCCTTTATTTGGAGAACATAGACTGGATAGAGTGCACAAGCCGATAATAGATGGCAATAAAAAATGCAATAAAAGCCAGTGTTCTTGTGATGGGTTGTCCGGGTGTCCCTGTCCATTAGGCCCATTTATATAGCCCATTAGCACCAGCTGTTCAGATTCTGCTGCTGTGTGTCAAAGTTGTGCACCCATCGATTGCTTACTGCCTCCAACTAGTGGCCACATAATCTAATAATGGTGTGGCCTCCCTGTCCTACAGTATTTAGCTACCAATATAGTGACCAGTAGTATGGTTATGTCTGCTATAAACGTCACCATGCATACAAGCAATTCCTATAGGCTGAGCAGCTGATGGCCTTGCATGGTGGAGTTTGGAAGACAGCTGGTTTGGGAGTCTCACATGAAAGAAACCAAGGAGTTGAACCACTTCAACCCGGGAGGCATCCTTTGGTTAGACATAGCATTGGTCCGACTGGATTAAGGTTGGTGAGGGGTGCGTTCAAACGACCGGATTAAGGTTGGTGAGGGGTGCTTTAAGACGACCGGATTAATGTTGGTGAGGGGTGCGTTAAGGGTTGGGAGAGGGTTAAGGTTAGGTTTAGGTGTGCTGCCCCATGGGAGGTTAGGGTGAGGGTTTGAGATATCGGACCAATGGTATGTCTAACCAAAACACCCTGCATACTTTGTTGACCGGAGTGCTCTTTTTACCCTCTACACCAAATCTATTCACAGAAAATAACAAGATCAAGTTTTTACCCTTTACACCAAATCTACTCACAGAAAATAGCAAGATAAAGATACTTTATTATCACCTATTATGACATGTCCAGGATAGGGGTGATAGTGAGGTTTGGGAGGCATACTATGGTCCGGCGGAGCATTGGTTCGAAGGAGCAATGGTCCGAGGTGCGTTGGGGGTCGGGAGAGGGTTGGGGTTAGGTTTAGGTGTGCTGCCCCGTGGGAGGTTAGGGTTAGGGTGAGGGTTTGAGGTAGGTTGTCGTTCGGACCAATGCTCCGTCGGACCAAACACATGAACCTGTGAGGTTTAGACTAGTCATTGGTTAGACCAGTCTAACCAATAACCAAAGTCTAGACCAGGCTTGCGCAAGCAGAGCGCGCAAGTAATAGCTTTCGTCCATGTCGCCGTTTGATGCGTATGCGCCGTGCCAGCGTATGACGTAATGACTACTTGTGCTTGATATGGCAGTGGCCTTAATCCGGCCGTCTTAACGCACCCCTCACCAACCTTATGTCTAACCAATGACAAGTCTAAACTAAGTATGCACCCCACATACTGTAAGACACCTGTCTCCACCTCTCCTGGCAATCACTTCACCTGTGGTCGCTTCACTAATCAGCTTGCTGCCTGTATAACTCATTCTGCTCACTCACTGGCAGATCCTAGTATTGCGTTGTGTTCTTTGTCTGTGTTGTATCTTTTCCTGCCTCAACTTCCTGTAAAATAAATGTCAAATAATGTTAAATAAAGTGACTTGACATATACCTGTCTCCTCTTCTGCAATGCATTCTGCAGCCTGACACACTCTCAAGGTCGCTATAAGGAGAGACACTAGGGACAGCAGAGATGTAAAAAGAAAATAAATAACAGTCAATCGTCAAACGGCTCTGACATGCTATTGAAAGACAATTAGGAAACCATGCTTTCAACCTGGACGGTTTGGTCCATTTTAAATGAAGCCTGGAGTGTTTCGTCATATATAGTCCCGGTCGTACGTGCTGGTCTGAAATGTCATTCAAATTGGTGTGGACCACAACCAACTCCGGAACGCCAGAAAACGTGGGTCTCGGTGCACTTAAAAGTAAACGACTTTTGTCAGGCACAAAGCCACAGCCTTGTAAATGACTAGCAAGAAAGCATATACCTTAAGAGAAGCACTGCCCAGCTAACGCATCAAAGGTTACTCTTATCTAAGTGCTGTTCTCTCAAGTCACTGTCATGGTGGTGTTTTCTCATGACACAAGGGAGGGAGGGAGGGAGCGAGACGGCCCTAAACATGTTTACCTTTTTTATTGGGTCGGGCCAGCTGTTTGTTGTCAAATTGATGCTGTAACAATTACATTTCCCCCTCAGGATCAACAAAGTTTGTTCCAAACCCATCATGCAATAGCATGTGTTGGAGATACAGGGCTGCCAACCCTCACGCAATACGTGTGAGTCTCATGAGGGCTGTATTTTGCGTGTCTTAAGTACCAGGTCTTATTCCCTAACTTGAGTAAACTAAAGACCTGGAGACGTGATCAATGCCATTTGGCTATTCTGAGTGGCCAAAGAGCATTGATCACGCCTATAGAATAAGACATGGTACTTAAGACACGCAAAATACAGCCCTGTGTGTCATGAGTGTGAGGCAAATTACCCTGTTCACAACTTCACACACACTCACAAAGCCGAACTTCACACACTCTCGCAAAGCCGATATCGAGTTTGTGTTGTCTGGAAAGTTAGATGCACTCGCTCTGAGTGCTTCTCTCTCTGCTGGCTGGAAAGTGATAGCCTTTCAGGCATGGCAGACATGGACAGGCTCATTATATGGAGTTGGAACAGCAGATGTTCCATAATGGGCTGGATGATTGGTTTTGGACAACCGCTTATCGGGTCTGACTTAACGCTGGTATAGCCGCAATCCCTTTGGTCCTCGGCTATTGCACACGCCGAGTTTGAAGTCGATGGGTCAGAATCAGGCGGTTCTCGAGATACACAAAAAGGACAGTATATTTTCTTTCATTCTTGCATCTTTATTTCAGTTAGGTCAATTGAGAGCCAACACTCTTTTCCAATGACACCCCGATTACGGCAAACATAGCATACAATTTTAAACGCAAATTAATTACAAGATGTTTGTGCACGCATGGGTGATTAGATTTATTTATTGTCTTGATTGTTTAAACATGGCGTCATGGGCCGCTACGCTCAATAACAGGCTTGATAAGCCCAAAGCGTATTGATACCGGGTACTGTATACTCAATAAGCTTGTTTTAGCTGTGCTTCATCTGCGTAGTGTACAGAACTCG